>NW_020627707.1:5778904-6422388 GCF_003573695.1 Papaver somniferum
TTTGAGTTTGTTTTAGTTTTCAAACTCAGCAGAAATTCACGGACGTGAACTTTCCGCCAGTATGTGTACGGGTATGCGTATTTTATTAGGTAATAGGATGAGTTTGGTTTTGGTTTTAAAACTCAGCAGAAATTCACGGACGTGAACTTCCGCCAGTATGTGTACCTACAACCTTTTTGTATACATACAAGTATGCATACTTTAGGTTCCCGGTTTTGGACTTGTACACTAATGTGCGAACACACTATGCTTATATCCAAAGATGGTTACAAGATTCTAAACTCTTTATTTCAATCAATGAAACATTCTTCTATAATGACAATAGCCGTTTTCACACATTATTAGCATCAAAGCAATTTTCAAGATATTGAAATAATCATTATCGAAACATTCCAAATCTTACACCAAATGATTGTATCACACAAACCATGTAAGATGATACTCGGCAATTTTCTCATGATATAAGATGAACTTGGTCGAAGCGAAAGCTTACCAACAGATATTTTGAGAAACATGTAAGCGAGATATACTCAGCTCGAAATCTCAAATGTGTATATAGAAAACTATATCGTAATATGAATTATATCTCAATATAGGAGATAGAGTACAAATAGACTTTACAAATGATAGATGAGTTTAAGTCTCCACATACCTTTTGTCGAAGAAGTTCCACAAGCTCTCCTTAGTAGTTCTTCATCTTCAAGTGATAAACACCGCGAAGTCTAAGCTCAACTACACAAACTATGTCCTAGTCTGAGACATCTATAAATAGGCTAAAAATCAGGACTTATAGTTTTGATCACTAACATTGAAAAACATGCTTGAGATAGCAACGCATGCGAGTTTGACCGAGCAGTGCTCTAACAATCTCCCCCTTTGTCAATTTTAATGACAAAACTATCAATACATATGGATTACAAAATAATAAAAATTGTATCTTCTCATCCAAATACTTGATATCCTTGGCATCTTCAACACAGCTCGAAATCTTTGTCACTTTCAAGTACTCCATGATCCTTAAGGTTGTAAGTTCAGCATCATAGTTGTTGAAGATCCGTAGCGATAACAATGAGAAAACAAAGTGCTCTCAATCATTATTATACAGTGTCATAGTATTATTACACATCATCAAAGTTCAATTGTATCACAACTTTGACAACAATACTATGGTGATATATATCACTCCCCCTTAGTCAATACTTCATCTCAACATGAAAACCACTTCCCCTTACATAACGATCCGTAAACCATATGTATTTGTAGTATCACACTACACAATAGTTCTCCCTTTTTTTGTCAATATAAATTGGCAAAGGTACGAAAAATAGTGGGATCCTCATGAAATTTTCATAGAGATACTTCATGACCAAAAGAGAATACCATATCAACTTATTTAGATGCCATCATAAAGCCGAAGCTAAATGCATTCATCAAGGAGTTTATAAAGATACAAGATAACCCCTATAATATTCCACAACCGCACTCCCCACAAAGATTTGACAATTAAGCACAAGTTCAAAAAGGACTCTCCCCCATAAAATGTCATTCCCGAAAGAACGACAAAGGCGGCCTTGCTTTTACAAGAAAAGAAGGATTTTTTTTGGATAAAATTAAATCACATGAAAACATGAATTTGTATCCAACATATTCAATTGAATTTGCCACAAGAGAACCCATGATTAATTCAATCGAAATACACAACTAAATTAATCACAAGAAAGTGATCAATTTAATTGGTCATGCTCATCATAAGAGCACTTACGGAGCAACAACTAAATTAACCACAAGAGAATGATCAATTTAGTTGGTTATGCTCAAACATAAGAAACCTTACGGAGCAACACAATATATACACAAAAATGTGGATCGGAGATCGACCAATACTGCGGAATAAACAAGGATTCATTCTATTTTCCATCACTATTTGCACAATGATATATAATAGACTTAATCACTCTAAAAAAAAATTTTATCCTTTCTTCCATCAAAACAATGACATAAAAGGCGTTAACTTTTGTATTGTCAAAAGTTCATTCTATCTTCTATCAATACTTTCATACCGATATAATAGAGATAACTTTTGAACAAGTATGGGACAGTCACAGGTTCACGGACGTAAACAACATATCCCATAACAATTTGCAATATATAAAATCATAAAGATTAAAATTGCAAAAATCATCTTCCAAATAACTTAGAATTTAAATAAATAATGAAAATCGTTGGACATAACTATGTGTACTCACAATAATGGCTATTCCAAACCCTAGTTATTCTTCTAAACACAAGAAATAAATTCTCTAAATAGGATTTACTAGTCAAAACCAAAAACAACTCTAAAAGAACAAAGAGCAATCACCAGAGACAAGACAAGGAAATATTAGTCAACTCCTTCATCATCAGAAACCATAAGAGTGGATTGAATCCTGTCCATGTCATCCTTGATATCCGGAAACTTGGTAGAAATTACAAGTAGTTGCTCTTGAACACACCTTTGGCACTGATCTTACAAACATCTTTGTGAATTTTATGAAGAAGATTCATGGAAGAGGAATCACATGAGCCATCAAGTGTGTTGCTCCTTTGTCTCATGCAAGCATTCTGCTTCATGCGATTAAAGGTACAAGGGCAGACGAGCTTGGGAGAACCAATGGAGTTCCCAATCGGATCTATAGCGAAAGTGTGACAAATTCGCTCAATCAAGCAAGGAAATCCTAGATTCTTGTTGGAAGATTTCATCGACACCATTTGATAAATGATAAATCCACAAATGTCGAGACTTTGAAATTCTAACACAAGGAAATAGACCAATTCCGCAAACTCACGATTCCAACGAGTATTCTCAATCGTGGAGGGAAAAAGATTATAGATGTTCCAAGTTTAGCAAAGGACGTCAAAGCAAGACTAAGATCGTTAGTAGGAAACTTTCCTTCATTCCAAACTACACTCTTACCACATACACCAATGGAG
This sequence comes from Papaver somniferum, assembly GCF_003573695.1. Lineage (NCBI taxonomy): Eukaryota > Viridiplantae > Streptophyta > Magnoliopsida > Ranunculales > Papaveraceae > Papaver > Papaver somniferum. The sequence goes on from NW_020627707.1 coordinate 5,781,875, forward strand.
ATGGTTTCATAAGAGGGACGTTCATGACAAGGTCTTGGAAGGCAAAAATTCTCAAGGGGAATATTAGTAATTCTTGAAACTAACTCTCTAGTTACATGAATCCTTTGTCTATTAACCATGGTCATGAATTCCATGTCGTTAAGATTAACATCATGGATGTTAGCATATAAGATTCTTGTGAGAGTGTCAAAACCTTCACCAAGACCATCAAAGATGTTTCCAAGCTTGAATTTTTCAAAACAAATTAAATCCTCTTTATGTCCACTAGAGAAATCCAATTTATTTTCTAAATTAAAACCATTGGATGAAATCCGTTCAAAAACTTCAGCACATGAATTACTGACAAATCTAATCCTAAGAGAAGTTTGATCTATAGGTAAATTCATGCTAGAAGATGAAGAACCCAAATTTTTGAAATTCCTTTTGAAACCTTGAAATTCATCATGAGATCTAGAAATTGGAAGGGAAGACAAGAGAAAATCACTGACTTGGAATGAACCTTGAACACCCCTTTGTCTTATTTTCCTCCAAGGAAGATTTAATGAAGGAAATTCTTGAACCCTAGAAAGTTCACGTACGCGGATTGGATGGGAAGAAGAAGAAGGTACACGCACTTCTTCTTTATATGCCTACTAATGTGCTTGGACCCGTTTATGAACCACGACCCACAAAAGAAATGTGTGATTTTCTTTGATGTTCACACACCAAGGTTGTGCATACCGTGAAAACACAATTTGTGAGAGGAGACGGATGCAGTAGAAAGCTTATTCAAATATCATAGAAGGACAGAATAACATTTTTAACCCAACTGTACACAAATCAAACCTTTTTTTGCCCCATCTCAAGATATATACAAATGGGGTAGAGCCATACTTGTTACCAAGTGGCACGATGTGCAGAGAGATCTTCATGCACTATTCCTGGTTGATATTTATGAGCAGTGCCAGTGATATAATCATAGTAATGATGATAATCATGGTTACTATAGTTTTATAACTTCCTTTTCATTTGACCAGAAAGAAGATTTTTCCGATAACTTGAAACTGTGTCAACAACATGAGAACCCGTTTTATTGGATCTACTTGTGTCGACAGCAAGTTTAGTTCGTACACCATGATTGCATGGTTTTACATGTACCGAACCTTTATCGGATCGATTCTTAGACTTAACGGAATTAAGTTTTTCTAAGAATCTAAAAACGCTTTCAAAAGCTCTAGATAGATCTTTGTCAATTGATCTATCACGACAGTAATCCTCAAAAATATTAAGAGTTAATCTAGTGAGATTCCATATCTTTGAGCGTAAAGAACGTTTTCTCAATCTTCCTTCCTTTTTAATTTTTCCTTTAGATTGTTTCTCACCATCTAAGTTTTCCAAAGTCTTAGATGAAAAGATATTATCAAGAGACACCAGAGGTTCTGTCCATAATAATCTTCGAACGATCATTAAGGAGTTCTGGTGTGCGTTACAGATGCCAGGAGCAAGTTTTCCAAAGAAATTTCCCATAGGGAAAATTTTTAAGGATCAATCAAACACAAACTTATTAGGTTTATATTGTTTGCCTGCTCTGATACCAATTGAAAATGAGGGAGTCTAACAACCACACCCAACAATTCGTTTGGCAATCTGAGAGGACTTACTCCAATACTCTTTCTAGAGAATCACTTAGACAGTCAGACTCAATCTAGAATAAAGAATATCAAAGAGTATTAATATCTCTAACTCTTAATTCAATCCGCAATCAGCAAATAGAAATCTGCGAGCCCGATTGAATATAAGAGGAGTATCTTGAACGGTACCAAGGACCAATGTTCAAGTGTCAATCAATGTAAATCAACAACCCAAGGTTGGATATTCTAATTGATTCATCTTAACGCACAACCTGCGATATTTCAATTATATAACAAAATATAATGCGGAAAAGAAATAACACATACACCAGAATTTTGTTAACGAGGAAACCGCAAATGCAGAAAAACCCCGGGACCTAGTCCAGTTAGAACACCACACTGTATTATGCCACTACAGACTCTAGCCTACTACCAATTAACTTCGGACTGGACTGTAGTTGAACCCTAATTAATCTCACAATGATTCAAGGTACAGTTGAGCTCCTTACGTCTCTGATCCCAGCAGGATACTACGTACTTGATTCCCTTAGCTGATATCACCCACAACTAAGAGTTGCTACGACCCAAAGTCGAGGACTTGATAAACAAATCTGTCTCACACAGAAAAGTCTATAGGATTGAATAAATCTGTCTCCCACAGAAATACCCAAGAGTTTTTGTTCCGTCTTTTGATAAATCAAGGTGAACATGAACCAATTGATAAACCGGACTTATATTCCCGAAGAACAGCCTAGTATTGCCATTAACCTCACGATAAACTTCATCGACTAGCGAAACAAGTTATTGTGGAATCACAAACGATGAAACGAAGGGGTTTGTGACTACTTTTCTATCTTGCCTATCGGAGATATAAATTTCAAGCCAATTTTACAATTGCACTCAATCACGATAGAAACAGCAAGATATGATGACGCAACTACAAAGAGAATAGTTGGGTATGGCTTCACAATCCCAATGAAGTCTTCAAGTCGTTAACCTACAGGGTCTCGAGAAGAAACCTAAGGTTAAAGGAGAATCGACTCTAGTTATGCAACTAGTAACACACAGGAGGTGTGGGGATTAGGTTTCCCAGTTGCTAGAGTTCTCCTTTATATAGTTTTCAAATCAGGGTTTGCAATCCAAGTTACCTTGGTAACAAAGCATTCAGTAATCATCGTTAGATGAAAAACATGATTCAACCAAGCTAATATCTTTCAACCGTTAGATCGAACTTAGATTGTTACACACAAATGAAATGTACCCTCATTTAGGTTTATGTAACCGTACCCAAACGTGTACACCATGTTTGTTCAAAAATAGTTAACCGAGGTTAGCCATATGATTACTCTCATATCAATCTTATTAATCTTAACCATAACTAGTTCAAATGACTCAAATGAAACTAGTTAAAGAGTTGTTCGATTACTATATTCTCATAGAATTATACAAGAACACAATTGAAGAAAAATCGGTTTGATTCACTCGAATCAATACATGAACATTATAGCCACGGTTTGCGTACAACTGATAAATACATAAACATTATAGCCACGGTATTGAATCAATACTCGAATCAATATAGTTGTTCAATTACTATATTCCTTATTGATATATTTTTAGGTTCATGTACAACTGATTTTAGAAAGTAACCTACTTAAGTATGCGTACAGGTATGCGTACTTAAGTAACCGGATTTGAGTTTGTTTTAGTTTTCAAACTCAGCAGAAATTCACGGACGTAAACTTTTCTCCAGTATGCTTTAGGTAACCGGATGAGTTTGTTTTGGTTTTCAAACTCATCAGAAATTCACGGACGTGAACTTTCGCCAGTATGCGTACTGGTACGCAAACTTACCTAGTCTTTGTATACACACAGGTATGCATACTTTAGGTTCCCGGTTTTGGACTTATACGCTAATGTGCGAACACACTATTCTTATATCCAAAGATGGTTGCATGATTCTAAACTCTTTATTTCAATCATTGAAGCATTCTTCTATAATGACAATAGTCGTTTTCACATACTATTAGCATCAAAGCAATTTTCAAGATATTGAAATAATCATTATCGAAACATTCTAAGTCTTACACAAAATGATTGTATCACACAAACCATGTAAGATGTTACTCGGCAATTTTCTCATGATATAAGATGAACTTGGTATAAGCGAAAGCTTACCAACACATATTTCGAGAAATATGTAAGCGATATATACTCAGCTCGAAATCTCAAATGTGTATATAGAAAACTATATCGTAATACGACTTATGTCTCAATATAGAAGATAGAGTAGAAATAGACTTTCCAAGTGGTATATGAGTTTAAGTCTCAACATACCTTTTGTCGAAGAATTTCACAAGCTCTCCTTAGTAGTTCTTCGTCTTCAAGTGATAAACGTCGTGAAGTCTAAGCTCAACTATACAAACTATGTCCTAGTCCGAGACATCTATAAATAGGCTAGAAATCAAAACTTATAGTTTTGGTCACTAACATTGACAAACATGCTAGAGATAGCAACGCATGCGAGTTCGACCGAGCAGTTCTTTAACAGGAATTACCCAATAAGGAAATTTGTTCAAGATTGGCGTATGAATCTATTTTCAATTCACAAAGTGAAAAACTAATGGAATGCTGAAAAAGCGGGGGTCTAACAACCACACCCAATATTTCGCTTAGCAATCTGTATGGACAAACTCCAATATAATTCCACGATTATGAACTAGACAGTCATACTCAATCAATGGAAATATATCCAAGAGTTGTATCTCAATTTCTCAATTCAATCTGTAATCAAACAAATAAGAATTTGCGAGCCCGATTGAATATAAGCAATAACTTGGACGGTATCAAAAACCAATATCCAAGTGTCAATCAATTTAATCAACAACCAAAGGTCAGGTTCATAATTGATTGATTTTACGTACAACATGTGATATTTCAAATATATAAACAAATACAATGCGGAAAAGAAATAACACAGACATCAGAAATTTTGTTAACGAGGAAACCGCAAATGCAGAAAACCCCCGGGATCTAGTCCAGATTTGAACACCACATTGCATTAAGTCGTTACAGACACTATCCTACTACCAAGATAACTTCGTATGGAATCTAGTTGAGCCCTAATCAATCTCACACTGATCAAGGTACAGTCACGTTCCTTACGCCTCTTAAACCACGTCGGATTCTGCGCATTTGATTCCCTTAGCTGATCTCGCCCACAACTAAGAGTTGCTACGACCCAAAGTCGAAGACTTGATAAACAAATCTATATCACATAGAAAAGTCTATTGAATAGATAAATCTGTCTCCCACAGATATACATACGAGTTTTGTTCTGTCTTTTGATAAATCAAGGTGAACATGAACCAATTGATAAAACAGACTTATATTCCAGAAGAAAAGCCTAGCATTATCAATCACCTCACAATAATCTTAATCGGTTAACAAAACAAGATATTGTGGAATCACAAACGATGAGACGAAGATGTTTGTGACTACTTTTCAATCTTGCCTATCGGAGATTAAATCTCGAGCAAATCTTAAAGAAGACAGTACTCAATCACGATAGAAAAAAGCAAGATCAAAACACGCGAAAATAGTTGGGCCTGGCTTCACACCCAATGAAGTCTTTAAGTCGTTAACCTAGAGGGTTTTATAAAAATCTAAGGTTAAAGGAGAATCAACTCTAGTCGATCGCAACTAGTATCACACAGGAGGTGTACGGATTAGGTTTCCTAGTTGCTAGTGTTCTCCTTTATATAGTCTCCAAATCAGGGTTTGCAATCAATTCTACCTTGGTAACAAAGCATTCAATATTCACTGTTAGATGAAAACATGATTAGATTCAAGCTAATATCTTTCAACCGTTAGATCGAACTTAGCTTGTTATACACAAATGAAATGTACCATCATTTAGATAAAGGTAACCGTACCTAAACGTGTACACTTAGTTGGTTCAACAATAGTTAACCAATGGTTAGCCATATGAGCACTTTCATATCAACCTAATTCATCTTTATCATAACTAGTTCAAATGACTCAAATGAAACTAGTTAGAGAGTTGTTCAATTGTTTATATTCTCATAGAAGTGTACAAGACACAATTAAAGCAAAATCCATTTTGATTCACTCGAATCATTTCATGAACATTATAGCCACGGTTTGCAAAAGATTGCATTCCTTATTATATAAATGTATTAGTTCATGAACAAACCGATTTTAGAACATAACCTACTCAAGTATGCAAACGTGTACGCATACCTAATTATCCGGACTGAGTTCGGCTCTCGCCAGTATGCGAATGAGTATGCATACTAGTACTCTTCCAAACTCCAGCATAAATTCACGGACTTGAACTTCCGCCAGTACACATACGGGTACGCATACTTAAGTAATTGAAACTAATATGAATTTCGTCACTAGTAAAGATGAACTTGGCTAAAGCGAAATATTACCAACACATATTTCGAGAAATAGATAGGAGTGATAAACTCGGCTCGAAATAGCAAATGTGTATAATCATAGTCTATATAACAATACGACTTTTGTCTCAAGACAGGAGGTAGAGTAGATAGACTTTTGAGTGATAGATAAGTTCAAGTCTCCACATACCTTTTAGTCGATGAAATTCCACAAGTTCCTTGAGTAGTTCTTCGTCTTTGTATGATGATTGCCATGGAATCTAGAGCTCAACTACACTTTCTATCCTAGTTCGAGACTTAGCTATGAGTAGACTAGAAATCAAGACTTATAGTTTTGGCAACTAAACTTGACAACAAGCTTGAGATAGCAATACTTGCAAGTTCGACCGAGGAGTGCTCTAACAATCTTCCCCTTTTCTTTCATGAAGATTTTCAGAAAAACAATAGGGTTAGTCGAAAAAGAATTAACAAGAGGAGGACAAGAGATACCTGAAACTGCCGCCTTCCTTGCCTTTTTAATGCTGCGTTTAAGTCTGTTTATACTCGTCTTGAGCTCCGAGACTCGATTGTTAATGTGAATGTAGTCTGGAGCAGACATTTTAGATTCAAGCCTTTCTTCAGTAAGAGGTAAGGAGCCTGGACATTTCTTCTTCCTCCGATGACTTTTTCTCTTCACATAGTGATTTGAAAAGTCAGTTGTCCATATGACATTTTTCCTTTACAATTGTAGACAGGTTTTGTGTCATATTCGTAGGATCATAATCTTGCAGCGATAATGTCTCAGCGAAATTGTCAGCAACACAACACAACAGCGTCGCAGAACAATTTCATAAATGATATAATAAACAACGTCAGCTAAAATCATGAGAAAGATGTAATAGTCATATGAAAGATAGAGAGTTTGCGAGGTTAACATTTGTAAGGTTGCGAGAATATCGCAAGCCATACCCGAAAATAAAGGACATATTAGCTGTCATCCACTATGTATTTTCTTATAAATAGTCGTTCAGTTGTAGAGGAAAGGAGAGATCTTTTTCTGGGGGGGGGGGGGGGGGGAGCAAGTAAATAGGAGATAGAAAATCTAGAGAAGTGGTTATTCCCAATTCCTTTATCTTTTCTTGTAAGATTGTTCAAAGATTCATTAATAAACTTAAGATTGTTGATCTAAAATGAGTTGAATGTTAAAGAAATCATATGAGGGGTGTAGTGAAGGATTTCCTGCAACTACAATATTTATAATCAAAAATTGGCTCATCACAACACTCTTCTTGATTGCAGACAAGACCTTTAACTCTTGCAAAATGAGAAACAGGTTTAATTACTTCCTTAGACATCCATACAATAAAGTTATGAAGTTTTTTATTCCGCAGTCATAAACGACATCTTATTTCAAGGTGACCTTTGTTTCCGCAATAATAACAATTATAGGGAATGTTCTTGACTGTTCTCATATGAGCTGTCTTCGAAGGTGGACAATCCTTGTTCGTAGAAACATCATATGTTGGATGAGGTTTTTCACTTTTGATGCCATTGATATTTTCACTTAGAACCTTGTCATTAGCACAGACAAAATTGATCTTCCTAGTACTTGGAGCGTCTACTCCTTTGTAGCCCAGACCACGTGTATCACGATGTTCTTTACATGCTCCCAGCATAGAAGATAATTTTGTAGATCTAGCATTGAATCTTTTCAGATTCACTTCCAGTGAATTGACCTTATCAAGAGCAGCAGGAAGATCAACCTCCAATTGTTTTTTATCTGGCGAGAAAACTGATTTCTCTGTCGTTAAAACATTTTGTTGAGAGTCATATCTTGCTTCAGATTCTGCAAGTCTTTCTTTCAACACAAAGAGATTTCGATGAAGATTATCACATTCATACCTTTTTGAACGTACATCTTCGTCACGATCTTTAACAGTAGATTGTAGCAGTTTGTAATCACAATCATAACCTTTAAAGAGTTTTCTCAATTTCATGTTTTCTTGACAGATAGGTGTCAGATATTCAGCCAAGCAAGCTGTTGATTTTTTCTCTTTTAAGATATGATCAAAGAGCTTGATATATTGAGATAATTCCTCATCAACACCTTGTCCCTATTCTGAATCACTTTCATCTGAAAGATCATCCAACTGTTCATCTAGGCATTTTTCCCAGTTGAACACAGTTTCAGTCAAAGGAGAAGGTATGAGAGATTTCTCAGAAGACTCAAAACTTTGAACCAAATCAGAGTCCTTCTGAACTGGTATTGCGTTGTCAGAGATAACACAATTGTCCATAGAGTCAGATCACCACAAGCACAGACTTATGAGGTCTTAAACGTGTTTGCCTACTCTGATACCAATTGAAAAAGTGGGATTCCATGAGTATCAACTAGACAGTCAGACTTAATCAATGGAAATATATCCAAGAGTTGTATCTCAATTTCTCAATTCAATCCGCAATCAAAGAAATAAGAATTTGCAATACCAATTGAATATAAGAAATAACTTGGACGATATCAAAAACCAATATCCAAGTGTCAATCAATTTAATCAACAACCAAAGGTCGGGTTCACAACTGATTGAATTTACGTACAACCTGTGATATTTCAAATATATAAACAAATATAATGCGGAAAATAAATAACACACACAACAGAAATTTTGTTAAAGAGGAAACCGCAAATGCAGAAAACCCCCGGGACCTAGTCCAGATTTAAACACCACACTGCATTAAGCCGTTACAAACACTAGCCTACTACCAAGCTAACTTCGGTCTGGAATGTAGTTGAGCCCTAATCAATCTCACACTGATCAAGGTACAGTCGCATTCCTTACGCCTCTTAAACCTCGCCGGATTCTGCGCACTTGATTCCCTTAGCTGATCTCATCCTCAACTAAGAGTTGCTACGACCCAAAGTCGAAGACTTGATAAACAAATTTGTATCACACAGAAAAGTCTATTGAATAGATAAATCTGTCTCCACAGGTATACATACGAGTTTTGTTCCGTCTTTTGATAAATCAAGGTGAATATTACCCAATTGATAAACCGGACTTATATTTCCGAAGAACAACCTAATATTATCAATCACCTCACAATAATCTTAATCGACTAATGAAACAAGATATTGTGGAATCACAAACGATGAGACGAAGGTGTTTGTGACTACTTTTCAATCTTGCCTATCGGAGATTAAATCTCGAGCAAATCTTAAAGAAGATAGCACTCAATCGGGATAGAAAAAAGCAAGATCAGAACACGCGAAAATAGTTGGGCCTGGCTTCACAATCCCAATGAAGTATTTAAGTCGTTAACCTCGAGGGTTTTAGAAAAACCTAAGGTTAAAGGATAATCGACTCTAGTAGATCGCAACTAGTATCACTCAGGAGGTGTGGGGATTCGGTTTCCCAGTTGCTAGTGTTCTCCTTTATATAGTCTCCAAATCAGGATTTGCAATCAATGCTACCTTGGTAACAAAGCATTCAATATTCACCGTTAGATGAAAACCTGATTAGATTCAAGCTAATATATTTCAACCGTTAGATCGAACTTAGCTTGTTATACACAAATGAAATGGACCATCATTTAGATAAAGGTAACCGTACCTAAACGTGTACACTTAGTTGTTTCAACAATAGTTAACCAATGGTTAGCCATATGAGCACTTCATATCAACCTAATTCATCTTTATCATAACTAGTTCAAATGACTCAATAAATGAAACTAGTTAGAGAGTTGTTCAATATTTTATATTCTCATAGAAGTATACAAGAAACAATTGAAGCAAAATCTATTTTGATTCACTCGAATCATTTCATGAACATTATAGCCACGGTTTGCAAAAGATTGCATTCCTTATTATATAAATGTATTAGTGCATGAAAAAACCGATTTTAGAACATAACCTACTCAAGTATGAAAACGTGTAGCCGGACTGAGTTCGGATTTCGCCAGTACGTGAACGAGTATGCATACTAGTACTCTTCCAAACTCCAGCAGAAATTCACGGACTTGAACTTCCGCCAGTACGCGTACGGGTACGCATACTTAAGCCTGAACTTCCATCAACCAACCAGTACGCGTACGGATATGCATACCATGGTTCCCGGACTTGGACTTTACACAAATGTGAATATACACACTAAGTTTATATAAAATCATGGTTATATGTTTTAAACCCTCATTTCAACCATTGAAACATTCTCGGAAGACGACAATAGCTGTCTCACACAAACTATTAGCTTCAAAGCAATTTTCAAGTGATCGAATGATCAATACGAAACATTCCGAGTCTACATCAAATGACTGTCTCACACAAATCATGTAAGATGTCACACGGAGATTTTCACATGATCATCTTTTGACTTTCGTCAAGAATAAAAGATGAACTTGGTTAAAGAGAAAGCTTACCAACACATATTTCGAGAAATAGATAAGCGAGATAAACTCGGCTCAAAATACCAAAAGTGTATGATTGAAGTCTATATAGCAATACGACTTTTTTGTCTCAAATAGGAGATAAAGTAGATAAACTTTTGACTGATAGATTAGTTCAAGTCTCCACATACCTTTTGTTGATGAAGTTCCACAAGTTCCCTTGAGTAGTTCTTCGTATTCATTCGATGAACGTCGTGGAATCTAAAGCTCAATTACACTTACTATCCTAATCCGAGACTTAGCTATTAGTAGACTAGAAATCAAGACTTATAGTTTTGGCAACTAAAATTAATAAACAAGCTTGAGATAACAATGTTTGCGAGTTCGACCGAGCAATGCTCTAAGAAATGCCTCCAACAAAAATAACTAAAAAATAAAGCGAGAAGTGACAAACCCAATTTTATGACATTATAACAAATAAGCAACATCAGATACATCAAACGCAAGAAAAATAAGGCAAGATTATACTTATAATGTATGAATTTAGTGACCTAGATCCAGAATAACGAAGATACTATACAAGAAACCAAAATAGTATTTTGGAGAGGTTGAATATAACTTACGGTAATGAATCGGACGATGATGAAGTAATCCAACTTTAATTATATATTTCAATTCGCTAGTTTAGTTATTATTGTATTTTTATATTATCTTTTGAATATAGTTTTAAAATAGATTAATATCATATGTTACTGGGTAATGTAGTTTTTAAATTCGAAGAAGTTGTTTTTAATTTTATTTATTTGATTAAATAAACAATAACCAAAGCTTTAATAAGGTAAAAATATCAAAATGACTTTAGTATAGTTTACTTCAATTGATGTTAATTTTGATTAAAGGAAGGAGAATATCACAACAAAGAACAAGGGTTTTGTGGAAACAAAACAAGTGTGTGGGAACTGAGTTGTCGCCCTCGGCGAAATCTCAATTTTCGCCAATAGATTAGATCTTTTGGATCACAAATCAATATTTTTATTCGTTGTATGATTACTTAAAATGAGAAACGACTATATTTCTAAAACTCCCAAGTATTTCCCTTCCCCACGTAAGATCACCCCTTTTAACCCTTATCAAATTACCCCTTATAATCTATTGAACTTGATTTTTCTTCTCAACTTGGATTTCTTATCCATGTGTATTCTTTGTTCTACAAAAAAAAAAAGCCAAAGAATTACACAAGTGAAGAAGACTTGCATCTTATTATTGTTTTTTGTATGTTAAAAAATAAATAAAAACATCCAAATATGAAAGAATTTTGGCCTGTATTTTTAGAAAATTATATAAAACTGTGTCATGTAAGTCATAATAAGTGTATTGGTATCGGAATCCAAATTAAAATGAGTATTCTCAAGAATAGAGTTGATGGATTTGATAAGTATCTTAATAAGGTCGTTCGGAAAAATAGAAAATTGGATTATGAGAATCATCTAAGTTTTAAAATTTGTTGACTACAATAACATTTTATTTTGTCCATATTTTTCTCTACTAACTTATATATGGTTTTTTTATTTTTCATAATATAGGTTCTAATTGCGAGAAATGAATACTTCAAAAACAACAACAAATCATTTATACGCGACTATGTACTTGCAATGCTAATAGAAAATGTTCTTGTAAATGAGAATCAGGTTATTTGTCAGGATCAAGTTGTTCATGAAGATGATATGGAGGAAGCCAAAAATGTAACACCAAATATTGAAACCCAAGATTCATTCTTTACCCAAGGGTCCACCGCCTCAAGGTAGTTTCAACAACATATCACCAACATTTCCGGTTTCCAACTCCAGAAGGGGAATATAACAAGGGAGACTAAGGACGGTTCCTATGGGGAGTGGGGGGGGGGGGGGGGGGGGGGGTGAGGATGGATAATCCCCTTATATGCCATGCCAGCTGGCTTGGAAAACTGGTCGTGCCACTATGGGAAAAGAGTAAAGAAATCTAGTCTCTACCGACCGGTCGAGAAGCTCGCTCGAGTTTGCAACGACAATGATTTTAACTCGACCCCCTATGGTCGGTGCTCTACCGTGTATAAATATCACCATTCTCTTCAGTTTTCATTCTAGAAAGTAAACCAGAGCAGAAAAATTTTCTTCCCTTTTCTTGCTTAAAAATGAGTTCCAAAACAAATAGATAAAGAAAAAGAAACAGAAAAGACAAAGGAAAATCTACTGCAAATAGTGATATCGCTGGGTCCAGGACAAAGAAAAAGAGTTCGCAAATGTTAGGCAACTAGTTGGACCTGGTGTATTACCTACATATTTATCTAACCATCCCGAGCTAGTTGGTTTACATAAACAAAGAGGTGGGTGGTCAGAGATAACCGAAATGTTTGTGTGACTACTATTTTTCCCATAGTCTACGTAATATGAACGACTCAGAGAATCCGATACTAAGTAGTATGGATACCTCAGTTGAACTGATAATGTTGAGTAAATAAAAGGTATGCTCGAAATAAGATCTACTCAGAAGATCATATACTAAGTAAGTAAAGATACTTCTCAAGAGAAGATGCTAAGCAAACAAAGGTATCTATATAATACAGAGGCGAGTAAGCAAATAAGCTAAATAAAGAGATATCCCAGATGAACAGAGATAACTCAGAGAATAGAGATAACTCAGAGAACAGAGATAACTCAGAAAACAGAGATAACTCTAAGAACAGAGATAACTCAGTAAGTAAATAGTTAAGTGATAAGATAATGTAAGTGCAACTAAGTTAACAAATCACACAAGAGATTACGTGGTTCGGTTAATATTAACCTACATCCACGGGTAAAGATGATAAGTTTATTATTGATCTTGTTACATTTGGGTGGAAGAACTCCATTGAAGAAAGTATGAAGCTCTAGAAAATAACATAGAAAGTAGAGAGAGAAAGTGAGTCTATTCCCTAATCCTAGCTAACCCAATTGTCCCCCTTCTCTTGAGATGATGATGGTTATTTATAGCTCCACATGCATCATGGATATCTTTGGTGTCTTATGTTCCATCGAGATCTGATGGTCCTTGGTCAATCTAGTACCTTCGTTGGCCGCCCACCATCTCCAATCAGACGATGCCACCTTAGCTTACCCCACGTGCCATCATGAATTGTGAAACCTCCGTACAAGTTGTACATTCGTTGGACGCGTACCTTCGCCAGTTAGAGGATTCCACGTACTCTAATCCCACGTGGTTGGCGACTGCGCCTTCGTACTAAAAGTTGTGTAGACTGCTCAGCTACATCTGACAGACAGACACACCCATGTGCCTATACTACAACCTATTTGTTAGAGCATAGATCGGTCGACCTCGCATGCGTTGCTATCTCAATCATGTTTGTCAATGTTAGTGATCAAAACTATAAGTCTTGATTTATAGCCTACATAGCTAAGTCTCGGACTAGGATAGAAAAGTGTAGTTGAGCTCAAAGACTTCATGGTGATTCATCATACAACGACGAATATCTACTCAAGGAAGCGTGGAACTTCATCAACAAAAAGGTATGTGGAGAATTGAACTTATCTATCACTCAAAAGTCTATCTCTTCTATCTCCTACTTCTTATGAGACAAAATTCGTATGCTTTATAGACTGGATTATACACATTTGATATTTCGAGCCGAGTATATTTTGCCTATCTATATCTCGAAATCGTGTGTTGGTAAAGCGTTTCGATTTGATCAAGTTTATCTTCACCTAGTGACGAAAGTCATGAAAAGTTTCAATTACTTTGAGAATTGCTCTGACGCGAAACGGTCGGTGAATAACTGTTGTATAACGTCCCCTGAGAATGTCTCAATGATTGGAATGAGAGTTTGGATTAAATAATCATGTATTCCTTAATCCTAAGTTTTTGAACTTTGTTGATTGAGAGAAACCGAAGGAATTGGCTTTCCCAAGTCCGCGAACTGACGGAAGTTCTTGTACCGAGAATTTTCGCTGGGATTTTCCAAAAACTCGTTTGCGTGTAAGTCCGCGAACTGGCGAAAATCTATTTGCCGAGATTTTTTGCTGAGTTTGGAAAACTCCACCGGTTGTATTAAGTCCGCGAACTTGTTTGTGAGCTTAAGAGGTTATGATCTAAATATGTGCTCTGACCATGAAACTTAAATTACTAAGGAATGCCTTATGCAAACCGTGGCTATAAAGTTCATGAGATGATTCAATCAAATCGAATCATCTTCATTTCAATTGTGTCTTGTGTAGTTACATAAGATCTCATAGAAATTGAACAACTCTCTAACTAGTTCATTTGAGTCAATTGAACTAGTTATGGTGTAGAAGAACTAGGTTAATATGAATTGCTCATATGGTTAACCTTTTGGGTTACTATGTTGAACCAACATACACGTACACGTTTGGGCACGGTTTTCACAAACCCAGTAAACGTATACCCAAGTGTGTGTGACAAGCTAAGTTTTCGATCTAACGGTTGAGAAATATTAACGTGAATCTAAATCAGGTTTTCATCTAACGGTGAATATGGATTTCTTTGTAACTCAGGGAAAACCCTGATTTGAAGGCTATATAAAGGAGACATCTAGCATTGTGCAAAATTAATCCCCACACGTCTGTGTGATACTAGTGCGCTCGCTAGAGTTGATTCTCCTTTAACCTTTGGTTTTCTTCTCTAAAACCAGGTTAACGAATTAAAGACTTCATTGGGATTGTGAAGCCAGACCGATACTACTTTTATCGTAGATGTGTGATCTGATCTTGCATCTTCTATCGTACAAGTACAATCTTTGATTGGCTTGAGATCGTGAGAGTTCTCCGATAGGCAAGATAAAGAAGTCACAGACATCTTCGTCTCACTGTTTGTGATTCCTCGACAAACCGCCTGTGTAGTCCGGAAGGATTGTAGAGAGGTGATTGATTAATCTAGGCTGTTCTTCGGGAATATAAGACCGGATTATCAATTGGTTCCTGTTACCTTGATTTCATATCTTAAGACGGAACAAAACCTAGGGTTTATCTATGGGATACAGATTTATCCTTTGATAGACTTTTCTGTGTGAGACAGATTTGTTTATTATTAAGTCTGCGATTTTGGGTTGCAGCAACTCTTGGTTGTGGGTGAGATCAGCTAAGGGAATCAAGTGCGCAGTATCCTGCTGGGATCAGAGGCGTAGGAGTACAGATGTACCTTGGATCGGTGGGAGACTGATTGGGGTTCAACTATAGTCCAGTCCGAAGTTAGCTTGGAGTGGGCTAGTGTCTGTAGCGTCTTAATACAGTGCGTATTCAATCTGGACTAGGTCCCGGGGTTTTTCTGCATTTGTGGTTTCCTCGTTAACAAAACTTCTGGTGTCTGTGTTATTTTTTTTCCGCATTATATTTTATATAATTGAAATAATACAGGTTGTGCGTTCGTGATCATCAATTGGAAATCCAACCTTTGGTTATTGATTGATATTGATTGATCCTTGGACATTGGTCTTTGGTACCGTCCAAGTTATTCCTTGTTTTTGGTAAAGACTCGCTATTGATTTTAGCTTGAGTAAAAATCAAATCAAGAGAGAGATATTAACTCCTTGAGATACTTTTATCTAGATTGAGTCTGACTGTCTAGTTGATTCTCTAGCAAAGTATTTCGGAGTTAGTCTATACAGATTGCTAAGCGAAATATTGGGTGGTGTTGTTAGACCCCCGCTTTTTCACTATTGCTTAATAACTAAGTAATCCTGGTAGTGATTTGGTGTACTCCGTTGTAGCATACTTTGATACTCCAACCTTTAACATTGCGCCACACGTCGATGAGATAACATTATAACTTAGCATTCTAAGGAGAGATATAGTGTGTGTTGTTGTAAGATAATAAGTTATTCCACTTTTAATGTTGTGCCACGTGGCACAGTAGATTTTTGGTACTCACAGTTTGCTCCTTTTCTTGAGGGTTGTTCGAAGAATGAACCTTAAGAAAAAATCTTGATCCTTCTTCGTTTATTTTGCTGAGGTATCATCGAAGTATTGAATACCTTCGAAGTAACTTGCTGAGGTACCCTTGAAGCATCAAAATAATTCGTTGAGGTACCATTGAAGTATGAAAGTAATTTACTGAGGTACCCTCGATGTATTAATTTACTGAGGGAGCCTCGACATACTGAAGTAGTTTTCCGATGTAGAGAAGTATTGAAGTAGTTTACTGAGGTGCCCTCGAAGTATAGAAGTATCGAAGAATTTTCTGAAGTACCCTCGAAATATAGAAGTATCGAAGTAATTTGCTGAGGTACCCTCGAAGTATAGAAGTATCGAACAAGGTTATGATGCTAATATTATCACACAAATATATGTATTTTTGTATGTATGCAAGTATGTATGTACGTATGCATGTATGTATATGTATATATATGTATGCATATATGTATGTATGTATGTATGTATGTATGTATGTATGTGGTGTGAAAATGGGGTTGCACACAAAACTTGCAAGTATACAAGGCCAAGTTTTAGTATAGAAGGTAAGCAAGGGGTTAGTCCACAGGGAGTGAGAGCATAAAGAAGTTAAACTATGCTGGCAGATGATGTAAAACAAGATGCGATCACAATGTTATAGTGGCAGTGAAACAAAGAGGGAAAATGGCATGAACCAAGGCTGTGAGCCAAGGGCAGGGGTAGTTTGTGCACTGATTTCAGTGCACAACAGCTTCAAAATGCAAGAAAAACAGTGAAGGAAGGTAAATTTAGCAGGGAACAAAATAGAACTGAAATTAAGTGACTGTAAAAGGGATTGTGGCTAAGCTAAGGGCTTAGAATCCACCTTTGTGTCCTAGCCAAGCAGTGTGATCCTAGGTTGAGTTCAAAATCCTATGCATACATCTAGAATGGGAGGAAAACTAATTTGCTCACTAGTTTGCCCCTAGCATTGACTGTCTTTTGACAGAACAATCAATCACAGGCACTATGAGAATTAATCTCTTCCCATTGCTCAATCAAAACATACATCAGGATAACTATCCTAGCAATTCACCATTTGACAGTGCACTAGGCTTCATCTGATCCTCAGCCTAATGCAGTTTAGCTCATGCTAAACTTGTGAACAACAATAAACATCATACAGGATAATTCAAACAACACACACATAACATTCAAAATAAACAACTGTGATAAAGGGACTGAACTTGAAATTGTAATTAAAATTTCTTCAAATGTCTACTGGCTAGTCCAGAGATGCCCAAATTCACAACCCTTAACACCTATTTATACATATAAGAAAAATCCCCAAAAATCCCCCAAATCAGTGAAATTAGGGTTTACCAAATATCCAAAATTGACTCACCTAACAACTCTGATTTTACTCAATCATCTTCACCCACTCTGCTATTTCTAGTTACAATCAACAATTCCCAAAAATCTTCAATTTGTAAAATTAGGGTTTTCTGTTGTGAAATAGAAATCAAAATCGACTCACCTAATCTCTGATAACTGCTCCAAAGTGTCGACCCATACTTCAATTTCCTCTCCTGCGTCTTCTCTTGTTCTTCCCATGCCCTAATTGCTTTTCTAGCTCATCTATTTCATCAACCCCTAACCTAGGGTTCCTGTGAGAGGAAAAGATCGAGGAATTGATATTATAGAAAGCTAGAGGAGTAGGGGAAGAGTGGGTTTCAGTTGGTAGGAGCTATGATGTCTTTGGTGAGAGTTGTGGTGGTGGCAGAGGCGGACATGGCTGATGGCGGAGCAGGTGGTGAAGGTGAGGCTGTTGCAGACGGAGGTGAGGGAGGTGAAGTCGATAGTTTTAGGGTTAGGGTGTGTTTGGGTTAGGTTATAGGTATCGGGTGCTCGGGTGTTGGGCGGTTGTAGCAAATTGGATGAACAGCGAGGATGAGCCGTGGGATGTGGAGATGATGGATCGATCTAACGGCTAAAAGTGAAGAGGCTGGCAGCGACCGTTGGATGCAGATATACAATGAAACTAACAGTGCCAGATGGAGTTAGGTGTTGTAGTGTTAGACAGGAGCTTCCGATTTCGATGAACGACGATGAAGCGACCATTGGATGATGAGATGGATCCAATCCGACGGCTGAAGATGGAGGCAGGTTTGGATATTGGAAATGGGTTTGGGTGAGGGTTTTGGGCCTTGGGTATGCCAAGCCCATATCTTCTTTAAGAACAATTCTTCCTTCTTGAGCCCATTCCTAGCTTTTTGGACTTGTGCGCACCATTCTTTGCGGCTTCCTTGCGTAATTTCTTACGGCTTTTCACTACTTTTCTGCTCTATTCCGCTCCGCAATTCATCCAAACTTTATTTATTACCTAAAAATATAAAATTAAGTAAGAAAAATATTTATTCTTGAAAACAATGAAAATACAGAATATGGGATAAAATGTAGAATTAATGCACAAAAGATGAGTTAAATGCCAACAAAAAGGGATAAATATATACAATATTTGGCACTCATCAAATACCCCCAAACCTGAATTTTACTTGTCCTCAAGTAAAACAAAACTAAGGAAATCCTAACTATACCACTGTCGCTGGTCTCTCGAATGCATTTAGCGTATGCACTAAGCCTTTTAAACCACTAAGTGTCCCTAGTGGACGAGTTGAAGTCTCGTGAAGGTTTGCTTAGAACGTACCTACAAAGTTCTAGGTCAAAATATGAGCTCAGATTCCATGAAACGTGACATGTGCAAGACAGTTTAAGCTCACAGCAAAGGAATATGTCAATCTAGCTGTCAAAGGCACAATCCTAGCACTAATAACAACTAAAGACATGTGATAAGAGTGTAAAGTGTATCTACACATGTGTAAAGAAAGATCGGATGTTATGACTACTAATCACCAAGAGATAGTTTCTCAGGCTAAGAACCGAGGTCGAAATCTAGCTAGCTGTCCGGACTTTACGAGAATTGTGAATGAGTAGGAGGTATTTCACAATCACTCGCGTTGTACATCAATGGCATGCACCCTTCCTTGCTTAATAAAACAAAAAAATGACTCTTTACATGACTCTTATTTATATTGACTACTCTCTTTTATTTTTGGAACAAGAGAGAAATATTACAAAGCATGGAAACTGATATTTACTTGAAATTTTTTTTTTTTTTTAATGTGATTGGCAATCGTAACTTCCTATCAAACACCTTGAAGATCGAGGCTATACATGTATTGGTAGATCGTGCGCGTGCAAGTTTCTTATCACTATGTGAAATGTGCTAGAATAGGAGTGCCCAATCGTTCTAGACTAAGAACCCTACATATAACATATATGCACATAAATCAACTTTTCAAGGTAAATGAGCTCCATTTTTTATGATTTATCATTTTTTAATTTTTTTGAATTTTTTTCGATTTTTTCAAAAGAAGAAGGAGTTCATTTTCAATTATAGCATATTATCATGGTATCCATTCCATACCCCAAACCTAAACTAAACATTGTCCTCAATGTTTAAAAAAATGGAAAGAATTAAAATACAACATATGGAAAGGCATATGCTGAGTAGAGTAAAAGGAGAGAGAATACCCGATTTCGGCGAAAGCAGAATTAAAACTCCGTTATCCAAGGCAAAACTCCAACATATTCGGAGTCACAATGGATGAGCACAAAATATATACAAAAGGAAATTTAACTAACACATTATCTACAAGAAAATTTTGGTTTTTAATGGGATTGGACTTTTTGGGAAAAATTTGGTTTTTTCGGGAGTGAAAACTTTTTGGTTATTTAGGGAAAGAGTGGAACAGTTTAGTCCACATAGACCGGGTCCTCCAGGTTGGTTGTTTCAATGTCGGGTGGAAATGGCTCAAGGAATGGCTTTAATCTCTGCCCGTTGACTTTGAAAACGGTCTTGTTGGAAACATCCTCCAGCTCTACAGCTCCATGAGGAAAAACTGTGCGTACTAGGTACGGACCCTTCCATCTGGAACGCAGTTTTCCTGGAAAGAGATGTAATCGGGAGTCATACAGCAAGAATTTCTGACCAGGAGTGAAGGATTTGCGTAGAATACGCTTTTCATGAAATATCTTCATCTTCTGCTTATATAACCTGGCACTGTCATAAGCCTCATTTCTCAATTCTTCCAACTCGTTGAGTTGAAGTTTCCGTTGAATTCCAGCTTCGTCCAGAGAAAAGTTCAGTTGCTTGATTGCCCAATAAGCTCGATGTTCTAACTCCACAGGAAGATGACACGGCTTTCCATACACTAGACGATAGGGGGACATGCCAATTGGTGTCTTATACGCTGTTCTATAGGCCCACAAAGCATCATTCAATCTTATTGACCAATCTTTCCTAGACGGGTTAACCGTCTTTTCTAGAATGTGCTTGATTTCCCTATTAGACACTTCCACTTGTCCACTGGTCCGAGGGTGGTACGGAGTAGCGACCTTGTGGGTTATGCCATACTTGCGTACTAAAAACTCGAAGTGCCTATTGTAGAAATGTGAACCACCGTCACTGATGATAGCTCTCGGGGTACCAAAACGTGAAAATATGTTTTCCTTTAAAAAGGAAAGTACCACCTTGTGGTCATTTGTTCTGGTTGCGATGGCTTCTACCCACTTGGAGACATAGTCAACGGCGACTAAGATGTACAACTTGCTGTCAGACATGGGAAATGGACCCATGAAGTCGATCCCCCAAACATCAAAAATCTCAACAATCAGAATAGGATTCAATGGCATCATGTTTCTCCTTGAAATGCTTCCCAGCTTCTGACAACGTTCACAGGCAACACAGTAATCATGGCAGTCCTTGAACAACGATGGCCAATAGAACCCACACTGCAAGATCTTTGCAGCGGTTTTCTTGGCACTGAAATGGCCTCCACAGGCTTGGTCATGACAGAAAGATATCACATCTTTCTGTTCGGTGTTGGGGACACATTTCCTAATGATTTGGTCCGGGCAGTACTTAAACAAATATGGGTCATCCCAAAGGAAATGTTTAACTTCAGCCAAGAACTTATAGCGGTCTTGTCTCGACCAACGTGAGGGCATTCTACCTGTAGCGAGGTAGTTAACAATGTCGGCAAACCAAGGGAGGTCTGATACAGACATCAATTGCTCATCAGGAAATGATTCTCTGATTAGCATGGACTCATCAATAGACTCAATGGTTAATCTAGACAAATGATCAGCAACCACATTCTCACAACCTTTCTTATCACGGATTTCAAGATCGAATTCCTGTAATAAGAGTATCCATCGAATAAGGCGAGCTTTAGCATCCTTCTTGGAAAGAAGATACTTCAAAGCCACATGGTCAGTATATATGATGATCTTAGATCCTATGAGATAAGATCTAAACTTGTCTAATGCGAAAACGACAGCAAGCAATTCCTTCTCGGTAGTTGTGTAATTGAGTTGAGTATCATTAAGGGTTTTGCTAGCGTAGTATATCACGTATGGTAGTCTATCAACACGCTGTCCTAAAACAGCACCAACAACATAATCAGAGGCATCACACATGGGTTCAAACGGTAGTTCCCAGTTGGGTGGTCGGACTATAGGAGCGGCGGTGAGAAGAGTTTTTAATTCCTCCCAAGCTTTCACACAAGCATCATCGAAATTGAAGGTAACATCTTTGGCGAGTAGACTACACAGAGGTCTTGAGATTTTGCTAAAGTCTTTGATGAATCGCCGGTAAAAACCAGCATGACCTAAAAATGATCGAATTTCCCTCACAGAGCGGGGTTTTGGTAAATGTCGGATGAGGTCTACTTTAGCTTTATCTACTTCAATGCCTTTTTCCGAGATGATGTGTCCTAGAACTATTCCTGAATTCACCATAAAATGGCACTTTTCCCAATTTAGAACAAGGTTCCTTTTCTTACATCTGGACAGCACAAGGGTAAGATGTCTTAAACATTTATCAAACGAAGAACCGAACACGGAGAAATCATCCATGAAGATCTCGAGAAAACTATCTATCATGTCAGAAAAAATGCTCATCATGCATCGCTGAAAAGTAGCAGGTGCATTACACAACCCAAAGGGCATGCGTCTATAAGCAAATGTCCCAAAGGGACACGTGAACGTAGTTTTTTCCTGATCTTCTGGTGCAATGTGAATTTGGTTATAACCGGAAAAGCCATCTAGAAAACAGTAGTGACTGTGTCCAGACACACGTTCTAGCATTTGGTCTATGAAAGGGAGCGGGAAGTGATCCTTCCTAGTTACTGTGTTCAACTTTCTGTAGTCGATACATACTCGCCATCCTGTGGTTGTACGTGAAGGGACTAACTCATTCTTGTCGTTCTGAACTACAGTAATGCCTGACTTCTTAGGCACAACTTGAATGGGACTAACCCATTTGCTATCAGGTATTGGGTATATGATACCCGCATCAAGTAGTTTCAGGATCTCTCCTTTGACTACATCTCTCATGTTAGGATTAAGTCTCCTTTGCATTTCCCTAGATGGTTTGGCATTCTCTTCGAGATTAATGTGGTGCATGCAAATGGTGGGGCTTATTCCTTTGAGGTCTGAGATGGTCCATCCTAAGGCCTCTTTGTGTTCCTTAAGTACTTCTAAGAGCTTACTTTCCTGTTCCGTGTCTAAACATGATGAAATAATGACAGGTAAAGTATCAGAGAACCTAGGAATGCGTACTTCAAAGTGCTAGGCAATGTTTTCAATTCAAGCTTGGGTGGCTCAACAATGGATGGAACAAGCTTGGAATCAGAGAGTAAGGGTGGTTCCACTTCATATCTTCTTTCAGTGACGTCCATTTGAGGTACAGATTCGAGCAGAGATAGGACGTCACTACAGTATGCATCATCATAGGAATCTGAGTTAAAGTTCTCCATACATGCTTGAAAGGGGTCGACGGATAGAATGTTAGTCAACGAATCTTGTATTAATCCTTCAATCATATTAACTTCATGCACATCATCATCATCAAGATTCACAGGTTGTTGACTAATATCGAACACATTCAATTCTACCGTCATGTTGCCAAAAGACAGTTTCAACACTCCATTACGACAATTAATGATTGCGTTGGACGTAGCCAAGAAAGGACGTCCTAAGATGACAGGAATGTGACAGTCTGGGTTTTGTACAGGTTGAGTGTCTAAGACAATGAAGTCTACGGGAAAATAGAATTTGTCAACCTTGATCAAAACGTCTTCGACCACTCCACGAGGAATCTTGACAGATCGGTCTGCCAGTTGTAGAGTGATAGATGTTGGCTTCAACTCCCCAAGACCTAACTGCTCATAAACAGAATATGGCAGTAGGTTAACACTTGCACCTAGGTCTAATAACGCTTTATTGACCGTGTGTTCTCCTATAGTGCAAGAAATTGTTGGACATCCTGGATCCCTAAACTTGGGTGGAGTTTTGTTCAGAATGATGGAACTCACCTGTTCAGCTAAGAAAGCACGTTTGTGCACATTGAGCTTGCGCTTTTGAGTACACAAGTCTTTGAGGAATTTGGCATAAGCAGGGATTTGCCTAATTGCTCAAGAAAAGGAATGTTGATATTGACTCTTTTGAACAGATCTAACATCTCATTGTAGTAGGTGCTTTTCTGTTGATAAACAACCTCTGAGGAAATGGGGCACAGGAGCATGAGTTGGTAAAGGGACATTCACAGCAGTAGAATTGTCAGATTTTCCAACTTGCTCAGGCTCATTGGTTTTCTGGGGTGGTGTAGGCAATGATATGTTTGGCTCAGATTCATTTGATTGTGGTATGCCTACATTGTTCTCAACAATCTTACCACTTCGAAGAGTGGTGATGGAATGGACTGACTTGATCGGGTGAGGTTTCATTGCAAGATGATGTGCCTGCTTGAAATATCCTCTTTGGATTTTGTTGGGGTTGGCTAGGAAGTGTACCCTTTTCTCTCTCGCTCATGGAATCGCAGAGTTGACCATCTTTTGATCAAGATTTTTCTGACCTTGCACCAGACTCTGGACATCTCCTCTAGGGATATCTCTTGTCGGTATTGTGTTGAGGATATGATTGTTGTTGAGGGTTCCTAGGGTATTGATATCCTGATTGTTTTGATAGCTTTGGGTGGGTTGAGATGGTCCTCCTTGAGTGGGGCCTTTGGACCATGAAAAGTTGGGGTGGTTCCTCCATCCTGGATTGTAGGTCTGTGAATAAGGGTTATGCTCTGGTTTTTGAAACATGGCATGTGCCTGTTCAAGCCTAGATTCCTGGACTGCAAGCAAATCGGGACAATTTTGGAATTGATGGTTGGGATCGTTACAAGCGGCACATACAGACGAAGCGACATGTTCTCGGAGAGTAGTGGTGGAAGGTTTTGAATTTTTATGTAGTTCTAACTCTTCTAATCTCCTAACTATTGATGCCATGTTTGCTTTTCCCTCGAAATCTGCTTCAATCCTAAAAGCCTTCGCTTCGGATGTAGTCTTTCTGGGTTCACGGATGGATTCCCACTGTTGCGTCTTTTCAGCTACTTCAATCAAGAAGTCCCAAGACGCATCAGCAGTTTTGTCTACGAATAGACCATTACACATCGACTCAACCGTTGTTCGGGTGGACACATCTAGACCTTCATACAAAATTTGCACAAGTCTCCATTTTTCAAAACCATGATGGGGACATTGGAGCAATAATTCATTGAATCTCTCCAAGTATCTAGCTAAGGTCTCACCCTCTAATTGCACAAAGCTATTCAGACTTTGACGAATTGTCGCAGTCTTGTGATTCGGGAAAAACTTTTTGAAAAACTCCTTTATGAGGTCATCCCATGTCATGATGGATTGAGGCTGTAAAGCATAAAGCCAGGCCTTTGCCTTATCTTTCAGGGAGAAAGGAAAGAGCCTTAACTTTAGGGTTTCGTCGGACATTTGAGTGAAACGCAGAGTTCCACAAATTTCCTCGAATTCTCTCACGTGGTGGTACGGGTTTTCATTCTCAACACCTCTAAAAATAGGAAGCATCTGTATTGTGCTCGATTTCAGCTCATAATGGCCATTATCCTCGGGTAGCACAATACAAGAAGGTTGACTGGCTCTAGTTGGGTACATATAATCCTTGAGGGTACGGGGTTCTCCCATTGTTTCGGTTTGATCTGGGCTGTCTACCTCAGAACTCAGAATTTCGATAGGTTCTTCTTGATTAATTCTAACAAGTCTGTTTGTTTGGTCTCTATAGGTCACAATCATGTCCTTGTAGGTACCTCAACTAACATGTTGGTCAGACAGAGCAATCGGAAACAATTTGGCCCACAAGGGTTACGAAGATTTGGTTTTGAATGGGTGTTGGACTAACAAGGGATTTTGGTTTTTTTTGGTTTAAAATTGGGCTTTGGAAAATTTTTGAACTAAACCTAGCATAAATTAGCACAACCCATAAAAGAAAATAAAAAAATAATAATAATTAAGACAAGCCCATAAAAGAAATGAAAAAGAAAAAGAAAAATAAAAGAAAAATAAAGACAAAAAATAATTACAGTCCCAAAGAAAAAAAAAAGAAAATAAAGGAAAAAAAAATTATTACAATCCCAACTAAATAATTAAATTAATTATTACAAGCCCGAATTTGAATTTAAATGAGGCCCAAGTGGGTTAACTCATGGGTTAGGCTTACTTGATTTTTGGAGGGAAGCCCAAAAATAGGCTTTTGGTCCCCTTTTAGTTGCACAGCCCAGTTGGGCTTTAGGATCGTCCTTAGCAGCTTCGCGCTCAAGCCCAGCAACAGGTGGAACAGAGCCCAGCAGCAGCAGCAACGAAGCCCAGCTCACAGAAGACCACGAGCCCAGCAACAAAAGAAGGCAGAGCCCAGCAGCACTTGGCAAGCCCAGTTCAGTTGAAGTTGGTGAAGCCCAGTTCAGAGAAGTACAAGCCCACCAGTAGAAGGCAGAGCCCAGCAGCAGCAGGTGGCTAAACCCAGTTGCTTTGGCTTGGCAGCAGGCTTGGTTCACCAGCTCCAGCAACAGCAGCAGCAGCAGCAACTCAGTGGCACCTGCAAGTGAACAAGAGTGCAATGATCTCAGGAGACAGCTTCAAGCACAGCAAGGCCACAACAGCTTCAAGCACAGCAAGGCCACAGAACAGCAATGAAAACTTCAAAAATATGGCAGCCAGCTCCCCGGCAGCGGCGCCAAAAACTTGGTGTGAAAATGGGGTTGCACACAAAACTTGCAAGTATACAAGGCCAAGTTTTAGTATAGAAGGTAAGCAAGGGGTTAGTCCACAGGGAGTGGGAGCATAAAGAAGTTAAACTATGCTGGCAGATGATGTAAAAAGATGCAAGATCACAATGTTATAGTGGCAGTGAAACAAAGAGGGCAAATGGCATGAACCAAGGCTGTGAGCCAAGGGCAGGGGTAGTTTGTGCACTGATTTCAGTGCACAACAGCTTCAAAATGCAAGAAAAACAGTGAAGGAAGGTAAATTTAGCAGGGAACAAAATAGAACTGAAATTAAGTGACTGTAAAAGGGATTGTGGCTAAGCTAAGGGCTTAGAATCCACCTTTGTGTCCTAGCCAAGCAGTGTGATCCTAGGTTGAGTTGAAAATCCTATGCATACATCTAGAATGGGAGGAAAACTAATTTGCTCACTAGTTTGCCCCTAGCATTGACTGTCTTTTGACAGAACAATCAATCACAGGCACTATGAGCATTAATCTCTTCCCATTGCTCAATCAAACATACATCAGGATAACTATCCTAGCAATTCACCATTTGACAGTGCACTAGGCTTCATCTGAGCCTCAGCCTAATGCAGTTTAGCTCATGCTAAACTTGTGAACAACAATAAACATCATACAGGATAATTCAAACAACACACACATAACATTCAAAATAAACAACTGTGATAAAGGGACTGAATTTGAAATTGTAATTAAAATTTCTTCAAATGTCTACTGGCTAGTCCAGAGATGCCCAAATTCACAACCCTTAACACCTATTTATACATATAAGCAAAATCCCCAAAAATCCCCCAAATCAGTGAAATTAGGGTTTACCAAATATCCAAAATTGACTCACCTAACAACTCTGATTTTCCTCAATTATCTTCACCCACTCTGCTATTTCTAGTTACAATCAACAATTCCCAAAAATCTTCAATTTGTAAAATTAGGGTTTTCTGTTGTGAAATAGAAATCAAAATCGACTCACCTAATCTCTGATAACTGCTCCAAAGTGTCGACCCATACTTCAATTTCCTCTCATGCGTCTTCTCTTGTTCTTCCCATGCCCTAATTGCTTTTCTAGCTAATCTATTTCATCAACCCCTAACCTAGGGTTCCTGTGAGAGGAAAAGATCGAGGAATTGATGTTATAGAAAGCTAGAGGAGTAGGGGAAGAGTGGGTTTCAGTTGGTAGGAGCTATGATGTCTTTGGTGAGAGTTGTGGTGGTGGTAGAGGCGGACATGGCTGATGGCGGAGCAGGTGATGAAGGTGAGGCTGTTGCAGACGGAGGTGAGGGAGGTGAAGTCGATAGTTTTAGGGTTAGGGTGTGTTTGGGTTAGGGTATAGGTATCGGGTGCTCGGGTGTTGGGCGGTTGTAGCAAATTGGATGAACAGCGAGGATGAGCCGTGGGATGTGGAGATGATGGATCGATCTAACGGCTAAAAGTGAAGAGGCTGGAAGCGACCGTTGGATGCAGATATACAACGAAACTAACGGTGCCAGATGGAGTTAGGTGTTGTAGTGTTAGACAGGAGCTTCCGATTTCGATGAACGACGATGAAGCGACCATTGGATGATGAGATGGATCCAATCCGACGGCTGAAGATGGAGGCGGGTTTGGATATTGGAAATGGGTTTGGGTGAGGGTTTTGGGCCTTGGGTATGCCAAGCCCATATCTTCTTTAAGAACAATTCTTCCTTCTTGAGCCCATTCCTAGCTTTTTGGACTTGTGCGCACCATTCTTTGCGGCTTCCTTGCGTAATTTCTTCCGGCTTTTCACTACTTTTCTGCTCTATTCCGCTCCGCAATTCATCCAAACTTTATTTATTACCTAAAAATATAAAATTAAGTAAGAAAAATATTTATTCTTGAAAACAATGAAAATACAGAATATGGGATAAAATGTAGAATTAATGCACAAAAGATGAGTTAAATGCCAACAAAAAGGGATAAATATATACAATATTTGGCACTCATCAGTATGTATGTATGTATGTATTTGTATACGAATCCCACACATTCGTTAATGAAAGCTGAGTATGGGATAATAGTTTTCACCCCTTTTAAAAGCGGAGCCTTCGCTCGCTGCTTAAGTATCTTTGCTATCATTTTGAACCAGTCGGCACCCGAGCAAGATATAACGTGGAAAGAAGGTATCCCCTCATAGCATGCAACTAAGTTTTAGCTGAGTTTGAGCTTATTTCTTAGGCGTATATTATTTACCTTTTAGATTTTCTTTCGGCTAAGGTGATTCTAAGATGTCTCTTTACTTGCCCGGTATGGAGTTGTCTCCTGGTGTACCTTCGTTGTTGTAGCTTCGCTCCTTTGCAATGGAAGTATGCATTTTGAAACCTTTACCTTTGGTTAAGATTTTAGATGTAATGTTTGTACCTGCGTAAGTATAATACGTACATATACCACTCCGTATTTTTTACCTTTTGGTAATGTGTGTTATAGCATTTTGCTTGCTTTGTTGCACAATATTTATGACATAGTGTGTCCAGTTTGTCGCGCAATCAAGCCATCGCTCGGTACTAAGGTATGATTAACCTTGGTGGAACATCCAACGTCCTACCAGAGTATCCTTTGGCCATAAGGTACCGTGGTGGCGAGGGTCCCTACGTGGGTAATAATTTTCCTGTAACCCTACGCGTTCAACGCGGAGACTGCTTTACTTCGATAGGGTATCTCTATAGGGGATATCTTATTTTTTTCTTATGCCTCTTGAAAGGAGCCATCACCCCGAGGATCCGAGATTGACATATGCACAGTTATGCCTTGCCTTTCCTCATCGTCACTCCTGACGGTGGGTGTCATTTCTAACCCTTCGTTTTTGTCGTCAATTCTGACGGTGGCTGTCAGTTCTAACCCTTTGTTTTTGCATGTTTGTTTCATTTCACACGCATTAAAAGTTATATTCCAAATCCAAGCTTTATATTGATGGCTACGTATATAAGCATACCTTACAATTGTATTACCTTCACCATGCATTTGTTGTTTTTATTAGATGTTGTGGAGGCGCCATGATTGATATATGTTTGCCCCCTTTTGCTTTTGAAAGATGGTTCTTGCAGCTTTTGAAAGGAAAAGTATTTGCATTTATGGAGCATTCTTCCATGTAATTTGAGGTTTCCTCCTCGTCTTTATCAGATACATGTTCGTCTTGGGTGCCACAGGGTACTTTGCTTGTAGTGAGATGCCCCTTGTAGGCTTCGTTATGGTTGCAGTGAGTTTTGTCTTACAGGCTTCGCTCCTGCATAGAAATACAAATTCCTTTGACACCCTCTAGGATTGAATTGTTGCTTCTTCTTAGTATTGAAGAATTTCTTCTTGCAACGAACTGCCCCTTGCATTAGTCTTTGGCACTTCTTATGTTCCTCAGGTTGGAGAGTTTGGGTATACATATGTATACATACTTCGTTCTTCGTTGCATTTGAGTTGTGCACTTTTGGGTATACAAATGTATATAAGCTTCGTGCATTTCTAGACTGGGAGCATCGCACTCGTTGGTTGACAGGTTGCGTCTGCTTATGCGTCGTCGTGTGACTCCTCGTAGATGAGTATGGTCTATAGCCTCGCTGAGTATGCATACACCTATGTACACGGGCTTTGTTGACTTGTACATTCGTAGATTTGGATTGAATACCCATTCTTTGCAGTGGTGAATCTTCCTTTAATAGGCTTCGCTCACATATATGCCTGACGGTGGTGAGTCTGCCTTTAAGGGGCTTCGCTCCCATGCATACCTTCGGATTCAGACTTAAGTTGTAAACTACAACCATCGTTGATGTATTTGGCTCTAATTATTATGACCTCTACCTTCGTTTGTAGGTCCGGTTTGGGGGGATTGACCTTCGTTGATGATGTTGATGCTAATTGGCGAAGCGATAAGCTTAAGAATTTTAGATGAACAATGCTTTTTCCTTCTATGAGAGTTGTATTTTGAACCTTCGTCATTATGCTTCATCTTCGTCCTTAATTTCTCACACTTAGATACATACGATCCAAGGACAGTCTTTGGATGACCTTCCGTTTCTGTAGTTGTCATTCAGTGGAGCTATCAACCTCCGGAGCGTTGTTAGTGCTTGTATCCTTAGGCGAGGGGTCTCCGGGAACCTTGAAGTCTCCGTTCTTCACTTCGTTGGTATTCTCCCTTCTTCTTTTCCTTTCATGTTGTTGTTCGGCGACTCTTTCTTCGTTCAGCCTTACCTCCGCACTAGTACAAATCTTCACATTGGCCACACTTAATCACCGTGTCCATAGGATTTTGGTCATGGATTTTTTTTCACTCCAAAAATGTGGCATCAGGTGCCGAGACAAAAAGGTATCCCTATGGCTACATAAACTTTGAGTGGCTATAAAATATGATTTACCATGTCCATAACTCTAAAACCGTGTCTATATGGTACTCAATATTTTTTTTGAAGTTAAGCATTTTCACTATCACCATGGCCATAGGATCTTTATAGACACACAATTTAATTATATATAGCTAAAGTTTACCTTAAAGTCACGTGAATTTTATTATAGCCGTGGCCTTTGTCATCAATTGGACACGCAAAATTCATTTTATCATGGCCAATTCATGAGTTGCAGTGACACTAATTTTTCTCAACCATGGCCATCTCTATCATTTGGATACACGAAAAATAATTTAACATCGCTAATACATGATTTGTAGTCACGTTTAATCTATGGTACCATGGTCATCCATATTTTTGGACACATGATAAACATTTTACATGGCCAATTGATAAGTTATGGCTACTAAAAATTTGTAGCACCGTGGATAAATTTTTTCGAAAGACACATCAAGTGTTTTGAATGTAGCTATTGTTCACCTTTTGGACACATCAAGTGTTTTCAATGTAGCTATTGTTCACCTTTTGGACACATAGGATACCACAAACCATGGCGATAACCTTTATAAAATGACACAAAACATATTCAACGTGGCAAATATTAGCTTTTAGTCACTCGAAAAAATTGCAATTTTTATCGCCCAATTTATCTTCACGGACCTATTGGCCCCCTCTTTTATCATTTGTAGCAAAATTCACCTAAATAACCATCCATAAAAAATTAATCAAGACTACAATTAGAATTGAACCAGTCTAAGATCTCAACAGTTATCGAATCTTAAAATATACCAGCATTCATTAAAATGTAAACCGTTAAAATGTGACAGTATTCCAACACTTGAGCTCTTGCATTTTTCTCCTTTATTAGGGTGTAACAAAATAAGACCAGATTTGTACAGTGATAAATTAAAAAGAAAATCCAGTCAATAACCTAGATAAGCATTTAGGTAGTTGACCTTCCACCTGCACCTTGTGGATGTTTTGTATAGACAGCACACTTCAGAACTGACCACTCAGAGGAGCAAGCAAGTGATCTGCAGCTGACAGTTGACAGTTTCATCTTGAACCAGGGATTCATCCTTGTCCTTGTTGATCTTCTTTAGACCTGCAGAATTCAAATTACTTGTTTTTTAGCTGAACAAATTGAAATAAAATTATATCATATGAAGCTATATGCGCTCTAATTTTTTATTTCAAAATTAACGATGAGAGATAAAGAGTAAGTTGTGTTGGCATGTATATGCACAATTAATTTAAGTTAGCTGATTATCATGTAAGAGGGTAAAATATAAGTTAGGTGATTATCATGTAAGAGGATAAATAAAGATATCAAGTTACACTTAGTTTTGTTCGAACCAAAGCTTAATATTATCTTAGTGTGACCGACAGTATGACACCATGATGGAGATCACCCTTGATTGGCAAGAAACTTAGCCAGGCATGGACAACCTTCCAAACAACAAAACATGCATATGTTATGTTTCTGAATTCCTGACCAATTCTGTATAACAAAGATAACGGGTCTAGGTAAATAAAACTCAAGTTATGAGTCGAACAAAATAGCTGATTTAAGTTTTTGGAAAAAAAGCACAATCAGGCATCAGCAACTCTAAAAATTGATTATAAAGACATAGCAAAGAAGGATGATATCATACGAAAAGGACCAGACTCTTCCATAATCTTAATTAAGAATCATCATGCTATAAGAAGGAACTCAAATTCCTTTTCACTGAGAAGTGCATATAGGAATATGAGCTTGAAAAGTCCTGTTATGAAGGCGAATAACCAAGAATATGAGCCTCAAGTGCAACTAATACCTGATATGAATCAATACTGTCTCGATGGTACCGGAATATTTTCCCAACAGCTGAAACAACATTGTCATACGCCATAACATTGTCCATAGATAGCGTATTTGGATGCCTAATCACAACATTTAGCCTGGAAAGTTCCTCTGTAATGAAAATACAAGTCGGTACGCTTTTATATATCTTTATACCAACAATTATCATTGTTCATATCAAGAACCCACGACTAATAGTTCATAGAATGCGCAGTAAAAGTAAGTTACCTCATACTAGAGGTTTGAACGTTGCTCCACCAATCTCTATGCAAATACCAACTCCATATACAGCAGCCTGAAGATTGTATTTCATATTATATGAGATCCATATATAAAGAAGAGATAGAAACTGCAACAGGACTCAGTAAAGAATGAACCTGGCGAAAATCTGAATTTTCATCATTGCAAGCCTCCAATAGGAAGATAAGTATCATAATATCCGTGTTAGCAAAAGTAAATTAAATAAATTTGAATAAAAAGAAATCTCAACATTCAGAATTGAACCTTATTATGTGGTGCTTACTTGAGAGCAGCTTCTTGACACTGCTCGGCAACATCATCAAAAATGCATATAGCAACCCTTTTCTCTGCAATCACCAGCTCAAGCTTAGCTTACAAGCCTAGCCTGAAATTATGACAAGCTCTCAGTAGCAACATCTGGCCCGTTGCAATCTCCATCAAGCTCACTGCAACCAAACAACAGTATCAGCTTTAGCCAAATTCATTCTTCAGCACCGCTAGAACCTACCTTCAAACCAACTTTTCAAGGCCATCAGCTGCTCAAACCACCTGCAACTTGGATTCAACTCAATCATTTATTCCCTGTAGCCGTGTGTATATCATTTATCGCATCTTCTCAGATTCATAACCCGACAACCACAAATCCATGGCATCAATATCTCAAACCCTTACGTAAGGACTTAATTCAATCAAACCCTTACACAAAATCTCATGTAATAAGAATTCAAACAAACCCCATCTCTTGATTCTTCTCATGTAATACGAATTCAAACAAACCCAATCTCTTAATAAGAATTGACCTGTTGAATCAAGAACCAACCATGTTCAATCGAATCACAACAACAAAACTAAACCTGTTACACTATCGTTCAAATACTAAATCAAAACACCAAATCAAACATCTATATTATGAAAAACCCAATTATAAAACGTAGGGATTCATTATGATGAAAACCCCCAAAAAATTGAAACAAAATCGAACCATTACAAACAAAATGAGGTGTAAAGATAAAAGTAATCGAAACGAAATAAAGAGGAGGAGCAGAAAAACCAGTTGAAAAAGAAGAATTAACTGTCTGATCTTATGAGAAGAAGACTTCATATCCTCACAAACAATAACAGAAAACATCATATCCCACCACTTAAACCCTAAAATCGTTTCATAAAAAAAATCAATAAAACCCTAAATCCAATTAAACAACGTAGATTGAAAATATAAATCAAATTACTATCACCTTATTGTGCTTCTCTGAACTCAGTCAAGGAAAACCCATGTTCCTGTTTATCTGAACTCCCATTATGTCAAACAAATTCAGGGTTATGCATCAAAAACAAAAGAAGAGAGATCAGGGTTCTTCAAATCGTAAGATGATAAAATAATAAAGATGGAGCCGATTTGTTTCTTTGGTAGAGTTAGGGTTTTCTTTGTTTGAGAGGCAGAAGAGATGAAGGAAAAGTGAGAGAAGGAAAATGGGAGAATTTTTTTTTTTGCTTATATGTAAAAGAATTTGAACGGCGATAAGAGTTGATTTAAGACTGTCATGCGGATTGTGAAACTCTTTGGATGGCCAAGATTTGATTTAAGACTGTCATACGGATTGAGAAGCTCGCGTATTTTTCTTTGTGCTAGTTCAAACTCGTGTATTCGATCTTATTACCAACTTTCGATATGAAAAAAAAATCCGAAAAATATATGGGAATGAAGCAGAAAAATAAGAAAGTGTGTTTTTTTTGTGCTTTCTCTTTGTGTTTTTGTGCTTTCTCTTTATGCTTCCGTTTTGAATTTCGACTAGTCACATAGGTCATGAAGCAATTTTGACTAGTCATACAGGTCATGAACTTCAAATGTGGTACAACAATGCACAAACTATGAACCAAAAGCTTTGGTGGGTTCTGATTTCAAAGTTAGCAGGATACATCACCGAAATCGATCAATATGAAGTTCAATGTCGATTCAAACTTCAAATGTGATATGAAGACATACAAACTACGAACCATGAAGCTCCAGGAGGGTTCTGACTTCAAACTTAGCATGATACATCATCGAAATCGATCAATATGAAGCTTGGTGTCGATTCGAATTTCAAATGTGGTATAACGCCATGCAAACTACGAACCAAGAAGCTATGGGAGGGTTCTAACTTCAAACTTAGCATGATACATCATCGAAATCGATAAATATGAAGCTCAATGTCGATTCAAACTTCAAATGTTGTATGACGACATGCAAACTATGAACCAAGAAGATCCAGGAGAGTTCTGACTTCAAACTTAGCATGATACATCATCGAAGTCGATAAATATGAAGCTCAGTGTCGATTCAAACTTCAAATGTTGTATGAAGACATACAAACTATGAACCAAGAAGCTCCATGAGGGTTATGACTTCAAACTTATCAGATGCATCATCGAAATCGATCAATATGAAGCTTAGTTTCGATTCGAACTTCAAATGTGGTATTATGACGTACAAGCTTAAGTCGGAAACTTTGTAAGAACGATGAATCCAACCATTCATATGTAAGATTCCAACGAAATATTCTACGGAACCTTAAGCTAACCCTTTTCTGGCATATTATATGCACACCCTTGCTCTAAGATCGAAACCTGGCCATGAATGGACTACTATAAGTCAGAAACTTGGTTAGAACGATGAATCCCTCCATTTACAGGTAAGATCCCTTCAAAATATTCTCTGGAACCTTAAACAAACCCTATTCTGGCATATTTTATGCATACTCTGGCTCCGAGACTGAAACCTGGTCGTGAGTGGACTACTATAATTCGGAAACTTCGTAAGAACGATGAATCCATCCATTTACAGGTAAGATTCCTTCGGAATATTCCACGAAACCTTAAATAAACCCCGTTCTGGCATATTATATGCATACACTGGCTCCGAGATCGAAACCTAGCCGGGATTGGACTACTATAAGTCGGAAACTTGGTAAGAACGATCCATTTACATGTAAGATTCCTTCAGAATATTCTCTGAAACCTTAAACGAACTCTATTCTAGCATATATTATGGACACATAAACAAACCAATGTGGCTAAATAAATCCTCTTTCCGCCACGGATTAATAGGTGTGGCTATTGCCATCCTACACTTTCGACACATACATAATTATTTAATGTGGCTATATAGGCATCTATGGCTACATGTGATGGGATTAGACTAAAAACTATGACCAAACGATACCCTATGGCTACAGTTGATGGGTTTAGGATTAAACCCATGACCAAATGGTGAACTATGGCTACATGGTAACACAAAACGTAGCTATAGTTATACTGATGACCAGTAGCCACACAAATAACCCGAAACGTGGCTGGATTGTAAACCAAAAAACGTGGCCTATGTGAAGGTTTGTACTAGTGCCGCTAGGTTGCATAGCCTTGCATCCTGTTGATCCCCCTTGATTTACTTATGAATATACTCGATCTAAAGATAAGCTTCGCTTTTGCCCCTGGATACTCGTACTTAGATATGTACGATCCAAGGGCAGCTTCGTAATTGTCTTTGGTTGTTGAGAATGTGTATAGGTACATTCGAGCCAAAGATAAGCTTCGTATTTTCCCCTATATACTCGTACATTAGGTACGTACGAGCCAAGGACAGCCTTCGTAATAGTCTTTGGCTGTTAAGAATGTGTATGAATATACACGAGCCAAATATAAGCTCCATCTTTACCCCTGTACTCGTACTTAGACATGTACGATCCAAAGGCAGCCTTCGTAATTGTATTTGGCTATTGAGAATGTATATGAATACATTTTAACCAAAGATAAGCTTCGTATTTTCCCTTAGCTGCTCGTACTTAGATATGTACGAGCCAAAGGCAATCTTCGTAATTGTCTTTGGCTGTTGAGAATGTATATAAATACATTCGCGCCAAATATAAGCTTCATCTTTGCCCCTGTATACTCGTACTTAGATATGTACGAGCCAATGGCAGCCTTCGTATTTGTCTTTGGATGCTGAGAATGTATATGAATACATTCGAGCCAAAGATAAGCTTCGTATTTTCCCTTGGCTGCTCGTACTTAGATATGTACGAGGCAAAGGCAGTTTTCGTAATTGTATTTGGCTGTTGAGAAGGTATATAAATACATTCGAGCCAAAGATAAGCTCCATCTTTTCCCCTGGATGCTCGTACTTAGGTACGTACGATCCAAGGGCAGCCTTCGTATTTGTCTTTGGATGCTGAGAATGTATATGAACATATTCGAGCCAAAGATAAGCTTCGTATATTCCCTTGGATGCTCGTACTTATATATGTACGAGGCAAAGGCAGTCTTCACTATTGTCTTTGGATGTTGAGAAGCGATATAAATACATTCGATCCAAAGATAAGCTCCATCTTTGCCCATGGATGCTCGTACTTAGGTACGTACGATCCAAGGAAAACCTTCGCAATAGTCTTTGGATATTGAGAATGTGTATAACTACATTCGAGCCAAAGATAAGCTCCGTCTTTTCCCTTGGATGCTCGTACTTAGGTACTACGATCCAAGGACAACCTTCGTAATTGTCTTTGGCTATTGAGAATGTGTATAAATATATTCGAGCCAAATATAAGCTCTGTATTTTCCATTGGCTACTCGTACTCAGATGCGTACGAGTCAAGGGAAGTATTCGTTTTAACCTTTGGTTTTTGAGAAGATCCAAAGATAAGCTCGATATTTTCCCCTGTATACTCGTACTTAGATATGTACGAGCCAAGGGCATCCTTTCTATGTGTCTTTGGCTGCTGAGAATGTATATGAATACATTCGAGCCAAAGATAAGCTTCGTATTTGCCTTGGCTGCTCGTACTTAGATATGTACGAGGCAAAGGCAGTCTTCGTAATTTCTTTGGCTGTTGATAAGGTATATAAATACATTCGAGCCAAAAATAAGCTTCATCTTTTCCCCTGGATGCTCGTACTTAGGTACGTACGATCCAAAGACAGCCTTCGTAATTGTCTTTGTCTATTGAGAATGTGTATAAATACATTTGAGCCAAAGATAAGCTCTGTATTTGCCCTTGGCTGCTCATACTCAGATAAGTACGAGTCAAGGGAAGTCTTCGTTTTAATCTTTGGCTGTTGAGAAGAGCCAAAGATAATCTCCATCTTTGCCCCTGGATGCTCGTACTTAGGTACGTATGATCCAAGGAGCAGTCTTCATTTTTGTCTTTGGATGTTGAGAATGCATATAAATACATTCGATCCAAAGATAAGCTCCATCTTTTCCCCTGGATGCTCGTACTTAGGTACGTATGATCCAAGGAGCAGTCTTCATTTTTGTCTTTGGCTGTTGAGAATGTATATGAATATACTCGAGCCAAAGATAAGCTTCATATTTTCCCTTGGATGCTCGTACTTAGATATGTACGAGCCAAAGGTAGTCTTCATAATTGTCTTTGGATGTTGAGAACGTATATGGATAAGTTCGAGCCAAAGATAATCTTCGTTGAGAACCTTCATTTTTACCCCTCGTAGTTCGTACTTAGTTATGTACGAACCAAGGACAATCTTCGTAATAATATTTGGTTGTTAAGAATGTGTATGAATACACATGATCCAAAGATAAGCTCCATCTTTGCCCCTGTATACTCGTACTTAGACATGTACGAGCCAAGGACAGCCTTCGTAATTGTCTTTGGCTATTGAGAATGTATGTGAATACACTCGAGCCAAAGAGAACCTTCGTTTTTTTCCCCACACAGTTCTTACTTAGTACGTACGGACCAAGGACAGTCTTCGTTTTTTTCTTTGGCTGTTGAAAATGTAAATAAATACACTCGAGCCAAAGATAAGCTTCATTTTCGCTCCAAGGTTTCGTAATTTTAACCTTCACATTTCCGTTTCCTGAGAGTAAAGAGAAAAATGGGTAGGGTACGTTCCTAGTAGCCCCATTACGGAAATAAAAAAAAAATAAAAATTAAAAGTTTAGTATAGAACTTAACAGAGATATGTTTATTGAGTTCGTATTTAATAGAACATTCCAATATTTGGGACTTAGTTCCTAAATGAACCTCAGATTTAAAAACCGCACAGAGTACTGCAAGCTGAGTAAAAGAAGGCGTATGCGAAACAAAACGACCCTCAGCTCATAAATAACCTTAGGGATTTTACTCCAAAACTTTTACTGAGGTTCCTTCAGAAACGGAGGTATCCAGATCCAGAGAAGGTTTGATCAGATATTAAAAAATGACAGAAATACCACAAGCTGAGTAAAAGAAGGCGTATGTGAAAGGAAACGACCCTCAGCTCATAATTAACCTTAGGGATTTTACTCCAAAACCTTTACTGGGGTTCCTTCGGAGACAAAGATATTCAGATCCAGAAAAGGTTTTCTCATGAGCAAGCAAATAACAATAAAATAATAGCTTTTTAAGCTTTGAAAAGTATTTTTCTAAAGGTGTTTCTTAACCACTTTTTGTAGATCCGTAAGATTTCAAGATTTCTTCGAGGTTTAATACTCGAAAACTTGTCAAAGAATGATAAATCTTCATTAGAAAGTGAGATCTATGCCTCTTATTCTTAGATCTGATCTTCTAACGAAGATCTAAAGAAAACAGATGATGAAATAACAAAAATAACGAAAATTGAGAGCTTTTCGGTCCAGCTCGTTTCTAGCGCCAAACTGTGACTACCATTTTCCCCATAGTCTACGTAATATGAATAGCTCAGAGAATCCGATACTAAGTAGTATGGATACCTCAGTTGAACTGATATTGTTGAGTAAATAAAAGGTATGTTCGAAATAAGATCTACTCAGAAGATCATATACTAAGTAAGTAAAGATACTTCGAAATAGAAGATGCTTAAAAAACAAAGGTATCTCTGTAATACAGAGGCGAGTAAGCGAATAAGCTAAATAAAGAAATATCCCAGATGAACAGAGATAAATCCGAGAATAGAGACAACTCAGAGAACAGAGATAACTCAGAATACAGAGATAACTCTAAGAACAGAGATAACTCAGTAAGTAAATAGTTAAGTGAGAAGATAATATAAGTGCAACTAAGTTAATAAATCACACAAGAGATTACGTGGTTTGGTTAATCTTAACCTACGTCCACGGGTAAAGATGATAAGTTTATTATTGATCTTGTTACAATTGGTTGGAAGAACTCCATTGAAGAAAGTATGAAGCTCTAGAAAATAAGAGAGAAAGTAGAAAGAGAAAGTGAGTCTATTCCCTAATCCTAGCTAACCCAATTGCCCCCCTTCTCTTGAGATGATGATGGGTATTTATATATCCACATGCATCATGGATATCTTTGGTGTCTTATGTTCCATCGAGATCTGATGGTCCTTAGTCAATCTAGTACCTTCGTTGGCCGCCCACCATCTCCAATCAGACGATGCCACCTTAGCTTCCCCCACATTCCATCGTGAACTGTGAAACCTTTGTACAAGTTGTACCTTCGTTATACCTTCGTTGTCCGCGTACCTTCGCCAGTCAGAGGATTCCACGTAATCTGAGTCCACGTGGTTGACGACTGCGCCTTCGTACTAAAAGCTGTACAAACTGCTCAGCTACCTCTGGCAGACAAACACACCCATGTGCCTATACTACAACCTACTGCTTAATAACTAATCAATCTTGGTAGTGATTTGGTGTACTCTGTTGTAGCGTACTTTGATACTCCAACCTTTAACATTGCGCCACACGTCGATAGAGATAACATCATAACTTAGCATTCTAAGGAGAGATATAGTATCCGTTGTTGTAACATAATAAGTTACTCCACCTTTAATATTGTGCCACGTGGCACAACAGATTTTTGGTATTCACGGTTTGGATTCCTCCCCGAAGCTGTTCAATAATCCTTGCGAAGATATCCTTGGCAGCTTTTATATTTCATAAAAGGAAAAAACCTTAGGATTCAAGTTGTGCGAGTTATAGTAGAATGTTGGTGGAACACTGCAAATACGTTCTTTTTCAAGGATTTAGAGTGTGGTAAGTTCTATTTTTCCATTTAATAGTTTAATTATTAGTTTAGAAACAAACTTTAATTTTGAAAGATTCAAAGTTTTAGTTTATTCAAATTTTAGTTTCACATACAATCTTTAATTTCACATACAAACTTTAATTATTTTATGACCATGTTGT
This sequence comes from Papaver somniferum, assembly GCF_003573695.1. NCBI lineage: Eukaryota > Viridiplantae > Streptophyta > Magnoliopsida > Ranunculales > Papaveraceae > Papaver > Papaver somniferum. The sequence continues at coordinate 5,822,927 of NW_020627707.1, forward strand.
TTTTAGGGTTCACATCGTTAGATTTGTATATGTTGATGGGAATAATATGTGAGGGTGAAATAGTAAAATTTAATAAACTAAAGTGGATATCAGAAGGACGATGGAAAAAACTACTTCCCGTGTACTCAAATGATACTGAAGGAAAGCCAGAATCCATAAAATTACACTCATATTAATTAAGAATGTCTGGGTTGAAGGCTTTTTTGAACCGTTATGCTGGCAAGGGGATACACAAAGTTGAAGATTATCTTGAGCGTTAACGTATAATTGTGTTATGGGTGTTAGGCCAAGTTTTTTCCCCCACTGCTAGCTCAGTGGCATTAATTGGTTTTCTCGATTCTTTAGAGGATTTAACTAAAGCGCCAAATTATGATTGGAGTTCTGCAATTTTAGCTGAGATATACATAAGTCTCGGTGAATGCTCGTGTAAGGATAAAGATAGATTGAATGGATTTTAGGTATCATATTTGAGGTAATAACCACAATCCCTTTCTATTAGATGATTCATTATCGAGTTAATTGTTAAAGTGGTGTTAAATGTACTAACACAACAATGTTCGTCAATGTTATTTTTTTAGTATTGGTGGTATACTTACTTTAAGGTATGTGAATCTGGGCTTCAAGAAACACGATAAATTTCCAATCTTGTACAAGTACAAAGCTGATAATTGGATTGGTCAAATTAATAATGGTCCAAATGTCGTTGCTATTCAGAGGATGCAACAACTATGCAGAACTAGTATCAACATTAGGTCAATGTCGTATACTTCTATTGATGAGTACCATGAATCAATAACACAAAGCATGCTACAGTTAAGAGTTAAGCTACTTTTGTTTTACGGTCCTATTACGGGTCATGGTATTTAGTACTATGGTAAAAGACATATGTTTCAGCTACAAAACATAAAGGTAAAATCAATCAACCCGTTTCCAACTTCAATAATTTCACATGATGATTGGATCACGCTGATAAATAATGGACAACCTTGGGAAGAAGTTGAAGATTTAATCCAAACCCCAGATGAAGACTTTGATTATTACAATTAGTTTCAAAAGGTATACAAGCTAAATATTGCAGTTCATCCACAAAACTTAGGTAGTGTTGACTTTCCAGCAATTGACAATTTCCCACTTACAGATCTTCCATCCAAACTTCCACCATCGACGGGCGAAGCATATACGTACCCTAGCAGTCAAATGGGGTCGTCAAATATGTTTCAAATATCTTGGGAAGTATAGACTTTATCACCCGATGGAGATATTGTTACAGTTCCACTTAGTGAAGGTCTGCAACAAAGGTATCCATACAACGGTGTGGTCGTATCACCAGAAGAGTATCAGAACCAGTTGAACACTTTAACGCCTCTTTTTGATGAATTCTAGAGTTTTCACTTGAGACAGATGCAGATACAAATGGATAATTCGAGTTACGAAATGCCTGAGACTCCTAGGGTCAAGTTCTCAAATTGGTTTAGGGTCAAGTTCTCAAATGGGTTTAGGTCGTGATGGCATTTCCCCTGGTGATAGTAGCGTGAGAAGTCGTGAAAGTAGTGGAGTTCGTAAAAGTCGCCATTCTACTCCAACTATGGTGGAAGAGACTCATCTACCAACAACATCAGGAGCAACATCACCGGCAGACGTGGAGATGATAGATATTTGGTTCTAGTCTCTTATTGGTTTCATGCCCCAAGGTCCTGTACTTACTCCTGGTGGTGGCGTAAAATATTGATGCATTTAGGAAATTCGCAAGTTATACCCCAACAAGTACTTCAATATTCCACCCATTTCAAGCACCTGCTCATCCAATTCAACCATCTCCGGCACCATATCAAGGTTATGAATCGCCTGATGCTACTCAACCACCATCTCAGACTCAAACTGGTGAGTTTCCGGAGGATCAAACAGGCATAGTGGAATATATATTTGAAAATCGTTAGTTCGATAGATATTAATCGTTAGTTTGAATCGTGGTTAAATGTAACTGTACTTTTGTTTCATAAATAAAAATCTTCTTTTAGAGGTTTATACTTAAGTTAAAATTAAGAACTTAAAACATACAAATTAGATTAAATTTGGGCAACACTTTTAAGATTTCATAACAACTTCCATATCAGATCTCTTTTCTGTTGTCACGGAGCCACTCTGCACGACACCTTTCTTCAATGTCCAGTAGGATTTCATCACTTCTCGTGTTTCGAGCTGCTTCCCTTGTCATATCAATCTATTTGTTAACATTCTTAGAAATTATGGAGAACCGAGCACTTAACAAAATCAAATCACGATTGTTGAGGTTTATTGTTTCTTCTTCAGATTTCTGTAAAACGCGTCCTCAAAACGGAATGGACTGTAATGCGCCATCAACGATTAGATCATAGTGAAGAAAACATAATTCCCGCAGATCGATGCATTCATCTTCTAACGTACTAAAATTACGCTGATGTGCAACTGTTGCACTTCTGGCCATTCTTATTTTATTTTGCATATCATCTCGACCTTCAACTCTTTTATTTTCAGCAACATGTTGCTCTACTTGAACTGAGCCATATTCACATTTTGAGAAATTGTTTCAAAACACATTTTGAGAAAAAGCTAAGAAAATATGAAGAAGGTGTGAGTTAAAATGAAATTAGAATTGGGTATTTATAGATGTATGAAGTTATGCCCGTTGGATCAGATCTAGTGGACGGTCTAGTTTCTACCTAGCGTTCGAGTCTCATCCACTACCGGTCTAAACTAGACCGTTCGGTGTAGCCTTGACCGTGCGGCCGAGACTCGGTCTCCCAATAGAAACTTGACTTGACCTGGCTAAGTGGCAAATTTGCCACTTTGCCATGCCCATAGTGGGTGAAAAAGTGGCAAACTCACGGCTTTGCCATGCCCATAGTGTTTGTACCCAAAAATTACTTTTAGGCACTAAACACGATGATTTTATGATGATTATTGAAAATAAGGGTTTGGAAGCGATTTAGAGATAAACAGAGAAGACAAAGATTTAACGTGGTTCGGCAAGTGTTGCCTACATCCACGGAGGAATCCCATAGGGAGTATTCTATTGATATGAGGTTACAATTATTGTGGTTAGCTAACCCAGGATTCCATGTCTCTGTAGGGTTTAGGATACATGTATTTATATAGTTTATGTAACCCTAATTCTGATATAGACTTGATGTGTAAGCAACTTGGCCAACAAGACTTCTTGAATTTTCTATATGGGCTTGATTAGAGGGATTTCTGTCGATTTTATAGAAATACAAACCCAAAGAAAAAAAAAAAAGTGAATGCCAAAAATGCCAAAATCAATCATTACATGCGGGATACCATGAGAAAAAGCCTTTCTCTAAATATAGAGGCTAGCACGTCAGGAACTGCTGTTGAGGGAGTCTCTACCAAATACTTCCTCCGTCCCACTATTAGTTGATCTATTTATTTTTTGATTTTGCTCCATTAATAATTGATTTTATATCATTTGATATTCATGTCTATATTCGTTAGTAGGTGTTTTAAAATGCTTTTCAATGATATAAAATTGTACTACTAGGTCAACTAATAATAGGACGAAGAGAGTAGCAACTAAATAAAATTCCGCTCATAGATAGGCCCAAGCCGGCATTCTCCAAGAAGCCAAACAAGTAAACACTGTAATGCCTCAATCTACGTTGTTGGAAAATACAATTCCCCTTACTCGAAATATATCTCTGAACTAAAATTTGCATCCTTGGTTCATTATCGAAAAATCTGTGGGAAAAGTAGTCCCCTGAGCAAAGCTAAGGCCAATATTAAGCGAATCTCATATATGTCCCTCCATCAGTAGGGTCATTTAGGGTTGCCATAAGAGGTTTGGTGGGATTCAAACACAAAGAATATGCCATGCTGCTCCACATGTCTTCACATGATTGTACAGCTCCTCAAATTTCAAAATATGCAATGCTTATCTGTTTTGTTCTTATTGTTGTGGTCCGAGCTTTTCCGTTTGTTTGCCCTTGGTGTATAGCCATAGCAGAACAATAATGTGGACAATACTGTATCTATTAGATTCAACATATCTTCTGGTTTGATTTCATTGCTTGATTGTGTGTACCATTTTTTCAGAGAAGTTGCTAGGTTTTGTTTGCAAACTCCCTGCTTCCAGAGCTTTTAAGGCCATGTTCTAACATGTTAATGCATAGTTGGAGTACATTACAGTGCGGAAAATGGTTTTGTAAATCAACCTAACTCTTAAAGAGGACAAAATATTTGGAATATCACATGTAAAATGCACTACAGAAATCTGATAATGAGTTGATTGGAGTATTAGATCGATAATGATGGCTTAACAATTGATTTCAGTTTGACATAAATAATATATTTGCACATTAGTTACATGTATATCTCTATCACAAGCATATTAGATTGGATCGTAATAATTCTTTTGTTTTATTCAAACAAGAGAAGAAAATAATCAAGAATCTTATCCTACAACCTGTACAAATACATATCATAAAACTTGCCAGATGGTTTCGACGTGGAGATGGCGCCATGACCTATCCAACTTGGATATTGGATATGGACGTACGCTTAGTTAGCTGGGTTTCTGGTGTCTTCATTTAAGTGTTCCAAAAATACAATGCTGTGGAAGTATTTTTCAAAACGGAAGTGATGTTATCTTGACTCAAAATTTGTAGATGTTGATATTTACCGGAAAGAACCAACCTAATGCACACTACGATTTGGTTTCAGGTGTACGTATCCAATGAATGCTGGTTTCAAATCGAGTAAATAGTAGCTATATTGGGATCATTTGGATAATTATAGATTGCATGCGCCAGGGGCAGTTGCCCCCACATAATGGTATAAGCTAACTCAACCATTGTTGGCATCAGTAGAAATTTAAGTTGGCATCAGTATAAAAATTTAAGTCACTGGTAGTCTTTTTCCATAATGGGGCGGCACAATTAATAAATTAAGAATGAGTTGATGTTTTCTTTTGACGACAAGTTCAAAATTAAGTATGTGCTTAATTATGTTTTCCCTTAAGTATTAAATACTTAAGTATATGTTGAGTGCTGCCATGATCTCCCAATTCTTCTGTCATGTTCTTCTTCTTCTTTTTTCCCTTCACATAGTGTAAGATGATTTTGCAAAATTTATTTACAACTTTTACCAATATTTAACTAAAACCGTTATAAGATGTTACTAAATTTCATAAGTAGTAGTAATAGCTTATTTGAATACCAGATGCAAATGTGATTCTGCTTCTCCAAAGGAAGAAATCAATCTTATAAGTCAAAAGTAATAACAAATTACTTCATAAAAAGTTGATCTTTTATTTTATTTTAGAAGTCACTCTAAAATTTTGTTCCCAAATTAGTCTCTGACTTTTTACTTTTGGAAAATCAAAAAAACTTCTGAAATATAATGGAAACTATCCGGAAGATTACACGGATTATTTTGTTTTACTTGAATTAGGTAATCTCTGCCGCAGTCATGATCTTTAATCCCTGTTTATAAATCTCTATCAATGAGAAAGAACACAATGAACGGATATGCATGCAAATGATTACGTTAATGTCAAATGTTGTCTAAAATGAGGTAAGCTCATTTTACTTTCACTATGCAAAGGGTCCCCGTCCCTCCCTTAGATGGGTCATATATATATATATTTATGATGATGATGCGGAGGAGGAGATACCGAATATACCCACCTAATTCATTTCAGCTAACCTCTTAATTCCATTTAAAATGAAATTAGATAGTTAATTAAAGCATATTCTTGATTAAGCAGATATGCCAATGAGCCAATCCATGTCTCGAATATGATTTTGTACTTTCTAATTAATTTGCATCATTAATGGGTTGGGACCGTTGGGTACAAAACAAGCCACCACCCATTGCAATTTGCAATTGCAACCCTATATTGACAAAACAAATTGATAGGTCCAATTCTACTTTAAAAACCAGTTCCAACTAGAACAGAAGCCTAATGCTTCAACAAAGTAATTTCAGGGTTATTCAAGCATATCATGTTTGGTTGGGTAAATGGAATAATGGCAAAGAAAATTGACACGAAAATCATTTATCAAGAATCAAGACAATACTTATTTAACAATCTTGCATTTTTAGTTTTTACTGAACAATTTTTTTCCCTATTTTGTTTTAAATGTTTGAATTTAGTGGTTGGAAAAACTAAATACTAACAACTATTTTTCTATTTTACTTTGATTTACTAACATTATTTATTTTCTATCTCCGTTTTAAAATAATAGGCTGGTTTCATGTGTAAATAGAGATACAAGACAAGTGATGACATTAAAACGGTCGTAAAATATTTTTTCACATACATCCATCACTTATTGAGATTGATTATCACTATGTCAGGAACTTGTTGGCTCAGGCTACTCAACTTCCCCTTCTGAAAAACCCTAGCGCGGTTGAGCTTCTACTGCTCAGACTACACAATGTTACTTGGTCGACAAAGGTTTTGTGTACATGCCTTTCATTTATTGGAAATTCAAAAGCAATGTTACTTTGTTTTTTCAAATTCTTATTTCTGTCTCAAAAAGAATATTGATTTTTCACCTTTTATTTTTAGTGTTTTCTTCACTCTATAAAGTTGTAGAGATATCCATACCAAACCTTATAACAAGCCAACATGCTATTCTATCCTCCCCATTTTCTTCCTTTTTGTATATGTTGCTCTCGTTTTCTGACCTAAACAAACAAACAAACAAAAATGTTCTTATGTTAATCACGATCAGATTAAACAATAATAATCTGAATACAAAAATAGTTTGATTAATTAAACATATCTAGTTATTAGCTATATAATCTAATTAATTCATTGCTTATCTCCTAAACACATAAATAAATGTCAATTATTAGTCATTGTCATGATACCATGGTCGGCGCCACCCCCTCTATCATGTCCTTTTCTTTTACTTATGATCAACAACCCTGCTCCAAAGGAAGCAAAATGAAAAGAACAAGGGCATCTTAATCAGCCGTAGAGAGAATTCATCATTTGAGAGGAGTGGGTAACAAATAGTGACTCATAACTGGTTCTGAGTAGTTGATTTTTTCGTTTTTTGCTCATCAATAATATAAATTTAAAAGTCATTTGGGGCTATATGAACGATAACTCTTCACCCACCGTGGATATTTTCATGGAAAATTTAACCACTGATTTGAATATGTAAAACGAATTCATATACTCCCTCTGTTCCTTTTTAATAAGTCGGTTTCTTAAAATAAATGTTTCAGAAAAATAGGCTGGTTTCTTAATTGGAAAAGTCAAATGTTACTTTAGTTTTCTGTGCCCACTTTTCTCTTAACTTCTTTGGATGACAAGTGTCATGTGACCATTTCACTATACTTCTTTTGGTGACAAGTATCATGAGGACCATTTTACTTCACTTCTTTTATTGACAAGTGTCATGAGAACCACTTTTAATGATTAGTTCTTTTAATTTTCTTAATTTTCTTTAAAAACAAAACCAGCCTATTAAAAATGAATTGAGGGAGCATGACATTTCACATCCTAGATCAAGTTACATTCAAACACCACCCTGCCTAAGTGGGAATATAGTCAAAACGAGTAAATTACTTTCCATTATTAACGACAATGTGAAGTTGAAACTTATTTACATCTTAATATATTTTTAATATATAAAAAGAAAAAAAGAAAAATTAATAAATAAATACAGGTCATATAAACGGAGGGTTTGGACTATGTGTGAACGTGATACAAAATAGGCAAATGTCCTCAAAAGAGATTCAAAAGCCAATATAGTGCTTCTACTACACTTATAGTTCCTTCTATGGTCCCAAAAGAGTTAAGACTTGAGCGTCTCAAACAAAAACAACGTTTGTGTTATGTTGCACTAAAACCTAACCCATGTCTTAGAATGATTTAGGCCATTAGCATTTTATGAGTTTATCTTTTTGATTGTGTGACTGATGTGTGCTTGAGCCACAGGCTTCATCTGTTAGAATCAGGCTTCCGATACCAAGGTTGTTATCGGGGTTATCAAATTCCACAAAAATTATCAAATCCGGAACAATTAACGGGCTAATAATTTTCTTACTGTCAATCTCGTGGAATTTAGTAATTTTCTGAAATAACCTTTTACGATACTAAGCAAATACTTCAGGGACACCAATTAATTGGATTCATAGTATTTATTTTCCTTGATGGCATTTGGTTTCCTCATTTGCTCATCAATGATTAAGAATCATTGAAGAACACAGATATTCGAAAACCTGGCTCATGTTACCCCTTTTGTTAAAGTGATTAGACATCACTAGTCATGATCGGACTGCCACCGCTATCATTTTATTTTAACTCTAAAGACGAACACAGGTTGGTGAAATCATTCACGTATTCTCATTTTCATAATTCTTTTCCCACCTGAATTTTCTTTCCAGAAATTTACCGTGTCCTAAGATGAAAATTCTACCGTCTTCGTTTCAAAAAGATATATAGTCTTGTTCCATGAATTGATTTATCTATCTACACATAAAACAATCATATCTTTCTGAAACTAAGGGAGCATCATTTTATAAAATTTACACCCGAATTCAAGCCACATCCCAAAGATAATTCCGTAAAATCGCCCCGATTTCTCCCGGAACGAGAGAAAACTTTGAATCATCTCATTTACTCCATTGTGCTGTGCATGTACTTTTTTTTTTCTCATTTACTCAAATTGTGGTGTGCATTTACTCCATTTTTCACTCTGCCTCAACAGTGATCACTATATGGGTACATGTACAATGGTTTGTCACGATCCTTTGTTATCTTGATAGATCTTCCTTTTTAATATGACAGACAACTTTTAGCGGTCGGTCACATGGACATACCAATTATTAATGAAGTTGGCGACAACTTAGTTTTTCACAAGCATTATTATTGACCATATACCGCTCTCAGTTACAGCTAGGCTTGAATTGATATGAGATGAAGAAGATTGGACACAACGTGACTGGATTGCAATAGCAACATAAGGAATCCCCCCTAAAAGATAACACCAACAATATTTGATTTGATAATATTCCTTTTACTAGAACCATCTCCTCCTCCACATTTATTAGTATTCTATTCACTCATTCGTGTGTATATAAACACTGCTTATCACAGCTTTTCAAGCACCAACTCATCTTTAAGCTCTCTCATCTTTAGAAATTCTCTTCTTCTTCTTCTTCTTCTTCTACTTCCAGAAAAACAAAAAGAGTTTCTAAAAACTATCTGAGAAGATGCCTTGTATTGCTTTCGGAGCTTTTGATGATTCATTCAGCGTAGGGTCTCTCAAGGCCTATCTTGCTGAATTCATCTCCACTCTTCTCTTCGTCTTTGCTGGTGTTGGTTCTGCCATTGCCTACGGTTAGAATTCCATCCCTTGAATCCCATTTATCAAATTTTAGCTTCAATTTTATGGATTTTCTTAAATTATCAAAAACCTCAACAAAATTTTCTTGTGCAGTTGTTTCACCACTTTGCAAATCAAACCATTTCCTGATAGTATGTCTGAAAACAAAATTTGGTAGAATTTCATCAAAACCAGTGCACTGAAATTATTTAGCTTTGCCATTTCTCAAGATTGGAAAACTATAACCATTCTATAAGAGGAAATTATGAATCTTCACTGTGAAAACTTAATTGAGATTTGTTTACTTAATTTAGTTATTAATGGTGTGTGTTTTATATTAAAAAGTTTGAATTTAGCTTTTACCAATGATTAATCCAGGAGCATTTTTGTTTTCTTCATTTTCTAATGCGATTTAAAGTGATTTTGGACTTTGGGTTTAAGCTTTACAAATTTGATTAGTATATTGACAAAATGGGTAATGTGGATGTGTATTGCAGGCAAACTTTCAGGTGATGCAGCTCTTGATCCAGCAGGTCTTGTTGCTATTGCCATTTGTCACGCATTTGCTCTATTCGTTGCCGTTGCCGTTGGTGCCAACATCTCCGGTGGACACGTAAACCCAGCTGTCACCTTCGGATTGGCCGTTGGTGGACAGATCACCATCATAACTGGACTCTTTTACTGGGTTGCCCAACTTCTTGGAGCTGTTGCTGCTTGCTTCCTCCTCAAAGTTGTCACCGGTGGATTGGTAATTAATCTCGCAAAATCATACCTTAATTTTCATTAAATCATGTTTAATCCACTAATTGAATGGATATTATTTAATTAGCGCCTAAATTAGTACTTAATGTTAATGAATATTACTCAATTTGCAGGCCACTCCCATCCACGCCGTCGGAGCCGGAGTTGGAGCCATTGAAGGAGTTGTTTTTGAAATCATCATCACCTTCGCTTTGGTCTACACCGTCTACGCCACCGCCGCCGACCCCAAGAAGGGTTCATTGGGAACCATTGCCCCAATCGCCATCGGTTTCATTGTTGGTGCCAACATCTTGGCTGCTGGACCTTTCTCCGGTGGATCAATGAACCCAGCTCGTTCTTTCGGTCCTGCTGTTGCCAGTGGAAACTTCTCCGGACTCTGGATCTACTTTGTCGGTCCATTGATCGGTGGTGGTCTAGCTGGTCTTACCTACGGAAACGTGTTCATGCAATCCGAGCACGCTCCCCTCGTCAATGAGTTCTAAGTTAAGACAGTTGAATTCTTGTTGATTGATGATTAAGCGAGTTTCAAATCCAAAACCCAAATTTGTGTTTGTAATAAGATAGGAGGAAAGGGTTGTAGATTTTTTACATTTCTTTCTTTTCTATTTAGCTGTTTTTGTGAATCGTTCTTCTGTATTTGTTTTCAATTTGGCTTGAGTGAGAAAAATGTGTTGCATGTAAAAAGAAATAGCCCTTTAGTCATTTCAATTGTATTTTTTTTATTGCTTTGGGGGGCAATGATGAATGAAGTTGGTGAAGTGCAGCTCTACTTACTTTGTTGTTTTATTCCTTCTCTATTCGCCTATGGCTAGCTATAGCCTATAGTTGTGGTTAGGCCTCTATCAGGTTTAATTGAAAACGCAAAGTATACGAAAAGCAAATGGAAAGCATTAGAGCTAACACTATGGAGGGGTTCATCCCCTCCCTGTCCCTCATTAATATCCCTTGAAACAAAAAAAAAAAAAAAAAAAGCAAGTGTTATGGTGTCCCAAATCCCTACTCATGTAGGGATTTCTACATGGAGGATCACATCTGATCCCGCTTGCAGGGAAGGGAAACCTACGGCTACTCAGTTGTCGTATTCTTTTACACTTTACGGCTACTGAGTAGCCGTAATATTTTTTCTGATTTTTAAAGTTTTACCTTAAAACTTTCCATTTTCACTCATTTTTTCTACTAAAATTCCTTTTTTACCTATTGTATCTTCTTTTTTTACCTACATACATAAATTCCCATAACCAAAAATTAAAAAAAATAATATTTGACATTATTCATACGGCTACTCAGTAGCCGTTGCATGTAGAGAAGGGAAAAGAGGGCACCATATATAATGAGGTTTCCTTCCTTATGCTATCTCTTTCCTACATATGAGGGATAGGGAAGGGATGAGAGCCACCATAGTGCTAGCTCTTAAGGATTTACCTGGACAAAAAATTACAATTTCAAAATTCTCATTAGGGATTAAAGATACGCCAATAAGGAGAGCAGAGAGAATGTCTGTTTGTTTTTTTGCAGCTTCGATGGTGCAAGGTGCGTCTTCTCAACGGATCAAGGCAAGGTTTTTGGTTTCCGATCGGCAAGGTAAGCAAGATTTGCAGGGTTTTACAAGGTTTTTAGCTGGTTCTAAGAACTGGGTTGCAGTTGTTGGTGGAAGCAGAGATTCTAGTAACAAGGAGGTATTGAAATCTAATACAATGGAAGAACATGAAGATTGACAGGTTGTCAGGAAGAAACAAAAAGATTTGTTTCATAATCATATTCTCATCAAGATGTTTTTATGGATTGTAGCTTCAAGTCCTTTAATCTTTCACATACCAAGGAGGAAATTTTGTTTGGTGAAAAAACTAGAAATACAAGGAACATTATTCATGTTTTAGTCAGCTTTGAGGGAGTTGTATGGATGAAGAATATTTTGAAAAAAGAATCAAAAAAAAGTTTTATGGAAACTGGTATTGGAGTTTTCATCGTGGGGATGAACATCTCTTGTTCTCACGTAATCAAAACAGATTTGGTGAATTTTTTTTGCGTAACACTTTCTTGTGAAGAAATTAAACACTCTATGTGTTTTCCTGCAGAAGAGGGTGGATCAAGATGATCACATTTTGTTAATGGTTTCACAGATATCACCTCTAAAAAGATATGTGTTAAGCCTCAGAATTCTATAGAATCTACCACTTCATCTTCTTCTCAAGATTTTATCAATCTTGAACCTCAGATCTTGGATAATGTTAACTCTATTCATAATTGGAATCAGGAAGTTATCATTGAGACCTTAAAGCCAGTGGTCTCCTGGAACAATATTGTCCTGGAAATTATTAATCGATTTAATGTCGATACTGGTTTTTATATTTATCCTTTTGATCATAATAAAGTTTTTTCTTTGCATCTTCTCAGGATAAAGAGAAAATGCTAAATATGGGTATTTGGAATATTGGTGACTTGTCTGTCAGGATTTCGCCATGGTGGAATGCTTCAAACTCAGTGTCATTAACTGAGTTGAATTCTGATGGTTCATGGATAGAGGTACGTGGAGTTCCATTTAATCTTTGGGGTCAGAATTTTTATATTGATCTTTGCTCAAGGTCTGGGGGTTTAATTGAAGTGCATTCTACAACTCAAAACTGGGAGGATGCCTCGGATATTCGTTTGAAAGTCAGGAGTTTTTGATGGTATTTCATCTTCATTCTTATATTACTTTGGGGTTTATACGTTTCCAGTTCAAATTTATTCATTGAAGTTCATCAATGGTGTTGTTGATAATTCTCACATGAAGGTCAAAGTCCAAACTCTTGATACGGTAATTTCAGATTTTCCATATACTGAGTCGACTAAGAATATTTCAGTACATGTTGAATGGCCGAAAATCCCTCAGCCTATTTTTTAGTCGCATGATTCACATCGAATAGATATGTTCAGGAAATTTTCTTCCCAAAATAAAGGTGTTTTGGCTGTCATGGGTACGGAACAAATTTGAATTCTTCCGCGAATTCTAAGGGAAAGAATATTTTGAATTCAGAAAATGACTCAGAAAATTCAACAATTGACTCAGAAAAAATGGCCACTAACTCAGACAGTTCAAATTCAAATCAGTTATCTACAACGGTCATATTACCATCTTTTCGAGATGAAGATAAGGTTAATGAATATTTGAAAACTGCAGTCTCAATTCCGTATCTTCAAATGATTGATGATAGTGGTGATATCTCCCAAGTTTCACCTCAGGTTGTTAATTCTAATAACCCAATCAAAGATTTTAGCTTTTTTTGGAGTACAATAGAAAAATGCAGTACTCTCAAATGCAAGGTAGATCCACTTTTAAGAAATGAATTTGAAACTGTGTTACTTCAAATGGTGACTATTTGCCCGAGACTTGGAATTTATTGTAAAGGTTCTAAGAAAGTTGTGTATGATGCCATGATTGATGTTATTCGTTTACATCTCTGAAATTTTGATATGGAGAAATTGAAAGCTTTATAAATTGGTAAATAGCTTTGTGGATTGTTTTCTCAGTTGTTTAAGTTTTGATGGATTGTCAAATTGTTTGTTGAAATGTCTGTTGTCTTAACGAATTAAACATAAGGGATGTTGTGAAAAAGAAAATTCAAGATTGTAAGCCGTACATTTTGTTGTTACATGAAACTAAATTACAACAATGTATAAATCTTCTAGTTTGGCAATGTTGGAGTAAGAAATTGGTGAAATGGTTAGATTCTACATCTCAAGGTAGCTCATGGGGTATTCTTTGTATTTGGGATTCTGATAAAATTGAAGTTGTTGATTCTTTAATTGGGCCTTATTCAATTACAATTATTTGTAAAAACATCTCTAATTCCTTTGAGTGGATGTTCACTGGTGTTTATGCTCTCTGTGCTTCTTATACTGATGAAGTAAAATTGTTTCGGAGAGAGATTGAAGAGGTGAAATATTTCTAGAACTATCCATGGGTTGTTTGTGGCGACTTTAATGAAATAATATTTTCTCATGAAAGAATTACTTGTGGAGGTAATACTTCAGGGATGAGAAAACTAAACAATTTCATCTCAAGATATCAACTTATTGATCTTCCTTTGATTGGTGCTTCATTTACTTGGACTAATAATCAAGTTCATGTTATTAAGAGTAGCAGTGATGGTCTCTCCTTCATGGGAATGTATGTACCCTCAAGTAATTGTAAAAACTCTTGCTAGACCTTGCTCTGATCATAATCCAATAGCCTTGTTTTGTGAAGGTGTGAAGCATGGACCTTCTCCATTCCGCTATGAGTATTACTGGATTTCACATCTTAATTTTATTTCTGTTGTAAGATATTTATGGTCTTCTGTTTATGTGTCTGGTAGTTCAGGTTTTATCTTCTGCAAGAAGTTGCAACCGCTAACTCATAGGCTCAAGGAATGGAGTATACTGGAATTTGGTGATGTTGATAGGAGGTTAGAGGAAATGAAAATATTTTTGTGGAATTGGATGTTGAGGAAGATGCTAATAATGGTCTCACTGATGATAAATGGAATGAAAGAATTCAAGCAAGACAAGATTACTGCAAACTTACAATTTCAAGAGCTGAAAAATGGAGATCAAGATCAAGAGTTACTCATATGAAAGACTTTGAGAACAATACCAAATATTTTCATAGAATTGCTAATGATAGGAGAAGAAGAATATATATTGGTTCTATAAAGGTAAATGGATCTTTTTCCTCAGATGAGAATGAAATTGAAAGTGGTATTTTATTTTAAGAATAACTTTCAGATTCAACATCATAGAACAATTTATATGGAGGGTATGAAGTTCTCAAGTATCTCAGAAGAAATATGTGCATGGCTTGAAAGAGACATATATGAACCAGAATGTGTAGCTGCAATGAAGATACTTGGAAAAAACAAAGCACTTGTATTAGATGGCTTTCCAATCAGTTTTTATTGTTTGTGCTGGGATATTCTCAAAGATGATTTTATGAATGTTATAAAGAAGCTGCAACGAAAGAACTTTCTTGACTGGAGACTGAAGAACACCTTTATTGCTCTTATTCCTAAAAAAGACACTATAGAAGAGATTAAAGATCTTAATTATAGCAGAAAGTTTCCATCAATGCCTTCCTGATATTATCTCTTCAAATCATACTTCTTTTATAAGAAAAATGCATATTCTTGATGGTGTCTTAATAGCCAATGAACTGATTGATTCAAGAGTAAGAAGTGGTAAGCCAAGAAGTCTCTGTAAAATTTACTTTGAGAAAGCATTTGATCATATCAATTGACATTTTCTTGAAGAAATTTTTACTTTAATAGGTTTTGGTGTGAAGTGGAGGGGCTGAATTAGAAGATGTGTTGAATATGCAAGATTTTCCATTCTTGTAAATGGAAGTTCTACAGGTTATTTCAAGAGTGAAAAAGGTATAAGACAAGTTGATCTTATTTAACCTTTCTTGTTTCTGTTGGTAGGAAAATCTCTTAATTTCATGGTTAAACAAGCTCAAGAACAAGGCATTCTCACTGGTTTTCAAGTAAAACAAGATGAAAAATTGGTGAGTCACTTACATTTTGTTGATGATACTTTAATCTTCTTGGATGCCTACGTGGAGCAGGTGAAAGATCTCATATTGGTATTATTTTCTTTTGAACTTCTTACTGTTGAAAGTTAACTTTTCCAAAAGTCATATTTATGGTGTGGGTTATGATGGTGATGTTTCTATTTTTCCTCCATTTTGGGTTGTTATTATGGTCTTCTTCCCACAACTTATTTAGGTCTTCCACTGGGAGATAAAAGTGGTGGAATTGTCAAATGGTATAAATTCATTGAAAGATTTTTAATCAAATTAGATGGTTGGAAAAATCCATTAGTTTCCAGAACATGTAAAATTACTCTCATCAACAGTGTGCTCTCCAGCTCACCTGTTTACTACATGTCCCTCTATAAGATTCCTTCTTCTGTGATAAAGAGACTTGAAAAGATTATGAGATATTTTCTATGGTATGACAAAAAGGGAAGAAAGAAAATTCATGTAGTTGGGTGGGATGTCTTATATAGAAGAAAAAAACCTGGTGGTCTAGGTATTAAAAATCTTCACAAATTCAATGGCTTTGTTAACCAAATGGTGTTGGAGGTATGCAGTTGAAGACAATGATTTATGGAAATCTATTAAAACTAAGAAGTATGGTGTAGGAGAAGTTTGTTGGATTTCAAAGACTCCAAAATGTTCTTATGGTAATTAGTGTTTGGAAATATATCATGAAGTGCAGTTCTCTCTTTCTAAGGTATGTCAAATTCAAAGTTAATAATGGCTTGAAAACTAGATTTTGGGATGACAATTGGTTATATGATTTTTCTATCAAAACCTGTTATCTAATTTATTTATTTTTTGCTATTACTAGAGCAAAAAATCTTTATGTTGGTGAGGTGGGTGTTGTTCTGGGTAACTCCATAAATTGGGATCTCAAACTGCCTCGAAGAGTTAATGTTGCTGTTATTGTGGAGTTAAATCTGCTAAGTACTAATCTTGCTTATTTTACTTTTAATCTGAATACTGAGGATGAGTTGGTTTGTTCTCTTACAGGTAATAATCAGTTCTTAGTCAAGTCTCTTTATCATATTCTTACTCAAGAAGAGGATGCAGGTCCAGTTAACTATATTTTCAGTTCTATTTGGAAATTGAGATGCCCCTCCTAAGATTTTTTTCTTCATATGGCTCATTGCTCATAACAGATTATCTTCTAGAGATTTTCTTCTCATAATAGGTGTTGACGTTTCAGCTGGTTGCTTGTTTTGTAATGAGAATGAGTTTATTCCTCATTTGTTTTGTATTGTAGTTTTGTTAGAGCATAGCTCGGTCGACCTCGCATGCGTTGCTATATCAAGCATGTTTGTCAATGTTAGTGATCAAAACTATGAGTCTTGATTTCTTGTCTATTATAGCTAAGTCTCATACTAGGATAGAAAAGTGTAGTTGAGCTCAAGGACTTCATGGAGATTCATCATACAACGACGAATATCTACTCAAGGAACCGTGGAACTTCATCAACAAAAAGGTATGTGGAGACTTGAACTTATCTATCACTCAAAAGTCTATTTATTCTATCTCCTACTTCTTATGAGACAAAAAGTTGTATGCTATACAGACTGGATCATACACATTTGACATTTCGAGCGGAGTATTCACTACTTATCTTTTTCTCGAAATCGTGTGTTGGTAAAGCGTTTCGCTTTGATCAAGTTTATCTTCACCTAGTGACGAAACTCATGAAAAGTTTCAATTACTTTTAGAATTTCTATGACGTGAAACGGTCTGTGAATAGCGGCTATATAACGTCCTCTGAGAATGCCTCAATGATTGAAATGAGAGTTTAGATTACATAACCATGTATTCCTTAATCCGAAGTTTTCAAACTTTGTTGATTGAGAGAAACCGGAGGAATTGGCTTTTCCAAGTCCGCGAACTCAGTTTGCGAACTCAGTCCGTAAACTGACGGAAGTTCTCTTGCCGAGAATTCCTGTTGGGATTTTCCAAAAACTCGTTTGCGTGTTTAGTCCGCGAACTCAGTCCACGAACTGGCCGGAAGTCTCTTTGCCGAGATTTTCTGGTGAGTTTGGAAAACTCTGCCAGTTGCCTTAAGTCCGCGAACTTGTTTGTGAGCTTAAGTGGTTATGATCTAAAGATGTGCTCTGAACATGAAACTTAAATTACTAAGGAATACTTTATGCAAACCGTGGATATAAAGTTCATGAGCTGATTCAATCGAATCGAATCATCTTTGTTTCAATTGTGTCTTGTGTAGTTACATAAGATCTCATAGCAATTGAACAACTCTCTAACTAGTTCATTTGAGTCAATTGAACTAGTTATGGTGAAGAAGAACTAGGTTAATATGAATTGCTTGATAGACACATTTTTGTGTCTAATTTGTCCTCAATGTCTGTATTATTAGTACTTGTTTTTGTCTTTATTATGGTGTTTTGTGTGTTTTTAGGTATTTTTTGGAAATAAACAATTTTGGAAAAATCAGCTCGAAAAGTTGCCCGGGGCAACCTTGAAGGACAATTGTTATTCGGACTCTCACTATTGGTTAAGGGGCACTTCAGTTGGACACCTGCTATTCGCACCCCAGTTCAGGATAGGGGGACACCCTTCCTTCTTCTCAAATTCAAATAAACTTTTTGGCCGGAAAATATTTTTACTCTCTGGAAGATTTTAAATCAACAAAATGAAGGTGTTATAGGGAGATTAAATCGCTGAAAATTTATGGTATTGTTCCTGGGACATTTAGAAATCTATTGCGATTGTTGTGGTCGATTAAATATGGCTAGAATTGGCTAGAGAAGCCACGAACTGGAAACAGGGGAGAACATGCAGAGAAGAATTATTCACGGGATTTCTTGTGTTTGCGTATGGCTGAGATGATCTGGGAGAGTTATAACTATTGTTTGATGCGTATAAATTCTAAAAAAGGGAAGAATCAGAGCTGGAAACGCGTGGAGAAAGAAAATATCTCAAAATGTTCTCTCTTCACTGCCCGAGTAAAGAAGAATTATTTGGAGTTATTGTGAGGGATTTCAGCGTGCATGTGAGTATATAAAGCCTCCTTGGGTCGACTACCATGACTGTCGAGAGTTTGGGGTCTAGAGGAGGTCCAGAGAAGCAGAAATCAAGAGTTCATGAAACTATGTTGCTGCTGCTGATGATGATGAAGAACACCAAGAACACGAAGAACGGACTAGCGAGGGCAGTCGTTTATCACCAGTGTCTAAGACGCACATCCGTGGGTCGCAGCGCAGTCTAAATATCAGCAGCAACTGTCTCTTATCTTTCTTTTGTGACGCCTTCTGTGGGTCGTACATTCACTGTTTTACTCATTTTTATCATTTTAATCAACTTTTGAGCAACATACATGTATTTTGAGATTATGATTAATATGAGAAGCTAAATCCCAACACTGGGGCAATGGAGGAAGCCTTATTTCATACTTGGGTAATTATATTCAATTGTTTTCATGACTTTTGCATTAATTTTAATTTAAATTATGATTTAAATTAATTAGTTGTGTTTTGATTTGATGGGTCATGCTTAGCTTAGATGATTTGATGTCCCATGCTTAACATTCACCTAATATTTTGAGAATCAATCTTGGAAATAAATTAGAGTCGATATATTTAATATATTTTTCGAGCTATTATTGATAAAAGAATTATGATTTGAACCTTAAGAAATGAAATTGGCGGAATCCTAGTCCCAGTACCTCTCGCCCATTGTGACAAATATTGTGTATATATTTTTATTTTTAAATCTTTACAAGTCCGAGCAACGAACCTTTACTACCACTTTCAAAACTATAACATTGCTCATATGGTTAACCTTTTGGGTTACTATGTTGAACCAACATACACGTACACTTTTGGGCATGGTTTTCACAAACCCAGTAAACGTCTACCCAAGTGTATGTGACAAGCTAAGTTTTCGATCTAATAGTTGAGAAATATTAGCTTAAATATAAATCAGGTTTTCATCTAACGGTGAATATGGATTGCTTTGTAACTAAGGCAAAACCCTGATTTGAAGGCTATATAAAGGAGACATCTAGCATTGTGCAAAACTAATCCCCACACGTCTGTGTGATACTAGTGCGCTCGCTAGAGTTGATTCTCCTTTAACCTTTGGTTTTCTTCTCTAAAACCAGGTTAACGACTTAAAGACTTCATTGGGATTGTGAAGCCAGACCGATACTACTTTAATCGTAGTTGTGTGATCTGATCTTGCATCTTCTATCGTACGAGTACAATCTATTGATTGGCTTGAGATCGTGAGAGTTCTCCGATAGGCAAGATAAAGAAGTCACAAACATCTTCGTCTCACTATTAGTGATTCCTCGACAAACCGCTTGTGTAGTCAAGAAGGATTTTTGAGAGGTGATTGATTAATCTAGGCTGTTCTTCGGAAATATAAGACCGGATTATCAATTGGTTCATGTTCACCTTGATTTTATATCTTAAGACGGAACAAAAACCTAGGGTTTTTCTGTGGGAGACAGATTTATTCTTTGATAGACTTTTCTGTGTGAGACAGATTTGTTTATTATCAAGTCTGCGATTTAGGGTTGAATCAACTCTTAGTTGTGGGTGAGATCATCTAAGGGAATCAAGTGCGCAGTATCCTGCTGGGATCAGAGGCGTAGGAGTACAAATGTACCTTGGATCGGTGGGAGACTGATTTGGGTTCAACTATAGTCCAGTATGAAGTTCGCTTGGCGTAGGCTAGTGTCTGTAGCGGCTTAATACAGTGTGTATTCAATCTGGACTAGGTCCCGGGGTTTTTCTGCATTTGCGGTTTCCTCGTTAACAAAACTTCTGGTGTCTGTGTTATTTCTTTTCCGCGTTATATTTTATATAATTGAAATAATACAGGTTGTGTGTTAAGATCATCAATTGGGAATCCAACCTTTGGTTGTTGATTGATATTGATTGATCCTTCGATATTGGTCTTTGGTATCGTCCAAGTTATTCCTTGTGTTTGATTAATGACTCGCTATTGTTTTAGCTTGAGTAAATCAAAACAAGTGAGAAATATTAACTCCTTGAGATACTTTAATCTGGATTGAGTCTGACTGTCTAGTTGATTCTCTAGCAAAGTATTTCGGAGATAGTCCATACAGATTGCTAAGCGAAATATTGGGTGGTGTTGTTAGACCCCCGCTTTTTCAATTGGTATCAGAGCAGGAAAACACATTAAAGACCTTATAAGTCTGTGTTTGTAGCGATCTGATTATGGACGAGTCTATCTCTAATAATGTACCAGTTCAGAAATTACCATATGATTCTAAAAGCTTGGATTCAACTGAGAGAACTTTCACATCTAAGTCAATATCTAAACATTCTCTTGATGTAAAAATTATTGATTGGGAAACTCTCTTAGAAGAACAGTTGGATGAACTTTCTGATGAAGGTGATTCAGATATTGATAGAGATGTTGATGAGGAAGTCTCAGAGTATGTTAAGTTTTTGGATTCATGAAAAATGAAGAAGATTACAACTTCTCATGTCTCACCTCTTCTGATTCCTCTCTGTCGAGATAACAAAAAATTGAGAAGATTTTACGCAGGTGTTTATTTTTCGAATCGTTCTTGCAAATCGATCCTCAAGGATTCTGAGGAAAACCTATGTATGAAGTCACTTGAATGTGACAATATTTATCAAAAGTACTTTTTGTTGGAAGAGAAACTTGCAGAATCTGAAGCAAGGTTTAACTCTCAACAAATTAGTTTTGATGACAGAGAAAGTGCTTGTCTCGCTCGAGAAAAACACCTTGAGGCTGATTTAGCTGCTGCTCTTGATAAAATCAAGATGTTGGAAGATGACTTGAAAAAGTTCAATACTAGTTCAAGCAAATTAACCACTATTCTAGGAGCAAGTAAAAATCATCGTGATACACGAGGATTTGGCTATAAGGGAATAGATGCTCCAAGTATTAGCAAAGAGGTAAAATTTGTCAAGGCTAATGATTCTTCTCAATAAAAGGTTTCCACTGATGGAAAAAGTGAAATACCTTCACCTGCAGTTAAGGTTCAAAAGAGCAAAGTTTATCAACCTCCAAAGACAGCACACATGGATCGAGGTAAGAACATTCCTTATGTTTTCCACTATTGCGGAAATAAAGATCACGTGGAAAGGAGATGTCGTTTCCGTATAAGGAATGAGAAACTTCATGATGTTCTTGTTTGGGCATCACAAGAAGTTGTGAAACCAAGATCATATGTTAAGACTGATCCTCTTAACATTACAGGTTGTAATTGTCCAACCTTTAGGTAAGGGAATCAGTTCTATGATAAACCTAGATTTGCTTATAAACGTCGTACGAATCCTTTTCACAATCGTAATGGTTATCAAAAGGATAACTTTGTAAAGACGAAGACATGATCCGATGCTCCCAACTGGATAAAGACTAACTTGCAAAAGAATAGTCAATCCAATTCTCTTCCGAGAATTCTAGACGAGAGTAATGGGAAGAAGGTTCAAATTGTTTCTAAACGCACTCAGAAGTGGATACCAAAGAAAGTTCATGATGTTTTGAGTGTGAAAAGGAATGATCTCCCAGAAAATTCCATGACTATGGAAAAGGCAATATCCATGATGTTGGAACTTAACAAGTTTTTTGGGAAAATGGAATTGGATATGAAAGGTTCTAAAGGCGATCTCTTTCATGATAATCCAAAGGTCACTTGTGGTGAGCAAGACATTGTTCACTCCAACACAACTTGATTGTGTTGTAAGTGCATCCTCACCAAGGAATGCCCTGCTTTGTATACGGTGAGGGAATCAAAAGAATTGGGGCACACAGATTATGTTCGGTAAGGCGGTAGAATTCGATTGGATTCATCTAAAAAGGTATGTCTATAAACTTGAGCAAGATTTGTACTTTTATTTGCTTAGAATACTTATAATAATCTTGTTTATCGTTCATTTCTACCTAACTTAATTTGTGTTTAAGGTTCTTAAATGTTTAGGTTTGAAAATAATAGTCCGAGATGTTTGGACTACATGGTACACATACCAAGTATGCATAACAACATTCAAAATCAAAATCCAGGGGTTTAAGTTCGCAAACCCGTATGCGTACTTGACGTCGATTTTCGGTAAACTTGTTTTGGCCGTAACTTCTTCGTTCGAACTCGGATTTACCTCATTCTTTTTGCATTCTATTCCTTATTGAATTTACTTCAAAATGGAGATGAGAATTGTTGAATTTGGATGAGTTAATATTGGTCTTTGTCCTGTCTCTTATTTTTTAGTGTTTGCTCCGTTTCGTTGCACTTGTTCTATTCTCTTGGACTTAGGCACTAGGATTCTTGGAGAAATCCTATTCTAAGCTATTTTGTGGTTGTTACAAGAGTGATGTTGGTGAATCACAAAGAAGGAAGTTCGAGAATGGGTAGTAGTTCACATTTCTATATATTCTTGAGTGTTCACAATCATCTCATGTAAACTATGGTGCATAGTCGTCAATGACTTTGTATGTTCTTCTTTGTTAAGGAAATCATTTTATATGCTTTCGGTAACCACTCTTGGTATAAATCCATGCGAAAAAGATTGATTCTACCTTCTAAGGGCAAATATTGTTACTGCAGTATTAATCTTTATGATTTTGTGATATTGCAATTGTTTATGGGATATGTATTGTTTGCATCCGTGAACTTGAAGGTCCCATATGTTGTCAAAAGTGAAGTCGTTCATGAATTGGTTTTCGTATTGATGAAAGGACGAATGGACTTTTGAAAAATACAAAAGTTATGCCTATGCAATCATTTATTTGATGGAAAATAGGATAAAATATTTTGTGTGACAAAGATAAAGTCTATTATGTCATTATGCATATAGTGATGGAAAGATAGAATAGATCCTTGTATGTATTCCGCGGTATTGATCTTCTTTGATCCATTCTTTTTGTATTACCGTGAAGGCTCCATTGTGTGTCTTATGTTGAGCACGATAGCACTAAGTCGATTATTCTTATTGGCTTTGTTGGTTGTTCCACAAGATGCTATATGTTGAGCATTATGAACTAAATTAATCATCTTGATTGGTTATTTAGTTATTTGCTCCGAAAGTCTTGTTTTGTCGAGCAAAATCTTTTGACAATTAAATTGATTGCTTCGGTAATTAGTTTGGTTGTGTATTCCAATTAGATTAATTATAGGTTCTCTTGTAATTAATCTAGTTGAGTTTTTCATATATTCCACAAGTTCTTGTGTTGAGTATATGATAGGCTATACTAATCATGTTCTATTGGTTGATGTAGTCGTATATTCTGTAAGGTTTTCCTTATGTTGAGTATTTGAACGATTAAGGTAGTCATCTCCGTGTGGTTATCTTAGTCGTAGCTCCGTGAGTTTTCTTATGTTGAGCACAATCAATTAAATTGATCACTTTTGTGGTTTGATTTAGTTGCGTATTCTAATTAAATTAATCATGGGTTTACTTGTGATTAATTTGATTGAGTTTTGGATATAGAAAATCATTTCCATGGTTTTTGGTGTCCAATTAAAAAATCCTTCTTTTCTTTCTAAATTAAGGTCGCTCTTGTTGTTCTTTCGGGAATGACGTCAAATGGGGGAGAGTTCTTTTGAACTTGTGCTTAATGGTAATATCTTGTGGGGTGTGCGGTTGTGGAATTTTATAGGGGTTATCTTGTATCTTAAAACTCCTTGATGAATGCATTTAGCTTCGGCTTTATGATTGCATCTAAATTAAGTTGGTATGTATTTTTTTTCTTTTAGTCTATGAAATGTCTCTTGTGGAAATTTTATTATGATCCCGTTCTTTTACCTTTGCTAATTTTATTGACAAAAAGGGGGAGAAATAATGTAGTTCACACTACAAATACATATGGTTTTCGGATCATTATGTAAGGGGGAGGGGTTTCCATGATCGAGATGGAGTATTGACTAAGGGGGAGTGATACAGATCACCATAGCAATGTTATTAAAGTCGTGATGCAATTGGACTTTGATGTTACATAATGATATTATGACATTGTATAATAATGATCGAGAATCTCGATTTCTCTCATTGTTAGCTACGGATCTTCAACAACGGTGGTGCTAAACTTACAACCTTTGGGATCATTGGAGTACTTGGAAGGACGAAGATTTCAAGGAACGTTGAAGATGAAACTATGGAATAGGAGCCACTAAAGTTTATCTTTTTTGTATTCCAAATGTATTAATAATTGTGTCACTAAAATTGACAAAGGGGGAGATTGTTAGAGCACAACTCGGTCGATCTCGCATGCGTTGCTATATCAAGCATGTTTGTCAATGTTAGTGATCAAAACTATGAGTTTTGATTTCTAGTCTATTATAGCTAAGTCTCGGACTAGGATAAAAAAGTGTAGTTGAGCTCAAGGACTTCATGGAGATTCATCATACAACAACGAAGATATATTCAAGGAACCGTGGAACTTCATCAAAAGGTATGTGGAGACTTGAACTTATCTATCACTCAAAAGATTTATTCTATCTCCTACTTCTTATGAGACAAAAAGTCGTATGCTATATAGACTGGATCATACACATTTGACATTTCGAGCCGAGTATTCACTACTTATCTTTTTCTCGAAATCGTGTGTTGGTAAAGCGTTTTGCTTTGATCAAGTTTATCTTCACCTAGTGACGAAAGTCATGAAAAGTTTCAATTACTTTGAGAATTTCTCTGACGTGAAACGGTCTGTGAATAACGGCTATACAACGTCCTATGAGAATGTCTCAATGATTGGAATGAGAGTTTAGATTACATAACCATGTATTCCTTAATCCGAAGTTTTCAAACTTTGTTGATTGAGAGAAACCGGAGGAATTGGCTTTGTCAAGTCCGCGAACTCAGTCTGCAAACTGACGGAAGTTCTCTTGCCGAGAATTTCTGTTGGGATTTTCCAAAAACTCGTTTGCGTGTTTAGTACGCGAACTCATTCCGCGAACCTAGTCCACGAACTGGCAGAAGTCTTTTTGCCGAGATTTTCTGCTGACTTTGGAAAACTCTGCCGGTTGCCTTAAGTTCGCGAACTTGTTTGTGAATTTAAGTGGTTATGATCTAAAGATGTGCTCTGAACATGAAACTTAAATTACTAAGGAATGGTTTATGCAAACCGTGGCTATAAAGTTCATGAGCCTATTCAATCGAATCGAATCATCTTTGTTTCAATTGTTTCTTCTGTAGTTACATAAGATCTCATAGAAATTGAACAACTTTCTAACTAGTTCATTTGAGTCAATTGAACTAGTTATGGTGAAGAAAAACTAGGTTAATATGAATTGCTCATATGGTTAACCTTTTGGGTTACTATGTTGAACCAACATACACGTACACGTTTGGGCATGATTTTCACAAACCCAGTAAACGTCTACCCAAGTGTGTGTGACAAGCTAAGTTTTCGATATAACGGTTGAGAAATATTATCTTGAATCTAAATCAGGTTTTCATCTAACGGTGAATATGGATTTCTTTGTAACTAAGGGAAAACCCTGATGTGAAGTCTATATAAAGGAGACATCTAGCATTGTGCAAAACTAATCCCCACAGGTCTGTGTGATACTAGTGCGCTCGCTAGAGTCGATTCTCCTTTAACCTTTGGTTTTCTTCTCTAAAACCAGGTTAACGTCTTAAAGACTTCATTGGGATTGTGAAGCCAGGCCGATACTACTTTTATCGTAGTTGTGTGATCTGATCTTGCATCTTCTATCGTACGAGTACAATCTATTGATTGGCTTGAGATCGTGAGAGTTCTCCGATAGGCAAGATAAAGAAGTCACAAACATCTTCGTCTCACTGTTTGTGATTCCTTGACAAACCGCTTGTGTAGTCAAGAACGATTGTTGAGAGGTGATTGATTAATCTAGGTTGTTCTTCAGGAATATAAGACCGGACTATCAATTGGTTCCTGTTCACCTTGATTTTATATTTTAAGACGAAACAAAAACCTAGGGTTTTTCTGTGGGAGACAGATTTATCCTTTGATAGACTTTTCTTTGTGAGACAGATTTGTTTATTATCAAGTCTGCGATTTTGGGATGCAACAACTCTTAGTTATGGGTGAGATTAGCTAAGGGAATCAAGTGCGCAGTATCCTGTTGGGATCAGAGGCGTAGGAGTACAACTGTACCTTGGATCGGTGGGAGACTGATTGGGGTTCAACTATAGTCCAGTCCGAAGTTAGCTTGCAGTAGGATAGTGTCTGTAGCGTCTTAATACAATGTGTATTCAATCTGGACTAGGTCCCGGGGTTTTTCTGCATTTGCGGTTTCCTCGTTAACAAAACTTCTGGTGTATGTGTTATTTCTTTGTCGCATTATATTTTATATAATCGAAATAATACAGTTTGTGCGTTAAGATCATCAATTGGAAATCCAAACTTTGGTTGTTGATTGATATTGATTGATCCTTGGATATTGGTCTTTGGTACCGTCCAAGTTAGTCCTTGTGTTTAATTAAAGACTCGCTATTGTTTTAGCTTGAGTAAATCAAAACAAGTGAGAGATATTAACTCCTTGAGATACTTTAATCTAGATTGAGTCTGACTGTCTAGTTGATTCTCTAGCAAAGTATTTCGGAGATAGTCCATACAGATTGCTAAGCGAAATATTGGGTGGTGTTGTTAGACCCCCGCTTTTTCAAGTTTTGCCAGATTAGTTTGGGAAGGCTTCATGAGTAAGTTACATTGGTTTTTCTTAATGCCTTATGATACAACTGCTACTCTGCATGCATGGAATTTGATTCAACATAATAAGGTCAGTACTGCAGTATGAAATATAATACCTGCAACTATTTTATGGAGCATATGGAATGATAGGAATGATCGTGTTTTTTCTGACAAAAGACATAATGCACAAGCTGTTATCAACAAGGAAGTCTAATATTTGTTATTTTGGGATTTAGTGTTTAAGGAGTTTGAAGATGTTAGCTCAGCTGATGTAATGAAATAATGGTGTAACATTTACTTTCATCCTAACTAAGATTGGTATTCTGTTACCATCTTAGTTTTTTCGCTTTCTTTTCCTTTGTAGTCCTGTTAGGGTGGTGTAATCCTGTTATACCCTCTCTTTTTTGATCAATCTAATCCTTTCTTTATCGACCAAACAAAAAAAAAAACTCAATAGGAGATAACTCAACAAAATCTTTAGCATACTATATCGAGATAGATCAAAGAAATATTTTCTAGAACTCTAAGAAAGGTTTGCTGAAACTCTAAGAGTAAGCAAAGAAAAATGCAACCAGGACTTTTGAGCAAAAGATACAAAGAGGACTTCGCCATAGACCCATAGATTGATAGATAAACTCCTCGATGGATAATAAATATGGGAAGTTTTGGATATTGAACATGAATATGTTATCTGACATTTTTTATCTTATGGAAAAGGATTCGGTAATGCCAATATTTTATTGGATATCTACTATCTTTTTTTTTCTGAAACATGATATCTAATATTTGATAGCATGCATATATTTATACATAATTTATTTTTATAATTGATAAATACCTACCTTTTAAAACTTGTTGATGAGGTTGAAATTTAAAAAAACACTGAATGGATGGTGACGGGGATCTAAATACCATGTCTTGTGTGCATGAGAAGACTGGTGGTAGGAAACTTGATGCTATTAATGTGGAGGAGCTGAAGAGTGTTATGAACCAGTGTGGTCTTATTGATTTGAGAGCCCATGATCCTAACTGGACTTGGAACAATAGAAGAACAAGGATGGCAAATATCAAGGAAAGGCATGACAGGGTTATTGCTAACCCTCAATGGTGCAGTAGTTTCCCTAATGCGCAAATGTTACATCTTCCTTATTATGATTCGGACCATAGAGTTCTTTTAATAGATTCAGAGCCCAAAAGAATCTTCAAACCTAGACCATACAGACTCGAGGCAATTTGAACTACGGATTAAAGATTCAATGAGATTGTCAAAAATGCCTAGAACTCTAATATGTCTTCGAACATTCAACAACATTATTTTCACTCTGTTGATAAATTTCAAAAGGATTCAACAAAATTGAATAAAAATGTATTTGCGAATATGAATGCTAACATTGAAAAAGCTTTGCAGGATTTGAGCCAGGCTCAGAGTAACTTCGATAATAACCCGTCTGATGATAATAAAATTTATATGACTAATTGCTTATGTGAATATTTCTATTGTCTCAGGTTGGAGGAAATTTTTTGGAAGCAGAAATTCAGAGTTAGTTGGTTAGTTGAAGGGGACCTAAACACGAAGTTTTTTCATTCTTCCACTCTGGTTAGGAGAAGTAGAAATATGCTAATTAGGCTAAGTCATATGGGCTATATGAGCCAAAAAGTGCTGCAATTCAAAAAATATGTGTTTTTTATTTGTTAACACTAGTTATCTCTCGTAGAATTTGCTCGCATTTGAACTAGTAGCGAGATAATTGCGCTGAATGGTTCAACACTGAGAAAATATGTTTTTCACGGAATGGTTCAGCACAGATTGATTTATTTTTTGATCTGACGGCTGCGATTGGTTGCGCTGAATTTTTCAGCACTGAGAAAATATGTTTTTTGCTAAATGATTCAGCACAACTTCTTTTCTCTGTTCCATTCGCATATCTAGTATAATAGATTCGCACTCCCATAGGACTTAGGAGGTTTCCCTAGCTGACCTGGACTGCTAATCTAGCTGCTAGATTAGCACACCATAGGATTAAGCCTTAGGCTGTTGAATAATAATGGTAGATGGCTTGATGATATTAATGAAATTGAAAACCATGTTGTTTAGCACACCATAGGATTAAGCCTTGGGCTGTTGAATAATATTGGTAGATGGCTTGAAGATATTAATGAAATTGAAAACCTTGTTGTTAATCATTTTTCAAATATATTTTCTTCCTCTATGAATGAATGTGATGTTTTGGATGTTGATAGATTGTTCCCTCATGCTATTTCTGACACTGATAACAAAGATTTGCTGAACTCTAAGTGACTATCGATTGATGAAGTCTCTATCGCTTTGTAGAGGCTATATCACACCAGACTAAGTGGTATATTTCCCACTTAGTCCATATTCATAGTGGGTATAAGAGCGGCGAATAGCCGAATATCTTTCTTATCTGCGTAGGGACGGCCCTTAAGATAGGTACGCCTTGAATTCAAAGCCCATGTGAGTGTGCTTGGGTCTGCCTTTAACTTGGGCCCAACAACAAGTTAAATCTTGTGGTTCTAGTTCTTGAGAGGTAGGGGTGAACAAAAAGTTCGGAACCGTATCCGTACTTTAAATCGCGGGTGTAACCCAATCCGCAAGATTTATGGACCGGACAGGGGTGGGATTCTCAAATCCGCATTTTTAGTGGTTTGGTTACGGTTGGACTTTGAAATCCGCGGATTCATCCGCACGGTAGGGCAGTAAGAGAAATTAATAGAAGTATTAAGAGAACTTATAGCCTTCATTAACTCCCTCAATACCTTTGCATTGACATTTGCAAACTGTGCATCCCAATTCTTCATCATCAATGGACTGATACTCGTTTTCAGCATGTTTGGAACACAGGCAATCTGAATCTCGTGTTAAGCGTCATCCGGTTTCAGGTGACTGGAACACCAAGTTTAGAACTTTCTTGCATATTCCTTGGCTGAATATATCCTTTATTTTGTTTTGGTTGTTGGTAGCAGGATGGGAGTCCATAATTAGTTCATCTCGCTCTCTGCTCTACTACAGACAGTGGCTGAAACAGCAAGGAAAATGTCAACTTATTTCCCATTTAATGGCACAAATACCAGCTTCAAAATGAGACTGAGCCGAATTCCTACTTCCTCATTTCCCCAAAGACTTAAATTTGTAGCCAAATTCAGAAAGAAATGCATTGGATTTCAAAACTACACTACACCGTATGATTTATTTTTTTCACTTTTTATTAATTTGCAAACTGAAACTGTGCATCCATTACTTTCGCCAGGATTTTGCCTCTTATGTTATTTAAAGGACTAAGAATGTTGGTTTTGCTGTAGTTGTTAGCTACCACTGTTGTAAGGGTCCGAGATTGGATAACAATGGCTTCCTCAATGTTGGATTATTTTTATTTATTTTTTTTGACTAGATCCGCGGTTAATCTGCATCTGGCCCGTATCACCCGTTGATCCGCGGATGTCAAATCCGCGGATGATTGGACCGGACACGGTTGGATTTACCAAATCCGCAACTTTGATGGATTAGACGCGGGTGAATCCTAATCCGCATCCGTCCGTCCGTTGCACACCCCTATTGAGAGGGGTATTGGCCTTATTGGGTGTGGTATATTGCAATCTTATTGTTCCTAGTTGAATTATTTTTATCATATTCCCAGCGGATTTTGATCACATTGATCGCACCGCTTGAAAAGTTTGTGTAGTGTGTGTGCGCGCTTGTGTGATTGATTTCATTTCTACTTCATATCTAGATTGTCCTTTAATTAGCTATTTCATGGTTGTATCCCAGGCTTGAAAAATAAGCGTACGTTTTTTCGGGAAAAGAAACAGTTGGCTAAAAAATGGTAATCTAAGTGTAGCCTTACTGTGGGAGTCGCCATTGTAGTCTGGGAAATACCCATCTCCTTATCTCGTAGTGCGGGTGAGCTGCGAGAGAAAGACTCCCACTACTCGCAGTTTCCATGGAGTAACATAACGAGGAGTCACTATCTTCACAGGGGATGAAATGCAAAAGAGCCAAAAGTTATAACCATGACCAAGATAAGGAAAGTTGTTGACACCACGAATTCAAAGCATGGGGAATGAGGATCAGACTTCACCAAGGAGAGAAGAGTACGGAAATACATTCGTGGTTCAACTAAAAAGTACAGCAATGCATCACCAAAAACCCGACCCAATACATCAAGCTGCTAGACCTACGCACTTTTGTTAGAGTCCTTTTCTGTCGTCTACAGTGTTTGTAGTTTTGCAAAAACTTCTTCGGCTTTTAATGTTTCATGTTCACACTTGAGAATCATCTTAATGGGGAAAAGTCATATCATAGTAAACAAGACACGAGGTGATATATAAGCGGTTCCTACGTATTCTTCATTTTCCTCTGTGACTCTTGAGTGTATGAGGTCAGTGAACTCGTCATCACCAATAATGCAGGTGAATCTGAACTATAGTTATGTTTATACCCATAATCCATATGCAGATTACACAAAGAGTACTTCTACGATCTACACCCATTCATCGAGAGAAATCCCGATTGTTTTTCGTTAAAACCCTAATTAATGTATGATTTTAAGTTGACTGTGAAAACTACATGTCAGTGTGTCACCGAGCCTCCAATCATGATGGGTTTAAAACTTTAAAGACATGCATGCACCTAGAGTTTCAGACTGTATGGAATTTTTAACGGTGCCAGTAAAATCCATATGCATATAACCACCACGCCTGGTAGATAAGTTGGTAGCTGTGTAAGGTTCCCTTATTTGTCCCCAGTAGAAACAACAGATTCGCTGTGGACGTCACAGAATGAAAGCAGGTAGACCCATTTTATTATATTGAGTTGAGTAAAACTCTGCGTCTTCCGCATGTGTTGGGCTCTTGCCGTGTATTATCCGTGGGGGCTGGGATTTCTTTTCTTCCTATAACTATATAAATTAATCTGTGCTAAAACATTCGTCATGCACAATTCAAACAAGTAAAAGGCCACGTCCAAACTTCATTTGTTATTTGGATTTGGATTGCAATCCGACTGGGGTACCTGAAAATTAAGGAATGGGAGTGCAGTACTAGGCGAAAGCTAAGTCCTTGACCTCTTCGCAGAAGAACCTGACCCGGTCGCCAACCCCAATTACTATGCCACATATTAAGACTCCATATGGGGTCGAGCCTAAGACCTTCCCTCACAGGGAAGGTGATAGCCTGATAGGAATTCACTGTACTAAGACAGTGGTTCCTTACTTGCAGTCTCTTTTTGTGGTCCAGTAAAATTTTGTGTAGTTGCAGGAATTCCTACACTACACCCCTCATATGATTTCATTATTAATCAACTCATTTTTAGGTTTACACTCTTAGTTTTATTGATCAACCTTAAAATGTTCTTACAAGAAAATATAAAGAAATCAAGAATGATCTCTGCTCTCGATTTTCTCTCTCCTATTTACTTGTTTCTTACTCAAAAAAGATCTCTCTCTTTCATTAATACTCGAACGACTATTTATAAGGAAATACATAGTGGATGACAGCTAATCTGTCCTTTATTTTCGCGTATGATCTGCGACATTCTCGCAACCTTACAAATCTTAATTTCGCAAACTCTCTAATTTTCGCAGGACTATCATGTCTTTCTCGTGATCTTGGCTGACGTCATTTATTTTATCATTTCTGAAATTGTTCTGCGACGCTGTTGTGCTGTGTCGTTGATGATTTCGCTGAAACATTGTCATTGCGAGATTCTGATCCTACATCTTGCCTCTTCTCATATCTTCTCTGCAAAGTAGAGAATGATGTGAGAAATGCCGCAGCTGCTCATCTTTTCATATTCTGCATTTATCACACGTATTCTTTTATCCATTTGTTTCTTGACACGTCTTCTGTAACCGCTACTTTTAAACCGCTCACGTCTCTTCGTCTTAATGGTGTTTATGTCTTCAAGTAAAAAAATCTCCTTTATATACTCTTCTTTCTATTTTTCTTTTTACCTTCTCTTCTATTTTTATTCTCTCATCTCTGCAATTCTGTTATTCTTTTGCAAGTTCTGTTGCTGTAACTTTTTCCTCCTTCAATCCTCTTATTTTTTATTCATTCCCATACTCTATATTCAAACATGGCTCCAAGTGGTCATAGATATGAAAAGAATTTACAAGATGTCCAAAAAGATCTTGCTGATAAAGGTTTCACACTCTCCACCATTCCTGGTGAAAATGCCAAATCAACTCTTTATGTCAAACTTTTCTCTGATCAATATTGTGATGATCAATCAATCATAATTTCGTTAGGTCAGATTCTCGCAGGTCTCCCTATTACTCTTTATAACCCAGATCTTCCTTTATTTTATGAAATTCTCGCTCACTCGGGATTTTCGCGAGCTATCTTCCAACTGAGTGGGGACTGTATCTGTCTGATGCTAGAGTTTTCTAATCGTGGTGCTGGTAGAGGATCTCTTTATTCCAAAGAACTTAGGGATCCTAAATTCACAAACCTAGAGATAGTTGCTGAGAAATACACAGTAGCGAATTTCTTTGAGAACTATAAACTTATCTCCATGAAGAAAGAGAATACTCGTTGGGGTATTCGCTTAAAAAGGAAAGATAACATTGATGAAGCCAAAGTTCTCATGCAAGATATTGACTGGCATTCTGGTAAAAACACAACTCCTCGCCAATCTAAAGATGATAAATGGTGTTTTTTTTCTTTAATGCTAAAAGGACCCTCCATTGCTGGGTCAAATGTTCTTCCTGCGAATCTCGCTGCTTATCAACCTTGGGTTTTCTCTTGGCCCGAAAAGGAGAAAGAGGTATGTTTCTTCTCATTTAACTCACTTTATATTTCTTTATTGATTTTTATTATTCTGTTCGCTAACTCTTGCGGCATTCCGCAGATCCAAAAACTGAAAGATAGTTATAACAGGACTGGGAAATCTATTACTCTGTTAGCTCTTCGCGCCTACACGGATGAGGTAAGAAATTTTCTCTTATGATTTTAAATTTTCTTCAATTTTCTCTTATGATTTTAAACAGTATACTGTTACTTCCCTGCTTCCATTTCTTATTTATGTATGTGTGTGAAGATTATTGCTGAAGTAGAAGAATCTGCCGATGTTGCGAAGATTGGTGTTAAAGGTAAAGGTGCTCTTCGTAGGGAAAATAAACTGGTCCTCCTCCAAAGAAGAGGAAAGTTCGTTCTTCTTCTCCTTCAAATATTCCTCCTAACGAAAATTTCGAAAGTGACAAGGGTGATGAGGACAACGATGATCTTGCTGCAAGTGAAGATTCTCCACCTGAATCTTCTATGGCTAAGCTTTCTGGCCTCTTTTCTGATTCTTTACAAGGAATGGGAGATAGCCAATTCGCAAATACCTGCAAAGCTCTCGCTACCCTTTGCGATGTCCCTTTACTAGATGGTGATACTCCCGACTTCTTGCATTCTCTCAATAGTCTGGTATACTTTTATCCTTTTACTTCTTCATTGTTATAACTCAAAATTTCTTTCTATATTAATATTTTTTATATCTTTTCGCAGGCTGGAAAAGCTTCTTTTGTTGTTTCCTCAGATCTAGAGAGAAGACGCGAAAATATTGAAAAGAAGAATCTTCAATTTCGTAAAAAGAATGAAGAATTGGAAGCTGAAGTTAAAGGTCTTCGCGAGAAAAATAGACAATTAGAAATTGATTCTTCTTCGTATAAGAACAAAATCTCTAGTCTTCAGCAAGCTAATAATCAGCTTTATGGTATGTTACTTTTCTCTTTTCCCTTTATTCATTCATCCTGTTTTTTTATCTTATTTAAATGATCCTTTTTGCAGACATTTATGGTCTTTCTGACGAAGCTACCCTTCTTCGTTCATTTCCTAATGCCTTGGATAATGATACCCTTCTTGAGCGTCTTAATAATTTCTTAAATAGCTTCTCAAATGATATAATTTCATCTCTTTCTCTAAATGAGCTTAGATCTAAATTTCGCCTCTTAGAAATTGATCATAGATCTAGTTTAGGCTTAGCCAACCGATTTAAGCGTCTCCTTATTAATTCTAAAGAGAAAACCAATGAGTTAAGAACCAAAATTAGCGGTCTCATAGATGATAAGGATCGCATCTCTGATCAAGGTGCCAAGGCTTTGGCGAAATTCCAAGAGGCTCTCCTTGAAGTTCAACTTGAACGAGATGAAGCTAACCGCAAGAATATCGAACTCTGCGAAAGGGAAAATCAAATTCGTTCTCGTCTCCTCATAAGTAGTGAGGATGAATTTGTTTGGGATGCGAAAATTTTAGATGATGCTAGAAAAGATTTAGGTGTAAATGTTAGTCTCCAAGTTGAGCATACAACCTTGATTAGAGCTATGATTTCTGACAGAGAAGGTTGCTAATTGTTCTTCTTTACTAATCTTTTGAATATTATGAATTCTCATCAAGTTAATAATTGATTGTCTTTTGTTCGCATATTCTGAAAATAAATATCGTGAAAAGATTGAAGAACTTGAAGCTGAAAAGGAGGAACTCGCAAAGAATCTTTCTTCTCGCAACGACAAGTATTCTAGATTAAAGAATCAAATCAAGATCACTGTTGCGAATTTTAAGAATGATGTTATGCATTTTCGCAATCAAACTATCCAAATGTTTTTTGACGATCATAATATCCCACATTCTGATTATCCTTGTCTTTTAGAAGAAATCCCACAGAATACTCCCAGTTTGATTATCTCTAATAACGAAGCTGACGATGAAGAATCTGATAGTGATGGAAGTTCTGATGGTGATGAAGATTCTGATGCAGACGAAGAAGGGAACAAATCTGATGAAGATAATGAAGGATTAACTAAGAAGTAGTCTTTATTTATTTCTTTGATTCTTTGGAATACTTGTACATTTATTTCTTCTTTCTATATATTTGTGTTTCTTTCATTTTGACCTGCATTAATTAAAACAATTCTTCTTTGCAGTACAGTTAATCAATATAATCATTAATTCTTAAATCTTTGAGTAAGTCTCTCATATGGAGACAAATAACATTTTCTAATTTCATACATTCCCATACTTTCCTCTGTTATTTGAATCCAAATGAGAGATTTCATAAAAAAAATTCTTATTGTATAACTTCGCAATCTTATGCGAAGTGAATT
Source organism: Papaver somniferum (assembly GCF_003573695.1). NCBI lineage: Eukaryota > Viridiplantae > Streptophyta > Magnoliopsida > Ranunculales > Papaveraceae > Papaver > Papaver somniferum. Next base: position 5,859,307 of record NW_020627707.1, read on the forward strand.
TTGTTTCTTTTCAAAATCTCACTCCTGTGTGGTCTTATTTTGCCTTCCTAATTAAAGGTCTTATTATGCCACCTCTTGTCATTGCGACAAAATCCCAGGACGTCCTTGCCCTTTCATGCAAAAACCCATTGATCTTGCCTTAACTTTTTATTTTGTATTATGGCCTCTTCAGGATTGTTGCGACAATATGACAGGCATAAATATTCTTGCGAAAATGAAGCCCCATGACATTGCCGTCTTGCGACGAAACCGCAGGACGTCTTCGCACTTTCATGCGAAAACCCATTGATCTCGTCTTATCCTTTTATTTTGTATTATTGCCTCTTCAGGATTGTTGCACAAATATGACAAGCCTTAATATCCTTGCGAATAAAAAGCCTCATGACATTTGCGTCTTAAGACACTTATCAGCTCCCTAATGGAGGGTGCCGCCCTTATCTACCTCCTGGTTTCCCCTTCAAGGAGGCGTACTTCTACTATACAAGGTTAGCTCCTCCCATCCAGTCTTAACAACAACCAGTTGTTTTCGCAGCCTCTTATCCCTTTTACCTATAGGGCTTATGTTTACGAGACTGCACCCTAAGTGGGGTTTTCTTCAGGCCGAGTGCAGTATAAGCCAAGACTTGTCAAGAATGGAAAGGTACACTTAAAACGTCCCTGGCACTCTTGACTCAACCGTGTACCTCGGCGCCTTGATCATATCTTCACTCCTTGGGAGAGTCCTTATTACCTTAGTCACCCAACCCAAGTCATATGCTTAAGCTGAGAATCCAAGGTGCCTCTCCCGGATGGGCTTCATTGACCCCAAATCTCCATGACTCAGGTTCCGGTGGCGGTGTAGCCTTTCCCTGAGTCATGCAATAGGTACCCCCTTATATGACGTACTTTAGGTCTTACATTTGCCTCTTGCGAAATTGTATTCGCGAACTAGGTGTACGCCATAAAGGTTTGCATCTTTCTCTTTTGTCATTTTTCTCTGATTACTTTTTGTAAAATTCATTATCTCTTGGAGAGTCTCGCAAATCATCATATTGTATCTGAATTTCGCAATCTCAATTTTGCCATTCAACCAAATATATTTTTGAGAATTTTGCTTATTGCGAGAGTATCGCAACAACTTAATGATTCATACATTCCTTGTTTTTATTACCTTTGTCATCCTCTGCTTCTTTATTATTTTCTGCTACTGCTTCCTTAATATTGGTATGTTCATTATTTTTATTCTGAGCTAGCATTAGTTTCGCAACATCTCTTCTCCTTTCCTTTCGATTGTATCCACCATCAACCTCTCACTTCTTTGTGTATCTTTGATTTTGTGTCGCCAGTTTTTCTTCTTGTTTGCTCTTCCTTCGCAAGATTCTATCTCAGTTTCGTAACACCTCTTTCCTTCAACCCAATCTCCCTTTATGATTCCTACACCACTGGGGTGAGGGAATTTGATGCACTGATGAAAAGTTGAAGCTACACCTAGAATCCCATGTATCCAAGGTCGACCAATTAAGGCATTGTAGGGTGATTCTACATCAACGATACAGAATAAGATTTCAGAAGATATTCCTTTCAATGGAATTCGCATAGTAACCTCCCCTTTAGGATTGTTAGCAGTTCCATTAAAACCATATATCTTATATGTTGATGGTATAAGATCATCATCTCTTCCACCCATGGTTTTATAAGTATGATAAAATAAGATGTTAACAGAGCTTCCAGTATCGATTAGAATTCTATTGATTGCCCATGAATCTTCAGCTTCATCATCCTCATCTTCTTTCGGTTTTGGATTAATTTCTAATTTGACTACCAATGGATTGTCATGCACCTTTTCTCCTTCGGGAATTTCTTCTGCGGTAAAAGAAATGATCTGTTTCTGCCATTTCTCTAGTGGCGAGATTTTCGCAATATTCATAATTTCTCTTCCATCATTATCTCTTGCGAACACTCTATTAAAAACATTATCATGAAAATCTTCAATTGTCTTATATGAATGTACGATAGAGTGACAGAATAGATTTTTTGCTTTTGCACCAACTTCTATGAAGAATGTTTCTTTCTTTTTCATCATATTCACTTTGTGATGTTCTGGTGGTGGTGGCAGTGGTTGAGATTTTGGATGCTCTACCAGAAAGTCGTTTAGTTTTCCTTGATCTATCATTCTCAAAATAATTCTTTTTACATTTCTGCAATCATTTGTGGTATGTCCATGAAAATGATGATAAGAACAAAACTCATGACTTATGTGGTTTGGAGGTGGTTCCGTTCCCATGTTCCAGGGTATTGGCATATTATCCATCAAGATTATATCTTCCCATATCTTCTCCACACTTGCATTTAGAGGTGGCATCTTGATTTCTTCCCATACTACCTTGTGACCTCCTTGTCCTCTATTATAGTTTTGTCTTTGACCTCCATAAGTTTCTTGCGGTTGATCGAGTCTTTGAATCTTGTTATTTCCTCCACGATTGTAGAAATTTCTTTCTCTTTCATACTCTTCTTGATCTCGGCTTCCCATAGCTAGCAGATTCTGTTGATTGTTACTTGTCACCTTCTCTTGTTGTACTTGTGAAGTATTCGCCACTGTGTTTATTAACTTGGGTAATAAGCTTGCATTCGTTTTTTATGAGCTGGTGTTCGCAACTGGATATGATTCCATTTCATTTTGCCTTTCCTCTAGAGCAATGTATTCTTCTTGAAGTTCTCGCAATTCAGTCATTGTGATCGTATTTTTGACTCTGAAAATTTGGACATACAATAGGTTCGTTGCAAACATAGCATTGATAAATGATAATATAAGATATCTCTCATCTACACGGCCAGCCATTTCGCTACACATAGTTCTACATCTTTTAGTCAGGTGTTTCAAACTTTCGCCAATCCTTTGTTTTAATCCAAACGCATCTTTTATACCAGGTCGCGAGGAATTATTACTTATATATGACCCCAAGAATGTGTCTGCAAATGATTGAAGGAGGTTATTGTGTTCTTTGGTAGACCTTCAAACCATTTTAACGCCTCTCCTGTTAAGCTGGATGCGAAATATTTTTACAATACGGCATCATGATTTTCCCATTGTAACATGCACCTCACATAGGCTTTAATGTGTTGAATTGAACAAGTTGTTCCTCCTAATTGTACTTCCCTTGTAAATGGAGTTTTCGCAGCTTCTTCTATTGCTTCATCCAATTGTTTTCTACCCACTTCTCCTCTATTATTTAGCATTCCTCTCATTTCTTCTAATTCTTTCAAGATTTGTTTATTTACACCTGAATCTTGATCCATTGGTCTCTTTAATTTCGCCTCTCTTCTTCTGCGATCATGTCTATCTTCTCTCGCGAAATTTTGCATTTCTTCTTCATTATCCTCATCTCGTCTTCTTCTGCGATTCTCTTCCTCATCTCTATCTTGAATTCGCATATGATGATGCCTTTCATTTTCCCCTCCATGATTTTGTTCATTTCTTATCAATTCAATTCGCTGTCTTTCAGCCATCCTCTTTACTCTATCATACTCTTCATTGAGATTACCATTATTCCGGTTTTGTGTACGTCTTCTTTCTCGATTGTCATGATTGTTTTGGCGAATTGTCTCCTGAACCTCTTGTTCTTCCATTTCCGCTCTCAATCTTTCACGTTCGCAGATTAAACGTGCTTGTTCAGCATAATGTCTTTCAATTTCTTCTTCAATTGTCTGTTGACTTCTTTGAGTTTCTCTCACATGTAAAATTCTTCTTCCTTCCTCTCGATTTCCTTCGCCATCTTGGTCATTTCATCCCTGATGTTGTCATTTCTCTTGATCTCCACCATTTTTCCCATCATCAAAAGTTTCATTTTGTGGAACGTAACGATCATCATCTCTTTCTCTATTTTCGCGATATTCTTCATTAGGATTTGATATTTCTTCTTGAATATTGTTTCCAACAATGATTGTGGGTGAATTTCGCCTCATTTCTCTTCTAGTCGATCTTGCATATGACTTTGTAATACTTCTCGATCTTCTATTCTGTAGTCTTATATTCTTCATCCTTAATTTGTGATTTTTCCTTGTTAAATTTGCACGTTCTTCTGACTCAGCTCTTCTTTCTTCATGTATTCTTCGTCTCAACATTTCTAACGCTCCACTTTCCTCATCTCCATGAATTATTCCTTCATCTGCTTCTTGATTTCTCTCTTCCTGTCTATAATTTCTGTTTTGTTGCTCTTCTTCTACTTCTTCTGCCGAATTTGATTGCCAAGTGTGTATGCTCACCCTATCATAATCTGTATTCCTCCCTTGAATTAGTGTCTGTTGAATTGGTGGTTGAATTTGATTTTCTCTATTACTTCTCATTCTAGTAGATTCTCCCATTTCACTTCTTTCTCTTCCAGCAATTCTTTTGCTTCTTCTAACAGTAGTCGGTTGTTAGGATGTATTTCTTCTTCTAGCCATTTCTTCAATGTTAACAATATTGCAAGAAATTATGGAAAATTCTTAATCAATCACTCTAAATTTTCACAAATCTCAATATCAATCTTCAACTTTTTCTAAAATAATCTTCAACACCTCCCTGTTTCTAGCGCCATTATGTAGTTGCAGGAATTCCTACACTACACCCCTCATATGATTTCATTATTAATCAACTCATTTTTAGGTTTACACTCTTAATTTTATTGATCAATCTTAGAATGTTCTTACAAGAAAAGATAAAGAAATCAAGAATGATCTCTGCTCTCGATTTTCTCTCTCCTATTTACTTGTTTCTTACTCAAAAAAGATCTCTCTCTTTCTTTACAACTCGAACGACTATTTATAAGGAAATACATAGTGGATGACAGCTAATCTGTTCTTTATTTTCGGGTATGGTCTGCGACATTCTCGCAACCTTACAAATATTAATTTCGCAAACTCTCTAATTTTCGCAGGACTATAATATCTTTCTCGTGATCTTAGCTGACGTCATTTCTTTTATCATTTCTTTATACCATGTTGTGATGTGTCATTGATAATTTCGCTGAAACATTGTCATTGCGAGATTCTGATCCTACATTTTGTATAGCGCTTGCTCTCTACCTGTTGAGATTATTAGTCCCACATTGTTGGGCAATCTAAGATCTTGCGGTTTATAATCTCTTAGGGCCTCTCTACTCATTGTCAATTGGTTTTGAGTTGGATGCCCGTATTCTAACATGGTATCAGAGCAGGCTATTTGCGACGAGTCATTGACCGCGCCTTTACTCCGCGTCACCAGATTTAATTGTCCACGTGTTAGACCCAACGAGGCTACGCGTGAGGGGGCGTGTTGAGATTATTAGTCCCACATTGTTGGGCAATCTAAGATCTTGCGGTTTATAATCTCTTAGGACCTCTCCACTCATTGCCAATCGATTTATAATCTTTCTTTCCTAACTAAAAAAACAGATAACGAACATGTTTAGTAGCGAAATCTCCTACATGGACATATTGAGTTCAAGTCTGACTGTTGAATAACTCTTACTAAAAAAGATGCCCTTCTATACTACAATCTTATCTATTGTTCAACTCATTCTTGCTCAAATGAAAAATGTTAGAAATTGAGCCACTTGCATCCTCACTTCCAGTGACATTGTGAATTTTCGACCATTCGTTCTCCTAACTTGCCTGATATTCTGACATTGTGAATTTTCGACCATTCGTTCTCCTAACTTGCCTGATATTCTGCTTGATCAGTTTTCCGTTTAAAGATGTCCACGTAGGAGCGTAGATGGACGTACTCCCTGACATGACTCTTATAAGTGATTACTAAATTGTAAGTATGTAACCTCTATTAGTAGTTCTAGAAGAAAAATGCTGTTACTGGTTGAGATTCTAATTTATACAGCATGAAAAGTAAAAACCAGCTAGTGCCAACTACTTGTGTTGACTATAGAGATCGACCCATCACTAAAAACTTAAACTCGCAAAAATACAAACAACTTTCAAAGAAATTTCGTGGTGCCTACATTTGTGGAAAATTAAACTCCCTCTTCATGTTTGTATTATAAATGAGTGTCGGCTCTGAAGCAATCCTTTCTCTCTGTCTCACCATTTTTATCCCTCTCCTATTCCACAGAATCCTCTGCTGGTACCGTTTGAGTTCGCGAGATGGATCGTACACTCCATGAAGCAGCTGTAAGCGGGGACGTTTCGACCTTTCTCAATCTTGTTGGAGAAAATGATGTGAATCTCATCGAACAAACTACATACAACTCCATGAACACTGTGTTACACTTGGCTTCAAGATTTGGGCACAGCCAATTAGTACAAGAAATAATCAAGTTAAGATGGGAGCTGGTTTTAAAGGAGAATGAAAATATGGAAACTCCATTACATGAAGCATGTAGAGGAGGTCATCTTGATGTTGCCAAGATTTTATTGGAGACTGATCCTTCTGTGGTTTCCAAAGTTAACCGAGAATATGAGAGTGTCTTATTTGTTGCATGTGAACGTGGGAGAGTGGAGATTGTGGAACATCTGTTGGTGAATTATGCATGGTTGATTGGGTTGGAAGAAGATGGATTAACAACTTCGTTGCATGTTGCGGCTGCCGGAGGTCATTTAGGTATACTTCTAGCTCTACATTTAAATACAAGATGGATTATTATCCCAGTTTAATCTGTTTTCACCAAGTAGATCATATTCACCAAAATTGAAACAAAGAATTCTAAATGTTTTCTAAATGTTTGTTTCGAAACGCCACCTAAATTAGAGTTTAGGCTTCATAATCATGATGGTCAATTATCTTATGCACAGTGAGAAGATATTTCAGCTAAAAAGATCAGAGTTTCAGTTATAATAACTGGGTGTAATAATTAGTGTACAAACAGCTTTTCAGTGGGAACTCGGAAGCTCTTTAGTTGGTCTTGGCCTAATCTATAATCTAACGCGTGGACTGCCACCACGCGGTAAGTTAATACATCATTATCACCTTGATTAGGCTATAATCAAGAATAAATCAATGGAAACATGCTTCAGCAATGCAATAATTGGAGTACCAATTGAGCCTTTTATGTTTTCATTTTTCTACTCTTTCTAATAGAATAGATTAAAGAGCTAAGGGTTCCAATGACATTCTCTGTAACCCCTAAAAATTGACATAAGGTAAACGTAAGTGGGATCACTTGCCTCCACTTACTAATTGACTCAGAAGTTTTTCCAAGTAAAATTAGGATTTTATACTATGGGTGAACCTACTTCTTTGTAGGATACTAATAATCTTCTTAATTTAATTTTGGTTTGCATCAAAAGAGGAAAAACTGACTGATTACATTTTATTATAACAGAAATTGTCAAAGAAATATTACAAGTCCAACCAGCATTTGCGTGGAAAAGGGACTCACAAGGATGCTCACCCTTGCACATAGCTTGTAGCAAAGGACATCTAGGCATAACAAGAGATATCCTAAAGGTGGATGAAGACCTATCTTCATTACAGGATAATGAAGGAAGAACTCCACTTCATTTGTGTGCAATCAAAGGTCGTGTTAATATCATTGATGAAATCATCTCAAAAAGTCTTCAATCGGCTGAGATGATAACGAAATCAGGTGAAACTGTCTTACATTTAGCTGTGAAGAATAACCAATTCGACGCGATTAAGTACTTGGTTGAAACCTTAAACATCACCAACATGGTTAACTTACCTGACAATGATGGCAACACCGTTTTACATATCGCGTCGGCTGCAAAACTCACCACTGTAAGAAAACCTGAAACTGGAAGAGAATCATCCATGTTAATTAAGATTTTGTTCATTAGTTTTGTCAGTAAACGAGAATTAGATAATCGACCGAACAAAAATGCATTATCCTGTTTTTCCTATTTTTGTCCAATGTGTTCAATGTACATGTGGGGTGTAGGGAACTGATGCAGAAACAACAAATTGGCCATTGACATACAGTTTGAAAACTGGAGTTTGGAGAGAACTTCAACTGCATATTAAAGTTATAATGATTTTACAAATATCCTACTAAGTCACTAAGATCTTACAATTCTGTTTCTGATTATCAACTTTTGCTTTCCATGTGTATAAACACAGATGGTTACATACCTAGTAAACAAGTCGGGTGTTGATGTAAATGCTCTTAATCGAAGGGGATTCACACCTCTAGATGTCGTTGAAAAAGATGTGAGCAATTCTGGTGCGCTGCTGCTTATTCCAACGCTAAAAGAGGCCGGAGCCAAAAACAGCGATGAATTGCCAACAAAATCACCTGAAATAAGACGAGTTAATAATACAGTTTCTGCAAGATCAATTGAGAAAATTTTCAGAGCACCATCTTGGTGGTCAAAGAAAACTCTTGATTCTTCACCTAAAACTCATCACAAGAGAAAGCGTCACACTCACAGAAGAGGAAAGCAACTTGCACTCCACAATGAAGGTATTCTGAATGCTCGAAACACAGTAACTCTGGTGGCTGTTCTAATAGCAACTGTAACATTTGCTGCTGGAATCAATCCCCCAGGAGGCGTATACCAAGACGGTGTTTTGATGGGAAAGGCAATTATGGGGAAGACAACTCCTTTCAAGGTCTTCATGTTCTGCAACAATGTGGCTTTGTTTTCATCAATCGGAATCGTTGTTGTTCTTGTTAGTGTCATCCCTTTTCGGCGTAAAACAATGATGAAACTGTTGGTTGTGACACACAAAATCATGTGGTTTTCTGCTTCATTCATGGCAGCCGCTTATATTGCAGCAGCGTTTGTCATTACAAGGAAGGGAAAGGGATCAAATTGGATGTTGGTCTCTGTGGTATCAATTGGAGCAGGATCTCTGTTGTCTATTTCTATGGGTCTTGGGGTTATTTTGGTACAACACTGGCTCAGAAAATGGGAGTGGAGAAGATTGAGGGAGAAGAGAAAAGAAACTCCAAACAGTAGTGTAAGTAGTCAGTTGCGCAACACCAGGAAAATGCGTAGTCCCCACTCTACCAACTCTGACGTAGACAGCTCCGAAAGCCAAGGATTCATGGTTTACTGAGTGGGTGAACCTGCAAAACCGTGAGACACAGTCTAGTTAGATAAATAGCTATATAACCTATAGATCTACTATATTTTGAAGTCCTCTTCTTGTATTTCACTGCCACAATAGTGTACCCTATGCAGATTTATTTTGCTAATCAGTTTAATGGTTTAGTTCGTACAACCTACTGTGGAAGAGTCAAGTTTGCGTACATTCAGATACAATAAGATATTGACGCAAGTAACAAAAGATGACAATATATAAAAAAGCATACAGAAAAGCATTTTACCTCTGATTGTACTTAAAATCTTTTGAAGCTCATAGACAAAAACTTCTGACATCCTTATGGTTGAGCAGTAGCCAGTAAGAATAAGAAGTGCTTGTAGAGACATCTTTCGTCGCAACACCTTAAAACATCTTATTTCTTAATTCGACAACTATCAAACTGTAAGCTGTTTGGTAACCTGTTTCACTACACAAGTCAAAGCTACTGATCTCTGTAATCAAGACAAGAAGTCAAGAATGTTCCAAACATAATTGTATATTTTAGAAGTATTATGCAAACTATAAATTTCTTATTCAAACAGAATTAAACCATTTGCTGCTCAAAGAATTGATCAGAGAACATAAATCAATGAACATATATGATAAGAATTACGATTACAACAACTGACAGAGATTACAAATCCAACCATGAAACTACACGTTGCACATTTCCTTCGTTTCGACGATATTCCTGTGGCAAACTATGTCAACAAATTTACTTATATGGGTGCCTAGTACTGAAGAACACATTAACTCTTAGTCGAGGCTGCAGGATTGCCAGTCGAATAAGACAATCGATCTGTGTTGAATTCATGGTTAGACTGATCTCCACGTGCATGCTGAACAAAATCTCCAGAGGACATATGGGATCCATGACAAGCACAAACAATCTTCACTTGATTTTTGTCATACCTGTAGGCAACCCCAGAGATAGTTTTGCCATTTGGTCCAGGACCCGTAGTGGACACCCATGGTAAATTAGGGTAGGATCCAGATCCACCAAATCTCAAACCTGGAGCAATACCTGGTCTTATAGCCGAACCTGCAGGAGGGAAACCTTCCACCCCCTGTTGAGATGCTGCATTGGCCCTCACATTCACACCATTTTCGTTCACATCATGTCGTGCTTGAGAAGAGGAAGATGAACCGCCTTCTTCTACTACAATAGGCTGTTTATCACCTTGCACCAACTCAACTGTCTTTCTTTCATCTGTTAAAATTTCTGATGAACCCTGAGGAGGTCTCTCGACAATAGCTGCATCCAAAATAGTAAAAAAATGAAAACTTAAATGTATCAGAATCTATACAAGAGAGCGGTAGTGCTAAATTATTTTATTATGGTGTCACTAAACAAGCCAATATCCTTGGCCTCAAAAATAAATCGATGAGAATCTATTTCGATCACCCAATACAGAAACTAATTTTACCAGGTAAAAGGGAAAGGTCATGAAAACATTTTCAAGCCACTAATTCCTATAAGATGATGGCACTATTACGTTTCAATATGTACTACATTGCAGGTATTTAATGAATATAGCTGATATAAGTCACAACCTTCCGACCTACACATGCCACCTACAGTAACAAACACAATTCCAGAATTTTCCATGGCGTTCACAAGAACAAAAGGCAAGGGTTCTTACCAGCCGTCTCAACATGTTGGACTTCACTCTCATGCTTCTTCGAGCAATTTATATCCTCGAACGCCAATTTCCGTTTACTATTACTAGCCTCTAACCAAGATTTCTGTCCCATCTCAACACAATCAGATTTCTCTTTCTCAGCAACTCCTTTCAACTTATTATCATTTCCACCCCAAAGTCCTTCATACTTGATTAATTTCGCATCATTTCTCTCCGTCGATACCTCAGTATCCCCAACAGAAGACTCGGGCTTCCCTCCAAGATTTGTAAAAAAATTCTCCGGCACCTCCTTCTCTTTCACAGAATCCTCAGTCACATCATTTGGTTTCGAATCTTTCGATTCATTATCTGATTCGTCTATTTCAATAATTTCTTTCTTGACATCATTATCCACGGAATTTCCACCATCTTTGCTGTTCTTTTCTTTATCAACTGATCCACCACCACCACCACAAGGTAGTCCTAAGCTTAACTCAATCCCATTCCCATCTTCCATTTATAGAAAATCAAATTTAAAACCTGAAAATGTTGCCTATGAACTAACAATAACAAAACATAATACCTGCACAAAATCCAAACCAAATTGAAACTAAATTATTCAGAAATTACTAATCCTGAAGGTAATATGATGAAATTAGGGATCGATCTTGAAATTAACTTCAAAATTGGAGTAAATGATAATGAGATTTACTTACCTGTATAGAGGAAAGCTGAAAATGATTGTGCAAAACTAATGAAGAAGAAATTGAATCATCATGTTTAGTAAGATGGAAGCTGAGAGAAGCCCTAATTTGGAGAATAAGGACAGATTATCAGATGGTTTGCAACCGTAATAATCTAGGTAGGAGCGACCTGGTTCTTCTTTTGTTTGTAAAGTTGGTGCTGGTTATGACCAAGATCTGGCCCACAGTTATCAACCGTTGATATGTATTTGCAACAACGAAAATGGTGATTCGGACAGACTCGAACTTGAGGCCTTCAATGAGCTAGACTAATGCACTTGCAAAACCCTCAAACTGGATATTAGATCCGGGGCCAACCATCGAGGGGTCTCGTGGTTGGCATGCTCTCTCCCACTGCGGAGGTGGGTTCGAAAAACATACCTTTTGTATGATGAATCGGTGAGAAAATGGGGAGAGCAGCGCCGTGATTATCAGAAATAACTTCTTGAGGAGTTATTGGTGTAGTCCAAGACAATTGTTCAAAATCATCAAAAAGAAAAAAATATTAAATCTGGATAACCGCCGAAAATGTCTGTGGCAACGAGTCCATATTTTGGTTTCTACCCCAAGGATGCTTATTTCCCATCGGATAATAGTTCTGAAAGACCATTAATCTTCTTCATTTTTTGGTGTTGAAATTATACCGGTGATTTTTTATATAACTCAAATTTCATAAGAAAATCATGATACAATTAAATTTCATGTTCTTATGACGATTTTTTGGTTTTTTCATTTTATAAGAAAGAAAAAAGGAAAAATATTTACAAGGTGTATCAAAAGGCTAAAGCACGGGGCTTAGAAGAAACAAGCTTTAATTTACAACAGGATAATATTCTCTAATCCACTCAAATCAAAAAAAAATATTAAGGCATTAATTATTACTTAAAGCTTCCTCTCTAGAAAACCAAATGATGTATGTGCGCTTTATCAACAAAATCAACTCGTCTCAACCCTTCTTTCTAAGACCTAACTACACTAATTTTTTATATATTACAGTTTTTTTGTTTTGTTTTTTCCATCTATATTGTTGGTCGAATGGGATAAGGTTCACCATTTCCCCGCCCAGACTCCCATATTTCGTGGATATTATTCCAAATATTACTTTCCAAGACCTAACTACACTCATTGCTTTAACTCTCTCCATCATCTCAAATATGAGCAAGAAACCAAGAAGAAAATTCAAAATAACAACTAACACGGTTTCAGTAACCATTCATCATTTTTTTCTTCTTTCCTAAAAAATTAGGAGTATTTATACTTCTGCAATCCTTATTTTCTCTCACTTATCCAACCCTTAGTTTCTCTCAACATAAATATAGGCATGGAATTGATGAGAGGATACATTTTGATGATTGACAGGTAGTACTTGACATGTGTATTATTGTGAATTTTAACCAACTTAAAATCTTGAAACTTCTCTAAAAAAGATTGGGTTTGTAAATTCTGTTGGAAAACAATTAATAGAAAATTGATTTTGAAAGTTTTTAAGAAAAATAATAACTTATTATTTTCTTTGTGAATGAAACTTTTTAGTCTCACACCGGGAGTTCCTCTTTTTAAAATTGTATTATTCCATTATATAAACAAATTCTCTACTTTTCAAAATATCTATGGGAAAGGGGTTTATCTATATTTTAGAGAGACCCCAAAGGGAAAATATTTTTATTGTTTTCTTAAGCTTTCGGGATTTTCCTTACAAGTTTTTCGGAGTTGCCAATCTCAAGTTGAACATCTACTACATATGCTAGTAGTAGGTGTAGTAGGGTGTTTTATCCTGGAGATATCCATCCTGTGAGGGCTATAGCATCACTCTTGAGTGTAGCTGGACGCTAATGTCTTAAGGATAGCATGTTGAACATGTGACTCACTATGTTTTCAAAGTTTTGTCTTGTTGTTGTAGCGAAGATCTGGGGAGCTTGTCCGTTTCGTCAAATCAATCACTTCATTATAAAGGAGCTAAGTATCAATAACTTTTGCTTATTCAATTTTTTCTTGTTTTTGATTATTACACCCAACAATCTAAAGACATTATCATTTGTAATAATCGAGAATGGTTGATTGGTTTTTGAATCATGGATGTTAATTGTGGAGTGGAAAACAAAAACGAATTTTCGGTCAGCTGTAGGGTTTTGAATTTATCTCTTAACCTATAAGGAATTTCGATAAACCCTTTTTACCTAGAGTACTAGACCTCCTGATAGTTACCCACGTAAAATTTCGGAATTTTTGGAGTTGTAAAAGTATTTTATTGATATTTTACAAAACAAAGAAACGTTCCTGAAAAATTCTGACGAACAAAAATTTGATGTTGACTAAATTAGTTTTTATGGGGTAACCATGAGTTTTTTCAAATGGTGATTCAAACGAAGTTTGTAGATCTAGATGTTATCTTCAAAATCATATTTTATTTTCCGATTCGGAACTAAGGTTTGTGAGATGTGGTGTATTAGGTGATTGGGAAATTACCGTGTTCATGTTAAGAGTGTAAACGAAGATTGTGACATGAAATTGAAAAGGGACATGGCTACCAGGCGCATGTGGATGAACACAAGTCTTCCAAAGATAATAAAGGCAAGAACATCAAACACAACTCTAACCGTAGTATCCATAAGAAAGGTATGTTTCGTAAAACTGAATCTGACATTACTTTAATTAAGGGTGATTGTTATGTTAGTAAAATTCCTGGCCACATAGAAATAAATTGTAGACAACATAAAAACCTTAATAAGTAGAAATTTAATGCTAATTTAGTTGAAATAATCTAGAACGAGTTCAATGGCATGATGTCGGAAGTTATTTTAATAACCAATGTGAAAGACCAGTAGGTGGACTCTGGAGCCACCAAGAATGTTTGTTGAAACAGAGACCTATTCACCTCCTATTAGAGGATAGGGGATGTCGAGAAACTCTTTGTGAGTAACTCATCTGCGACAGAGGTTGCATAAAAGGAAAAGGTCGAGCAGAAGCTCACATCTGTAATATTCTCACATTGAATGAGTTTTCATGTTCCGGGCATATGCAAGAATCTTGTATCTTGTTCTGTTGTAGATGGTAAAAGATTCAATATTTTAATTGAATCTAGAAAACTTTTTGTAACTAGGCAATGATTTTTTTAGGCAAGGGTTATAAGATTTTAGGTCTAAATAAGCTTAACAGAAAAATGATAAAGTGAAACTTATAAGTCAATGCATAAACTGGATAGCGTAGGCTGCTTACCCAAATTTATTTTTGATATTGAACACAAAAGTGAAAACTGTGTATAATCAAAATATGCTATAAAACCTTTTAGCAAAAATGTTCAGAGTAATTCTAAGCCCTTAGAATTAATTCAGTTAGGCCTAGTTGACATGAGTTCAACCCAAAACCACTATGCTAAAAAATGGTTTATAACTTTCGTAGATGATTGTACGAGGTATTATCTTGTATACTTGCATAGGGATAAGGCTGATGCCTTAGAAGCCTTAAGATGTATAAACTTTAAGTTGAAAACCAATTAGAAGATAACAACCGTATCCTTAAGGAGATGATAATTGCCATGTTGATTAGTTCAGGATTACCTACGGCCTTATGGGGGGAGGCAGTCCTCTTAACTAGTATATCCTGAATAGAGTACCCTTTTAAGGATCAGATGAAACTCCATATAATTTATGGAAAAATAGATGACCTTATTATGAATGCGTCAAAGTGTGGGGTATTTGACTAAGATTGTCATTCCTCTTCCTAAAAGAACTAGATAGAAACCAAAAATGTTGATTGTGTCTTCATATAGGGTATGCTGAGTATACTTCTACATATAGATTTTTGGTTGTGTGTTTTGATTTTTCAAACTTTGCTGTGATTTCTCTGACTTTAGTGTGAATATTATTACGGAATCTAGGGATGTTGAGTTCTTTGAACATGTTAATTCTTAAACCTGTACCTCATTAGAGATGTGTTGTTGATCCCCTGGATTTATTTTCAAATAGTCAGAACTTATCTTAAAGGAAGATGAAGTTGAGGTTGAGCCTAAGATAAGAAAAACAATTAGACTTGAGACTTCTTATGAAGCCGACTTCATAACATGCCTAGCTTAGTCTGAGCCCAAGACTTGTAAAGAAGTCTTGACATCTACTGAAAAACCCATTCTAGTAAGAAGCTTCATTTAGTTAAATGGACTCAGTCCATTGGAACCAGACTTGGGAGCTTTCTAGTTTACCTCCAGGGAGTAAGACCATAGGATGTAACTGAGTCTAAGAGGAAACTTTAGGTAGATGGAACTGTGGAAAAATATTATGCTAAGTTGGTATCTAAAGGCTGTAGATTAAAAGAAGGTGTGGATTTCCTTGATTCTTATTCACTTGTGACGAGAATTACTTCTGTTGAGATGTTAATTGATATTGTTTCCATAAACAACTTGGAGATACATCAGATGGATGTTAAGACAACTTTTCTAAAACCGTGAATTAAATAAAGAAAATTACATAGACCAACTTGAGGACTATGTAATGAAAGGTTATGAAGATAAAGTTTGTAAGTTGAACAAATCTTTGTATGATTTTCAAATATAAGCATGTAAAAAGTGACATGGAAAATTTGATCTTAAAGAAGATTATTATCTACGGAATTTCCACCATCTTTGTTGTTCTTTTCTTTATCAACTGATCCACCACCACCACAGGGTAGTCCTAAGCTTAACTCAATCCTATTCCCATCATCCATTCATAAAAAGTCAAATTTAAAACCTAAAATGTTGCCTTTTAACAAGTATATGAACTAACAATAACAAAACATAATACCTGCAGAAAATCAAAACCAAATTGCCACTAAATTATTTAGAAATTTAGTAATCTTAATATGATGAAATTAGGGATCGATCTTGAAATTAACTTCAAAATTGGAGTAAATGATATTGAGATTTACTTACACATATGAAGGAAACCTGAAAATGATTGTGCAAAACTAATGAAGAAGAAATTGAATCATCTTGTTTGGAAAGATGGAAGCTGGGAGAAACCCTAATTTGGAGAATAAGGACATAATACCAGATGGTTTGCAACCGTAATAGTCTAGGTAGGAGCGACCTGGTTTTTCATTTGTTTGTAAAGTTGGTGCTGGTTATGACCAAGATCTGGCCCACAATTTTCAGCCATTGATATGTATTTGCCGATGATATGTATTTGCAACAACGAAATTTGTGATACAGACGGACTCGAACTTGAGGCCTTCAATGAGCTAGGCTGATATGGTCTCCTGGTTGGCATACTCTCTCCTACTACGGAGATAAAGGTCCGGAAAGCGTACCTTTTGCATGATGAGTCCACGATAAAATGGGGAGAGCAGATCCATAATTAGAAATAACTCCTTGAGGAGTTACTGGTGTAGTCCAGGACAATTGTTCCAAATCATTAAAAAAGAAAAAAATATTAGACCTGAATAACCGCCGAAAATGTTAGTGACAAGGAGTCCATATTTTCGTTTCTACTCCAAGGCTGCTTATTTCCTACCCGATAGTAGGTCCGAAAAATCATTTATCTTCTTCTTTTTTGGTGTTAAAATTATCTGAGTGATTTTTTATATAAGTCAAATTTCATAAGAAAATTATGACCATCATGTCGATCATACAATTAAATTTCATGTTCTTATGGCGATTTTTTGGTTTCTTCATTTTATAAGAAAAAAAAGAGGAAAAATATTTACAAGGTGTACCAAAAAGCTAAAACACAAGGCTTAGTAAAAACAAGCTTTAATTTACAACGGAACAACATTCTCTAATCCTCTCTAATTAAAATTTTTTTTGAAACACTGAATTTTACTAAAAGTTTCCTCTCTAGAAAACCAAATAATGTATGTGTGTTTTATCAACAAAATCAGCACGTCTCAACTCTTCTTTCCATATTACAGTTTTCTTGTTTTGTTTTTTAAAAAAATCTTTACATCTGTATTGCCGTCAAATAGAATAAGGTTCATCATTTCCCCGCCCGGATTCCCCTGATCCGCAGATATTATTCCAACTATTACTTTTTAAGACCTAACTACATCCATTACTTTAACTCTAGTTTATTGCCAAGATAGATTTTATAAAATATTACTTGTATTTCTTAAGCATGGCATATCAAAAATCCCTAGGACTAAGCATACTCCATCAAATGAAATCACAAGTAATTAATTTAAAATCTTAATTCAATTAAAATTAGTGCAAAAAGTAAATAAAAGAATTAATGAAATTACCACATGGATGAAACTCGACCTCCTCCGTCGTCCCAGTGTTGGGTTTAGCTCATCATGATAAAAACACGCTCAAAGTATTTATTTATTGCTCAAAGGGTTTTTACAAGGATGAAAATGGAGATGAAATAATAAAACAGTGGATGTGCGACCCACAGAAAGCGTCCAAAATGAACGACACGGAAGAAGTGCTATTGTTGCTGTATCTCTAAGACCCACACCTACGACCCACGGTCGCGAGTCTTTTCACTGTTTATAAACGACTGCTTCTGCTGGTCCGTTCTTCATGTTCTTCATCTTCATCACGAACAGCAGCAGCAGCAGAGAGAATTCGTGATTCTTCCTCTGCAGCTTCCTCTTTTCTCCTCCCAACTCTCGACACCCCTGGTAGTCGACCCAAGGAGCCTTTATATACACACATGCACGCTGAAATCCCTCACAATAACTCCAAATAATTCTTCTTTACTCGGGCAGTGAAGAGAGAATATTTTGAGATATTTTCTTTCTCCACGCGTTTCCAGCTCTGATTCTTCCCTTTTTTAGAATTTATACGCATCAAACAATAGTTATAACTCTCCCAGATCATCTCAGCCATACGCAAACACAAGAAATCCCGTGAATAATTCTTCTCTGCAAGTTCTCCCATGTTTCCAGTTCGTGGCTTCCCTAGACAATTCTAGCCAAATTTAATCGACCACAACACTCGCAATAGATTTCTAAATGTCCCAGGAACAATACCACAAATTTTCAGCGATTTAATCTCCCTATAACACCTTCATTTTGTTGATTGAAAATCTTCCAGAGAGTAAAATTATTTTCCCGCCAAAAAGTTTATTTGAATTTGAGAAGAAGGAAGGGTGTCCCCCTATCCTGAACTGGGGTGCGAATAGCAGGTGTCCAACTGAGGTGCCCCTTAACCAATAGTGAGAGTCCGAATAACAATTGTCCTTCAAGGTTGCCCCGGGAAACTTTTCGAGCTGATTTTTCCAAAATTGTTTATTTCCTAAAAATACATAAAAACACAATATTAGTACAAAAATAGAGTTCCAACAATACGGACATTGAGGACAAATTAGACACAAAAATGTGTCTATCACAGGTGAATCTACCCAAAAGGTCAATCTTAAGTGTGGGAGCAGATCACAAAATTCAAGACATGGCTAAAATCTTAAACTGCAACATTGAGCAACTACCATTAAAGTATCTTGGACTTCCTTCTGGAGCTATTACCACGATTGTATCTATTTGGGAAGTAGTAATAGAAAAATTTCAGAAAAAATTGGCTCTTTGGAAAATATGATTTTTCACAAAAGATGGAAGGATAACCCTTATAAAGACTACACTCTCTAGTCTATCAATATACTTTCTTTCTATTTTTCCAATGCCAGTCAAGGTGGAGAAGAAATGGACACAAATTATGAGAGATTTTATGTGGGGTCTTCAGCAGATCAATGGAAAATTGCTTGGATTGGCTGGGATAAAATGAGTAAACCAAAGAAACTAGGAGGTGTGGCGATTAGAAGTTTAAGAACCACAAATAAAGCATTATTATCAAAGTGGACTTGGAGATATGCTAAAAAGAAGAACCAGTTATGGAGGAGAGTGGTACAACATAAAATGAAGGGAAATCATCAAGATTTATGGGTAAAAGACTCATCATTGCCACAAGGAGGGAGAATATGGAAAGGAATTCAGAAGCATAAAAGATTATTGAAGATATGACATATACAAAAATTGAAGATGGAAGATCAATTAAATTATGGTGGGACAAGTGGAAGATAAATATGCCACTCAAGGAGAAATTTCCTAGAATCTTCAAGCTTGCAAAACATAAAAATGCTTGTCTCCGAGATATGGTGATCGGAGGAAATTGGAATTGTCAGTTGAAGAGAAATTTGAATAATGAAGAGATCATTGAGATTACTGAATTATTACATTTATTGGGAGATCCATGACTGTTACTGGTCCAAGTAAATGGATTCGCTTGGAAACCCATAACTGATAGATCGGAATCTCTAATGAGGTCAAGAACAACATCAGAAGTGTGTGAAGATTACAAAAAAAATTCTTTTAGAAGGATTCATGGTGATGTCAAGATCTCCTAGAACTAACCAAGGAACTGAAACAGACTTACCAAGGCTATTAATGTAAGACCACTAACTAGTTTGATCTATTTTATATATCTTCCAATTCGTGGAGGTGTCCCCCAAATGTGAGTTCTTTGTTATCCACAAGTTATATAATCAATTTCTTCGAGAGAGTCGAGATCTCGGTCCTTCGGCGAGATTAGGGGTGTAAATTGGGCCGGGACGGGCTGCCCGGCCTAATTATTGAATTGGCCGGGACAGGGCGGGCAGGAACTTCTCTTACCCATCAAATTAAAAGGGTCGGGCGGGCATGGCCATACTACAAAATAAACTACCCATGACTTGTCCAAGCATGTTAAGTAATTTGGGATAGGGCGGGCAGGGCCGGTCGGGCCTTGGATATACAATAATAATTTTAGACCAGATAAAAATATGCGACAAAATTGTAACCTAATTAATTTGACTAAAATATGGCCAAATTGCCTATAATTATTCCAATATTGGATATATTTCAAGAGGAAACCCTATAATTTCTCGTTATAATTAGGAAAATGAAATATATGCAGAAAGATATATTGGGAGATATTGGTATATCGAGTATATTAAAATATAAAATTAAAGAAGAAATAGGCAATTAGGTGCGGTAAACGGGTAGATTTAATGGGCTAACAGGCCGGTTAATGTTGACGGGCTAATGGGATGGGTACAGGGCCGATCAAGACTTTTTAACACATGGCCTTTGCCCGTCCCATTAATTCAACGGGATAGGCCGAGCTAGCCTGTAACGCCACGGACAACCATAAGTTTCCATGGGACAGGACGGCTGGTACTGGGCCATGGACTGCCGGAAAAATTTGACACCCCTAGGCGAGATGAGTTAGCGAGGCTAGTGGTAGTACGTAAATTTTGTAATAGAAAACCACGCTTTGAAAATTAATTTTCTTTACATCATGTGGAACTGTGAATCATATTACAAGGGGCGAGTTCAGGTTAGTCTCAAATCCTAATGACCTCGTCAAGTGCTTAATAAAATGTAGTATAAAGTTTGAAAACCACAGTTCCGAAATTCCATCAAGAATCTCACCTTATAAAACTGTCTAATACGAGATCGAGATCTGAATTTTCTATATTGTCGTCCGCAGGGGCGGAGCCAAGATTTTAACAGAGGGGACGTAAAAAATTCTTTTGGGGCCAATGTAAAAAGAACCTGGCTAAATTGGGGCCTATAGGAATTAATTTGGGCCTATCACTACGTGACAAAAAAGAGACATTTTGAAGTAAAATGAAAAACCCCATTAACCAATTATTTTTTAATGGAAAAATTACTCCTGATTAATTAGTGTTAGTTTGGATAATTAGTGATAAAATTTCGTGTTAAATGTGAAATTAACTCGTGTTAATGAATCATCTGAATATGAAAAAATTTAAAATTTAATTTTTTTTGAAGAACACCAACTCAGAATCGGTTTATATTCTCATTGGTATCAACCGATTGTAACCTCAAAAACATACAGAGAGTTTTTGAAACTTGCTTCTACCCAGAATCGGTTTATATGGATATGAAAATCAACCGATTATCCAGAATCGGTTTATATGGACATGAACATAAACCGATTGTGGGTAAAAAAAAAATTATCTGTAGCTTATGTGTTGTTAAACATTAAATAAAATTAAAATTCATTTTTATACCCGAGTTAAGAATGAGTATGACTTCATACTCGATTTCAGATCGTTTAAGAAGTTGTACTACAGAACTATTTTCATTTTCATTTGTAATCAAAATGAAATCGAGTATGATTTCATACTCATTTTATCATCGAGTATTAATTGAAAAAAATGGGTTAACCAGAATCGGTTTACACGATACATGTATAAAAACCGTTTCCTGACACTATACAACAGGAATCGGTTAATAAAAGTGCTCATGTAATCCGATTCTAACAAAAAAAGATACAGAAAAATTGAGAAAAACAATCGGTTTACTCGACACACGTATAAAATCCGATTCTAACATTATACATCAACAATCAGTTTTTATAAGTGCTAATGTAATCCGATTCTGGTTCAAATTTCTCGAACCAGAAAACATATCAAGGACAATCGGTCTTTGTGGGCATGAACATAAACCGTTTCTATTTGTAATCGGATCACATATACATTAACGTTAACCGATTCTGATAAACCAGGAAAAATTTGATTTCAAAATTTTCAATTTTTGAGCAATTTTACGTTACTAAAACCTAGTTTATAGGATTGGGTTGAGAAGAAAAGAAGAAGAATCAGTTGAAGTAGAGATGGAAATGAATTTGATTTTAGTTTTAGTTTTTAATTTTATGATTTTAGTTTTATGATTTTGATTTTGATTTTAGTTTTTAAATTTTATGATTTTGATTTTAGTTTTTAATTTTATGATTAGGATTTGATGGGGAAAAATTAGTAGTATTAATATTTGATAGAGGGCAAAATGATAGTTTCATCAAACTTAGACACCCCTTATCATTTTTTATGAGGTGGATGAAAAAATCCATAGCCCCCAATTAAGTGGCATAGACCCCAATTTAGCCGGGAAAAAGAATAGCAAAAACTATTATGGCAACTAAATTAAAAGACACGAGGTCTTAAATGGGGTTATATGTTTCATTTTCGTCTATAAATATAATTTTCAAAGATGTACAAGTATAAACAGTGTTGGTCGACAAATAGCACTCAAAGCCAATTTGCAATAACGTTACTGTAACAGACTTCGAAGTTATTTTCCAAATGGGTAATTGCAATCAATCTAATGTGTTATATCTTAGCATTCATGTCTACCCTAAATGTTTAACTTAATTCTAGTCCTCAGAGAATTTTATAACGAATTGTGGAGCAGCTGAAAATAAGTACATGGCCCGATAATTTAATTTACAAGACAATAAAGATCAGAAGAAAGAATTAGATGGTCCCAACTCCCAAGCTTCAAATCTGGTGATATAATCGAGAGAATAAAGTAATCACATCATGAGCGACACTTACATTTGGTTTTTAGAACTAAATTAGGTGTTATGTTTCTCATGTAAATGGGCTTTTAGGGGTGCAAACATGGATATTTCTTCTTTTGGGGCTTCAAAAGAACGACATCTGGCAGACATTTTGAAAATTAAGGGGTGCAATTGACAACCCTTGCATAGGGCTGCCTCCGCCCTAGACGACCATATAGGATTATTTTCTTTACCGCTTAATGTGGATTTTCACATTTGGAAGTTCAAACCCCGAGCATATCAAAAGTTGTTGACCATTTTCCAAATAGATTCAGCTGATTCTGAGTGCTCTATAATTAGTTTGTCCTTTTCACCATATAGTTAGCTCAAATAATCACTGGAAGCCACTTTTCTTCATAAAATCTGTATAATTGCTTACCTTAATAAGCCTTAAGGACCACTATCGAAAATCTCGTTTGTCTTGCCCCAAAATATCCATCAAAAACAAAATTAAAAGTATCCCCAGCTTCAAGTGGAGATCCAAGATCAGCTTAATCAAGTACCATTATTAGTCACTAGAGGAGAATATTACAAACCCCACAGATATCTGAAAATTTGGATCCTCCGATCTCAACAATATCCCTCGAAAGCCTCTAATATCTTTACATTCTTCTATTTTGGTTAGAATATAAGAATTTTTATTTAGAAGGAATAGTTACATTATGCACGAATACCTAACCAGCTAGGCTATGTGAACTAGTAGAGCCACTCTCGATTTGCAAGGGACTGGCTGCTGCATGGAGTGTCTAAGTGAACTATGTAGAACCACTCTCGGATACCTAACCAGCAGGGTTTGTCTAGATTTAGGACGATACGAGTGGCCCGATCTGAATGATGAGAAGGGATTAATAGTGGAATGGAGAGGAAAATGACAATGCGGTGGATTGATTGTCCAAAATCTGGCCCATGCTAGTTGTCCCAGTTTTAGAATTTTCCCTACATAAATTATTCTCTTGTCACTTTTATAATTGTGGTATATTCAAATGCACAACAACATTAGTCATTCAGATTTGAATATACCTACGGATTATAAATTTTATCTTTATCGATAAAGAATTTGGAGCTGGTGAATTTTGAATATAGGTCACTGTTATCATCACCCGGTAACTTTACTAACACCGGCACGATAATTACAGTAGCGTTGTATTTTGTATGGTTGTCGTGTCGTACTGGATATATTGATTCGTTTGAATAGAAATCTGAGTATTGTATTTTGTGTAGTTGTAGCCTAGTTGGTATTAAAACGCCTGAGATGTTTACGTATAAAAATACACCACACCAGCAATAATATAATCTTTTAATATGAACTCAAAAAACGGTCAATGGCCGGTCACGGAGTTCTAAAGAATCCTATGATAATTTTTTGTAGTGTAGTCGCCATCAAGTTAAGATTCTACTTTACAACAAGATCTTAAAAAACAGGGGGTTTCTGTCCAGTGAGAAACGAATTTAATAAGCTAAGATATGGCAAAGCAAATCCCCTCAATAAATATCGGATGGGGACGGTGGCGGCTCTTGGTGAATGAATTAGTTTATGGTCAAGAGGCAGCGTACATACATACTAGTAGTACCATAAAACAAGACTTCGAGATTTTTGTAAGAGATACTTATCGTGTTGATTGTGAAAATTAATCGTGGATTTAGCACCAAGAATCGGTGATTTGTTTCCTCTCGGTTCTAATATCACATAAAGTTTAGAGTTTAGAATACACAAATCACGAGTTACATTGTGTATAGCCTATGTTTCTGGAAAATGAGTGCTTACATCTTTCTATTTCAATCTAAAATAGATTACATTGAAAGAAAATATGATAGTAACACTTTTCTGAAATCGTAAATAGCATAAGAATGTAATAACCCAAAATGAGATTGTTGGTCGATTTATTCAGGAGGCCATAACCGATAAAAATCGATTTCCATGAACAAAATAATTTTGTTAAGAAATAATAATCTAAAGCAGTGAACTTTATTTTATTTGACCCACACAAATTACTATCTCACGGACTTATTGAGAGCGATTTCAAATAAAAAATATACTCTATTGCTAAAATAACAATATAATTAACAATATTCAAAACCTGGCTAGTTCGGGTCTATAAAAATTATTTGAGGTCTATTACTACGTGACAAAATAAGGCATTTTAAAGGAAAAAGAATCCTTATTCAATTCTTTTTAATGGCTAAGTTATCCCCGATTAATTAGTGCTAATTCAGATGATTAGTAGTAAAAAATATCGTGCTAAATGTGAGATCAACTTGTATTAATGAATCAGCAAAACATGAAAAATTCAAAATTTTGATTTTTTTATGAAGAACACCAACCCAGAATCGGTTTATGTTGTGATTTTAACTTCAAAAACGTACAGTAATTTTTCGAAACCTATTTTTACCCAGAATCAGTTTATATGGACATG
Organism: Papaver somniferum; assembly: GCF_003573695.1. Classification (NCBI taxonomy): domain Eukaryota; kingdom Viridiplantae; phylum Streptophyta; class Magnoliopsida; order Ranunculales; family Papaveraceae; genus Papaver; species Papaver somniferum. Next base: position 5,884,389 of record NW_020627707.1, read on the forward strand.
AAAATCAACCGATTATCCAGAATTGATTTATATGGACATGAACATAAACCGATTTTAGATAAAATTTTCCTTTTCTTATTGGTAAATTATGTGTTGTTAAACATCAAATAAAACTAAAATTCATTCTACTCCATATATATACCCGAGTTAAGAATGAGTATGATTTCATACTCATTTTCAGATAGTTTTAGAAGTCATATGCATATATAGGTATAGTTGTTACTCCATCTCAAGTGTTGTTACTTCATCTCAAGTTCTCATGCCAGAAGTAAAATTGAGTGTAACTTCCCCTTTGCTGTAGTCGAGTTCCCTAGTTATCAAAAATTGGTTTTCAATTCGAGTATAAAATTGTACTCGTTTTCAAATTGTGTAAAATCATACAACACTTTCACTTCAGGTATAAAACTATTTTCATTTGTACTCGAACTGAAATGAAATCGAGTATGATTTCATTTTCATTTTCTGATCGAGTATTAACTGGAAAAAAATGGGTTAACGAGAATCGGTTTACACGATACACACATAAACACCGATTTTTGACATTGCACAATATGAATCGGTTTATAAAATTACTCATGTAAACCGATTGTAAAAAAAACAGTTATTACTTTCATACCAGAATCAGGCTATGTGGACATTAACGTAGATCAATTCCGATTCAATTTTTTCCACCAAAATGCCCATCCAGGACTATCGTTCTTTGTGGGCATGAATAACAACTGTTTCTAAATGAAATCGGTTTACAAGTGCATTGACATAGATCGATTCTTAGAAACCCGGAAAACTTTGATTTCAAAAAATTGGATTTTTGAGTGATTGCATGTTATTGAAACCTACTCTAGGGGATTGGGTTGATAGAAAATTACATGATTCGAGCTAAAATGAAAAAGTACCTACTTTAGGGGATTAGGTGATTACCGATAATGTTTTTGTTTGAAAATGGGAAAAAAAAGGAGAAGAAAAGAAGAAGAATCGGTTGAAATGAAGATGGAAATGAATTGATTTTTGCTTTAGTTTTTATTATTAGGATTTAATGGGGATAAGTTGGTAATATTGGTTTTAAACAATTTATTATGTGAATTAATTAGTAGAGCAATTTAAAATTTCCAGACAAATGATTTTATCATGCAAGAATGTTTCAAACATCATAAAAGAGAAATATTGAACTTTCTGATATTTCTACTCACGGTAGGTTGGCAAACCAGTTCGGAAACTATAGATATATGAGTTTCAGAAATACAAGAGGGTTCTGTACCAGTTCACAAACCGCAAGTTTAGTTGTAGACTGTTCACGAATCTGAAATTTGAAAGTTGGCATTAAAGGCTAGCAGTTAACGGTTCACGAACCGTGGTCAACTGAGTTCGGTAGTCTTGTAGGGTTGGCGAACCCAGTTCATGAACTGTTGCACCCTGAATCGTGCACAAGCCTAACGGTTCATGAACCGTTGTATCAACTGTCCTAGTTTAAGTTGTTAGTATAAGCTCAAAGACTTATTTTTGTAAATATGTTTAGCATTACTATAATTCTCTCGAACACTTATAAGACTTCATTGATCACTCAAATGCTTATGTATGTGCATCATGATTAAATTCTTAGGTGTTTAAATGAGCATAAAATTGCTTTAATTCTTTGGCATACTTACCAAACCGAACAATTATTATAAATGGTTCCAGAAACGGTTCCTAGCGTATATTCATATATTTTGTTTTCAAGACCTAAAAGTGTTTGCTTGATTCTCAGGTTATCCTTAGAAATCTATAAATAGAGATGTTATTTCAACTGGGAAATTCATTCCCTGATATTTTGTGTCCTAGTTGATTCTTGAGTCGTCTTCTATAGACCTAGGTTTCCTTTGAGAAACATAATTAGGTCTACGACTAAAAGACTTCGCTCTGGGGATTCGTGAAGCTAGGTCCGATTATCTTTATCTTGATAGTTCGTGTATCTTGATCTTACTTTTCTGTTATTGAGGTTTTCGTAATCTCTTTCAGTCAAGATAGATAGTAATCACAAAGTTCTGTTCGTCTCAGACTTTGTGATTCCTCAAGATAGATATATGATTGATATTTTGAATATTTTTCTTGAGAGGTGGTTAAGAATCTATGCTGCTCTTCTAGAGTCGTAAGTTCCGTATTTGTGAGGTTTGCTAGCTTTGTCTATTGCAAACATATTTCCTCACCTTGATCTTTGATCTAAACGGAAATCAAATAGGCTTATCTGTCAGAGGCAGATTGGCATCAAAAGTCTTCGCTCATGTTGAAGCGACTCTTAGGATGTAAAGGATGCCAGCTAAGGGAATCAATTGCATAGACCCTTGCGAGGTTCAAGAGATGTAAGGATTGTAACTGATTCGCTTGGAGGGTGGATTCAGTCTCAACTACATTCTAGTCTGAAGTCTGATAGTAGACTAGTGTCTGTAGCGGCTTAATACAATTACGTGTTCAAATCTGGACGAGGTCCCGGAATTTATCTGCTATTGCGGTTTCCTCAGTAACAAAACTATTGGTGTCTTGTGTTTTTCCTTTTTCTGTTATCCTAAAAGTTAAACCACTACTTATTAAAATTTATCCCGTCACTCAAAAGCTACATTTTGATCCATGATCTACCTTCATTAGACAATACCTGCACTGTAACCCAAAATCCGCGCACAATAGTGGAGCATCTGCCTCGTGAAAAAAAAAATAACTGTATGACAACTGAAAGTTCCAATAATTCAGATACCTATATCTAACTTCAAATTTATCTTGAAATATGCTTAGAGCTTAATCTCGTAGAATCAAAATTTGTGGATTGTAACCCAAATTTTTCATGTGGTTCCAATTTGTAATTGCAAACCAGAAATTATTAATAAGCGAAATTTATCTTGTGACTCAAAAATCTGCACATCATATGGAATTTAGCACTTTGGTTCAAAATTTACCACGTATTCAAAATCTTTCGTCTGAATCAGGCTCGTGTCTTGAAATTTGGTTAGTGACTCGGATAATGGTTTGTGGCCTAAGATAGTTTTATCTCATTAGCATAAACTATACTTTGACTCAAACTTTGCCTATGTGTTCGAAATTTTCCTCAATCCCCAAATCCATTTGGTGATCCAAAATATACATGATACCATCATTTGTGCTTATAAAGAAAAAAATCATTAATTATTTCTACCGTATATTACAAAGAAGAAAAATTTACAAAAAATTGGTTAAAAATTAATTAATTGTTTCATCCTTGCTATTTTTTTGGTGTCCGTTTCATCCATACAAATTTATACTCGTCCATTTGAACCATGTTTTAAATATATTTGGACAAATAGTCTATTTTCCGAAAAATTTATTAATGCCGTGAAATTGTGGAGAATGAGTTTAAATATAATTTTTTTTCCGAATGTTTCAAGAGATAATTCCGGTCAATTATTGTTTTCCAAAACCATGTTAAAAGTAAAAAATATCCCTCATCCTATGTGATCATGCATCCATAAATATTTCATTCAAACAAAATGATGACTTCAAAATGTACATTTAAGGAAATTCATTATCATCAATTATTCTCACTACCATTAATCTTCTTTTGAAAGATACTAGCACCATTAATTAGCATGTCATAATTATTATCCATTTTCTAAAAGACATTGAACCTAACTCCTCTTGCTTAGTAAATGAAAAAATTAAATGATTTTTGGAATAGAAATTAAATGTCAAATGAAATGGAAACAGTAAGATATGAATCACAACACTGCAGACTGCAGTGCACTCCTCCTCTGAGTCTGGTATAGGAGCAGCAAAGCCAAGCCAGTAAGGATGGTGTGACAGTGTGGGACATGGGCCCCACAGTCTTACATGTTAAAAGAAAAATACTATACATATCCCCCAGCAGAAAACACTACCGCTACAAGGCAAAGCCATGTGATTTCCTAAAATCCATCAAATTTAAGACTTTTTTAAACCCCCAGCATTTTATCTTCTATCAACAACAGTGATGATGAAGCTACTACTAGCTATAACATAATCTAGTCTCTAGCTTTGTCATAGGAGAGATCTATTCATATATAAATACCTCATTGATTCAGTTTGACATAATAAGAGAGAAGAAGAAACAGAGACAGAAACTCAAATGGAGGTTTCTTCTTCTTCTAATTCTCCTTCTACATCTACTTCTTCAACTTCAACAGATCCAAACAGGAACACCCATGAACTTCAACAAATGTCTAAACAAAAGGGTGGTCTTATCACATTGCCTTTCATTATTGGTAAACATCAATCTCACCTTTTATCAGTTTTTTTTTTTTTTTGATTGATTGATTGATTTTTGGTTTTGTTTTGATGATGATGAACAGCAAATGAAGCATTTGAGAAAGTTGCAAGTTATGGGTTATTACCAAACATGATATTGTATCTGATGAAAGATTATCATATGACAATTCCAACTGGGACTAGTGTTCTATCAATATGGTCTGGTGTTACTAATTTTACACCCATTATTGGAGCTTTCTTTTCTGATTCTTACTTGGGAAGGTTTTGGACTATCACTTTTGGATCCATTGCTAGTCTTCTTGTAAGTATACAATTGTTTATTTTGACTTCAAACCCACTTTTTTTTTCTTCTCAATTTTCATTAGATTTGTGAAAAAATCATTGTTCTTGATTGGAATTGTAATGGGTTTGTGGGTTCCTAAAGGGAACCCTACTTTCTAACTTTATAAAATAATTTTGTTGTATGCTTTCAAGGTTTGTTTCAACATACAGTGTTTTGGTTGACCATTGACTGACTAAGAAACTGGATCTGGTCTCAATAGTTTCTTGAATGTTAAGAACTTTTTTTAGAAAATATTTCAACCTTTTTTAGTGTCTGTAAATGTCCAATTTTGTAATGAATTTGTCAAAGTTGAGCAGGGATCTGTTTTGGGTTGAGCAAATTTTTTGTCAATTTGCTTGGAAGTGATGCTGGTTCTGGTTGTAGAATGTATTGAGCCCTTTAAACACCGAGGGAAAATGGTGTAAGAATTTTTGGCAGTTCCAGAACTGCAAATACTCACCACCATTTGTCTCTACAAGTGTTCAAAATGCAAGTTACAATCAGAGTTTAGTAAAGCATCTTGCAGAATGAAAATATCTTTTCTTGAGATTTTCTTTTCCCAGGATACTAATGCAATGTTTACTGCTCCCATTGTGTTTGAGAAATGGCTCACTGATATCTTAGTAGTATGGTTATTAGATTTTTGTTTTTCTGAAAGGTGAGGAGGTTTTGAAGTGGATCAACCAACACAGCACTAACGGAATTGAACCCGGGTTTAAGCTGTCATCAACAACAGACACTACCAACTGTGCTAGTTGGTGCTTGACAGATTACATAGTAGTTAACATTGCAAGTGTCAGCTAGCTTAGTTGCCAGTGTTTGTTGTTGTTGATAGCTTAGATCCGGGTTCATTTTCTGTTATCATTTGAGTTTGTTAATCTCCTTCAAAACTTCTTCAACTTCGTAAAGCCAAAAATAAGTCACTTTAAGTTGAACTAAATGTTGAAAGTTAGAAAAGAGTCGATTTATTTGCTAAGCGTGCGTAGCTCCATGACTGAAACATATAACAACATTTTAGTTTTGTTTTAATAGGGGATGACTTTACTATGGTTCACAGCCGTTTTTCCACAAGCAAAACCTCCTCATTGTGAACTATTCTCGAAAGACTGTAAATCATCTACAGCAGCTCAGCTCTCTCTTCTATTCTCGTCGTTCATACTTATGTCGATTGGAGCTGGTGGAATTAGAGCGTGTTCTATATCTTTTGGCGCAGATCAGTTACACAAGAAAAACAATCAGAGTTATGACAGGCTTTTACAGAACTTTTTCAATTGGTATTATGCTTCTGCTGGAATTTCTGTCGTCCTTGCGCTTACTGTTATAGTTTATATACAAGACCGATTTGGATGGAAAGTGGGATTTGGAGTTCCTGCGATTCTTATGTTCATATCAGCTGCATCATTCATTTTCGCTTCTTCTTATTATATCAAAGTCAATGCAAATAAAAGCTTATTCAGTGGATTTGCTCATGTTATTGCCGCTTCAGTGAAAAACAAACATTTTGTTTTGCCTCCCAAAGATGAAGAGGGATGTTATCATCACTATAAGGACTCAATCCTCACTGTGCCTACACCAAAATTAAGGTACGAATTGGCATCCCATGGTCGCTAGACTACAACCTTCAGTTTATATTTTTCATCGCCACAAAGATTTCATTCCAATTACAGTTTTCTGTACATTTTAATTTACTGTCTTCAGGTTTTTGAACAAGGCATGCATGATTACAGATCATGACAAGGACTTGAACCCTAATGGATCAGCTTCAAATCCATGGAGACTCTGTACAGTTGATCAAGTTGAGGAGTTCAAATCTCTGTTGAAAGTTATGCCAATCTGGTCAACTGGTATCATGTTGGGAGTAGCCTTGAGCCAAAGTACATTACCTATACTCCAAGCGAACAGCATGGATAGACATATCACCTCAAAATTTCAAATTCCAGCAGGATCATTTGGAACGTTTGTGGTCATCAGTCTAGCAATCTGGGTTGGTATATATGATCGTTTACTCCTTCCGTTACTCATAAAAGTCACAGGACGTCCATACGGATTAAGTTTTAAAGAACGTATGGGTATTGGATTAGTATTTTCGATCTTATCATTGGCAACATCAGCTATAGTCGAAGGAATACGTCGAAAGACAGCAATTCGAGAAGGGTTGTCAGGAAACCCACAAGGTATTGTACACATGTCTGCAATGTGGCTTATTCCTCAAAATTGCCTTTTGGGTTTAGCTGAAGCTTTCAATGCAATCGGGCAGACTGAATTCTATTATTCTGAATGTCCAAAAAGTATGGGTAGTATTGCAACATCTCTAAATGGTCTATGCAGCGCTGTTGGAAGTTTGATAGTTGGTCTTCTGATAAATATTGTTGATGATATTACTAAGAAAGGAGGAAAAAACAGTTGGGTTTCGAACAATATAAACAACGGTCACTACGACTATTACTATTGGCTTTTAACTATACTGAGTATTATAAATTTGGTTTATTTTCTTGTTTGCTGTTGGGCGTATGGACCAACTGCAGAAGAAAGACTACTTCCAAGCAAAGAAGTTGAAGAAGAAGAAAACCAAGAAGAAGTGAAAGAATTGAAAGAAAAAGAAGAAGAAAGACAAGAGCTTATCAAGTCTCAGACATTGCAGAATATGATGAGTTCAGGCTGATTTTATCTGTATATATTCTATTTTTTTCATTTTCATTTCGATTCAATGTATTTTTATGGATGCAATACATACAAATATATGATATAAAGTTATAGAATTCATTGGATACATACATTTTTGTCATTGCTGTGACAAGATGAGATTTTCTACAGCTGGGTACATGCCGGTGCTGCATATTCTGATTGATTGAGTGGGACTGATACCGCAGCAGTCTTGAAGCTGCAAAAGGCGTTCCAATTATGAGTTTGCAGTATCAGCAGTATGGTATGAGTTCAGAGACTCAGAGAATAGTGCCAACTGCTATGGGTGGACAACTGACCGGTCGCCTGCCGATAGAGACCAATACTTGCCATTGCCAATTACTGGTACATGCCAACTTGTATGGGTCAATAGCGATGCGATAACCGATACAGTGGATCATGATCCGAAATTTGACTTTGATGGTTTACTGAAAACAAGGTCTTAATTTTCTTTTTACGATGTCTAGCAATAGGCGCCATCAAAGAATATTTAAAGATATATGGAGAAGAACGGTACGTATAAGTAAAACAACTGAGTTAGTGCCGTTTACCTCGATTAATCAGATACTTCGTAATTTTCACAGTCTTAATGTAGAATTCATATCGATTCATTATTACTTCAGGGAAATTAGTAGTGGCTAACAGCAGAGCAAGAAAAGAAGAAAATGAAGCTCTTAAGTTCTTCATCTTCTTCTTCTTCCTCTGCACATTCTTCTTCTACATTGATTTTCATTCTAGTTTTGGCACCTTTGTTTATACTCTCACTAATTATATGCTTATTTGGTGGTTCTGGAAGCAGATCATTTTCAAACGCCTTCTCAGTTCCTCCTATCTACAGTCCTTATTCATGGCCAATTCCCAAGCATCCAATAAGCATCACAGCACCTCCACATGAGGAAGATGGACTAATTGCGAAGAAATTTAGCAAATTAGAGAAGGTAGAACATGATCTAGCAAAAGCTCGCTCTTCGATTAGAGAAGCAATTTCAAATGTGGAGAAGCAGACGCCTCTTCATGAAGATCCAGATCATTTTATTCCCCAAGGCAACATTTATAATAATGCTCAAGCATTTCACAGGTATATTTGTAACTAGTTACATCTTCAAACTTGCATTTCACTTTCATTTGTTGCTGTGATTGATTTGGTTGCAATTTTTGTTTTCAGGAGTTACTTAGAAATGGAGAAGACATTCAAGATCTTTGTGTACAATGAAGGCGAACCACCGCTATTTCATGATGGTCCGTGCAAAAGTATATACTCAACAGAAGGGAGGTTTATTCACCAAATGGAGCAAGAAACAAGGTTTCGCACCTATAATCCAGATGAAGCTCATGTTTATTTCCTACCATTCAGTGTTGTGAAAATGGTTTCATACTTATACATTCCTGAAACACACGATAGTCGAGGCATTAAACGAGCTGCACTCGACTATGTTAATATCCTGGCACAAAAATATCCTTACTGGAATAGAAGTCTTGGAGCTGACCATTTCATGCTCTCATGCCATGATTGGGTAAGCAACAAAGTCCTTCGCATTACCTTTCTGAACTCATTTTGATAGATTGTTTTCGGATGGCTAACGCTATTCTCATTCAGGGACCGGAGGTATCATTTCACATTCCGAATCTACACAACAACTCCATCAGGGTGTTATGCAATGCTAACACCTCTGAAGGATTTAACCCGTCAAGGGATGTATCATTTCCTGAAATCTATCTTAGATCAGATAACATTACAAGCTTCATCGGCGGTCCACCGCCTTCTCAGCGTAAATTACTAGCATTCTACGCTGGTGGGATTCATGGTTACGTTCGTTCAGTATTCGTAAACTACTGGAAAGACAAAGGAGACGAAGATATCAAAGTTTATACTTCTCTCCCGAAAAAATTATCCTACCTCGGCATGATGAAGAAGAGCAAATACTGCATTTGTCCAAGTGGTTACGAAGTTGCAAGCCCTAGGGTCGTCGAAGCTATTTACGCAGAATGTGTTCCTGTTCTCATTTCAGACCATTACGTTCCGCCGTTCAGCGATGTTCTAAAGTGGGACGCATTTTCAATTCAAGTTCCACTCAGTGAAGTCCCAAATTTGAAGAAAATCTTAACGGCAATACCAGAAGATAGATACATAAAGCTGCAGAGAAGCGTAAAACAAGTTCAAAGACATTTCATTGCAAACAATGGCGCACCTAAGCGGTACGACGTGTTCCATATGACCTTGCATTCTATTTGGCTCCGCAGACTAAATATCCGAGTTCATGATTAGCTCAATTGTATAAACACCTAAACATGTTCAATTAAAATGCCCGAAAAAAGGGTTATTTTCAATTCAAGTTCCTCTAACTGTGTTATAGCTTACTTTTATGTTTGAGATCAAATGCAGACATCCATTGTTTTCCTACAGCAATCAACTCTCCATTTTCTTTGTTTTTGATCACCACCATGTTTGAAGATAGATTTCCTTGGCGTCCCAACACTTTAGCCTCAATCTCTACTTCTTCCTGTTCAATCCAGTTTCAAAACAAAAACATCAAAATAAAAGAAAATTGCCCACAAAAAGGCAACAGAGTGCCATGTTTGACTTGGTCAACTTCATTGACCGATTATTTGACTTTCCGGTAACAGAAAAACTTACATCAATCTTCGCCGGTGATAATGATAAGTAGGATATGTTTTGGGGAAATTAGGGGGAGATCCAAAAAAAATAATATTCTCGTTCTCAGACCCACAATTAATTTTGTATACCGTGACACGCATAATTATACGAAATTATTATATGAATCAATACATAACTGGTTATGCATACTATCTTTTCAGGCATAATTCGTTATGCATACTATCTTTTTCAGGGGTATAATTGGCAGCGCAACTTGGACATAACATATCTAAAAATCCGCGCCTTAAAATTTTACAAATTTTATATCGTTGAAAATCTTTTTAAAAGAGCTACGCAACGAGTACAAACAAGAATATCAAATTTTTGTTTTTAACGAAAAAATCGGATGTGATCCTCATTTTAGGGATTTTTTTTGAAAACTTGATACTTAACCATTATGCAGTCACCAAAAACAATGCATAACACATTCTGCAGACGCATAACGAATTATGCAACCATTTTTTCGACTGCATAACAAGTTATGTATCTGCATAACAAAGTTATGCATCTATAACAAGTTATGTAACCATTGTTTTGGTTGATTTTAGCCGTACATATAAAAAATTAATGCATAATGCAGTATGCATCCATATTTACGGATGCATATCAGGTTATGCATCTATTTTCTCGATGCATAAAGGATTGTGCAACAATTTTCTCGATGCATAATCCATTATGCAGCCATGTTTTCGTATGCATAACATGTTATGCATCCATTTTCATGACTGCATAATATGTTATGCGTATATTATTGTAGGTGCATGAAAAGCTATGCAGTCCTTTTTTTTGTTGGTTGCTATACCAACAAAAAGGTTGTTGCATAACGTGTTATGCAACTATTTTCTGGACTGCATAACAAGTTATGTAGCAATTTTTGTAGATGCATAACAGGTTATTCATCTGTTCACTGTACCAAAACCTATTATGGTGCATTATCATCTTCCATCCAACCACAACACCTTATCATCTACCCTTGTCTTACTAAGAAGCAAGCTCTGCTCCTCCATTATCGAGCATCACTACATATCTGTTCCACACCAAACTCATCTCTCGGCGAGAACCAAGTCTTCCTTATCTTCCCATTATTCCTCTTTGCCATCAGTGAACCACAACAGCTCAGCTCCGTTGAACCCACTATTAACCATGAACAACATTCATTGCCATCACCAACGATCTTCTCGAGCTCTTCATGCTTCCTGATATCCTTCGTAATTCTTGGTCACCGCAGACTAGGCTGGAAGTAGAGTTCGTTTAGGCCTTTTTACAAACACTTCTCATGCAGTTTGCTGGTAATGCAGATATACAACTTGCTGTAGATTTCGAAGGCCATTCCATCTCCTTCCCCGCAAATTTGGATTACATACAAACCCAGTGTACTAAACATTCATACAAACTCTGAAAACATTCATAACAAAACCATCAATATCAGTGGCAACAAGAACACTTTCCCGCACCAACTCGTTCAACTTCCTCTCTCGATTCATTCTTCACTGAATTCTATTTCGAATTCAGCAAAACCCATTCATCCTAACCCAATGAAGGACTCGAATCTCTTCTTAGCCTCCTCCGTTAGTTCACTGCAATAAGTTACGGCAACAATATGAATTTCTTCAGCTGCTTCTTTGGCCATAAACCATATCAAACTCTGATAAATTCTGACCAGAATCCCGTGTCCATCTTAACTTCCTTTTTGAATTCGAATTCCAGCCATTGCAGACCCTCAATCACTCAAATACATTTTAATCCTCGCCACTCAGCAGCGGGAATCAATGGCATCAATCTGTTCTTCATCCCCGTCTTGTCTCGGCTAATAATCATATCTGAATCTTCTCCAAGTTCTGAACATCAGAAGCTATAATTCCTCTTCATCTTATTCTTGACTGCAACATATTCGAAATCCCCATCGATCTCAACTCGACTGAATCTTTTCTCGTCTGTGTTCTTCTCACAGAAGATGATGAAGAAGAGAAAAGAACGAAACAGAATTTTATAAACTATGGGTTTGAGAATAATTTTTCCCTAAAAAATGGGTGCGCGCCTTCAGATTTCTGGGCGTGGGTTTCACAGTGGAGAAAATCTGAAAAATGGGCGTGACTGTAGTTTTCACATGTTGAAATCAACAGAGACGGTGATGTTACCAATAGTAGTGACAATAACAGAAGAACCAATAACGTCGATGAGTGTCGCAATTGCTCCTGCATGCCAATTCCCATCTTTATCCTATACTCACCAAAATCACAACAAAATTTAAAATAAATTCAGTTTTGAGCAACACCAAAAGAAAAAAAAAAAGATGAAGGAGAAATTGAGAGAGGTTATTTACAGATAAGCTTTTGGGTACTATGAAATTGCATCGGAGTAAGCCTTTTTGGAGATGAATAGAATGAAGATTTTGAAGAGCCTGAGTTTCTATTCACGACCTTTTCGACCTTGAGCTAAATTTTGTATCCAGTCCTTTGCCATCTTGATCGATTTACCCTCATCTTTCTTCATCTTCTGTCTTTCGATTTCGCTCTGTTTTCTCAGTCAACTAAGTATGTTAGTCAGTTGACTCGGTACGTCAACTTAAGAAGATTAATTTATTATTTCCCTCCAAATGGTGGGACCCATACTGGATGTAGCTCAAATAAACACGTCAATTCGGTCATGGTAATAACAGAATGGTAAAAATGGAAATAAAATGTGAAATGAAATCTTTAAGAAGCAAACTTGGGGCTGTATCAGGCTTGAGTGTCCTATATTCAAGGTCATGGTAAAAATATCAAACTGCCACATAGTTATAGGATTGCCAAAACATACCATCTCATCAATCAAGAATTTCTATGATTCCCAAAAATATTTAAAAATACAAGGTAAAAAAATAATATTTTAAAGACCATTAATTTATGCATGGGTTGAGAAATTAACAAAACTCAAAGAAACCAATAGCAGTCAGTGTGATCGGGATCTGTATACTACACATCGATGGTTATGTAAACTGTATATCAAATACTTCTCCTGAGAACGGAACTGATCAGTGAGTAACGGATACTGTAGTCCCCCAATAATGTAACCCAATGTGTTCCCGTCCACAGGTTTATTATGCCGAAACAACAAAGTAGACAATAGAACCTTGTAGTTAAGTCTGTTCAGTGGCTCCTCTACAAGTAGACAAGATACTGCCATGTTCCACCGTAACATTTACTGTATAACTAACAAGATTAGTTATCTTCTTTATATGTCATCTTGTTCCACAAAACTCTTAATTCTGATTCAGTAATTAACTCACCACATTAATTGGTCCTTTTCATTATGTGTCACTTTTGATCGACAGCTAAATATGTTTCTCTTGATATGAGTTTTCAGTTTGCTCCATCATTTCAATCTTCACATTAGCTCTTATCCCGCCATGGAGAGATCCATTTAAATCAACAACGACAACGATACAATTAAATACGTCGGCATACATACTCTGCCTTTTACATTGATCTAACTCTGCTACATCTGCTACACAAAACCTTTTACTGTTTATAGGTGGATCAGCATGCAATACTTGTTAACGTTTTTGTTTTCACGCGATTTATCAGTTGACATACAAATTTCGAATACCTGCACTAAATGATTTTTTAATGAAGTTTTGTCATGGAATTTATATACAAGCCCGTATATCAAAATGACTTGTTTAATATACGATCAAAACCCGTATTTTAAATCAGAAGAGATACGCTAAAATATTTAAAATACCTACTAAACCTAACTAAACTAAGGACACTGTCATAACGCCCACACAGCATACTCCCATGATCTCTCTCAATATTAACATAGGGTAAGACTAGGGACGGACACAAAACAAAATCTTGGGTAGGGCTATTATATCAGGTTCGTGTAAGGCGGCGGAAGGTTACAATTTTTTTTTTTGCTGACTGGACTATATAGACATTTTCATATAACTAATTGCATGAGCAAAATAAGTCCCTTCAATTTTGAAAAGAAATAATCTCGGTACCACTGGTAACCAGAATCCCATGTTGACAAGCAAAAATAAAAGTTGGAAATCATAATCACCTTAAAGATCTAAGAGCCTCTCCATAGAGGATGAATTTTTGTTTCACATAGGATTTTAGATCCTTGTTTGGCATAAATCCATCTCCAATAATAGGGTCCTATAAACTAGTAGGGACCAATTACTAAATATGAAGGTGTTCAAGAAAGTTTATCTACATCTACATCTCCGGCTCCACCTCCAAGTCATATTTTTCACTATTTTTTTTAAAATAAATTCTCTATTGTTGAGATGGTTTTTTAGATATGAGGTCATATATTTACTCTATGTGTAAACCCATAAATTAAAGGACTAAATAAAAATGCCACATAAGATATTTTGTACCTTCTGTTGGAGATGCTCTAAGCGGTGACAACCTTCTTTAATCCAATCACCTACTGATCCAGTAGGTCTACAACTAGCTAAAACTCACTTTGACGTTCATCTCCTACAATACTTGAGACAACTCATCACAACTGATGGTGCTGGGTTCGGTCTTTTGCAACATCGTATTTGAACGTTCCCGATTAAATGTGGTGGTCTAGACATCTATACAATGACTGACACCATCCATTACTGCTACTTAGCATCGCAAATTCAAACACGCCATCTGCAGAGTACCATTCTTCACAACTCAAATGTCTCAGAGTCAAGCTTCATCTCTCAGCATGCCTTGCACGATTACTTACAGGTATGTGGCTTATCTCCTTCAAACTACAACATCAATGACACTGCCCCCATCCCATGCAGACCTTGGCAGCACCCTACTTTGATGTCGTAATGAAGGAGATGCCCGATAAATTTCAGATGACTGACAAAGACTCGATTTTGTGGCAATGTAACAAATCCAAACATGCACAAGACTACTTGATGGCTATCCCCATTAGTGAGCTCAACCAGTCTGTGGGGCCAAGACAGTTTGCTTCCATATTGTGCTACAGATTAGGCATACCACTCTTTGATGAAGATAGTACTTGTCCTAGTTGCGGCAAAAGGATGGATACGTTTGGTGATCACGCGTTGCGCAGTACTAAAGACGTCGGAATCAAATTCCGACATGATTTAGTTCGCGATGTGCTTGCGGATATATGATTTAACTCTGGCGTTCCTACCCGGAAAGAAGCTGCTTTGCAAGCCGTCTCCAATGCGGTTATTCGCAAATACAGGAAGTACTTAGACAAGTGTTCGGATCATGGTTACAGTTTTTGTACTTTTGCTTTCACTACCTTAGGCGAACTGAGTGATGATGTTGTAGTCCTTTTAAAGAGACTTAAAAATTGTTTGTCAAGCCATACCATGAATGGCAAACTGGATAGTTTTGTTTTTCACAGGATATGTATTACTATTCAGAAGGGAGTTGGAGCTCAGCTTGTTGCTAGACTCCCAACCAGTTTCTTGTAAACTTCTCTTTTGAAATCCAATCACTAGTTTCCTACTAACATAGTTTTGCATGTGCTTAATATGGTTGGGCTAATTTCTGTTTATTCCCTGGGCTAACGGGAAAAATAACGGGAAAATTTTTGAGAGTTTTTTCCTTACCAAATTAAGGGCCGGGTTGTATCCCAGGTTAGCCCCTTGTCAGGCCAATCCTTAGGGTAAGACGACGTGCTTTGCATACATTTTTAGACACAACAGCTGTCATTATTCATTCCAGCTGATCATGGAGCAAAAATGTCCACTTAACTTGAATCTAATTATCCCATCAAAATATCTTAACCATTTTTTTTTTGGTAACATTTTTTTCAGCAGGGTTTTTCAGGATGGCGAGAAATTATGTTAGCATTTTTTTCCGTTGTCTTCTTATTTTTCATGATCATCCCGATATCATCAATTGTCGGTCATAAACTCTGTGGTCAGGAATTATTAACGCGATTTGTGCAATTTGGGAACACAATACCACAATGAAAAGATTCGAGGGTGCATGCAAGTATATGATCATTTATTATTACTCTTTTTTACTAATTAAATACGATGACTGTAGATACAAATAATGTTCATGTAGTACAAAATATTATCTGCGATGACTGTAGATACAAATAATGTTCATGTAGTACAAAATTTATGTAGCCCCTCTATTTTACTAGGAGAGACATGTTTTTACTATTTCTATAAAATATTATCTGCGATGCTGATGAAAAATGCTATTGAGCATTTTGAAAGAGTGAAAAGTTATATCTTGCTATTTTATCCCAACGCTAAATAAGTTGTCCACAAGCACAATTTATAATGGGATACCAAATGCGAGGTATGAATATCAAATCCAGCGATCCAATAGTCAGGATTGTTTTGTTTTACAGAAATCATGCATGTGCAACGGTTGTGCATGATTTTTGGCCAAGAAAGCTGTTATATAAATAGTGCTAAGACATAGGAAAATCATTAGGCGTATATAGGAGATTGTAAGACTTAAATTGAGAGAGTTTTTATAAGGTTAAGGCTTGGTTCAAGAGGAACAAATCTGTGTAAGTCCCTAAATGGGAAAGTTTTTGTATATCTTCGCTTTGATACAATAAAATGAGTTAATTGTGTCATGTTCTTGGTTGGCTGATTGTCATTAGTAATGTCTGGCATTGTTTGAGGGGAAGTGATAGACATCCCGCGGGTTGTCCCGATAGGGGAGTTGGTGGGGTAGGGAGTGATCCGGCGGTTCTGTAGGGGGTGGGTTTCAGACTGGGACCCACCCCCACTCTCCCTGTCCGGAATCCCGCGGGATATCAATCATTTCCGTTGTTTGAGTGCTTTTTGGTAAGCATCTGAGAAGTTAAGAAAATTGAAAGAAGGCTAAGAGCATCCACAGTGGGCGAGTATAACCAAAAATTTGGGATGAGATCGTAACACAGTGGGACGGAGTAAAGATCAAATCCCAACCAAAGATCAAATTCCAGACCAAATATGGTCGCGACCAAATCCCAAATTCTAATATAGTCGGGCGTAAATTTAAAGTACGCTTGTTGCTGGGCGTAAATTTAAAGTACGCTTGTTAACGGGCGGAGATTTAAATTACGCCTGATGAAATTTTAATTAAATAAATAAAAAAAAAGAATGAGGCGGACTTTTAAAGTCCGCCTGATGAAAGTTGCAAAGAATGGGGCGGACTTTTAAAGTCCGCCTGATGAAATTTTAATGGGGCGGAATTTTAAAGTCCGCCTGATGAAATTTACAAAAAATGGGGCGGACTTTTAAAGTCCGCCTGATGAAATTTTACAAAAAAAAAATGGGGCGGACTTTTAAAGTCCGCCTGATGAAATTTTAATCATGTACCGTTGCGTCACAACACGGACTAAACCCAAATTTTGGTCTTTTTTTGATCTTTGATCTTTGGTTTTGATCGCACCACTGCAGTTGCTCTAAAGCCTTCCGCTGTAGAACTGAAGAGTTGGTTGTTTGCATTTGTGCAAACTTATAAGGCTGAATTACAGATGGGTGAAGCTTGACTCACTGAACCGCTGTGCTGCCGGGTTACATATGCGCGGAAAATTTGCAAGGTGTATTTGTGGATCTGATAGTTACATCACAATTGATTTTCCCTAGTTATTGACTTTTGGAGAAAACCTTTATTAGTTTTAACAAAAAAGCTCATCTAGCCAATTGCTAACGTGCGTGTTGAGGTTTTTCTTTTCTATATGCTAAGCGTGGTAGTACAAAAAGGTGTTGGAGCCCAACTTGTTGCTAGGCTTCCAACATGTTTTTTGTCAGACGAGTTTTCTTTTGAATAGTGTAAAATTTCTAGTTATATGTTAACCGGAGGAATATTATTTTTTTAAATAAAAAAAAAAAAACGAAATGCGAAATTTTGTAACACCTAAAAATGTTCAATAAAAATGCCCGAAGAAGGGTCATTTCCAGCGAGTATCCGACAACTTGTAATTATAGCTTACTTTTATGTTTGAGATCAAACACAGATGTCTATTGTTTTCCTCGACACTGCTACGTACCCCACTCGTACCCCCACCATTCTCCCTCGCGATGTGCATTGTTTCATTGGTGCTGGAGCAAGCAGGGGATCCATTGGTGTTGGATGAGCCACTAATGCGATGATACGTCGCGGGGGCAAAAAAGCGGGGTGTAAAGCATTTTCGTGTTTTCCTACAGCAATTAACTTGATGTCCACTCCGCAAGATTAATGTAATATACTAATATTTCCCTCCAATTGCTGGGACCCAAACTTGATGTCCCACTCCGCAAATGAAATATTCCTCTAGTCCTCTTCCAGAGGGTTTGCTGAAATGCAAACTTGTACAAATTTGATATGATATCATCTTAAACAGTCACGTGATTCAGTCAAATTCCCACTCAGATTCAGCCATGCATGAGCCATCTGGACTTTAGGGACCGGCATTAGAGGTCTTGGATGATGATACAAGCGAGGTATATGCAAGAATTTGGACGTTTTGCTCTTAATAAAAAGAAGAATACATTTATGAAAAAAGATATTACTATCATTTTATTTTATCTCTGTCAATGCAATTACTACATGTGTCACCCAGTCCGAACCTACTAGTTTCATTTATGAACATCTAAACATGGATAGGGTGTTGGCCTTCTTTGACAACAACTGTCACACTTTTCACTAATGGTTATATTTTTGGGGAGATGAAAACAAAGGGAAGTATATTCTTGGTTGGTCTGACTTATGTGGTCTTATTATTTGGCAAATTTGGAAGGCTAGATGTGAGTCTAGTTTTCAGAAAAAAAAAAAAAAAAAAAGTTAAAACAGTGCAGATACAATGCATGTAAATAGATCATCATCCCATGGCCACTGATCAGCTATAACTTGGTCGTATATGTATTTCTCTTCCACATTTTTTGACAACTCATGAACTTCCATATTCGGCAGTAAAAACTTTTCAGCGGTTTATCTTTTGAATTTAGTTTTCCATCTCCTTTTGGAAACAAGGAAACTTCGTGGGTGTCACAAAAGTCATTTCCGAATTGAATACACTGCAGGCAGCATTTACCCTCTGTATTAACAGCAGAATACTTGGAGGTAATTTAGTGCTAGTAGCCAACAGCAGAGCAAGAAAAGAAGAAGAAAATGAAGCTCTCAAATTCTTCATCTTCTTCTTCCTCGGCACATTCTTCTTCTTCATTGATTTTCATTCTAATTTTATGTCTGTTTGGTGGTTCTGAAAGCAGACAATTTTCAAAATCCTTTTCGGTTTCTCCTATCTACAGTCCTTATTCATGGCTGCCAACAATTCCCAAGCAAACAATAAGCATCACAGCACCATTACCAACTGTAAGTGGTACTGTACTTCTTTAAACTTTTACCTTTTTTCTAATTGATCTGGAGACTTGGTAATTTTACATTCATGTCTGCAGGTCAAGCCAAAGGAGGAAGATGGGCTATTTGCGAAGAAATTTAGCAAAATAGAGAAGGTAGAACATGATCTAGCAAAAGCTCGCGGTTCGATTAGAGAAGCAATTTTAAATGGCGAGAAACAGACTAGATCGACACCAATTCATGAAGATTCAAATAACTTTGTTCCCCAAGGCAACATTTATAACAACGCTCAAGCATTTCACAGGTATACTTGTAACTGGTTAAATCAATAAACTTGCATTTCACTTTTGTTCGGTGCCGTGATAGATTTGGTTGCAAATTAAATTACAGGAGTTACTTAGAAATGGAGAAGACATTCAAGATCTTCGTGTACAACGAAGGCGAACCACCGCTATTTCATGACGGTCCGTGCATAAATAAATACTCAACAGAAGGAAGGTTTATTCATCAAATGGAGCAAGAAACAAGGTTTCGTACCTACAATCCAGATGAAGCTCATGTTTATTTCCTTCCATTCAGTGTTGTGAAAATGGTTTCATACTTGTACATTCCTGAAACACGCGACAGTCGAGGCATTAAACGGGCTGCGCTTGACTATGTTAACATTCTTGCACAAAAATATCCTTACTGGAATAGAAGTCTTGGAGGTGACCATTTCATGCTCTCATGCCATGATTGGGTAAGCAGCAAAGCCTTCTCATTACCCTTCTAAACTCATTTTGATTGATTGTTTTCAGTTTGCTAATGCTATTCTCATTCAGGGACCGGAGGTATCATTTCACATTCCTAATCTACACAACAACTCCATAAGGGTTTTATGCAATGCTAATACCTCAGAAGGATTTAACCCTTCAAGGGACGTATCATTTCCTGAAATCAATCTTAGATCAGATAACATTACAAGCTTCATCGGTGGTCCACCGCCTTCTCAGCGTAAATTACTAGCATTCTATGCTGGTGGGATTCATGGTTACGTTCGTTCAGTATTCGTAAACTACTGGAAAGACAAAGGCGACAAAGATATCAAAGTTTATACTTCTCTCCCCAAAGAATTATCCTACCTTGGCATGATGAAGAAGAGCAAATACTGCATATGTCCAAGTGGTTATGAAGTTGCAAGCCCTAGAGTCGTCGAAGCTATTTATGCAGAATGTGTTCCTGTTCTCATTTCAGACCATTACGTTCCACCGTTCAGCGATGTTCTAAATTGGGACGCATTTTCAATTCAAGTTCCACTCAGTGAAGTCCCAAATTTGAAGGAAATCTTAACAGCAGTACCTGAAGATAAATACATAAAGCTGCAGAGAAGCGTAAAACAAGTTCAAAGACATTTCATTGCAAACAACGGCACACCAAAACGGTACGACGTATTCCATATGACCCTGCATTCTATTTGGCTCCGCAGACTAAATATCCGAGTTCATGATTAGCTCAATTGTATGTTGGAGTCTTGCAACAATAGAAGAAACGTCAGATGTATCAAACAATAAATATAAAGAACCGTATCAAACAACTCTACCACGAACAAATTGATGAGGGCAGAATCACATGTTTAACAAGCTGTCCTTAACACATTAGTTCGCGGGTATGCTCTAAAGTAATGCTAAACCCCAACGTGCGAAGATGTGTCCAGGATAAGACTGCCCGATATAACTTATATTAGCACAATACAAGTTACCCACTCTTAAACTCAGCAACCGGGATGGAAGTAAAACGCCGCACGAAAATAAAAGCAAGAAGATGAAGAAAAGTAGACCTAGAGATGGTCGCTGCTTGTGTGTTTTGAAAAGAGATTTTCGAGTTGTATTTATAGGAAAATTAACTTGCAAACCAAGTTAGGTTTAAGTTTTTTCTTATAAAACGAATTTTGTTTCTTGTAAACAATTAAACACAAAAAAGGAACTTTTTCCATAAATAAAACTCTTAAATAAATTATTTATCAAGTTAAAAATTTGCAAAAAATAATTTCAAGTAGACACGGACGTGGTGCTTCGTACACGCCAATGAGCATGGGTCAAAACATGAGTGAGTATCCTTAGACCCTTAGGTTATGAGATCAAACCACATCAAGATCAAAAAATCATTTATTAAATAACTTATTTTCTCCAACATTGTATAATCACCTAAAAATGTTCAATTAATTTCCGACGAGTATACCTGACAATTTGTTATTATAGCTTACTTTTATGTTTGAGATCAAATGCAGACATCCATTGTTTCCCTACAGCAGTCAACTCACCATTTTCTTTGTTTTTAATCACCACCATGTTTGAAGATAGATTTCCTTGGCGTCCCAATACTTTAGCCTCAATCTCTACTTCTTCCTGTTCAATCCAGTTTCAAAAACAACAACCTTAGGAATAAAAGAAAATTGCCAACTAAAATGGGATCATTGAAACTTGAATTAGTCAACTGAATTTGACCACAAAAGATTCTTAGTTTCTTACATCAATCTTAGCCGGTGAGAAGTAGGATATGCTGAAATCAACGGAGACGTTGATGTTACCGACAACAGTGACAATTGCAGAAGCGCCAGCGATGTCAATTAGAGTTGCAATTGCTCCTACATGCCAATTTCCATCTCTATCCTATCACCAAAATCACAGAAAATTTATAATCAATTCAATCATCTTTTTTGTTTAAAAAAAACAGATTAATTCAATCCAGAACAATACCAAAAACAAACAAAAAAATAGAAAAAAAAAAGTGAAATTGAGATTGTTACTTACAGATAAGATTTTGGGTACTCTGAAATGAAATTGCACTGAATTAAGCCTTTCAGGACATGAACAGAGTAGAGATTTTGAAGAGCTTGAGTTTCAATTTCACGACCTTGGCGACCTTGAGCTAGACTTTGTATCCAATCCTTTGCCATCTTGATCGATTCATTCTCATCTTTCTTCATCTTGTGTTTTCCTCTTTATCTCTGTTTCTCAGTCGATTTTGTTTCCATTAGGTATTATATAGTATTTCCTTCCAGTTGCTGGGAACCAAATTTGATGTCCGAAGATGAATATTCCTGTTGTCTGTGGGTCTGCTCAAATGCAAACGGCACTGGTAATAAAAATAATATTTTATTGTGGTCGGAAAGTTTAGATTCAGGTCATACGGAATCAACCAAAAAGGATTACGTATCATGGCTGAAGCGAATAAAATGTGACATAAAATGTTTGATAAGCGTATCTTATGGACCTCGGATTCACAGGATACACTTATACCTGGAATAACCATAGACATGAGGATGAAAACATTGAACAGAGACTAGATAGAGCCTTAGTGAACGATAAATGGAACAGAAAATATCCAAACTCTAGTATAACACATCTAGGATCACTAGCCTCTGATCATGTTCCTATCAAACTTAATATGCATAATCAATGGGATGATGGTCCTACTGCCTTCAAATATTTTGGAGAATGGATAAAGCATGCTGACTGTAAAGCCATAATTCAGGAGAGTTGGAACTCAAATGTTAAAGGTTCACCAGCTCATAAGGTGAACAAAAAATTGGGAAATGTAAAACAAATCCTTAGACTTTGGAATAGAAAAAGCTTTGGGAACATAAATAGTAACTTACAAAACATAAGAAAAAGTTAGAACAAATCAACATGACTGATAACTACCCAAATAAGACTATTGAGCTAACCAAACTTAGAGCTGATCTTGTTAACTGGTATGCTATCAAAGAAAAATTCTGGAAAGACAAAAGAAGGGACCAGAACCTAGAGTTAGGTGATAGAAACACGATATACTTTCACACAAAGGCTAAACAACGGTTTAGAAGAAATATAATAGATATGATAAGAAACGAAGACAATGTTTGGCTTAATACTAAAAAAGAGATATCTGAGTGTATAACCCAGCACTTTCTCAAAATTGCTACTACTGTAAAACCAAATATCGACCAGAGTTTGATAAACCTTATCCCCTCTAAAGTAACCCAATCTGATAATGATATGCTGTGTACTCTGCCCCTTGAAAGTGAAATAAAAAAGACGTTTTTTTCTATGGAACCAGACAAAAGTTCGGATCCTGATGGCTTCCCTCCCAATTTTTTCAACAGAATTGGGATATCATTAGTGATGACCTAATAAAATGGTACAAACTTTCTTCGAAACTGGTAATATATCCAAAGAGATGAATGCTTCTTTTATTTATTTAATCCCGAAAACTTTGAACCCTAAAATCCTGTAGAGTTCAGACCAATTGCTCTTTCTAATACTTGCTATAAAGTGATCTCTAAACTTATGGCAGGTCGTATGAAAGGCCTATTAGGTAAATTAATCTCGCCCTATCAGTCTGTCTTCATTCCTGGAAAGCAGATAGCTGAAAACATAACATTAGCTCACGAAATAATACATAAAATGAAAAATTCCAAATCTAAGAAACACTTTATGGGATTGAAAATCGATATGTCCAAGGCATTCGTCAAAGTCGAATAGGACTTTCTTCACCAAGTCATGACTAAAATAGGCTTTAATAACAAATGGTGTAACGTTCACCAATGTGTTTCTACTACTACTTTATCTGTCCTCCTTAATGGTTCTCCCACAACTTTTTTTAAACCGACTAGGGGTCTGCATCAGGGAGATCCAATCTCACCTTAACTTTTCCTCTTTTACATTGAAGCTCTGTCTCGATGTATCCAGAATGCTGAGAATACTGGAAAGATTAAAGGCATAAAACTGGTTCATAAGGCCCCCTCTTTGAGTCATCTCTTGTTCGCAGACGACTGCCTTGTCTTCTGTAAGATAAATGATCAAACATGTCAAAATCTTGTTGATTTGTTCAAAGACTTCAGTTTGGCATCAGGCCAACTAATTAACCTAAGCAAGTCTGGGATATTCTTTAGTAAAAAAACTGAGACTAGTACTCGAAAAAGGGTAAAAGAAATTCTAGGGGTCAATGCGATCCCCCTAACTGATAAGTACCTAGGCTCTCCCCTTTTCACTAATAGATCTAAAATTTCATGTTTTGAACCTTTACTTGATAATCTGAGAACTAGGATGTCTGGCTGGGATGGAATCAACCTAAATAATGCAGGGAAAATAGTTATGATAAAAATTGTTACTTCGTCTGTTTATGTGTTTCAAATGAACTGTTTTAAAATACCAGTAAAAATTTGCAATCAGAGATTTGAACGAAAATGGGAAAAAAGAGATTTGTTTAAAAACTGGAATTCTATTTGTAAAAGCCTGGAAGAGGGAGGGCTAGGGATAAAAAATGTTAGGAAATTTAACATCGCCAAGATTGCTAGGATGGGATGGAACCTAAATCAAAACCCTGAGTCGCTATGTGCCACAATTTTAAAGGCCAAATATTATCAAAACTGTGATATCTTACATATAAATAGCAAACCTAAAACAAATTATAGTTGGTTATGGAAGGGAATGCTCTCAGGGATCAACCAAATAAAAAAATGTTGCTTCTGGGAGTTAGGAAATGGAAGAAATATTGACATTTGGGACGATTTATGGGTACCAGGTACTAAACAACCACTTCATAGGAACCCTCAATCTTCTGAGGGTTTTGCTAAAGTTAGTGATCTAATAACTGAGCACAAGACCTGGGACCATGAAAAACTTGTTAAATGCTTCGATAACCAAACATCAGCAAAAATAAAGAACATTAGAATACCAAGAGAAGAAAAAATGGATACACCAAGATGAAATCTAAACAAACAAGGTATGTGTTGTGTGTCGTTTACACAACAAATTAATAAAGACATTTCCCACTAATTAACTGGTACTATAGCGGTAGTAAGAGATCGTTCCCACAGAGAGCCGTGTAATTGATAGGTTATTTGATCATCAAAATAAAGTAAATAACAAAGGGGGGTTTCGATTATGAGATAAATAAAAAGACAATAAGAACAAAGGGATGATTAAGGAATCCTTCGCCGTTACCAAACGTCAACATGATTAGAATACTTCAAATTGTCAACAGGAGATGCACGACAATTACGGACCGCTCAACTCACTACTAGCAACAGAATGATCAATAGACTAATCTGGTTGCGCACCCAAACCAATTTAAGAATCAATCATAAACCCTAGATATAATGAAAACAAACGATGATGATTAAAACTTCAAATTGGTTTGTATTATTAATAAAGCTTCACGATTAGAACGTTGAATTCATCCTTAATCAACAAAGGATTTAGCTACTCATATTACAAAGAAGATGATAATGGTGGTTTCCCCCTAAAGGGGTAAACCCTAGGTTTTGATGTAGAAATTGTGATATGAGACTCGATGGTTGATATGTTTTACATAACCTAATACCTTTTTATAGGTTTATATTGCTTGGCCTTCACGTATTTAGTTCGGTTCAAGAACCCTACCCGAAACAACGAAATAACGACCCCAAACGTGTCCTTAGGCCTTCCTAGGAGTTTATACACGTTTCCTACTTGCTAAGTTCGCGAACCCAGTCCGAAAACTTCAAAATACAGCAGAAAGTTTCGGAATTAAGTCTGCAAACCTAGTTCGCGGACTGAACTGTCTTCGTTATTCGATAAAAACTGTTTTGGCCACAACTTCTTCATCAGAACTCGGAATGACCTCATTCTTTTTGAATTCCTTATATCTTTGAATTTTCTTAAATATGATGATGAGAAATCCTTAAGTTGAATGAGTTAAGATCGGTCTTTGGCCCTTATCTTGATTTTGAGTGTTTTGTTCCTTTTCGTCGCACTTCTTCCACTTCTATTGGACATGGGCACTTGGATACTTGGGATACTTCTTTTCTTTGATCTTTTAAGCACTTTGTTGCTCCTTTTTGGATGATTAACCTATTAGAGGCAAATAAGAGAAAACAAGAGTAATAATATGAATACATGCAAGAATAATAGCTAAAACAAGTATGGAATGGATACTAAAATCATATGAATTATGCACTTATCAAATTCCCCCACACTTAGCTTTTGCTAGTCCTCGAGAAAACTAAACAAAACTAATCCTAAATACAACAACTCCATGTCGTGAGGATACGGTTACTCTTAGCATGAATAACAGGCCTTTAAACCCCTAGGTGTCTCTAGTGGACGAGTTATAGCCTCGTGAGGGATTACAATCTACTCCAATTTCTCGCCTTGTAAGAACCACTAAGGATAGACACAAAGAAAAAAAGTCAAATAATTAGCTTGGATATGTTCTTTAGATGCAAACATCCCACATATATTCCTATCCGCACACACAAGCAATTACTTATGTGTGACATTCAACCTGATTGCAAAACTCTACTAAGATAGTCATCGTACTTGTTGCAACGTTTGTCACAACACTCGCATACTAAAATCACATGGACAGATAAGAGAATGGAAATAGAAAAGTGAAGTGTGCAAATGTTGACTAAAGTGAAAGATGTTACCCACAATACTTGTATGAATGTCGTCAAAGGATATATATTTATAGCGCACTAGTTGAGAGAAGCACCCATTTAACTCGACCACATGATTAGATACTCTAAGCGCATGTTCCTTTTCAGCAAGTACATGATAGTTGCCTTGGATCCCGCGTTCCACGCTTGCTTAGGAGACTGAGACAGGGACAACGTTACACACATACTGTTATCAAAGTGTCAAGAACCTCATCAATAGTCTCTTTGACTTGCTATATAATGATGATATGGTTTTTGTTTTCATCGACTATGATTATTTGCGATTCCGTACCTATCATTTATTAGTGTCGATAAATGAAGAGGAGCCTTATATATATAATTTTTTTTTCCAACTCACTCTTTATGAGTGTAAGACAATTGTATTATGGGGATTTTAAATAACTCAACCAATGATTACCTTGCTACAACATCCACGACAGTATCATGATCCCACCAAATCACTTTAGAGAAACATAAAACTGCAAAAATAAAAAGAAAGTGATTCAGTAATGATTAATTGCGTGGATGAATCTTTCAAATAACTACCATAGCTTAGTTTCACATTCAATTATGAACGTATATATTTAAGGATTGTGGAATGATAAAGTGGAACTTAATCTATAGCCGTAAGAACTGTTTCAACGTTGAAAGGTTTAGAGTGTCATCCTAAATAGCTCATAATTAACTCCAAAAGATGAAGTCTCAAGAGTGCAAGAAATAAAAGAGTATTACTATTTATTTTATATGCAAACAAAACATGCTTAGTTACTCCCCCACACTTAAACTCAACATTGTCCTCAATGTTCAAAACCGAAAATTCTGATTTCTGACATAACAGCCCTGAAAAACTCGAAAACTGTACAAATGGGTAGGGAACTAGGAAAAACATCCTAAACGAAAGTTGTTCGCCTACGTCTTTTTTATAACGTGTCAAAAGGGCACAATGTTTCGATAATGGTCTGACTTTTATGGCCTCCATACTGACAGACATGCAATCTGAAAAAGTTCTGGAAAAATACCGAAACTCAAATGTCCAGGCCAATCGGTCCAAGTTAACATACTCCGAATTCAAATTTTCTTTTTGCAAAAGAAATATGAGTCTCTTCTATTTAAAAGTTGGGATCAACCATTCAAATCGGACTCCGTATGAAGTCTCGAGATCTATTTTAGTGACAAGTGCGCAGTCGGAATTTTCTGACAAGAATTCGTCAAAACTTTCATTATAGAAATAGTACTTTGTAAAATCTAATATGGGAATGCAAGATATGATATGAAAAACTAAGAAAACTAAAAATAAAGGGATAAATATACAAAACCGATGGGTTTCCTCCCATGAAGCGCTTGGTTTAACGTCGTCAACCCGACGTTATTGTTATCGTCCGTACACCAGTAATCTGGAAATTTGGTAATCCTTCCAGACAACAATCTACAATTCAAATAATAGCTTCACAAAAACATTAGCACAAAATATAAATTTTGAAGCTATCACTTTATTGAAGTTTCCCCCACACTTAGTCCTTTCTACACACGGAAGTGGATAGAGAACATACAATTCGGGAACTTTAAAAGGTTCCCCAGCTTGGTGAACCTGCACAATACTCGAATCAAACACATCAAGTGGTGGATACTTAGAAGCATAATAATCCGTTAAAACTTTAGAAGCACACAACTCCAATCCTAAGTGAGGTATTTTCTTAAAAGTTGGGTTAACAACTCTTTTAGAATCTACTTCAATTGGATGGAAAAGATCAATAGATATAGAATTAAGAAAAGGATTAGACAAACCTTGTACGCGTCCTCATTAATTATCTCCAATGAATATTTACCTCAAGTATATCGTGGTCCTCTATCAAACTATTGTTATCTAGCTCAATTGGGTCTTTCATGACTTCAATCAATTCAGTTTCTTTCTCAATCTTAATCTCTTCAACAACCTCGTCATAAGAATCAGAATCCTCTCCTAAAACGTCTAGTTCATTGATACAACTCCTAATTTCTTCGTTTGAGTACGTTACACCATTGATAACAATAGATATGTCATACCCAATCTCCTCCTTTGAATAGGTGAAGGATCTTTATTATGATCTGGAGTTGGAATAATCGTATCATTGTTGCAAGGACTTTTGAAAGGTTGCTCATCTTCATCCGAATCTTCGTCATCCATAGGAATTTCAGAATCGTTTTGGTTTTGAGGCCAAACTTCTTCTTCATTCCTTGTCTCCTTGAGTTGACCAATTTGTATTTTTAAGTTGTCCACATTCCTTTGAATTTCCTGAAGTTGCTCGTATTGTTCATCTTCAATTGTATGGATCCCTTGTTGATGTTGTGCCATCGCTTGGAATTGGTCAATACCTTCATCAAAACCAACACCTTCACTCACCATACTATTTCCAGACCAAGTCCCCCCTTTTTGAATAGGTGAATGATCATAAAAACGATCAGGAGTTTGGTTAGATATATTGAAGTAATATTCGGTTGACATATTGTTCTCCGCGCTTAGTTGCTCATTGAGTGACTCCAGTGTGGACATACCGACCTTTAAATAATGCATAATCTGATCAAACTTCTGCTCAAGTTCAGGAGATAAACTATAAGAAATGTAACTATCCTCCCATCCTTGTGATTGTCCACATACATACCCTTCATAAGGTTGTTGATATGTATGTGCATATCCATAAGGTTCCGTCGGATAATGATCATAACCAAAAGATTGGTTTTGATTATACCCATAGGATGATTGGTAGTTTTCATGTGAATGAGATTGAAAACCATACTGATTACCACTATTATATGTTGATTGGTTTTGTGCTCCGTACATGTTATTTCCGTAAGGAAACATGACGACTCACAAGAACAAAAGAGAAAATAAAAACAAAAATAAAAACAAGTTAAACAAATAACAAATCAATTAGCGACTGCTCCCCGACAGCGGCGCCAAAATTTGTTGCGCGTCGTTTACACAACAAATTAATAAAGATATTTCCCACTAATTAACTGGTAATATAGCGGTAGTAAGAGATCGTTCCCACAGAGAGCTGTGTAATTGATAGGTTATATGATCAGCAAAATAAAGTAAATAACAAAGGGGGTTTCGATTATGAGACAAATAAAAAGACAATAAGAACAAAGGGATGATTAAGGAATCCTTCGCCGTTACCAAACGTTAACAGGATTAGAATACTTATCTATCTTACGTTAAAACCATTCATCACCAATTGTAGGATAGCAGGTACACTTAGCTATCCCCAAAACTCCTTGTATCACCGGCTAACATGTACGCTTAGTCACCGGATTCTATTCAACTGAGCCGCCTTGAAGTACGCTTACAAGGTGTAACTCACCGGACGCTTTAGGGTTTATGAATCTTGGTTTGATTCCAGCAGTTAAACTCGGTACGCTCGGTTCACTTACTGGTGTTGTTTCCACACACGATTTATTTAAAGAATCCCTCTGCAAGGTCTCATATTTTCTACTTGTGTAGGAGATGCACGACAATTACGTATCACTCAACTCACTACTAGCAATTGAACGATCAATAGACTAATCTGGTTGCGCACCCAAACCAATCTAAGAATCAATCATAAAACCTAGACATAATGAAAACAAACGATGATGATTAAAACTTCAAACAAGTTTGTATTATTAATAAAGCTTCACGCTTAGAACGTTGAATTCATCCTTAATCAACAAAGGATTTAACTACTCATATTACAAAGAAGATGATAATGGTGGTTTCCCCTTAAAGGGGTAAACCCTAGGTTTTGATGTAGAACTTGTGATATGAGACTCGATGGTTGATATGTTTTACATAACCTATTTCCTTTTTATAGGTTTATATTGCTTGGCCTTCACGTATTTAGTTCGGTTCAAGAACCCGACCCGAAACAACGAAATAACGACCCCAAACGTGTCCTTAGGACTTCCAAGGACTTTATACACGTTTCATAATTTCTAAGTTCGCGAAACCAGTCCGCAAACTTCAAAATACAGCAGAAAGTTTCGGAATTAAGTCTGCAAACCTAGTTCGGGGACTGCACTGTCTTCGTTATTCGATAAAAACTGTTTTGGCCACAACTTCTTCTTCCGAACTCGGAATGACCTCATTCTTTTTGAATTCTTTTTATATTTAAATTATATTCAAGATTATGATGAGAAATCCTTAATGTGAATGAGTTAATATCGGTCTTTGGCCCTTCTCTTGATTTTGAGTGTTTTGCTCCTTTTCGTCGCACTTCTTCTACTTCTCTTGGACTTGGGCACTTGTATACTTGGGATACTTCTGTTCTTAGCTCTTTTCAGCACTTTGTTGCTCTTTTTTGGATGATTCACCTATTAGAGGCAAATAAGAGAAAACAAGAGTAATAATACGAATACATGCAAGAATAATAGCTAAAACAAGTATGAAGTGGATACTAAAATCATATGAATTATGCACTTATCAAATTCCCCCACACTTAGGTTTTGCTAGTTCTCGAGAAAACTATACAAAACTAATCCTAAATAAAAAAACTCCATTCGTAAGGATACGGTTACTCTTAGCATGAATAACATGCCTTTAAACCTCTAGGTGTCCCTAGTGGACGAGTTATAGCCTCGTGAGGGCTTACAAGTGGTATACCCACAAAACCTATTCCAATTTCTCGCCTTGGAAGAACCACAAAGGATAGACACAACGAAAAAAGCCTAATAATTAGCTTGCATATGTTCTTTAGATGCAAACATCCCACATACATTCCTATCCGCACACACAAGCAATTACTTATGTGCGACATTCAAACTGATTGCAAAACTCTACTAACATAGTCATCGTACTTGTTGCAAAGTTTGTCACAACACTCGCATACTAAAATCACATGGATAGATAAGAGAATGGAAATAGAAAAGTAAAGTGTGCAAATGTTGACTAAAGTGAAAGATGTTACCCACAATACTTGTATGAATGTCGTCAAAGGATATATATTTATAGCGCACTAGTTGAGAGAAGCACCCATTTAACTCAACCACATGATTAGATACTCTAAGTGCAAGTTCCTTTTCAACAAGTACATGATAATTTCCTTGGATCCTACGTTCCACGCTTTCTTAGGCGACGGAGACAGGGACAACGTTTCACACATACTACTATCAAAGTGTCAAGAACGTTATCAATAGTCTCTTTGACTTGCTATATAATGATGATATGATTTTTGTTTTAATCGACTATGATTATCCGCGATTACGGACCTATCATTTATTAGTGTCGATAAATGAAGATGAGCCTTATATATATATATATTTTTTTTTTTTAGGATAACTCTTTATGAGTGTAAGAAAATTATCTTATGAGGCTTTTAAATAACTCAACCAATGATTACCCTGCTACAGCATCCACGACAGTATCAGATCTACCAAATCACTTTAGAGAAACATAAAACTGCAAAAATAAAAAGAAAGTGATTTTGTAATGATTAATTGTAAGGATGAATCTTTCAAATGACTATCATAGCTTATTTTCACATTCAATTATGAACTTATATATTTAAGGATTGTGGAATGATGAAGTGGAACTTAATCTATAGCCGTAAGAACTGTTTCAACCTTAAAAGGTTTAGAGTGTCATCCTAAATAGCTCATAATTAACTCCAAAAGATGAAGTATCAAGAGTGCAAGAAATCAAAGAGTATTATTATTTATTTTGTATGCAAACAAAACATGCTTAACTACTCCCCCACACTTAAGCTCAACATTGTCCTCAATGTTCAAAACCGAAAATTCTGATTTATGACGTAACAACCCTGAAAAACTTGAATACTGTACAAATGGGTTGGGATCTAGGAAAAACATCCTAAAAAAAGTTATTCGCCTACGTCTTTTCTATAACATGTCAAAAGGGCACGGAGTTTCGATAAATGGTCTTACTTTTATGGCCTCCATACTGACAGGCATGCAATTTGAAAAAGTTCTGGAAAAATGCCGAAACTCAAATTTCCAGGCCAATCGGTCCAACCTAAAAGACTCCGAATTCAAGTTTTCTTTTTTAAAAATATATATGAGCCTGTACTCTTTAAAAGTTGGGTTCAACCGCTCAAATCGGACTCCGTATGAAGTCTCGAGATCTATTTTAGTGACAAGTGCGCACTCAGAATTTTCTGACAAGAATTCGTCAAAACTTTCATTATAGAAATAAGACTTTGTAAAATCTAAGATGGGAATGCAAGATATGATATGAAAAAGTAATAAAACTAAAAATAAAGGGATAGAGATGCAAAACTGATGGGCTGCCTCCCATGAAGCGCTTGGTTTAACGTCGTCAGCCCGATGTTATTGTTATCGTCCGTACACCAGTAATCTGGAAATTTGGTAATCCTTCCAGAAAACAATGTGCAATTCAAATAATAACTTCACGAAAATATTAGCATAAAATATAAATATTGAAGCTATCACTTTATTGAATTTTCCCCCCACACTTAGTCCTTTCTACACTCGGAAGTGGATAGAGAACATAGAATTCGGGAACTTCAAAAGGTTCCTCAGCTTGGTGAACCTACACAATACTCGAATCAAACACATCAAGTGGTGGATTCTTATAAGCAAAATGATCCGTTAAAATTTTAGAAGCACACAATTCCAATCCTAAGTGAGGTATTTTCTTAAAATTTGGGTTAACAACTCTTTTAGAATCTACTTCAATTGGATGGAAAAGATCAATAGATATAGAATTAAGCAAAGAATTAAACAAACCTTGTACGTGATCCTCATTAATTATCTCCAATGAATTATTTAACTCAAGTATATCGTGGTCCTCTATCAAACTATTGGTATCTAGCTCAATTGGGTCTTTCACGACTTCAATCAATTCGGTTTCTTTCTCAATCTCAATCTCAATCTCTTCAACAACCTCGTCATCGGAATCAGAATCCTCTTCTAAAACGTCTAGTTCATTGATGCAACTCCTAATTTCTTCGTTCGAGTACGTTACACCATTGATAACAATAGATATGTCATACCCAATCTCCTCCTTTTGAATAGGTGAAGGAACTTTATTATGATCCGGAGTTGGAATAATCGTATCATTGTTGCAAGGACTTTTGAAAGGTTGCTCATCTTCATCGGAATCTTTGTCATCCATAGGAATTTCAGGATCGTTTTGGTTTTGAGGCCAAACTTCTTCTTCGTTCCTTGTTTCCTTGAGTTGAGCAATTTTTATTTTTAAGTTGTCCACATTCCTTTGAATTTCCTGAAGTTTCTCGTATTGTTCATCTTCAATTGTATGGATCCCTTGTTTATGTTGTGCCATCGCTTGGAATTGGTCAGTACCTTCATCAAAACCAACACCTTCACTCACCATACTATTTCCATACCAAGTCCCCCTTTTTGAATAGGTGAATGATCATAGAAACGATCAGGAGTTTGGTTAGATATATTGAAGTAATATTCGGTTGACATATTGTTCTCCGCGCTTAATTGGTCATTAAGTGACTCCAGTGTGGACATACTGACCTTTAAATAATGCATAATCTGATCAAACTTCTGCTCAAGTTCAGGAGATGAACTATTAGAAGGGTAACTATCCTCCCATCCTTGTGATTGTCCACATACATACCCGTCATAAGGTTGTTGATATGTATGTGCATATCCATATGGTTCCGTGGGATAATGATCATAACCAAAAGATTAGTTTTGATTATACCCATAGGATGGTTGGTACTTATCATGTGAATGAGATTGAAAACCATACTGATTACCACTATTATATGTTGATTGGTTTTTTGCTCCGTACATGTTATTTCCGTAAGGAAACATGACGACTCACAAGAACAAAGAAAATAAAAACAAGTTAAACAAATAACAAATCAATTAGCGACTGCTCCCCGGCAGCAGCGCCAAAATTTTTTGCGCGTCATTTACACAACAAATTAATAAAGATATTTCCCACTAATTAACTGGTAGTATAGCGGTAGTAAGAGATCGTTCCCACAGAGAGATGTGTAATTGATAGGTTATTTGATCAGCAAAATAAAGTAAATAACAAAGGTGGGTTTCGATTATGAGACAAATAAAAAGACAATAAGAACAAAGGGATGATTAAGGAATCCTTCGTCGTTACCAAGCGTTAACAGGATTAAAATACTTATCTATCTTCTGTTAGAACCATTCATCACCAACCGTAGAATAGCAGGTACGCTTAGCTATCCCCAAAACTCCTTGTATCACCGGCTAACTTGTACGCTTAGTCACCGGATTCTATTCAACTGAGCCGCCTTGAGGTACGCTTACAAGGTGTAACTCACCGAACGCTTTAGGGTTTATGAATTTTGGTTTGATTCCAGCAGTTAAACTCGGTACGCTCCGTTCACTTACTGGTGTTGTTTCCACACACGATTTCTTTACAGAATCCCTCTGCAAGGTCTCATATTTTCTACTTGTGTAGGAGATGCACGACAATTACGGACCGCTCAACTCACTACTAGCAACAGAATGATCAATAGACTAATCTGGTTGCGCACCCAAACCAATCTAAGAATCAATCATAAACCCTAGATATAATGAAAAAAAACTATGATGATTAAAACTTCTAATATGCTTGTATTATTAATAAAGCTTCACGCTTAGAACATTGAATTCATCCTTAATCAACAAAGGATTTAGCTACTCATATTACAAAGAAGATGATAATGGTGGTTTCCCCCTAAAGGGGTAAACCCTAGTTTTTGATGTAGAACTTGTGATATGAGACTCGATGGTTGATATGTTTTACATAACCTAATACCTTTTTATAGGTTTACATTGCTTGGCCTTCACGTATTTAGTTCGGTTCAAGAACCCGACCCGAAACAACGAAATAACGACCCCAAACGTGCCCTTAGGACTTCCAAGGAGTTTATACACGTTTCCTACTTGCTAAGTTTGCGAACCCAGTCCGCAAACTTCAAAATCCAGCAGAAATTTTCGGAATTAAGTCTGCAGGCCTAATTCGCGGACTGCACTGTCTTCGTTATTCGATAAAAACTATTTTGGCCACAACTTCTTCATCCGAACTCGGAATGACCTCATTATTTTGAATTCTCTTCAAGATGACGATGATAAATAATTTGAATGAGTTAAGATCGGTCTTTGTCCCTTCTCTTGATTTTTAGCGTTTTGCTCCTTTTCGTCGCACTTCTTCCACTTCTCTTGGACTTGGGCACTTGGATACTTGGGATACTTCTCTTTTTAGATCTTTTCAGCACTTTGTTGCTCCTTTTTGGATGATTCACCTATTAGAGGCAAATAAGAGAAAACAAGAGTAATAATACGAATTCATGCAAGAATAATAACTAAAAAAAGTATGGAATGGATAAAATCATATGAATGATGCACTTATCAATATGTTCTCTGTAAAATCTCTGTACAACCATATAAACAATGATGAAAATGTAGAAACTAAATGGAGTAGGATATGGAATATGAAGACAACACCAGCAGTTAAGATCTTCATCTGGAAGGCAACCCATTCCATTCTACCCAATAGCATGAGAGTGGCAGCCATATTACCTGATATAAATACCAAATGCAAACTTTGGAATGAAAGCCAATAAACTCTATCTCATTTGTTCCTTCATTGTAATTACGCTACTCAGGCATGGATGCATTTCAATTTCAATATGGATTTCATTAGAAATGGTACAACAACGTTTCATGATTGGTTAACAAGCTGTTTTGAAAACCCGAAAATCAGAGAGTATGATATAGACTGGCCTGTTCTTTGTAGTATTATTATTTTGTCTATTTGGAAAGTAAGATGTGATGTTGTGTTTAAAAAGAAAACTTATACCATTATTGTAACTGCCAACAACATTATTTCCTTTATTAATAGATAAAATACAGTGACAAAAACTGGTCACAATATAATGGAAGATCTGTACTATACTTCCAAAAATGATGTTGTCCTCCAAATAATTAAAAATCCTGTTCTAGAGAAAGGAAGAAATCTGGCTCTACATATTAGCATTGCTCTGACTATATCATATTCTTCTATGAGAGTAGAGATTGGTTTAACTTTGATTGACCATACAGGTACAATCAGAGAAGCAAGAGGAACCTTTATTGACAATACAACAATAGAAGAACTTGAAAAAGCTGGAGCAGAAGCTGCTTTCCAATGGGAAACATGTTGGAGTGGCCACATGATCTCCTTTAGAAGCGATTCGGAACCAACTCTGGTGCTGCTGGTGGGAATGTGTGCAGAAGCTAGAAGACATCGCTATCTGATCAGTGAAGATTTTGGAAACACAAAAAGATTTGAAATCAACTTCTTAGCCCAGGATTTTACTTTGGTTATGAGAAATGATGTATTATGGTCAGCAAAAC
The DNA here is from genome assembly GCF_003573695.1 of Papaver somniferum. Taxonomy (NCBI): domain Eukaryota; kingdom Viridiplantae; phylum Streptophyta; class Magnoliopsida; order Ranunculales; family Papaveraceae; genus Papaver; species Papaver somniferum. Next base: position 5,921,306 of record NW_020627707.1, read on the forward strand.
TTTCTATTTTTTGCAAGAATTATGAAATTAAATATAATTGGGCAGATTATAGTCTAAGGGCTTTATTAACCTATCTGAACATCCAACGGTGGAATGAAATTGTAATGAAAGCTCGGAACTCCATATCTGGAGCAACTTAGCAGCAACTCTTAATGTATTGAGGTTACCCTCTTTTTCTAAAAAAAAAAAACTTGGGACCATGTGAGCCATATGGAATTCACAATGTATCTGACTTGAATGGCTGATCGAAAAGAATTTGTTTATTTTCTTTTGTTTTTGTTTTGTTGAGTTTGAAAAAAAATTGTTGACTACAGTCAAAGGATAGTCAGGGTGCAAAGGAAAATCGCCCGCATTCGCAAGTATAATCTGGTATAGATAACTGAAATCCATACCAGATACGGGAATACAATTTTCTCTCATGAAATCATAACGAAGTGCAACAAGTTGAAGGAGACAATACCGAATAGTCTGAAGAACCTCGACTATCTTGAAGATGCAAAACTTTTTGATGAACTTTAAATGGAGCAGCGTGAAAAAAATAAAACTGAGTGGTACAGCCAAACAAATCTTAAATTAAGACAATAACAGAAAATAGATACATAAAGATGCAGAGAAGCGTATACCAAGTTCAAAGAAATTTCATTGCAAACAACGGAACACCTAAATGATACAATGTACTTCATTTGACCTTGCATTTCTATTCGGCGAGTATCTGATAATTTTTTATAGCTACTTTTATGCTTGAGATGAAATGCATGTTGGGAAAATTGGCACCCCGACCGCAGCAGAAATCAGAATCACAAAGGGCAATTGGTGATTTGAACCAAACTTGAGAGAAATAATAAGAAAGAGACAGAAGATAAACAAACACACAATCACAACACAAGATATACGTGGTTCACCTTTACAGGCTACATCCGCGGCCAACACCATCAGAAAAACTTCCATTAATCAAAGACCATTACATGCTCTTTAATCAACCCAAGACAAGACCCAAAGAGTCAACAAGACATACCCGAGAACACCATCGAAGAAACCATAGAGACCAATTCTATAATCATTCCTCAAACCAGCCTCGTGTCTTCTCTTCTACACCGTCTTCATAGTTTCTACTAACAGAGGAGAAACATGGAAACCATCTAGAAACTTGGTTTAGGGAAAAACCCTAAACCCTAGACCCTAGAACACCAAAATCCTCTCTCTAAAAGTTTTTCTCTCACACCGATATTGACCTTTACGGTAGCACACGATCCTACCTAACAAAGAGACCAAAATCCTAAGCACAGGGATTTACCACTCTTCTAGGTTGGATTGTCTACAACTCTACAATTATAGCACTATATATAGAGAACACAAAATTTGCCTTAAGAAACCTTACTTTAGGAACAAGCTATTTTTCCTAACTTGGCTCTTAAGTTAATTCCTAAACTTTAGGAACAAGTTGGCATCAATACAGTTTGACCAAAAGTCAAACTTATAACCACCGAAAATACCACAATTCTCCACCTCGGATCATGTCTTCAAGCATGAGATGATCAAACAAAGAATCACCTCCATCTGGTTGCACACCATCTCTATATACGTGTATAATTACTTTTAAAGTTCGGACCCGAACTTCCATCTTCATAGAACCATCTCTTCGATCAAAAAACACCATGATATTGATAAAAGTCTTCAAACCACTTCTTTATGAAGAATACTTGTGAAACTGATCATGTTTCACAAACACCATGAAAATCTTTAATCAGTATCAACGAATCCTTGCACTGACTCCATCATTGATCATCAAGAGAACCATCTAGAAGAATCTCCACTAGCTCCACCTAACCAGTAAGCTAACAACATATTGAATTCTAACCCAGAAAAGGAAAAAATTAGCTTCAATATCATATTCCAGCACATGTCATGATTACCGTGTATCTGAAGCAAACCATCAGACATGTCCACTGTGATTAACAGGCTTAATCCTTCAAGCGATTCTCAAATCCATCACCAATCTGACATACCTTTACCACCATCAAACCCAATATACTCGCTCAGAATATATACCGTGTGAATCCCCATATTACCGTGATACATGCTTCCGAGATCGGGCACATTCTTGATATTACGTGCAAGCCATCAAGAATACTTTAACATAGACTTAAGAACATAAATCTATAACATCTCGTGCATAACTTCGAAGCGTTGTTGGACTAGCTTCTACATGAGACCTCTCAGCCCCATCCTTTCTTCAAAATTTATAACCCATTCTTTATAGTGTATGATTACTAACACTCTTAAAGAAGTATATATGTATTCCACCTCATTCGACCTTATTTTGCATCCCATACTACATCACAAACCCAAACAAGGAACATATACTTCTACCAAGATGAACCCCCAATTTGTAAATCACATCACAAATCCATCTTTGTGTAAACACCGGTTGAAACATTATCTTCAAAACATATTTCTCCACCCGAACAATAAACCATCATCCAATTCCAGGTTCAATCACCCCAACCCGTCCTTTGCTCTGATACCAATTGTTGAGAAAATTGGCACCCCGAGCGCAACAAAAATCAGGATCACAAAGGGCAGTTGGTGATTTGAACCAAACGTGAGAGAAATAATAAGAAAGATACATAATATAAACAAACACACAACCGCAACACAAGATATACGTGGTTCACCTTTACAGGCTACATCCACGGCCAACACCACCAGAAAAACTTCCATTAAACAAAGACCATTACATGCTCTTTAAGCAACCCAAGACAAGACCCAAAAAGTCAACAAGACATACCCGAGAACACCATCGAAGAAACCATAAAAACCAATTCTATAATCACTCCTCAAACCAGCCTCGTGTCTTCTCTTCTACACCATCTTCATAGTTGCTACTAACAGAGGAGAAACATGGAAACCGTCTAGAAACTTGGTTTAGGGAAAAGCCCTAAACCCTAAACACTAGAACACCAAAATCCTCTCTCTACAAGTTTTTCTCTCACACTGATATTGACCTTTACGGTAGCACACGATCCTCCCTAACAAAGAGACCAAAATCCTAAGCACAAGGATTTACCACTCTTCTAGGTTGGATTGTCTACAACTCTACAATTATAACACTATATATATTGAGAACACAAATTTTGCCCTTAAAAAACCTTAGCTTTAGGAACAAGTTATTTTTCCTAACTTGGCTCTTAAGTTAATTCCTAAATTTTAGGAACAAGTTGGCATCAATACAGTTTGACCAAAAGTCAAAGTTATAACCACAGAAAATACCACAATGCAGACATCCATTGTTTCCCTGCAACAATTAACTCACCATTTTCTTTGTTTCTAATCACCACCATGTTTGAAGATAGATTTCCTTGGCGTCCCAACACTTTAGCCTCAATCTCTACTTCTTCCTGTTCAATCCAGTTTCAAAACAAAAGAAGATTTTAACTAACCAAAGACAAATTGCACGCCAAAATGGAATCAAAAGAGTGTCGAACTTGACTTGGTCAACAGAGTCTTACACCAATCTTAGCCGTCGAGAAGTAGGATATGCTGAAATCAACAGAGACGTTGACGTTACCAACAACGGTGACAATAGCAGCAGCACCAATGATATCAATCAGGGTTGCGATTGCTCCTCCATGCCAATTTCCTTCTCTATCCTGCAACCAGAACAAAATTATATCAAAAAGAAAAAAAACAAAGGAGAAAAAAAAGAAGAAGGTGAAATTGAGATGGTTACTTACAGATAAGCTTTTAGGTACTATGAAATTGCATCGAACTAAGCCTCTTTGGGCATGGATTGAGTGGAGATGTTGAAGAGATTGGGTTTCAATTCCACTACGACCTTTAGCTAAATTATGTATCCAGTCCTTTGCCATCTTGATCCATCCATCTGAATCATCCTCATCTTTCTTCATCTTGTATCCTTCTCTGGAATGGATATCTGTTTCTCAGTCAACTGGAGAATCTATTATTTATTTCCCTCCAAATGATGGGACCCAAATTTAAATATGAATTCTTTCTCTCCCAGCCTCGGAGCTACAGCCCGGAACCACATGGCATTCACTAGTTATGTTTCAGACTTGAATGACATGTTCGAGGTCATGGTAAAGCCAAACCCAACGTAGTTGCATGCGTATAGGATAGCCAAAAATACACGTAAAGTGCTACTTGTTATATATGCGACATAAAAACGATAAGAAGAATGGCATTTGAGACTGAAAAATCGAAGGATTCCGGTTGAAATAAAAATATATTCATAGCTGAATTATTGAGACCAAGGAAATGAAAGCAAAATAATTGAGAAGATGACTTTTACATAAATTATTATGATAGTAGTATGTCTCCTAGTGTAATAATTTCAAAAAGCTTTGCAAAATCTACCCTGCTAGGCGACAATGCTAGCTCTACTGATACTTCTTGCATAGTTGGCTGAGTGTATGGGTCACTACGTAAGCATGAAAATCCAACCTTCACAAGGTACAGTATTTCTTTCTTAACAACGTCATCCGTTGGTGCTTCAATGCATTGATCCAAGATGTCTCTCAACTTTATGTTTTGTCCAACATTACTCGAAGACGAAGACGAGAGAAGATTTTGAGAGAGTAATGTGATGATTTCAGATGGATGCCTTCCCATTAGTACTTCTAATATGATCACTCCAAAGCTATAAACATCACATTTTTCGGTCACCTTCATTGTATATGCAAGCTCTGTAATAACATTATTTTACAAAGAAATGTATGTAAGTTTATTTAACTTCATAAAAAAGGTACCCAATAATAGTAAACTATAAAAGTTGCAGTTGGATTGTATACCTGGAGCGACATACCCATATGTTCCTGCAAGTGAAGTCCAATTGGATGAATCTGGCTTCAATATCCTCGCCGTACAAAAATCAGAAACACGAGCATCATATTCAGCGTCTAACAAAATATTGTTGCTAGATATATCCCTGTGAACTATTGCTGGAATGCAATCGTGGTGCATGTAAGCAAATGCATTAGCTGCTCCCTTGATGAATCTTACCCTCTTTATCCAGTCAAACTCCATTGCTTGTTCCCTGTCGCTCAAAACATGTTTCAAACTTCCCTTCTCCAAGAACTCATAAACCAAAAATGAGATCCTCCTTTCAAGATTTGAACAAAAACCGAAAAGTTTCACAATGTTTCGGTGTCGGATCTCTGTTAAAGCATGAATTTCACTTTCAAATGACTTAAGATCAAGTATCTCAGAATCTTCATCTGATGGGTGAAGTTTCTTCACAGCAACAACTTGACCAGTTGACAACTCTGCTTTGTACACGCTCCCATATCCTCCCGCTCCAATGCAGTATTTGGTATCAAAATCCTCCGTTGCTTCGATTATGTCTTCGAACACTATCTTCCCATCATAGTTCCATACCGAAAATAAATTGCTTCCGATATTGGTAACTCTAGCTTGATCTGTAGGCGCCATATCTCTTGCAGATTTTTTTCGGAGGCGAAAGAAATTGGCAAGAAGTGTGAATAAGAGAAACAACGAACCAAACAAAGGAAGTAGGATTATCAGCAAACGTTTATGCTTGGCCTCTTTTCTTCCAACCGCAACATGGTTCCAAACCTCTGGAGATATTGCCGCACAAGCCTATATTGTTTTTCAATGCATCAAAGGGAGCATCCTGGAAGGCCTTGATGTTTGGAACAGGACCACTTAATTCATTGTAAGAAACATCTACAGTAGTCAAGCTGAGCATTTGATCAAATGAAGAAGGAATTGAACCGGAAAGCTTGTTGTGGGATAAATTTAAGATTTCGAGTTTCTTTAGTTTACTGAGAGCTGGCGGTATCTCTCCGGTTAGCTCATTTCGACTAAGGTCCAGCATGATTTGTAGTGAATCCAAGCTTCCAACTTGAAAAGGAATGCTTTCGTTAAAACTGTTTCTACTCAAATTCAAAGATAGTAAGCTTGAACAATCTCCAAGCTGTTCGGGTATCGGTCCGGTAAAGTTATTGGTGGATAAATCGAGATGTTGCAGGTTAATTAACATTCCAACTTCGGAAGACAACCCACCAGTAAGTATGTTGTTTCTCACTTCTAATCTGATTAACGAAGACAAATTGAACAACTCATTCGGAATTTCCCCTACTAAATAATTCGATCTAAGATCGAGTTCACGTAAAATCTTCAACTTGCCGAGTTCAGAAGGTATTCTACCGGTAATACCGTTCCCCGAGAGATATAAGGCTGTCAGATTTTGACAATTCCCCCATTCTTTTGAGATTTCACCATACAACATATTGTTAGTTACGACAAACCTATCTAGATGTGGATACACGTGAAACGCCTCTGTTATATTATCAACCAGTCCATTGTTATCGAGCCCGAGATTTATCAGGCTGGTGCAATTTCTAAGACTTATTGGATATAAGCTATTTCTACACTAAACAAGTCTCTCGATCTTCACTGCTGCTTTTATTTCTACTAGTGCTTCCAATTAATCGCTCTGTCTTGGTAAGTCAACACTTCAGTCTAGTAATCTTTGCTTGAATGTACAATTTTTACATAATCACTTGAATTATCTTGATCTTGAATTGTTTGGTGATTTTTTCGATCCGTACACATATATGATCCTTTTTGATGTTTGATTTTTTGATCACAATGCTTTATTAGTTTATTTTCATGAAAATAGGTCAGATCTAGATGAATCCTCACATTTTTTGTTTATTTCGTTATGAGATTTGCCTATACTAGTTTCTTTTTGTTAGTTTTAGATTTTTTTCACTTTGTTTTTCTTTATGAACCATCAATACATATATGATGTACTGGTAGTTTTTGATCAAAATAGTTCAGATCATGCTTGTTTGTTGTTACAAATTGTTTGGATCAGCAGTACATATATGGAATACTGATAAAAATTGCTTTAATTTTATTGTATTTATAGTTTTTTAATTTTTTTTGCTTGATCTAGAAGTACATATATGCAATACTGAGATATAACTGTTTTGATTTTGTTGTATTTGTAGATTTATAAAAAAAATTTGACATGCAGTTGATTTTAACTTATGAATCATAGGTACATACATGGAATACTGAAAAGAACTTCCTTAATTTGATTATCTTTTTGTTTTGCTCTTCAAAACCACGCTTGTTTGTAGATTCAGATGTTATTATCCACAAGTACATATGTCAGATACTGATATGAAGTGCTCTTTGTTGTGTTTGATTCATAGTTTTGTCACCTTTTTAGTCTTATCCTTCAGTAAGTATGTTAAATACGGTAATATGTCTTTCAATTCTCTTATTTTTCATAGATCTGTCACCTATTCTTGTCATGCAGTTGATTTGTAATTCAAGAATCTTTAGTACATATGTCACATAGTGATAGTAAGTGCTTTTTGTTGTGTTTGATTCAGTACGTGTGTGAAATACTGAAATAGATTCTAGTTTTTTTGATGTGTTTTACGCGGTACGTATTCATATACAGGTTTGTACTCGCCATTTTGCAGGTACAACCATGGTTTAATTTCTCTCCTTTTGGTATTGCTTGTTTTTCTCCATCTGACGTACCTATGAAATCCATGAAAAGTAGATTACTGTGTAGAATAGGCTTTCATTGGTGTTTCCTTTTTCCGTGTGTTGTTTTTGCTGCTCAAAACCACCGTTACTCCATTGGTACTTCCTTTATAGTTCAGACATCAAATGATTCAAATTCTTGGTAGTGATGAATAATCTGATAAAACTAATGTAGTGATCAACTTTTGGTGCTTTTAGGCAATTTAGATCTTCCTTTATAGTTCGTTATTATTAACCCATACTATTTAACTTCTCTGTAAGATATCATCATGTTGGTTAACTTGCAACTTTCGTTTCTTGGACATCAGGAAAATCCATATATGATCTTGTTTCTCCATAAAAATGACGTCTTTCTTCCTTCAGGAAAGTGATAAAATGACGTCTATTTGATATTTATTTGGTACCATACCTATATACTGTATATGGTTTGTCCACACGTTTATTCGGATTACCAGCAAAGAGCCAGCCGAAGAGGTACATTTCTGGAGTTGAAGCCTGTGCATACATGTTTAATACGAAAGCTAGCAGGCTCTTGCTACCTTGCTTGACATCACATTACATCCATGGATGATGGATATGGGCACAAATTACTAAGCATACAAACTACAGTGTTTGGACCGGAAAGTTAAGTTCGTTGTTGGAACAGATGTGTACTTTTCTCAGTAACACTCAAGGTTGGGGTTCCTTCATTGATCCACCGAATTGCAATCCCTGTGCTTGCTTAGAACCATTTTTATTTTAGATGTTAAATTAATGTCTCATGCGTTTTAGGTTCGGCTCTTCTTAGATTTGATTAAGCTACTGCTGATAAAAAATTTCTCATTATGTGGTAATAACCGACAGGTAAAATCATTGATAACCTCCCATGGTAATTTGAATTTAATTACACCCCTTTTAAATTCTTTATGGCTATGATTGAGGAAAACTATTAATGTTAGCTTCGGGGTAAAGCGCAGCTTATGCTGTAAATGTCTTCTCATTGTTGATACTAATGTTTTTTTTTTCTTTTTCTTAATGTTTTAACTGTTGCGTATTAGATGCTTTGGATTAATGGAAGGGGCATCAAGAATGCCAATTATGTGCTTCCAGTTTAGTTTTTTGGTTGTCGATTAACTGTAAGAAACTAGCAAAAACTAAAAACATAGCTGCACGACTTATTTCAGCAGAAGTAATATAGTTTTTCAGTTATATTATGACTGGATTTCTATGAGATTGCTGCTTTTGTTGACCAGACTTCGATGTATTTCTGCAGGATTTATTGGTGGAGACCGCAACAGAGCAGGATGGCTCAGTCAGTAATATCACCGTGCAGCCCACAGTTTTTCAGGTTCATTAAATTCTGGATTTATTGGTGGAGACCATTTGTCGTGCATTATGAGTTTTATTTGCATTGGTTTGTATGGTTCCTCAAATTAGACTCTGTATGTTTGGGCATAAGTTATGGCCCCTATGATGAACGTTTTAATTTTTGTGTGTCTGCAGGCATTGACACTAGCAGTACGTAAAGCGAGTCAATCTATATGCAGTTAAGAAGAAAACGATAATAGAAGATCCTTGCTTTGCCCCAGAAGCATGGCAATACAGTCGAAGAAAAATTATAATCATCAGAATGTATGTGATGTAATACGTTTTCTAATTTATTTATCATTGATTCTTACAGATTTGTACTCTACCTGGAAGCAGTGCAGCAAATATGTACTCGAATTTGTAAGCATTCAGATATATAATCGGATTTGTAAGCAGTACGACAGATATGTACTCAGATTTCTAAGCAGTGCGATGATAGGCACATTTTTGTGTCTTTTATAATCTCAATTGTATATATTATTAATGCTCGATTTTATATTTATTATGGCTTTTTATGTCCCTGTAGGTATTTTTGGAGAAATAAGCTTTTGCGGTGAAATTGGCTAAAAAAGTGGTCTTTGCGCCCGTGGGAGAAAATTACTATACGGACTCTCACTTTGGATAAGGGGTAACCTAATTACTAAGGGGCACCCCATTTCAAGGCACATGCTGAAGGGACTCCCAGTCTGGTTAAGGGGACACCACATTCAAAGTTCAAATAATGGAATTTGGCGGGAAAACTAAAGTTCATGTCTGATAACTTGCTGTTGGATTTCTGGGCAGTTTTGATGGAGATTAAATCCCTGAAATCAATTGGGCTAGGCATGTTAAGACTAAACAGACCGTATGCAAGTGATTTTATCGATCAACTTGGGCTGGAATGGCTCGGAGAAGCGATCAAAGTCCAAACAGGATACGTATTGTTCTGTCCAGTTTCAAGGATTTGTATGAAAGATTTTGTGAGAGTTTTACGCTGGATAGTTACGTACTAGGTCCTGTTCAAGTCTTGATAAGAGTTTGGTGGAAAGTTTATAGCTAACAAACGCGTACGAATAGCTTTGAGCAGTATTTTCCGAGACTTTGGAAGAAAGAAAAAATAGAGATTCTGTCGGGATTTCTTTGAGATGTGAAGTATATAAGAGGTGGAGAGAAGGGAGGGAAGATTATCAAGAGGTTTGGGGTCGAGCAGAGACCAGAGAGAGGCTAGAGGAGCGAAGAACGGGAGCTGCAGGAAGGAGGAGTTCTGCTGCTGCTGCTGCCATTAAAGAGCACGAAGAACAGACTCCATAAGACAGTCGTTTATCAACAGTGACAACGACTAGCTGCTGTGGGTCTTAAAACAACATCGTCAACAGCAGCAGTGAGGTATCGTTATTTACAGCAGTGGTGTTTTATCGTTCTTCTCTGGACGCTTAAAGAGGGTCGTAGTTTCACTGTATTATATTTTTCACTCTTTTAATCATATTTTGAGCATCAAATATTTATTTTTAGAACATGATTATTATGAGTAGCTAAACCCCATTACTGGGATGATGGAGGAAACCATTCTTTATGCATGAGTAATTCTATTTAATTATTTTATGACTATTTGCACTATTATGAGTTGTTTTATGATTTTTCTTGTTTATTTGTGATTTTATCTGATGATGTATGCTTAGTCTAGGAACTCTTGATGCATCATGCTTATGATTTACACTTAATATTTTGAAAATCTATTTTGGCAAATAAAGAGTCGATGTTTAGAAGCTATAACTGTTTAGAATAAATACATGAGTATAAGAATTGGTGAAATCCTGAGTCCTAGTATCTCTTGATCCTGTGACAATTTTGTATATATATATTTTTTTAAAATCTTTTCAAGTCCGAGCAACGAATCCGTATTTACCGCAATCGCAATATTACAACAAAATGGCGCCGCTGCCGGGGACTTGTATATAGATTTGTTTTTAGGTTTAATTTTTTTTTATTATTATTTGTTCCTTTTTACGTTTCTTTTTGTGTCTTTGATTTACAGGTTCGAAGTGGAATACTAAGGACTTGGGAACAAAAAGCTTAAAGCTAAAAGCTAAAAGCTAAAAGAGAAAAAAAAAAAAGACATAATTTTTTTTTAGGATTTAATTTTTATTATTTTTTTTTTTGTATATAGCTTTTATTTATTTATTTTTTTAGAATTTGTAAATAGGCTTTATTTTTGTAATTTTTGGACTTTTTATTTGGACTTTATTCTGGACTTTTGGACATTTTTATTTTTATTTTTAAACCCTACGGAAGGGTATCCTTAAATACAAACTGTTTGCAGGGAAGGACGACGATTACTATATCGTCTCGTCCCCTCGGGTTCGCACACGTCATAGGAGTCGTGGCCCGAGTCGACGACAACGGTTCATCGCCCGTCTGGTACGGGAGGTAAGTCCAATCGAAACACCCGTGAATCTCCTGCAAGCGGGTTACTGTCTGCCTTAAGGTGATAATTGTTTGAGGACGAACCGGACTGTCTTTATTTTCCTAGTAAAGGGCAAGGCCTGGCCTAAACAAGATAAGGTTCGGATTTCATCACCGTTCCTTCTTGCCCGCCTTAGGAAAACGAAACCTAACGCGAACCAAGCTAAAATTTGAATAGAACGAGACCATAGGGTAACGAGCTTAATAGGAAACTCGTTCGAAAAATATTGGTTGCTCTTTAAGCACATTTCAAAGTTCATGATGGTTTCTGTGAGTTGAATGCGTGACTGCGCCGCCTTGTGATAGCGGTGAGGCCTTGGGTATCAAAGCTCCACTGAGCTTCCCTCGCCTCGATTCAACTTACATTAGCTCGGATTGATTCCAGAGGGGTGTGCTCAAATTGTAACGAATTCCTTTTCGAAGGAATAGAAGCTGGTCTAGAAAACAATCTAAGTGGAGCCATCATGCTTTTTGTTTGCTAGATTCTATAGGTTTGATTTGGTCGAGTCGGACTTGTTTGTGATTGCGTAGAATTCCCCTGCAATTAAGAATGTCGAACTGGTATGATAGAAGCCAATACAATGAATATCGACCTGAATTTGAATATGGACATCATCAGTATTATGACCATAGTGAGAATAGTGACTGGGGACGCCAACCTTTTCAAGGTTATGGTTCATACCATGGTGAGCCCAATTACTATCCGCACGCGCATCAGTCATACGAGCAAGAAGATTATAATACTAGTTCTTCGTCTTTAGAGGATACAATCAAACTATTGAAAAGTAGTCCTTATTATGATCCTTCAGTTCCTATTCCTTCTCTAGAAGAGACTCTCAGGAATTTAGCTGAGTCATCACGTCAGTTAGCTGAATCGACGTATAAATTAGATGAGGTGAATAATGTAGTTATGGACGAAAGAACTGCAACAACAACTGAATCTGTAGAAGATATCCTCAATAGATTAACTCAAAACTTAGATCCTACACTAAGGGAACTTTCTTTGGAAGAGACCCTTGAGAGGATAGCTGAGTCGACACGTAGACTTGAGTTAGAGACGAACGAAAGTATTGCTCGAAATAACTTGAATTGCCAATATAGTGTATCCAATAATACCCTTGAGAATGAAGATACTTTTTCACATAATCAAGATAACGAGGTTATAATTGGTAACACTACTTATTTAGATAAGGTTCAATCATCTTCGTACTATTATGATGATGAGGATAGTAGTGATGAAGAATCTGAAATATGTAGGCATAGTAATCAGGAATCTAGTAATCCAATTGAGCTTTATAGTGATTATATTATTTCTACTTCAAATCCAAATAATTTTTATGATTATTCACCTATTCAAAAGGACGAGGATTTGATTAGGGATACCACCGTTTTAGACGATGTAGTTTTTCCTTTTGATTACGAAGCCGATAGTGGTTTAGAGGAACGGGTTCATTTCGAAAATACTGTTTTAGAGTCTAGCGACTTAGAAACAATAGTCTTGGAAGAAGAAGATAGACCCGTAGAGATGAGTAAAGATGCACTACCTGATAATAACTTAGAAGAATCTCTTGAATATTTTAAGGACTCTGAAGATACGGAAATTCAAGAAATAATTAGAGGTCTATCTAGAGAAACTGAAAACTCTAAGTTTGGGGGTGATTATCACTTCCCTAGTGCCTTACCTTTAACTCTCAGAAAGTCCCCACACTTAGGACTTGACATCAATGCCTCAACCATTTTACAAGATTACTTTCATACTCGTTTTCCTGAACCTAGTGATGTCCATAAGGAAGTTCAGTTGTTAGAAACCCATCCTCTGGTTGATGAGGTTAGACCAGGCTATGATACTAAGATCGACTTTGTTTTCCCACCAAATATTTTTCAAACAATTGTGGGAACGTATAAATTTCAAATGTGTCAATTATTAAGTTCTGAGACTAAACCTAATTACTTTAGGATATTAGAATCGACACATTTTCTTAAGAATGACCACTACTCTCACTGTGGTCAATTATGTAAGTCAAACCTGATTGACTTAGAGGATCCTCAATTATTTAGGTTATTATTTTGTGCTTCTAAGTTCTTATTTAAGTATTTACAGACTCTAGGACCTAATAATTCGGATCTCAATTTTGAGGAGTTGCAGCCTAAAGAAATATATTTAGACCCTTTTATAGAACCTGAACCTGAACCACAATTAGATATAGATATCTTAATCAGGAAACTAGGTAAGGGCATGCTAGTCTTGTACATTTTCTTGGTTCACTGCAGTTTCCTTTTGTCAGCTCTTTTTGGTTTTAAAGACCCACAGTTATTCCGGCTACTGTTATACGGTTCGAGTTGACTAATCCTTTTCTTAGTCTGGCTGAAGACTTTAAACTTAGCACTTCTTGGGAGGTAACCCAATCTCATGCAACCAGGTAATATCCTTCCGTAACTCTTTCACTTCAAATGGTAACAGTTTCTCCTTGTTCATGCTTTTAATTTCATCTTTAGAACATTGAGGACAATGTTAGGTTTAAGTTTGGGGGTATGGGAGAAACTTTTAGTTGCAGTATGAATAAATAAACTCCAGAGCTAGAAATTTATGCTATTAGGATGCACTAACAATCTAAGTGGATGGAAGCATTTTGATGTAGGAGTTGAGGAACCAATCTGATTAGATGGAAACATCTAAGAGTCTATTCATAAAAGCACAGAGCTCAGGTGTTAGAAATAACATGATAGTTTCACCATATCTCGTTGAGTCCTTTTCACTTCTATTTTTATTTTATTTTGTTTTTAAACTATGTTTCTCTAAGTGATAGGTGGGGCCCACGATTCAAGTTGTTACCAATGCTAGGGTGAATTAGAGTGATTGAGATAAAAAAAAAAAAAAAAAAAAAAAAAAAAGATGAAAAAAAATGGTAGTTACCAAAAAGTTGAAAAAAAAAAAAAAAAAAAAAAAAAAAAAAAATATTGAGACCAGACCATTTGACCAAAAGGAATAAATTCAATAAAGTCGACCACTGGTACCCTTGTATATGCCAGTTGTGTTGACCTAGAGTTAGGTTATCGACCACTGGTTCCCTTGTATATGCCAGTGTGTTGATATTAGTCAGACTAATATCCCAATCCATTAGGATAAGTTCATTTTGGCGGAGGCCTTCAGACAGATATGGGAAACGCCGTTCACTTAGTAAACATCAAAACCATCTATGTTTTTCTATATCCATCTCTTAATCTTTCCATGTGATTAATTTGACTCCGAATATGATGTCCATAGTGCAACTATCTGAGTAGAGCTCTGTCACTTTATATGAATTTTAGTATGCTTGAGTGCAAACTCGTGTACATCAATTGGAATTTCGCATCAGGGTACTTCTTCCTGTAGTCAATAAGTATGCCAACCAAGGAGATTCTTTAGTGCCTTCCAAGGTTCGTTATAGATATCTAGGGTCTGGAGTATAAAGGTTTTGTGGGTATATCTCTAGTAATCCCTCCCGAGACTATAACTCAGCCACTAGGGCCACCTAGGGGTTTAAAGGCTTATTTCAAACGCTAAATGCAATCGACGATGCCTGCGACAGTGAGTTAGGATTTTATTTTCTATTTGATTTGCTCGAGGACTAGCAAATAATAAGTTTGGGCGTATTTGATAGGCACATTTTTGTGTCTTTTATAATCTCAATTGTATATATTATTAGTGCTCGATTTTATATTTATTATGACTTTTTATGTCCCTGTAGGTATTTTTGGAGAAATAAGCTTTTGCGGTGAAATTGGCTAAAAAAGTGGTCTTTGCGCCCGTGGGAGAAAATTACTATACGGACTCTCACTTTGGATAAGGGGTAACCTAATTACTAAGGGGCACCCCATTTCAAGGCACATGCTAAAGGGACTCCTAGTCTGGTTAAGGGGACACCACATTCAAAGTTCAAATAATGGAATTTGGCGGGAAAACTAAAGTTCATGTCTGATAACTTGCTGTTGGATTTCTGGGCAGTTTTGAGGGAGATAAAATCCCTGAAATCAATTGGGCTAGGCATGTTAAGACTAAACAGACCGTATGCAAGTGATTTTATCGATCAACTTGGGCTGGAATGGCTGGGAGAAGCGATCAAAGTCCAAACAGGATACGTATTGTTCTGTCCAGTTTCAAGGATTTGTATGAAAGATTTTGTGAGAGTTTTACGCTGGATAGTTACGTACTAGGTCCTGTTCAAGTCTTGATAAGAGTTTGGTGGAAAGTTTATAGCTAACAAACGCGTACGAATAGCTTTGAGCAGTATTTTCCGAGACTTTGGAAGAAAGAAAAAATAGAGATTCTGTCGGGATTTCTTTGAGATGTGAAGTATATAAGAGGTGGAGAGAAGTGAGAGAAGATTATCAAGAGGTTTGGGGTCGAGCAGAGACCAGAGAGAGGCTAGAGGAGCGAAGAACGGGAGCTGCAGGAAGGAGGAGTTCTGCTGCTGCTGCTGCCATTAAAGAGCACGAAGAACAGACTCCATAAGACAGTCGTTTATCAACAGTGACAACGACTAGCTGCTGTGGGTCTTAAAACAACATCGTCAACAGCAGCAGTGAGGTATCGTTATTTACAGCAGTGGTGTTTTATCGTTCTTCTCTGGACGCTTAAAGAGGGTCGTAGTTTCACTGTATTATATTTTTCACTCTTTTAATCATATTTTGAGCATCAAATATTTATTTTTAGAACATGATTATTATGAGTAGCTAAACCCCATTACTGGGATGATGGAGGAAACCATTCTTTATGCATGAGTAATTCTATTTAATTATTTTATGACTATTTGCACTATTATGAGTTGTTTTATGATTTTTCTTGTTTATTTGTGATTTTATCTGATGATGTATGCTTAGTCTAGGAACTCTTGATGCATCATGCTTATGATTTACACTTAATATTTTGAAAATTTATTTTGGCAAATAAAGAGTCGATGTTTAGAAGCTATAACTGTTTAGAATAAATACATGAGTATAAGAATTGGTGAAATCCTGAGTCCTAGTATCTCTTGATCCTGTGACAATTTTGTATATATTTTTGTTTTAAAAATCTTTTCAAGTCCGAGCAACGAATCCGTATTTACCGCAATCGAAATATTACAACATGCGACAGATATGTTCTCAAATTTGTAAGCGGTGTAGCAAATATGTACTTGAATTTTTAAGCGGTGTACCAGATATGTACTCAAATTTGTAAGCAGTGTAGACACACACGTTTGGTAGTAATGGGCATTATGGACATTTCCATGTTTTAATTAATTTTGGACCTCCGGATAAATAAAAAATCCGGTTGGACCCTATTATAAATAATTATATGGGCCTAGGACCAAACAAGAAATTTTGCTTGATTGATTTCCAAAAAGAGATAAAAGTGTCAAATTTCTCAAATTCCCCACTGATGCGGGGATTGCACCAGTGAGTTTGTTCAAGGACATATATAAGGTTGCTAAGAGCGACTGCAATGGTACGACTAAACTCAAAGATCAAAGACTAAAAAAAAAGACTAAATATGAGTTTAATTTGTATTGTGACGTTATGGGGAGAAGACCAAATTTGGTCGCGCGTAAAACAGTTTTACGCATGAAGACGGGCGGAAGTATTAGTTACGTTTCATTTCTGGGCGGAATTATAAATTACGTTTCAAACGGGCGTAAATATAAATCACGTTTGTTATCAAGCGTAAATAAAAATTACGTTTGGTAAGGGGCGGAATCTTAAATTCCGCCCGTTGATCAGACGGATTCCAAATGACCGCTCGAAGAAACGTAAAACTAAATTCCGTCCGAGTTAAACACGGTCACACAGCACGTGTGAGATCAGACGGGCGGAATTTTGGTGTCCGCGTGATGAGTTGTACGGACGGACATCTTCTGTCCGCGTGATGAATTTGTCAGGCGTAAAAAATTATTACGCCTGATACGGGCGTAACCAAAATTTCCGTTTCATTAGGGTTTAGGGTTATGGCGTACTCTCCTGTCCGTCCGATCAAATCGGGCGTAATCTTAATGAACCGCACCTTCCACCAATACCGCCTCTCCTTCCCAACCACAACCGATCTCTTCTACACGAGCCTTCTTCTTCTCAGTTCATTTTCTTCCACAGTTCATATTCTTACACAGTTCATATTCTTGTTTGCTTCACGGCTCCTCTTCAGTTCATATTCTTCTTCTCCATTCCCATCTACCAACCGTACAGATACCCTAAAAACTCCACAAAAACCCTAAAAACTAATGATATAAGGTATGTATTTTCTACTTTCTTTATTCAATTTGTGTAATAATAATA
Source organism: Papaver somniferum (assembly GCF_003573695.1). Taxonomy (NCBI): domain Eukaryota; kingdom Viridiplantae; phylum Streptophyta; class Magnoliopsida; order Ranunculales; family Papaveraceae; genus Papaver; species Papaver somniferum. Next base: position 5,938,928 of record NW_020627707.1, read on the forward strand.
TCATGTATTGTATTTTTTGTTCGAATTTATTTCAATTTGTGTAATAATATGCGCAGGTATTGTATTTTTTGTTCGAATTTATTTAGGGTTTTTACGTTGAAAATTGAATCAGACTTTATTACTAATTGGATATTCATATTGGGTTAATCAAATCTTATTAAAATTGGGTTAATCGTAATTTAATTTAATATCATGTTTTATTTAATAGTTATAAATATTAATAATTGGATAATTATTTTTTGTTAATTTAGTTACGTGATTTAATTTAATATATTTTTTTGTTAATTTAATTTCGTAATTTATTTTTTTGTTAATTATAAATAGTTATAAATATAGTTAATTGGATAATTATTTTTTGTTAATTTAGTTACGTGATTTAATTTAATTTATCTTTTTGTTAATTTAGTTTCGTATTTTAATTGAATTTTTTGTTAATTATAAATAGTTATAAATATAGTTAATTGGATAATTATTTTTTTGGTTAAATTTATGTTTATGGAATTTTATGATGTTGAAATTTTGTTCGGTTAAATTTATGTCTATTATGGTTCGTGGATTGGTCTTTTAATTATGAAATTGTATTTAACATGTTTGTGCGTAGAATGAACAAGTTTATATCGAGGTTTAGTGGTCGCCAAAAGACCAACAAGAGAAAAAAATCTACCGAAGCTGATTACAACTTAATCTCTACCGGTCAAATTGAGGAGGTCGACGTCCCCGGGTTAGGGAGGTTTCCTATAGTGGAAGATGATAAGCCGCACGCTACTTAATCTCTGGTCACGGGAAAAGCACCACCGGTGAACTATGTGGTAAACGGTCATTCTTATGACATGCCGTATTATCTAGGTGATGGAATATATCCAGAAATTGCTACTATTATTATGGCGTTTAAACATCCGCTTGGTAGGAAAAAAGAGATATTTTCAGCGATGCAAGAGGGTGCAAGAAAAGACGTAGAGCGGGGATTTGGTGTACTTCAACAACAGTTTGGAATCATCAAACAACCTGCTAGAATGTGGAATCCAGATGTGCTTGCCTATATCATGAAAACGTGTATTATCTTACATAATATGATAGTCGAGGATGAGCGTCTACCCGGTGAATGGCCACATGTTTATGATCATCGTAGCAACCCGACACCGGTTAATATATTAAGAGGCAACAGTGAGGAGTTTTCCCAAATTAGAGCTGAGCAACGCCGACGTCATATGCGCAGCAAAGATAGGCATATTCGCTTGCGCGATGACTTAATCGAACATATATGGGCAGAATATGGGAATTAAAAGGTTGGAGACGAGGAAAAAATATTGAAATTAAATGTTGTTTCCCATATGAAAAAATTATGTGATTTTATTTTAACGAATAATTTCGAAGAAATGTATTAACTCTATTTCATATACTCATCACTTGGTAAATTAAAGTAAGATGTTACAAAATAAGTTAAAGTTGATTAAATTAAATGAAGATAAAATTAAATCCCAAATATTACATAATAATACGACTAATGACAAAATTAATACATATTAAAACGTAAATAACCTACTAAAACTATTATCACTTATTATTAGACTTAATACTTAAGGTTTGAACTATCCCGTTTTGACGATTATAATTGGCTCCTTTTGTCCCGTACTATTAAAGCCTTTCGAAGTTCGAAGTACTCCTTTTGTACATGATCCAATTTGGAAAGATCCATCATCATGATGCGAAATTCATCGTCTGCGACCTCCTTGGCTATTTTAGCCGCATGCTCAGCTTGTTTTTGTGCAAACTCGGCCTTTTTTTGTTCCATCTTGAATCTTGATTGTTCCCGGTAATGAGAATTGAAATTTTCTTGCTGTGTAATAATTATTCCCATCAATTCCTCTTGGCTGTTGGATTTCTCTCGCCCGGTTTTCTTCAATCGTTTAGCTGCTTTTTTTCCCATCTGACGAAGGTATGTATTCTCTATGTCTCCTTTATCTGTGTCGTTACCGGACTCGACTTGAGTGCCATCTTCCTCGGTATTCACGCTACTATCCAAATCGTGCGTCGTATCAAAAACAAAAGTCGATCGACGATTATATTTTATATTTTCTATGACAATTGGGTAGCACTCTTCGTGCCTAAATTTTCTTCCATGATTGCATTCCTTAAACCGTTTGTTTACCTCTTCGAGCTGTTAATGTTTTTAAAAACAATTAGGTTCATGGGCATCTCAATATTAGAAAATAATTGTTTCAAAACAGAGAGAATACTCACGGTCATTTCCGGACCCCATCCCGTATGATATTCACCTTCCACTTCCGCCTGTTTTGCCGAAAACAACGCCACTTCTTTACTTATTCCCTGAAATCGTTTTTGCCAGGAACTCCAAGACCGCTCTGGTTTATCCGGTAAATGAGCTTCAATATCATCCTTGATACGAGTCCACAACGCAATCTCTGATTGATCGGCTCCAACGCCGGGATCTTGAGATATTGATAAATGAATTTTACACATCGTGACATCTTCGATTGTCGTAAAATTTGGACCTCTTGCTATTCGTGGTGTTGACATTAAAAACGATTCGATGAAAATTTTCAAAATGATTTGAAATATGGAAAACTATTTTTTCTTCCTGATACTATTTTTTTCTTGCCGAATACAAATGAATGATATGAAAATGTGAAAGGAATTCATCTGGTATATATAGGTATAAAATAAACCCGTTATTAACATTCAATTTCAAACGTTCGAAAGATATAAATATCTTACCAACGGTCAAAAATCTGCTACGCAATCCAACGCCAACGTTCGAAAAATTTATCATTCTAACGTTCGAAAATTTCATTTCATGTTTCATAATTTTTCTCAGGCGTAAAAAAAAAGTCCGTTTGAGAGGGGCGGAATTTTGGTGTCCGCCCCAGACAGGCGGAAATTTGGTGTCCGCCCCAGACAGGCGGAAATTTGGTGTCCGCCTGGCAACGCGCGGAATTCTTCTGTCCGTCCCATCAGGCGTAAATTTATGTTACGCCCGCAACAAACGCAAATTTAAATTCCGCCCCACCAACATACGTAACTTTGGTTTACGCCCGTTAACAAGCGTACTTTAAATTTACGCCCAGCATCAAACGTACTTTAAATTTACGCCCGACTATATTAGAATTTGGGATTTGGTCGCGACCATATTTGGTCTGGAATTTGATCTTTGGTCCAAATTTGATCTTTACTCCGTCCCACTGTGTTACGATCTCATCCCATAAATTTAGTTATACTCGCCCACTGTGGATGCTCTAAAGACCTTAGCTTTCCAATATTTTGAGAGATGGGGCCGGTAAGTTGATTTCCAAAAAACTGATAAAAAGGTGAGGTTGGCTAACTGGCATATAGAAGTAGGGATTGAACCCGTGAAATTGTTCAATGACAAATCCAAGCCTGTAAGAGAACTTAGCTTTTCGATTTCTCGAGGAATGCTATCAGAAAGTTGATTTTCATAAAGGTAAAGATGGACTAGACTAGTCAAATTGGTCAAGGAAGCAGGGATTGGACCATTGAGATTGTTTTTATACAAGTATAATCTAGTTAAAGACGTTAGCCTGCCTATATCACGAGGGATGTTTCCAGAGATACTGTTTTTTTGCAGTGCTAAACCAATGAGCAAATGTAAATTGCCAATTTCTCGAGGGATGAATCCACTAATATGATTTTCAAAAAGAACTAGATATTGCAGTTTGGTAAGGAAGCCTATTTCTGGTGGAATATGACCAGAAAGATTATTATTAGAAAGAACAAGGTAGGTGAGTTTCGAAAGATTACCAATTCGAGGAGGAATGAATCCGAAGAGTTTGTTGGAGCTCAAGTCGATACCAACAAAGTTGGAGAAAGATGAGAAGTTGAAATTATCGAGCGTACTTTGTAAACCCAAGCCTGTTACATTCAGTTCAGTAACGCTTCCCTCGTTGTTACAAGCGATTCCATACCACTTGCATGGGTTTACTGTACTGGCAGAAGAATTTCCCTTCCAGGAAGGGAGGAGCAAATGAGTATGGCTGGTGAGGGATGATTTCCATTTCAAAAGAGCATCAACTTCTTCTTTCACTGCATGTACTTGTTTTTTATGCGTCAAAGAAAAAGAAGCACCAGAAGCACAATGAGTAACATTGAAAGCCGAAACCAGCAACAATAATACCAACAGAAATAAAGTAGCAGTGGCAGCGTTTACTTGTCGAAACATTTTAATAATCTGAAGAAGAACAGTTTAGTTTTCAAGTGGTGATGATTAATCAAGTTACAGAAGGTAATATATAATACTCGACGTTTCTTTTTGTTATCAGAAGTCTTCATTTGGAGTCAAGTCAACATAATTATTTTGAACTTGTGATAATATTTATCACAACAAGGGTATGCAGTTGGGAATGGTCTACAGTCTGCCCTTCCCCTTCACGTATCTTCGATCTTCAATCGTAAATTTGTATCCACTCAGCCATACACATTAGTGTCTTACAAAAACTCCATCAGGACCATCACCACTTGCATCTCTTTTTTTGGTTGACCAGGGACTATTGCGGAGGTTATACTTCAGCCGACAATAAGGCCGGAATGTGCAGTCTAACTGCAGAGAATTACCGACACCAATGAACAGATGGAAGAACATCCACCAGTTATGCACTCATATATACATACACAGAGAGAACATAGCGCAATTTCGATATACATGTAATCGAGTATAGCTGCCTTACTTTCAAGTTTGGGATCAAATGCACACATCCATTGTTTTCCTAGAGCAATTAACTCATCATTTTACTTCCTGTCCATTCCAGCAGCTTCATACCAAAACCTTAGAAATAAAAGAACAAATTTAACGAACTGCCCACCAAAATAGGTTCAACAGCTTAACTTTGTCAACTAAGTTTGACCGAACAAGTCTTACGTTAATCTTAGCCGTACGTTGAGGGGTAGTATATGTTGAAATTAACAGAGACCTTGAGCTAAATTTTGTTTCCAGTCTTTTGCCATGTTGATCGATTCATTCCCATCTTTACTCCTTGTTTTTTCTCAGTCAATTTGTCTCCATAAGAAAAAAAATAGTACAAAGAAGTGATTTGAGTATGACTTGGACAGGACAAAGATTACGTTTTGTTTCCGACTTTCCATCAATGCTTTGTCAACAGTCGACACCTTCTTCCCTGAGTAGACTGGATTTTTTTTCAACGTAGGGAAAATCTACAGAACCACAACTCAAAAAAATCTAGTAGAAGCCAATGCAGGGTCTGGCAGCGTGCCCCCTGAATTCCGTCTTTTGAATTATTCGATTTTTAAAGTTATATAAAATAAAATGAGAGATGAAATTTTTACCACGTTAATGCAATTACAAGTTTACAACACATATCCGGTCCGAACCTCCTAGTTTTATTTATGAAAATCTAAACATGGATAGGGTGTTGGCCTTCTCTGACAACAACATCATCCTGTGGTATGTAGTTAACTTTTCTGTTCAATCTAGTATACGAGGTAAAAATAGCCAATCACATGTAGATGTTAGAATTACATATTTTTTTAAAGAGTTTGCATAAAAGTAGACCCATAATGTGTTGAATCAATATTTTCACGATTTATAAAGGGATACCAGTCCTACTAAGTGCTGATAACATTTCATCGATCCAACGGCCAATGTCGGTGGGAATTTTTTGTCCTATATGAAACGGTATCAACACTTAATAGAACTGATATCCCCGTTATAAATCATGAATATTTTGCACATCTTGAGCAGTTCCTGATCACTAATATCATTACCCAATATTATAGTGGCAATCACCGAGCATTTCATTGTTTAAAATTGTGTTTGTGCCTGGAGTTGCTCCTGTACATATACATAAAATCCTAAACCAATTAACACACGGTAATTAAAACAAAATTATAACCGGAAGCTAAAAGAAAAGATAATACGAGATAATGAGGCAGTGGGCCTAGTCTATGACCTAAATGCAAATGGCAGTAGCTCAAATAAAACGATTTTCTGGCGTCATTAAAAATTTAAGGGGAATGTTCCTCAAATTTTTACTTGGTTATTATGATGTAAAAATGAAAATCTCTTATTCATATATTTATAAGAGTGGCTAAAATGCTTTTATTTTTATTTTTTAAAACTTTAACTTATATTTAATTTAATTTTCATCTTCCCCTTTTTTGTTTGAAATTTTTTATTAGGCTCAGTTGTTAGGTTTGTCTTTTTTCCCTTTAGCTACCCGAATATAACTTAATAAAAAAAATCAAAAACAAAAACAAAAAAGATAATTTAGAAATTTAAAAAAGAAATTGTAAATAAGTAAAGGGACAATCTAGTCATTTTCTCTTATTAAGACATCCCTTATCTCTTAACAACGGGTTGCCTAATGATTCAGTGGTCCCCGTAAAAAGCCATATTACCAAAAAATAGTTCCATAAATAAATTATGAATTGTGGTAACTTAAAAGACTACATATCATTTTAAATAATCGGGTACTTCTGTGAGAACCTAAGACATCTCAATTCTACACAGCTCAGTAATTGAACTTGGCGATCCTGGCCTAGAAAAAACAATGTGCAAACTTACAGATTTCAACCTGAACTAAAAACTGACCTCTGTTACAAAGAAATGATGGAGTCCAAATGGAACTCTACGGGGTAACTCAACAACTGCAACTGGATCAGAAGACATTGTTTTGGCATCAATTAGATTTACTACAGATTTTCTGCACCAATTGACATACCAATATTTGTTAGCCGATAGAGAATGAATGATAGCAAAATATAATTCAACATCAACTTGTTCCTAGTAATTAAACAGAAAATTTGAAGTGGAATGAAATACTTTGGAAGCAAACTTGGGACCATGTCTATGTGAAGTTGTGAACCATATGGTGAGAACAAGTATTGTTGGCATCGCAATGTATCATACTTGAATGGTCGTATACTCACGGCCGTGGTAAAGCCAAACCTCACAGAGATACATGCTCCTAGTATACAACAAAAAAGATTATCCATGCTATTAGCTATGTGACATGAGAATTAGAAGAATGGTTTATGGGGCAAGGCTGAAATCTTGAAGAACATTCTCAGTTGTCTTTGTCTTGCTCTTATCTAATCTCTAGTTAGGTTCATATAATTATATGTATCATTTAGCCATTATTGAAAAGGAAAATTGTCAATAAGGATGAGAATTCAGAAAAGATGAGACAATAATTACCCAGTGTTCTCATCATATACGAAGAATATTAAGTACCCATCATCTTCTTCAGATGTTATTCCTGACTCACGAGAAACAAAAATAGTGTCTCCACAAAACATTCCAGGTTCCAAGTTAAAGATACCTTTAATATTTTCTCCTACCTCAAAATTTTGGTTTCCCAGCAATGGATCAGCATGCAAATCAAATTTAATTATTCCTGTCCTTTTTCCAACTATAGTTGCATACACAAACCTTTGTTTCCTGAATTATAGATGATGCATTATCCAAACAAGAACCATCGTTAGAAAATATCACAAGATAAAAATAAAATGAAACTTACCTTCCGATGTAATAGTCATTAATCCGGGGAAGATCTACAGAAGATAGCGAAATTTTTTTCTGTGAAGCTAAACCATTTCTCATATTGAACCGCATCTTATACCTGGTAGCAAACAGAAGCAATGTTAAAAAAAAGCAAGGTAAACAGATTTTTTCATGCGTAGGAAAAATTAAACATCTTACAATTCACTTTTGAAATCGAAAGGATTTTCAATCCAGTAGGCGACGCTCATTGAGTCTATATCTTGAAGGAGGCAACTGATCAAAACTACTTCACCACCGTCCTCCCAAGCATTGACTAATCATTGGACTAAATATACATCAGAATAAAAAAAAAATGGAAACTACTAATTCGTTTTTCACTCGAGTGGTTAGCTTTGTTAGAATATGGGCATCCAACTCAAACCAATTGGCAATGAGTGGAGAGGACCTAAGGATTATGTACCGCAGGATCTTAGATAACCCACACAATGTGGGATTAATAATCTCAACACGTCCCCTCACGTGTAGCCTCGTTTGGGTCTAACACGTGGACAATAAATCGAGTGACGTGGAGTAAGGCGCGGTCAATGACTCGCGGCAAATAGCCTGCTCTGATACCATGTTAGAATATGGGCATCCAACTCAAAACCAATTGGCAATGAGTGGAGAGGCCCTAAGAATTATGAACCGCAGGATCTTAGATAACCCACACAATGTGGGACTAATAATCTCAACAAGCTTAACCACGAATAAAATGTACATAGTTTTTCAATCAATAAAAGGAAAAATATTGGCGCAAAAACACAATTCCTTGGTCGGAAAATATGAATCTTAATTAGAACTTCCATAGGCATTTGGCGAGTATGGATCTTAGGACTTGTGATATGCCGGCTACGCATTGTCTCTAATCGGTTTCCTAGACCCTAATTTTTTTTACTCCTGTGCTTTTCAAGAGAGTGTTGAGTGAAACAATATGGCTTACCGTTGTGAAATATAAAACAGTTGGGAAGTTTGAACCATCTAATTTTATGCTCATCAATTGAATATCGGGGAAGAACACCAAAGCGAGCTTCCTTTGTGGCATCAAATGCGAGAACGGGTTCTCCCATCACGAAATTCTGAAATATAATAACAAAGAAAGTCATAATATTGGGAAAATTGTTTTGTGCTATGCTAGCCAGCTTGTGTTTTAAGAGACAACAGGTTTAATTACTTGTAAATGTTTATACCGTGCAAGCTTAGGGGATTATTCTTGAAATCCACACTGCCACATAGTTTAAAAGAAGGCTTCTCTTAAACATAGCTCATGTTTTTATTAACTATAATCCACATAAAATAAGCCATTAATCTAACCAAACGGATTCTTATTATTATTAGCATAACCCATTAAATTATACACAATTTTTATATATAGCCCAAAATTATCAAATTCCTAAATAAAAAAATAAAAAAAAGTTAATTAAATAATTTTCATAATTAAAATTATGTAAGGACTATGGCATAATTGATGATTTTTAAGAATACTCAATTTAATGGAATCATGATTGGGAGAAAAGAATATCATCTTAGAATTTTTTTTTTTGGCTTCTCTTTAATGTAGCCCACACATTTATTAACCATAGACCATCCAAATAAGTGTTTATGCTAACCAAACAGACCTTTATAATCATTCTACAAAGCCCACAAAATTATATATAATTATTATATATAGCCCGAAATAATAAGATAATCATTAAATCTCTAAATCAACAACAACAACAACAAAAGCTAATTACCTTCAGTCGAAATTTCAGAGGCAAATCCATGAAAATTGCGAAGTTTTCTGTAATGGCAAAGTCATGCATCAAGGTAGGCTCTGGTAATGTGATTGGCACGGGATCATGCATGTAGCTATCTTTAGAAATGACCCGATATGTACAATAAGGTGGAGTGAATTGACACCCAAAGGTAAACATCTCGCCTTCAATCAACAATAACAATTATATCAAACGAAAACTAGGAGGTATTATTTCATGAGTATTAATGGGCTAGCTACACAATTAAGCTTTACCAGTCAGTGAATCGATCTTTGGGTGTGCAGTAAGAGGATGTTCCCATTGTTTGTCATAATCTAACACTCCGACTGTCTGCACATTTCCATCTTCTAAAATTTTAAGAACATCTGAAAAATTGTAAAAGAGAAGAATGATACAAGTTTTGATCTTTAATGAGTTTGAAATTGTTATACTATTATTTGATTCTCTTGAATGTGTGCGCATCTTCAATGATAAGTTGGATAATGATTGTTGCCTTTGTTTGTTTTGTTTTGTTTTGTCTGTTTTTTTTTTCTTTTTGTCCAAAACTTGAAATTTGGCACCTGATGTTCCAAACTTGCAATATAAACAATTACTTACAGGGTTTGTCCATTTCTCCGAGAACCAAAAGCTTTCCATGGTGATACGTGAGAGATTAGTATTATCTGTTGGCATAAGTCATGAATAAATTCCACCAAAACGGGAATGTAATAATATATAACAGCTGAGAAATTGAAAATGCTAGTCATTCACTTGCTAATGTTTGTGGTGTTTTGAAGACGAAGTTTTCAACAACGTATATATGATTGAGAAGGAACTTTCTTTTCTTGTTTTTGTTAATTCCGAGGTTGATACCTACTTGTTCCCCATCCATAGGAAAAATCCAATACTTTAAATATTGGTCTAAGAAAATGAATGCTAGCCATGGACATTCCAAATAGTCCCTCAAGATCTCCAATCTGCAAATGGCATTACAAACTATGTGAGGTGATTGATATGTATATTAAAGACCAGAGCAGATATGTGACGTGCATGGATTACAGTTATATATACCTTGACAAATTTAGCTCCACCAAAATGTTCTTCCTGTTTAAGACGAGATGTCCTTGCATAGCGGGAAACATATGTTGCTTTTCCATCTTTAATACGCAAACCATGAACCATTCTGCAGCATAGGGCAACTCATGTTAACAGGAATCTTCCACTTGCCATGCACGCGCTTGTTGTACTTCAGACCTTTGGACAAATGTTTTGGGACTGCAATGCAGATTATCTTTAAGCATGCCGCAAAAAATGTGGATAATCTTTCTAGTGTGCACTTCCGTTCCAAAATGAGTGCACGATATACAATAATTTTACTCAAGTGCCTTAGTTTGGAAGCGAAGCACACACTAGAGTGAACTACGACCTTAAAATTTGTATTTTACTCGAGCGAGTATAGCAAAATGTATTTGTACTTCTCCTCAAGGTTTGAAAAACGGTTGTTATTTCTTAAAAAACTGCCGTTAAAACGGTTACACTTATGTAGCGTGTCTGTGAAGGTCACCGACATCCATGTCTATATATTACCAATAAATAGGAAATAACGGTGTTATTTAGACCCGTCATAACCGTTCTCACGCATGTTATAATTGTTTTTCTAAAATTGAATTTTACGTATTTTTCTTCTAAATAACATTTTAACGCAAGTTTTTTAGATCATTTTTCCGTTTTTACGTCAGTTATAGCCGTTTTTTAAGAAAATAAAAAATATTATGTTACGATTCTTTATATTTTAAATTAAAGATTAAAAAATTAAAATTTCAAAAATAAAATAATAATACATAGAAAACGTTATAACAACGTTATTAAACCCTTTATAACTGCTTTTATGCACGTTGTAACCGTTAGATAGGAATTTCAAACCATAATTCTTTTTTATTTTCTATTTAACCGTCATGACGCTAGTTATTTTAGAATGACTTATAAAAAACGCGTTTTTTTTACTAAATAACGCTTTTTTTCCCAAAGCGTGCTCACACCCGTCAAAACACGTCGAGACGGTCGCGCCAGTGGCCGTGATCTGAGTCGTGACCTATTTTTCAAACCTTGCTTCTACTGAGGCTGGCCTATGGCTGCACATGGGCGGGTATGGGCGGGTATAAGCTAAAACCAACCTCGCACCCACATACTGCGGTTTTTTTTTTTCATAACCAACCCCGCACCCACAAACAGCGGGCGGGTTTTGTTACCCGCCCGCTACGGGTTGGGCGGGTATGGGTTTAAACGGGTTTAAACCCGCTTTATATTCAAGTATTTAGAGTAACTTCTATTCTCCTTGATTAAGTGAGAAAAAAAAACCAAAACCCCCAAAATATTCATATCTAGGAAGTTCACAGATGAAGATTAAGTGTTGAATCTGTTGATTTTTCGATTGTTGTCGATTTCTGGTGAAGATTCGAAGTTGTTATTGTCGATTTCTGGTGAAGATTTCTGGTAATTGTCGTTCGTAGGTGAAGAAGAAGAACCGAGGAGGAAGAAGAGGAGATGCCGAACAGAGAGAAGAGTGTAGAAAGTGAATGAGGGTTATCAGTTATCCTATCTACTAGTATTAGGGTTTCATAATGAACGACTAGGATTAGTTTTATCTAATGGTATATAATCTGCGGGTTTTTTGGGCGGGTATGGGCGGGTATTAGCTTAAACCAACCTCGCACCCACAGACAGCGGGTTTTTTTTTTCATAACCAACCCCGCATCCACAACGGGAGGGTATGGATTAAAAACCCACGGACTTAGCGGGTACGGGTGGGTTTGGGTATCGTGGACGGGTCTTGTGCAACCCTAGGCTGGCCGTATAATGCGGGATATACCAATCGAGAGAGAAAGGGTGGGACTCCAACTCGACCCACATGAATTAGCAGGATTAGTCCATTGGGGTGCGTTTGGGACTCTTTTTTCAATCGGTATAAACCACAGGATTCAACCCGCGATATACCAATCATTCTTGGAGGCCAAATGCAACACTCTTCATTAAAAGTGAAAATAAAAGCACAGTTAAAAAAAGAACAAGATGCAGGTACCCATCTCCGTCGAACCTGCACACAATATGTAAAACAGTTAGTAACAAGATATCGGACAAGATACATTAAACTTCAATAATTTTCAGTCTCACTTAAAATTTTGTATCCCCAATGTCAATTATGCACAATATGTATTATTGTATACTTTCATCTGCTTGAATTTATTCAGAAAATAATATGATATTTATTATGTGTACCGCAAACAATAAATGAAAAACACGAAATCACAGACTTTTTGTAAGTTTTGCCAGTTGAAAAGTGAGTTTACCCATGCCTGGCGCGTGCATCAAATGCCCTCGCTAAACTTTGAATGAAATATAAAGTATACATAAAATTTATTTTCGAAGTTTTAATCAAGTTAGTCTCTTAATTAAGGTATAATCGGTTCGTAACTGCAAAAGCTCGATAATGAACAGTGCAACTTGTGTAAGTAACTTGCCAGTGATATCCAGCAACAGGCATAAACTTAGGATTTGGACCAACCATTAGCAACTCTCCATTCAATCAAATTCCTGCATATCATGCAGGGACGGGCCTAGCAAGGGGCTAACCCGGGCTATAGCCCGTCCCTATATTTGGCAAACAAAAAATTAGTTATGTAAATTTTTTGAAAATTAGTGGTTAGCCCTCCCATGGTTATACCTAGCTAATGTATTTTCTTTGTCCAAATAGGTTTAGCCCTTGTTATTAGAAAACTAAAACTAATACTCCCTCCATCCTAAATTATTAGTCCGCTTTGACTAAGTCAAGATATTAAGGAGACCGGAGAACTGTACAAAACTACCCCTATTAAATGTTATGTTATTACCCAAATTAAAAGGAGTATACGAATTATGGAGTGTGTAAGATAAATAAATACTTGGTAGTTTTATTATTTATAGAAATGTTTAAATAGAAGATAAAAATAAAAATTTGTATGGATTGATTTAGTAGATTTGTTTCCTATTGGGGAAGATATCATTTAAGATTTTAGATTGATTATATTACAAATAATTTTATAATTAATAAAAGTTGAAGGGTAAATATGAAAGTTTGACTAAAAGATATGATTATAAACAGAAGCTGGACAGTATTTTAGGACAGACGAAAATAGAATAGAGGACAGAAATTTTAGGACAAAGGAAGTATCTTCTTTAAAACATAATTTTTTTTCTTTTAATCATATTTATTTTTCCATTTTTTTTCCCTAAACCATATTTTTCTTATCCCATTGAGTTTGTCATATACATTCTATTTATTTTTATCTTTCATTGGTCATCTATTTAGTATTTTATAGGCACATCTCAATTATCATTCGATTTGTTCCAAAAAAAAATTTGCGGCCTCCAACCGCATTGCCAACTGATGATGTTCCAGTCCTATCCATGCAAGATTTCTGGGTCCGTCCCTGATATCATGATATAATAAGCTAGCGGTTAACAGACGGGATATATATAGTTCTCCAAATCCGTAAGTGCGGATGACTATCATTCTTACCGGGAGATATTCTTTGACAAGGAGATTTGGTTGAGGCGGAGTTTCTTCGTCCACCGGTGCGAAAAGCCCAGACAAGTACTGGTTAGGCTGTTTTGAACCATGCATGTGCTTAACTATCAAGTTCTCAAAGAACGATTTTTTTGGGGACCATGGTTTTTGGGGGCCATGGTTTTATTTTGGGTAAAGACATTAGAAGTAAATCTAGGTCACCCCTTATCTAGATATTTATATTAATACCTAAATTACCCTCCTGATTAATTTTGGGTGATGATTAGTTAGTGTTAATAATAGTTAGTGTAATGATTAGTAAGATGATTAAGTTAAAGATAATTAGTGAGATTAAAAAATCAGATGGTTTTTTTTTTTTAAAGAAGTAGAACTATTGAGAGAGTAAAGTTAGAGAAGATGAAGAAGGAAAACATGAAAAACGATGGATTTTACCAACGACAACCGAAGGAAGGGTATTTGGGTACCCAGGTATGCTTCAAACTTAGATAATGTTGGTTGAATTGCTCCAAACTTTCAAAAAAAAAAAATGAAATTTTTTATGTAGATTTGGGCCAGTTCGGTTACCATATGTCAAGAACATGTAACCGAACACACCTGAAAGTGTAGTTCGGTTACGTTTTCCAAACACGCAGGTTACCGAACTCGCTCGTTAATGGAGGTTTTGGTCGTACAGTGTGATGTTCGGTTACCTAGGATAAAATGGTAGGTAACCGAACTTTGAACTTAATAATTTATTTGGGTACATCTTGTGTGTTCGGTTAGTTCGCAAACTTCAACGCAACCAAGTTCCCAACCGAACTGCAGGTTAAAAGTTACCTAGTGTTAGAAGTTCGGTTGGTTCGCAAACTTCAACATATTTTGCGAATCAACCGAACTGGGCTTATATATGTATATATGCAATTAGGCAAACGTTCGGTTATTACGAAATTTATTTCTTGGAGAATTAGGTAGAGTTCGGTTACGAAGTTTCAAAGGTAGAGTTCGGTTACAAAGAAAACTTAACATTTTTGCGAATGAACCGAACTTGTGGACTTCTCATTATTTTCGTAAACTAAAGTTCGGTGATATCCTTATTTTGCGAATGAACCGAACTTATGGACTTGTGTTGTTCTAATACAAGGAGTTCGGTTAAAAGTATTTTTTTGCGAATCAACCGAACTCTGAGTTCGGTTAAGAAGAAATTAATTCGTGATAATCGAACTTTTCTCTGCAAAAAAAAAACCTCCATTAAACCTCTCTGCAACTTCCATTTTCAACTCATTTTAATGATTATTTCTCATTTATTCAACCAAAAACGAATGACAAGTAATGGGTTTGTGAGAATATCTTTGTTAATGTTTTAAATTAAGCTATATATATATATATATATAGTGGTGGTGGTGGTTGGTGGTGGTGGTGGTAATCGGAGGTGGTTGTGGTAATCGGTGGTTGGTGGTGGTGATAATCGGAGGTGGTGGTGGTGATGGGCGGCGGTGGTGGTGGTAATCGGTGGTGGGTGGTGGTGATAATCGGAGGTGGTGGTGGTGGTAATCGGCGATGGTGGGAGGTGGTGGTGGGAGGAGGTGGTGGTTATATATATATATATAGGTGGTTATTGGATTGATTTTAAATTAAATTAGATTAAGGATAGGTTAGTCATTTCAATACTTTAGGACACCCCTTATAACTATAGGAAAGGTGGCCTAATAAAACCACGGTCCCTTCAAAAAATACATGGCCCCTAAAAAATCGTTCTTCTCACAAAAATCAAAGAATTGAGAAGCAAGTCCTTTCTTAGGCTTAGGATCCACCAACAAAACTCTTCCTTCTCTTGACCTAGGGGATCTTTCGCATCGGACCATTTTCAGTTTGGTACTCTTGCGTGTCCGGTCATTACTAAGGAACCAATAAAGCCACCAACCGCTGATGGGTCATTTGGACTGACATTGAATTTTCTGAGTTCATGGCACTCAACAGTCCAGAGAAGATCCCTGGATTAGTCGCTGACATTTTCTTCTATATATACAGGTTTCAATGACTCCTAATACATCAAATCCTGCTTGAACGATGAGCAACAAACAAAAATGTAAGTAGCTATAGTTGTGAGGTCAGAGCGAAAGAGAGAGATCTTTGTTCTGTGCGTCTGGACTCTGGATTAACAATTTCCCTCTTATATAGACGTGTATGCGAATTGTTAAGGGGCAACAGGATCATGATTTGATAACATCGTTTACGAGTTACTGCAGTTAATATATATCCCAACTGCCCAACTAGGAGCCTTAAGATCAAAAATACATTTGCCAACTGAGCAACATTAAATGACGAACCAGCAACAATCATACCAGCACGAATAAAGCAGCAGGGGCACCGTTGAAACATTTTTAATATTAATCACATGTGTATGCAGTTGGGGGAGATCTTTAGACTCAAGGTTGCTAATAGGGGTGATCTGTTTGTTTGGGGATCTACCAAAATACAAACAAGACAAAACAACATTTACCTTGGGTTGGTACACCCCCAACCAAATTGGTACCCCATTAGCAGTCTTGTTTAGCCTGTCTTTCCCTTCGAGTATCTTCATTCTTATCCTCTCACCCACACTCATTAGCAGTGGCGGAATTAAAGGGGGACTAACCCTGGCCGTAGCCCTCCCTTTTTTCTTACAAAACCCTACCATATCGGTATTTTACCCCTTACAAAATAAATTTTGTTAAGTTAGTCCACCTGATCCATTAAATTAGTCCACATGTTCCCAGTAATTCTGTCCACCAAAGCCCTATTATCCACCTTCCAAATCAAAAATCTATCGATGGCTTGGTGATTTCATTTGCAGAGTGGGAAGAAGAGAGAACAGAAGAGACGAAGAAGGAAAGTTTAAGGGGCTAAAACATTCAGCTCACCACTTTCACTAGTTTGGTCCATCACGTCCAAAAAATTTGCCGCGGCCTTCGACCGCCTTAGTGTTTTCCTTTTTTAGTCCCCTAATTTAAAAAATCTGGCACCGCCACTGCTCATTAGTGTCTTACCGTACAGGAGACAAAAGATTAAAGATCCATCAACTACTTGCATCTTCCTTTTTTTTTTGGTGACCAGGGACTAATTGTAATTTTTTGAAATCTTAGAAGGGATAATGGTACAAACTTCATGGATGGTGGTGTAAACCCTAGTTAGCAATTCGGTATTTGGGAAACGTACGGAACGGCAAACGTACGAGTATTATTCGGATTTTTAGAAGTCAGATTAGGTCAATAGTCCGGTCAACGGTTCGTGATTCGGCTATGAATCGGTATGGCATACGTACGTGTATAAATCGTTTCAGAAATATGAGTTCGGCACGCAAAATTCGGGGTATGTTAAATGATAGGAAAACACATTTTAGTGGAGAAATGTACGTGGATGACGTGATTTTGCAATATCTAGAATATATAGGTACTATTTTCAATAATGTGCACCAACAAGGTCGTGGAACAGTGGTGTGGATGTTGTCTAACGAGCTTTGGACGCTGTTGTTCGACTCCCCTTGGAATCAGTTTTTGGGGAAATTTGGAATAAAAGATCGTTTGGGCTGATTATTAATAATTGGGTTGCGAAGATGGGCCTATATGTTTGGAGCTAAGCTACTCAACTGTATCCGAACCAATACGGCGAATTCTTATACATATAATCCGCGTATAATTCGAAAAGTTCATAAAACACGCGTACAGGGGTCGGGGTTCCATTCGGACGGGAGTATTATTCGGATACGGCGAATTCTTATACGTATAATTCGAAAAGTTCATAAAACACGCATACAGGAGTCGGGGTTCCATTCGGATGGGAGTATTATTCATAAAATTCGCGTATTATTCGCGAATGATTGGGCAAATTGCTAATTAGGGTGTAAACACCTAAAAGTGTTCAATCCATTGTTTCCCTACAGCAATCAACTCAGCATTTCCTTGAACACAGTACAAGAAACCCAGTCCACTCCTGCCCCGGTAACTGAAATGCACTCTTAAAAAAATGAATGCTTCTGTCATATGGTACACTTTGCAGGTTTTCCTTTACATTTTAATTTACCCTGAATTGAAGTAACCTTACCATGGTTAAACCTTGGGAATTCACCCCAGTTATTATAAAAATCTTATCATCTTTGTATCCACAACTTCACTGGTCTCTTTCTCTGTCAAAAACTTGTTTACACTTCTACTGCTTAACTAGTCTTAACTTAAATTTTCTGGGTGAACTAGAACTAGAAGAAGAAGCTGATGAGGAAGAGAAAAAGGTGTTTCTTTTACTACTCCGTCTCTGATCTTTGCTTTGATCTAGTCTTTCAAATGTTCAATGGTTTTTCTTTTTTACTTTCTAGTGTTGAAATGGTTTTTTCCTTAATTATTTTTTGAATCAGGGGCAATAAATCACCAACGGGTCATGGATTGAAAAGGAGTTTTGTATGGGAAAAAAATGCTCTCAACAAATGGGTAAGATGATCACAATACTCTCTGCTGTCATTGTAACAAGTGATTTTTTTAGTTTCATAAAAGAAAAAAATAAAAAATCTTACATTTGTTTTGCTGGATCTGTGAACTCTGCAGGTATTTCATGAGGCCCCTTGTGCGATTAAAAGGTATTCGGTTTACTTTCAATTAATGCAATTACTATTACAACAACTACCTGTGCATTTTTGGTTTTTTTGTTATGATCCAACTGATGACATCTTGGTATTTTGCTTGATTCACAGATCATTATGCCTTTGGGGTTAAGCATTTCCACGGAAAAGCCATGGTCAAGGCGGACTAATATCCTAGTATTTTTACTTCGATTTCAGACAACTCTGATGCGGATGGTCAGCAATTATAAGGTACAAATGTGATCTTCCCAAACGTATTGAAAGGCTTGAAGGATATTAGAGTTGGAGATGTAACACAAGAGGAAAGTAAACCATCCAGCTATATCAGCAATTTCAATCGAAGAGGTACCGAGTTGAAACGAGCCTAGTCAAGGAGATACAAGTCAAAGCCTAGTTGGACATATTTCTGCTGGAAAGATTGATGAGCGAGAAGTCACTTCTTCCAATTGTGATTTTTAATCTTCCAAATTATTTATCTGTTTATGTATGTAACTTCATTTTCCATTGCATAACTGTATTATTAATTCCTGGTTACCGGCCAGTGAAGGGTGGCAACTAATCAGCTTATGAATCCGGGAAACTCTTCAAAAGTATTATCAAGTTGCATTCTAAGATTTAAATGCAACTTGCACATCTTCATAGCCAAGAGGGATTTGGTTATTTTCCTTTGATAAATCTGTGATTGGGAATACACATAGCTTGGCCATGGGCGTTCAGGGAACACGGATATGGCCGTGGCTTGTCCAGGGACAACCACAGTGGTTGGACCAATGTACGTTTGGTTGCGGCTTGGCAATGGCGGACTTGGCGGTGGCATAGACCAACCACTGATTTTTCATTCGTTGCTGAAAATGCTGATGTTTTTTATTGATCAGTATGGTGTATTGAGAGAAATTGCTAGACCAACAACCTTCGTAGGCCATGAATGCCACGCTCTAGAGGCTTAAAGACTTGTTCCTATAGAATATGAATCATGAAAGAGTTTTACAATTAGCTTTTGAGCAGGTAAATTCCCAATATACAAGATAAAACCCATAATTTCTCGAAAAGAATAAAATCTATAATGTTCAAAACTGAAATTATCAACAAAATATTTTCGATTGTATTCTAGTTTTTGTCATCCAAGTATCACAGTAAGAAAATAATGACCCCCGTCATTTTGTATCTAACAATCATATGCTATAGTAAAAATCAGAAATTCATGAATATGGAATTGTAATGCTTCAACTATCAAGCTATCTTATTTGAATCTGTGATCTGAATACAACATGTATATACTTGATATTAAATTTTACCTGATAGGAGAACAAGCTTAGACTTAGATCTGTGCAGAAAAATAATTTTCAATTCCAACTGTTCTTCAATGCTGCCATCATTATATTGAATTTTCTTATGCCTTTTCTGCCGGATTCTTGTATGAAAGCTGAAGTTCCAGAAAGAGATTAGAGGAAGTAGTCCACAGCTGTTCTGCCAGTTTGGGGTCATAAGATAGAGAAGATGATTTTGTCACCCTTCCCTTTCCCCCAAAGAAGTATTCTCCAGATACTTCCTGCAATAATAGCAGGAAATCCATATTAAACATCTTGAATACAAAGTAAATTTACTTTGCTCGAAACTCGAAAGTGCATTCAAGGCTGAAAAAAATCAGTAAGGGCACTCTTTTTCCTTGCACGTTACAGTAGTGGTGATCATTGATAATGTGTAAACTACTCAAGAATCTATTACTCTCTATGCCAACGGAGCCTAGGAAACAAGATATTAACACATACCAACCATTGGCTCGAATGGGATACTCAGAAGAAGAAAGAAGTGAGTACACTATCTTCTCTATTGGTGCAAGAAAGTAAAACAGCAGTCTACATACAAGTTACCAGAACATGATACTCTGTAGCATCTTTAAAATGAAATATAAGTAAACTGAACTTACTGGAGGAGCGAGAGATGCATCAATTATAGCTTCAACCCCATTGTCAGGAGATTGAAGAAGGCCCAACAACTTAAGGATGCGAATAGCCAGAAAGGAAAGATGTGAAGGAACTTCTCGCATGAGGTTTGTTTCAACTACCCCTGGATCTGCCGCACTGTACAAATTTAAGTAGCAATGATAAAGTAGTTACGATATAAGAATTTCTTGAAAATTGATTGCAGCGAAGGACTGTAACTCCCATGACTACAAGATGCTGAAGCAAAATAATCACCTATATGTTTGACATGAAAACAGAAGCTACAATTTGAGGTTGCACTTGATTCAAGACTGGGTCTAGTAGGTTTACTGACCCTTCGATACAAATCCATTAATCCATGTTCTGGCCATTGCAGAAACCCAATTTAACTTTGTAAGGCGAACACCGCGAAAAGCCAGTAAGAAATCCTAAATTTACTCAACCTCCTACTCCTATCCGTACTTATAGATCTTCTCTCTATGATCTCATCACAACTGCGGGTTTTAGCCCTCACTGTGTAAGCGTGTCATTTGCCTCTGCGTGGTCAAAACCACGTCTGTGATAGAGACATTAAATTCTGCAATGGTGGTGATGGACCTAATGGTGCACGGAAGGACGGATACAGCGTGGGATTGGAATAGAAACCCTTACATACAATTTACGTTAATAATCTATGGGTCAAAATTGTTCCTCGTACACGTCTTTGCTAGAAGCACGCTAAATAAAAAATTAAGCAAATTGAATGTAGAAGACTCTCCGTGTGCAGCATAATTTATGAGAATACATTTGTAAACCAAACTTTATGGTACAACAGCTTTAAGATCCATTACTCTTATAATAAATCTCGCTAAAAATGTATGAGAGACAATGAAAATACATACATGACAGAGACCTGATGAGAATGTCCATCCAAGCAAAATTGCCGATGTAGTTGGAAAGAAAACATCAGTAAGCAAACTGTTGACAAATTATACGTTGCAGTTAGATCTAGGAAAGTAGTACAGCAGTATGAAATAAAGAAAACTCTTCTAAGCTCTTTTTCCATGCAACTTACACTTGGTGTATTCGTAAACTTGAGCACAAGGGTATCTTTTCGATGCCAGGGAGTCGTTCCCAGTCAATCCCTTTCTGCAGACGTCTATACCAGATACTGCAGGATAACCACAATATTTCAAAACTTATTAATTATACATCAAATCAATGGATCTGCCTGACCTCGTTCAGAAGCATACCACACCGATGGGTAAACGAGGTCACATTCACTATGCGAGAAGGAGCACTGCTATTTTTCAGCAGTGGTAAGAGAAGATTGGTAACAGAAAATGCAGCGATGTAATTCGTCGTAATCATCCTGGGATTCAAACCATGAACTTATTAGCATTAGATTCATGGCTTCAAAAGAAAGTGTTATCTCTCAAATTCGCCTATTACTGGGTAACATTGTAGGTTATTGTATACTTCAGGTCAGCGAAACAAACAAGAAACAAAACAACTGCATCCTCGGCTCTCATACAGAAAAGTTGATAGAGACCTACTGACCACAAAAGGCAAGAGATGTTGGAGAAACATGTGAAGTGAGAAATCCAAATCAAAGTTATGAAATCTTTGTTTCATACTGACTAACTAAGATGAGTACCAATGCATATCTCTGTTTTTCAAGGGTCACATAATGGACATCATGTAATTCAACCACCAATCAAGTACTTCAGAGTACCTATGTCTATGCACGTATTACGTATTTCAAGAATGCATATACAAAGAAAAGAAAGGGGATTTTTTTTATCAGCGTATAGAGCGAAAAAAGTATTGAATGTACATAAGTAAACCTAGGTTGTTCCAAGAAATGAGATGTTACTGGTCATAGCCTTCGGCTGTGAATCTTCGCGATGTTGCCAATATCCCAGCATTGTTAACTAAAAGTTGGATAGAAGGATGCATATCTGAATCCAGAAGCCACTGCTGAAGTGAGTTTTTAAACATCAGGATTGACTCAAAAGATGTTAAGTCAACCTGAAATGTTTTGAGATATGCATCTGGTTGTCTACGCTTGATATCTTTGACTGCCTATGTCGCAACCAAGTAAAACATAATAATTAAAAAAAAAAAAAAGGAAACAAAATGGTATATCAAATTTGAAAATGACCCAAACATACCTCAGATAGCTTCTGTGCATTCCGTCCAGCTGCAACAATGATGATGATATATGTAAGTTAGATAGCCATGATACCAAGATAATCCATATCCAAGTCTCCGTAGAAAGAAAAAGTGTTTTTAGCATATCTAGTGCATAAAGGAACACTAGATATAATAGCAGTGCATAAAGGAACCGGGTCTAAAACAGAACTTGACTGAAAGAGAAAGAGAGTTTCTTTCTTTCTAGACATAGAATTTGGTTCCTCAGCTACATATTAAAACTTGAGTTAGGCAGGCTTCCAATCCCAGCTAATATGAGAATACATTGATCATAAGAAAAGCTGTTCTCCATGTTTGCACTATATGGTTACAGGTACAATAGAATTTTAAAGCTCAATTCATCAATTTTAAGCTAATACGTGCTCAATTACCACCATGATTTTCTAGGTGCCACTTGACATTAATCAGCTATGAAATACAAATTAAAAAAAAAGAT
The DNA here is from genome assembly GCF_003573695.1 of Papaver somniferum. Classification (NCBI taxonomy): domain Eukaryota; kingdom Viridiplantae; phylum Streptophyta; class Magnoliopsida; order Ranunculales; family Papaveraceae; genus Papaver; species Papaver somniferum. The sequence goes on from NW_020627707.1 coordinate 5,961,916, forward strand.
TGCAAGCGTGAATCGAAGAAATACCCAGAACAACGTAATATCCCTCCTTGGAAAGTGACAATGCAGCTGCTGCACCCAAGCCAGATGTGGCCTGCAATCAATGCACAATAGATTAATAAACTTTTCTGGTCTGGATCGGAGCTCTATTAGTAAATAACCAAGATGTTGACAGATCAACAATCTCGTTTAGCTAATTAAAAAATTCTGACTCAACCCTTCATAGCTATAAATTCAATAAAAAATTCTGAAGTAGATGAGATTACCCCGGTGACGACGCAGACGGGTCGCTTAGCAGCTGATGGAGATAGTTTCAGAGAGCAACGAGGGTAGGATTTACACTTTCGAAACAGGACTTTGTTTAGCCATAGTTGTAAGTAAGAGTAGATGATAGAAAATGTCCATAACACTCCCATTCTCCAGAACTGTATGGAGCAAAGGAAATATAACGAATCTCTCAACTCTATCATAATCTTCTTCATCTTCAAAAACCCAACACGAAAAACTGAACTAAAACCTTAGAAAATCAGTATTGGTTTTCAATTGGGATTTTTCACAAACATGTTAACTGCAGAAAAAGGGTGTTTTAGACTTCTGAGAGTTGTTGGGTTCGGGGACTTTGGTCTTTGGGATTTGTTCGATAGCATCAAGGAACCTTAAAAAGTGTGTTGAAATAGCAGTTGTGTCGTGCAGGCTAATTGCCCCTATAACATCTCAAAATTTCATAAAAACCAACCAAATTTACATTAAGATTGAAAAATAAGTGCGAACTCACTTGTCCATATCTATAAAGTTTATTATTAACCCCACCATGTTATAAGTACAATTTTATCATGAGTAGAAGTAATTGATGCTTATATACGCATGTTGATTATGTTCTGCACATTCTGTGTAAGCAACGGGTGTAAATGTTAGCTGTCTAGATTCTAGAACATGTTTTCGCACGGATAATGAGGTAATAGAGAAAATAAAACGATAATGGTAGCATGCAATATTAGGTGGTCACCAGGTTATGCACGTTGTTGTGTAGGAGTTTATTTAAGGCAAATATATAGCTCACTAGAGATAGAATATAAGGACCAGTTGCAAAAAAAAAAAAAAATTGGCGATCTAGAGAGCGGAAGTTCAAAAAGTAAAAGTGTGATATAGTATGAAAAAATGATTTTCGAATCCATCACTGTTTTGGTTTTATTTACAAACATGGCGTCCAAAATATCAGATAGTGTGAGAATTAATGTGTGAGTGGATCCACTCTTAAAAGTAAAAGAAAAAATTATGTTAAATTCAACTTTTAGGTTAAGCATTTACGAATTTTTCACGCAGGTAACGGTAACTAAAATAGTCAAATTGACGCGCTGATTATATTCTTGTCCCATTTCAGATGTTAGTTATAAGTTCGTCCTTCAATTTTGATATTCCAGACTCTATAAACAATTCCGTGCATATTTGATGTGTTGACGGAGCGTCGCTTTCTACTTGAGGAATACCATGTTTGTTTACTCCTGACTCATCTGAGTCGTCTGGATCTGAGTCATCTGAATTTGAGTGAAATCACCTGACTCATCTGGATCTGACTCGATATGTTTGTTTTAAATCAGATCTGACTTATCTGACTCAAAAATATGTGAGTCAGTGGTTTGGTCCCATAAGTCAGGGGTATTTTGTTACCTGACTCAAACGGGTCTGAGTCAGAGGTCGAGTCAGATCTGACTCAAAATAGAAAACAAACGGTTTGACTGCTGATTCGGTGCGAGTCATGGGTTGAATCAGACCCAGACACCGAGTCAGATGCAAACAAACAAGGACGAGAAGTTGCAGCCCTGCTAGTTTATAAACGAGAGAAACAATGTGATATTCAGTTATAGGTATCTGTTTCGGAATTGTAGTTACCTAAAATCTGAGAGAGGTTAGAAGTGGGATTCCAGGGTTTCCGAAAGTGAGTTATGGGAGGTTGAGCACGAACAGACTCAGCCTAAACCACACACAATGGCTGTTCAAAGGCTGCTTCAGTCACAAGGAAGAGGTTTAGGGATGGTCTTAGGGAAGGAAGCAGACGAAGAGAGAGATCAGAAAATTTTAAGGTTTGAAGAAGAATTGCTCTGAGAGGTTATGAGAAAGATGATCGTAGCTTGGAAAATAGATGACCTATTTATAGCTTAATTCTCTAATCTCAAGTCGGTGAAGATAAGGATTGCTTTCCGTGTCGTGCGAAACAATTCTCCCGTCTCTTCAGGAATAGGGATAAACTAGGTCGAGTTTATCTCATTATTCCATTGCCTTTAATCTCTTCTGCGGTGAGAAATAAGCCGGGTATTTCTCACACGTGCCGTAGACCGCTAGACCAAAACTCTAATTGATATCCCCCATTTGTGTGAATGTGAGTCAGCCTTTGTGATGATGTGTTGAAAGAGAAATATTCTCTTTAGCCGAGTTGGCCAACATAGAGAGATATTCTCTGATTTGTGAGATTAACTAGGATGAGTCACGTGAAAAGGCATGGAATTCCTTAGGAATCATGTGCAGAGTGTGAGAGGAGCTGAGGATGATCTCCCTCTCTCTATGGCCTGTCACATATGTCATGTGAAGACCGTATTATCGTTTGTGGATCCCTTTGTTGAGCATGCGGAGCTCAAGAGAGCTTATCCACATTTTTGGATAGCCATGTATAGTTCAGGCTCAAATTACTAACCGTGAGTGTATTTGAGAGGCTGAGAAATAGGCTTGAGCACTAGGTAAGGTGTGTGCCTATCATGTGAATCTATCCAAAATTTTGAGGAGATATTTGAATCTCTCTGAGGTTTTGTGAAGATATTTAAATCTCTCCGAGATTTTGCAGACGGCTCAAAAATCTTTCTGTGATTTTTGCAGAGAGATTTGAATCTCTCCGAAATTTTGCGGATGGCTCAAAAATCTCTCCAGGATTTTTGCAGAGAGATTTGAATCTCTCCGAGATTATTGCATAGAGATTTGAATCTCTCCGAGATTATTGCGGACGACCCAAAATCTCTCCGAAGATTTTCTTAATGGATCCGTATCTCTCTGTGGTCAGTTGGGACTCGGTATGGATAGAGAGAGAAAAGGCTTTGTACGCCCGATTAATGTCTCTGCGAGACTTTGGCTCACTTGTCTTTGACCAGCGTATCTTACAGATATGTGCTAGGAATCAACTATATGTCCATGTGATGAGCCAACAAGACCAGTGTATCTCGAAAGGATGTTCTAGGAGTCCGTCGAAAAGGCTCAGAGGTAGAATAACCAGCGTATCTCGTGGGGATGTACTAGGAGTTATCCGGAAACCTCAGTAAGTCGAGTCAGAGCCTAGAACAGACATGACCAGTGTATCTCGCGATGATGTACTAGGAATCAGGCTTTGATATCAAATAGGGTGAGTCGTGCTTACAGGAGGTATGCAAATCTCCGCTCTGGGTTATAAGTCCATTGGGGACGTATTTACGCATCTACAACGCCTACATGACCAACAACATCTCACTGAGGACGTATACTAGGAATCATGGCATCACAATCAGATGCGTCTCGCGAAGACATGCTAGAATTGTGGTTGTTCTGGTTCATAAGTCCGTCGGGACGTTTTACGCTCTACAGATACTACGTGACCAGCAGTATCTCGTTGAGGATGTGCACTAGGAATCATGGCATCACGACCAGCAGTGTCTCGCGGGGACGTATACTAGAAATCGTGACTAAGGATGCCTTGAAGACCAAGGGCTTAATCTCTCCCGTGAGAGTTGAATTCTATCTATAGGGTTGAAATGACATTTTTGCGCTTTATCCCATCTAGATTCTGAATCCAGGCTTGTGTTGTACCCTAATTTCTCTCTTCTTCGCGTCTGACTCCTCCGACATTCTAGAGAGGCTTGACAAGGCTTGGAAGGCGTGCATCTATCTTGTGGGGTCAGCACCTTGTGTGATGAGATCTTGTTTAATTCCTTGTACCAATCAGACTTCTCTTTATTAGAGAAAGTACATACCTTTGAAACTAAGGGTATTTTCGTTAAAAACCACTATGAGCTTGATTTTCTTTGGCATGAGAGAAGCATGGAGCCTCCCTACGCATAGTCTCGTCTTGAAAGAGGGATTGGCGCATCTCTGGTCCTGGTTTTGGAAATCATGAATCCGAATTCCCTGTTTTGAGCCAGATTCCCTTTATTTTCCCCGAAGTTCTGCTTTTCTGGATTCCGTTTCAATCCCATCCTTCTTCGAACACTTAGAGAACTCAATATTCACGTGTATGAGTCCCTTTGGAAGAGTAGATGAGAGCTTGGTCGGTTTCTAGCTGTATCAAGGTTTTCTTCTTCGAAAATACTCAAAACCACAATATAAGGGTATTTTGGTCAAAATTCCTTATGAGCTCGTTTTGTCGTTGAAGAGTAATGAGCTAAAAGGGATTGATAAAGGCTTAGATAAACGTCTAAGAGAATGGGAGATGCCCAATCTCCTCTCTTTTTTAAAATAAATCTTTTTTTTCACACAATTCTTGAAATTAGGGATTTTCCGCCAAAACCCTAATTCTCTTCAACTTTGATCCCTCTGCAAAAATCCCGATAGAATAAATTACGTCCCACTGGCCTAGGAGAGTATCATCACGAATGAAAAGGTCTTGGACACGACTTGTAAGAGTTTTGGAAGTAGAAAAGACCTTGGTTTCCTTATTTGAGCCAAATTAGGGTTATTTTCCTCAAAACCCTAATTCTCTTAGACTTTCAATCCTTCTGGAAAAAAAATCCGAGAGAATAAGTGACGTCCCATTGTCCTAGAAAACTATTCCCACACATAGGAAAGGCTCGGACACGGCTTGGAAGAATTTTGGAAGGAGAAAAGACCTTGGTTTCCTTATTTGACCCAAATTCTTTTCGATTTCCTCTTTTAGCTCCATGGAAACCGATCCACCATCTTTCACGAATTCTATTTTCATTAGAATTCCATATCTTTGGCTATGGCATTCATATATATACGCATGTGCAGTTGGATTTCGTGAACAGTTTTGTTTTCTTCTTTTATAGAAGAGCAGACTTCATTCACATTATCTCTTCTTTTGACTAAAACTTCCATCATGTTTTCAAACACGCTCAACGTTATGTCCTCCAGTGATATTAACAGTATCAGAGATTCCTCCCATTCTTACCAGAGTTCAATGAAACCCGCGAACTCTGTTACCTCAGCTGTAAAACGCAAATCTTCTGTGCAGGTATACATCCCTACTCTTAATTCACTATTTCTCGTTTTATTGCTTCACATTCTGACAGAACATGTATTTCTGGAAAACTACATAATGCTCAGGCAAGTGATCCCGAACACACGCCAGAGTCCCCGGGCAGGCGAACCAGAACTCTTTCTTGCCAAGCTATCCTGGAAGAATTCCACGATAAACTCTAGGTTGGTCTTGCGATTTTGTTCCCAGGAACTTGATTCATTAGAGCTCAAGCTTTAGTTCTTTAGTGATAAAGCCAGATTTAAAGTGCTCAAAATAGTCGTCCATGCATATTCGGCTTGGAAACCTAGAACCCATGTTATGGAAAGAAATAGAAAAAGCTAACCGACGCAAAAGGAATAACTTGATTCTGATTCAATTAGGTTAACCAATTAGGCATGCACTTTCGATTTCAGTTTTCCAATTCGTTGCTCCTCATTGTATAGTAATCCGAGCTGATAAGGGAGTCCTTGTATTATTTGGACTCTTGACATGACCCAATGTTTAAACGTCATCCCTTGAGTATGATGGCTTCAGTAGATCTCCTTGAATTAATCGGAAACATGCCTTTCAATTGATTTTCCGTTTATACTCTTCCATTATGAATCTAATACTCTTCATAACACTAGGTTTCTAATGCAAAGGAGAGAACCGAAACTGGTAGTGGAATAGGAGTTACCCTGAATTCGAGTCATATCATAGAGCGTAACCCTCGTCCTCTGAAATATATTGAAGCGAACGTGGAAGCTCTAATTTCTCCTTCACTTACGACCGTACCCGCCAAGTTGTCTGGTGATGGTTTGACGGGCGGACTTTACTTCGTTCCGAGCATGGAAACTTCTTACCCTGGTTATGAAATTATAGGTGGCTTTCGCGTTTCAAGTCGTCATGTCTTGCTGTATTTAGAAATATAGGAAAAATTTGGTCATGTTGCTACTACCGAGATTTTAAAACACAGACCTCTTCTTGTTACGTTTGTGGACGAACTTTTGTCTACTGTGGAGGAAATGCGTTCAAAATCCTTCAATGAGGTTACCTAAGAATCAATATCTAGATGGGAATAGATGATCTCCTCTTGCGAAGGCGTTCGCTTCAACATAGGATGGTTGCGTTCGAAGTTTGAGTCCATTCAAAAAGAGTATGCGGCTCTTCGAGAGTTCCCCGATTTTTCATATCCTGTCTTGGTATTGGAAGAACAGCAACTGGTCGAGTAAGGATTGGCTCTTGGACGTATGAAAGAGAATTTTGACAAGAAAGTTTCAACCTATTTACAGAAGTTTGGAACATGGGCACGCAGGGAGAAGAAAGTGCTGGGAGATTTCCTCTAAAGGTTTTTTTTTTCTTTTGAATGATCTCAATTATCTAAATAGGTTTTGATTCGAAATAACACTACTTAAAACTTCCATGAGATATTGCAATATTACACTTTATTAAGAAAGGAGGTGTTCAATTTCTAAACGAAATATGCCTTAAGCCACTTTCCGTTGATTGTGATACCTTCCTGCTTGCCGTTCATGTCTACTATCTCGTAGTACCCACTAGTTGTAGCCTTCGAGATGATAAATGGCCCTTCCCAATTAAGTGAAAACTTCGGAGATGATTGATTTTGCCGGACATGTTTTGCTGTCATCAAAACTAAGTCCCCAACTTGGAAAATTCTTGGCCTTAGTGTTTTATTATACGTGCGCGAAAGTCGTTGCTTGTAGAAAGCAGGATGCTCTTCTGCCTTAGCACGTCTGGCCTCCACCGTATCCAAATCCTCTATTTGAGAGAGTGATGCCTCAGTCGCGTCCCACTGAACTCCGCTTGCCATAGCAACTCGAGTTGACTGAATCTTAATTTCCACAGGTAGAATTGCATTTGTTCTGTAAACCAAAGAATAAGGAGACACGCCTGTAGAAGTCCTAGGCGCAACCCGAGACGCCCATAATGCCATTGGTAATTTCTCATGCCAAGACATAGGGTTATCATGCACGGTTCGACTTAGAATACGAATCAATGTCTTGTTAGTACTTTCGGCCAATCCATTTCCTTGGGGATAGTAAGGGGTGTAAAAAATATGCTTTATACCATATCCCTGAAGCATATCATAAACCTTTTGATTAGCAAACGGGGTTCCATTATCAGATATGATATATTTAGGGACACCAAACCTGCAAATTATATGTTCCTTGATAAACTCTGCAATTGTAACCCCTTTTGTACTTTTAAGAGGGATAGCCTCTACCCATTTGGTAAAGTACTCCACATCCGTTATTATGTACTCATGCTGTTGCGAAGAAGGTGGGTTAATTTTTCCAATTAAATCAAGTCCCCAACTATAAAATGGCCAAGGACTACTGACGGAATGTAGGGGAACGCTTGGTGCATGGATCAAATCCGCATGAGTCTGACACTTGTGACATTTTCGAATGAAAGACGCAGCGTTGTCTTCCATTGTCGGCCAATAATACTTTCCGTGTACCTGAAGAAACAACCTTCTCTTTCCTGGTGTTCCTTCTCATGGACTTCCTTGAGGACAGTATCCGCTTCAGTTTTTCCGAAGCAACGTAATAAATCCCCTACAAAACTTTTCCGATACAATATCTCATCATGATAAATAAATCTCTTGGCCCTCATGGTGTAGTTGCAGGAAATCCTACACTACACCCCTCATATGATTTCATTAACATTCAACTCATTTTAGATTAACAATCTTAATTTTATTGATGAATCTTTGAATAATCTTACAAGAAAAGATAAAGGAATCAAGAATAACCACTGTTCTAGATTTTCTCTCTCCTATTTACTTGCTTCTCATTCCGAAAAAGATCTCTCCCCTTCCTTTACAACAGAACGACTATTTATAGGGAAGTACATAGTGGATGACAGCTAATCTGTCCTTTATTTTCGGATATGGCTTGCGACATTCTCGCAACCTTACAAATGTTAATCTCGCAAACTCTCTTATTTTCACAGAACCATCACATTTTTCTCATGATTTTAGATGACGTCGTTTATTATGTCATTTCTGAAATTGTTCTGCGACGCTGTTGTGTTGTGTTGTTGATAATTTTGCTGAGGCATTATTGTTGCGAGATTCTGATCCTACACATGGAAAGTTTAGCAGCCGCCCGTTTGTCTGAAGGTAAGACATTATCACTGAGATAAAGGATAAAAGGTTCTAGACAATCTTCACTATCATTGATAACAAATGCTTCGTCTTGATGAGGAGGCACCTGACAATCAGGATATGCCCCTTGTAGTGCTCGGGCTTGAACTTCCATTGTAGGCCAGTAGTAACCCGGACGTTGTAGCCTTCTATATAGGGTAATATCTAATGTATGACCACATATCTCCTTGTGAACCATCTCTAATTGTTGTTGTGCTTACGTTTCTCCAACACATCTTGATAAAGACAAGTCAGGGTTCTAGCGATACAATACTCCGTGATGCATGAAGAAATTCTTAAGTTCTTTGAGATGAACCTTTTTCTCGCACGTTGGGTCGTTAAGTTCCTTAATTATGGAGGACCTCCAGTCGTTATTCTCATCAGTGTATTGCTCAAGCCATGTTGAAGGGAGAGTATGCCTCTGAACAGTGAAAGTCTTTTCAGCTTCTTCGAGTTTGCGTTTTGATGCCAAGGTAGCAAGACAGTCAGCATGACTGTTACTTGTTCGCCCCACGTGAATCATGACTGTTTCAGAAAAATGTGAAAGGAGCTTTCGTACTTCGGATCTGTATTGCGCCAATGTAATATCCTTTAACGACTACAACCCATTCATTTGGTTTATCAATAATTTAGAATCACCTCTAGACTTCAAGACGTGAAGCCCCAGCTTGCTTGGTTAATGATAATCCTGTCAGGAATGCTTCATATTCGACCGAGTTGTTGGTACATTTAAAGTCGAGCTTGAATGAGTGAGAAAATATTTCTCCAGTTGGGGATACCAAAACAATACCAGCTCATTCTGTTCTAGTGCTAGGGGTGGCTGACCTATCAAGGTAGAGGAGCCATTCATCACCTTTTACTAAAGAGATCTCTGGGAATTCTCCGGATACGTCTTTATGTAATGTGGTAGTATCTTTTCCTGGAAAAGCTGCTAGAAGATCTTCTATGGCTTGCCATTTTATTGCCTTCGGATTAATGCAATCTATGTCGAAGTCATACATTTGTAATAACCATCAGGCCGTCCTCCCAGAGAGAACCTGTTTCGCCAATAGAAATATTATGGGATCTGTTTTGGTAATGAGCGTGACCTTATTTTCCAATAAATATTGTCTGAGATTTTGGATAGCGAATACCAGGGATATACTCGCCTTTTCTACCTTCGGATATCTCAACTCTGCTTCTTCCAACGTACGACTGATGTGGTAAACTGGGTGTTCGGTCCCATCATCATCCTCTTGAGCGAGTAAGGCACCAATTGCTGCATCACTCGAAGACATATATAGGAGTAATGGCCTTCCTTGCAATGGGGATTTCATAACATTGTGAGAGAGCAAAAACCGGTGAATTTGTTCGAAGGCGTGCTGTTGAGATGAAGTCCATCTGAATTGAGCATCCTTTTTAAGAAGATGAGACAAAGGAAGCTACGAACTGGGCCAAGCCTGGAATGAATCGCCGAATGTATGAAATTTTCCCCATAAAACTTTTAAGTTCTCTCGCTATTTTCGGCGGAGTCATAGTAGCTATCGCTTGAGATTTACTGGGATCCACTTTAATTCCTTCCTCCTTCACCTGAAACCCTAAAAACTTTCCAGAAGAGACCCTGAAAGCGCATTTTAAGGGGTTCGTCCGAAGATTGTACTTCCTGCATCTTTCAAAAACCTGTCGGAGAATTTCAAAATGGGACGCTATGGTTTTTGACTTGACAACACATCGTCAACATAATCTTCAATTTGTTTATGCATCATGTCGTGAAAGATTTCTGTCATTGCTCTTTGGTAAGTGGCTCCTGCATTCTTAAGCCCAAAAGGCATGATAGTGTAATAAAAATTCCCAATAGGAGGAACACAGTTTTTTCGGCATCTCCCTCGAACATTTGTATTTGATTATACCCGCTATAGTCGTCCATAAAAAAGAACATGGCATGTTCGCTAGTGGAATCCACCATCATGTCGATATTTGTTAATGGAAAATCATCTTTCGTGCAGCATTCATTTAGATCCCGGAAATATGCACAACACCTTATTTGCCCATTTTTCTTCTTGACTGGTACAACATTCGCTAACCAGGTAGGATGTTGGATAGGTTTGATAAACCCGACTGTGAGAAGCTTTTGTTCTTCAATTTTTATCTGTTCTTCTACTTCATGTCTGAACTGTCTTGGATGCTGCTTCACTAGTTTAGATCCAGGAATTATATGAAGATGATGCGTTATCAATTTTTCGTCCAGCCCTGGCATTTCTTCATAAGTCCATGCAAAAATATCTTGGTATTCCTTGAGCAAAGCTACCAATACTATACGTTCTTCTGGTGACATGGACGCACTGATAGATATAGGTCTGGGAGATTCATCTCAGTTCCAGCATTTACCATTTCAAGAGTATCTGTTCTGGACGCCGTAGCATCTTGCAGTTGGGGAGGTGCATCCTGGATCTCGTCTTCCTCTAGATTATGGGGTTGATCAAGAAATCGGGGACATGGGCCTCACTTTTCCTTGTCTTGATCAGATCTAGTTTCCATAGATCGTTTTCCATTAGAATTGATAAAGCTTCCCATCTTGATAATGACCATGATTAAGATTGATAAATACGATCTGGGATTGATTTGGAACTGTGAATGAGTGGACAACCTCCCACTGTGGTCGCCAAAATGTAGTTACCTAAAATCTGAGAGAGGTTAATTAGAAGTGGGATTCTAGGGTTTCTGAAAGTGAGTTACGGGAGGTTGAGCACGTACGGTCTCTGCCTAAACCAGGCACAATGGTCGTTCAAAGGATTCTTCAGTCACAGGGAAGAGGTTTAGGGCTGGTCTTAGGGAGGGAAGCAGGCGAAGAGAGAGATCAGAGAATTCTAGGGTTTGAAGAAGAATTACTCTGAGAGGTTATGAGAAAGATGATCGTAGCTTGGAAAATAGATGACCTATTTATAGCTGAATTCTCTAATCTCAAGTCGGTGAAGATAAGAATTATTTTCCGTGTCGTGCGAAAAAATTCTCTTGTCTCTTCGGGAATAGGGATAAACTAGGTCGAGTTTATCTCATTATTCCGCCATCTTTAATCTCTTCTGCGGTAAGAAATAAGATGGCTATTTCTCACAGTGTCATAGACCGCCAGACCAAAACCCTAATTGATATACCCCCGTTTGTGTGAATGTGAGTCAGCCTTTGTGATGATGTGTTGAGAGATAAATATTCTCTGTATCCGAGTTGGCCAAGATAGAGAGATATTCTCTGATTTGTGAGAGTGACTAGGATGAGTCACGTGAAAAGGCATGGAATTCCTTAGGAGTCGTGTGCAGAGTGTGAGAGGAGCTGAGGCTGATCCCCCTCTCTCCATGGGCGGTCACATATGTCATGTGAAGACCGTATTATTGTTTGTGGGTCCCTTTGTTGAGCATGCAGAGCTCAAGAGAGCTTATCCACGTTTTTGGACAGCCGTGCATAGTTCAGGATCAATTTACTAACCGTGAGTGTATTTGAGAGGCTGAGAAATATGCTTGAGCACTAGGTAAGGCGTGTTCCAATCATGTGAATATATCTGAGATTTTGAGGAGAGATTTGAATCTCTCCGAGATTTTGTGAAGAGATTTGAATCTCTCTGAGATTTTGCAGACGACCAAAAATCTCTCCGAGATTTTTGCGGACGGCCCAAAATCTCTCTGAAGATTTTATAACGGATCTGTATCTCTCTGTGGTCAGCTGGGACTCGTCCTGGAGAGAGAGAGAGAGATAAGGCTTTGTACGCCCGATTAATGTCTCTGCGAGACTTTGGCTCACTTGTATTTGACCAGCGTATCTTGCAGAAATGTGCTAGGAATCAACTGTGTGTCCATATGATGAGCCAACAAGACCAGTGTATCTCGAAAGGATGTTCTAGGAGTCTGTCGAAAAAGCTCAGAGGTAGAATAACCAGCGTATCTCGCGGGGATGTCCTATGAGTTATCCGGAAACCTCAGTAAGTCGAGTCAGAGCCTAGAGCAGACATGACCGGTGTATCTCGCGATGATGTACTTGGAACCAGTCTTTGTTCTCAAATAGGGTGAGTCGTGCTTACAGGAGATATGCAAATCTCCGCTCTGGGTCATAAGTCCTTCGGGGACGTATTTACGCATCTACAGAGCCTACATGACCAGCAGCATCTCGTTGAGGGCGTATACTAGGAATCATGGCATCACAATCAGTTGTGTCTCGCGAAAACATGCTGGAATTGTGGTTGTTCTGGTTCATAAGTCTGCCGGGGACGTTTTACGCTCTACAGAACTTACGTGACCAGAAGTATCTCGTTGAGGATGTGCGCTAGGAATCAGGGCATCACGACCAGCAGTGTCTCGCGGGGACGTATACTAGAAATCTTGGCTAAGGACGCCTTGAGGACCAAGGGCTTAATCTCTCCCGTGAGAGTTGAATTCTGTCTATAGGATTGAAATGACACTTTTACCCTTTCTCTAAATTTCACCATCTACAGAAACCAAACTACAAAATTAGAAGGTTTTCTTTTTAACCACAAATTTATTAATCAAAACCATATGTCCACAAGAACTTATAAAAGAGTAAGCTTTAACATACTCGAAGCAAGTAAGCCAAACAAAACATAAGCAAAAACCAATAACAAAAAAGGGTAATAACTATTTCCAATTGAAATCGAAAATAAGAAACCTCCATAATTCAATCCTACTTAGAAAACTAGTCCAACACTATACTCTTTCCTCTACCCACTCGCCTCTATTCAATCGAAAACCTATCTAACTAAACTATCAGCTCAGAAATAGGCTTATCTATAACCATGAATAAAACTTAATGGAACTAGACTGTTACATTTAAGAGTCTCGCTAGCAAGTGCAAACCATTGTAATTTACCACTTAAAAGTTCAAAATTACAGATTTCAGCTTATAACAAACTGTCTTGCTGTTTTTGTTTTTACTTGTTCCCCATTCTAGTGCATATATCTTAGCATGAACTTCAGTCAGATGGTTGGTTACTATTCCAATTCCACCAGTGACCAGACACTGCAACAACAACTTGACATAAATGATTCCTGCACATAAAACCATAATGCAGCATTTTCAGTAAAATGGCTGTCTGCATTCATTAGCAAGCACAGTCTTTACGTCATCACCCATTTTAAAGAAGATTAACACCTACAATTCATATTGCTGGTTCCACATGTTGTTCTTCATTCTATAAACCCCTTCGACTAACCGCATTACTTCAAATTCCTCACATTTGGAACATAATTTTCAAGCACTACCTTATTTCTTCTAAGCAAGAGATTCATCATTGTAGCACAAGCTGCTATAAGGCATATTTCTTTGATAATTGGGATTTAAAAAGCTGAACACACTCCCTAATCAGCTTTGTATGATATCACTGAAGTTGCAAAACTATATCTTGATCTTTACCACAATGAAGCAAAATTAGAGGTTCTAATCCGGGATTATTTATTAGTAATGTCGCAATTAACACAGTTGTGTGATAGTTTCATCGACTGTTATTGTATCTGATACTTACTAAAGAGAATTAGTCGGACTAGTAAAACAATAAATAACACCCCAATAACTAAAATAATAAGGCAAGGTAGTGCAGCTACATTAGAATGTGAACAAGATGTTTTGCACCAGTTACATCTTACTTTTAAGATTGATCTCAAATGCAGACATCCATAGTTTACCAATAGCAACCAAATCACCATTTTCTTTCTTTCTAATCACCACCATCACTAAAGAAAGTTTTCCTTTATGTGCCAGCACTTTAGCCTTAATCTCTACTTCTTCCTATTCAAACGAAAATTACAAATTCATTATAATTTTTGGAGTACTTCAGTGGAGTGTAAGAATTAAAAGGTACATACCTGAACTTTAACAGATGAAAAATATGAAATATTGAAATCAACAGAAACATGGATATTTGCATGTATGGTATGTACAGCAGAAGCACCAACAGTGTCAATAAAGGTTGCAAATGCTCCTACATGCCAATTCCCATCTCCATCCTACATAAGTATATCAAAAAATCTCTGGAATATCAATTCAATCTAGAATAAGACCAAGACCACTAAATTTTATGGGTTTAATTATATTTACAGATAAGTTTTTGGGTACTATGAAATTGCAATGAATTAAGCCTTTCTGGACATGAATAGAGCAGATATTTTGAACAGCTTGACGTTCCATCGCACGACCTTTTTGACATGTAGCTACACTTTCTAACCAGTTCTTCGCAAACTGGATCGATATTGTACTAGTATGTTTATCATTTCCCGTCATTCTTCCGTGTAAATTTCTCTCATATTCTCACTTTTCTTCAACCACCGAGTGAAAATAAGCGTTGATATAAAAATCAGAATTTGGAAATGATAATAATTTTTGTTGGTTGTTTTATATTTTTAATGTGCCTCGGTGCCACCAAAATTATCCGATATGTGAACTGTTCACCGTTTACCCAGCTAAAGTCAAGCAGAGTCGGTTGTCTTCGTTTACCTTCTTCTTCTTATTGTTATTATTATTGCTACCTCTGTTTCATTACGATGGTTTCACGTATAAATTACATATGAAACCAGTCTATTATTTTGAAATGGAGAGAGCATTATTATTTTACAAGATAAATAAAGACAGCCTCCGTCTATCACACAAGGAATATATATACGAAAATGATGAGAGACAAGCCGAAAATAAGTGTTGATATAAAATAACCTACAAAACATTTTTTAGTTACTTTTTCATTGTACGATAATTTCAGATATTTTTTTTGTTATTGAATCTGCCTTCGTAATAATGGAAAACTATAAGGTTACAGAATTGTAAGGATAATTGAAGAGGCATAAATCAATGATTAATCTCTTCATTGATAGTTAGAGTTCATTCCAAAGAATGAACTCCAAACCTCTATACTGTAGTCAGAGTTCACTTCACAGAATGAACTTCAACCTATGCATTAACAGTCAGATTTCATTTCACATAATGAACCACAACCTCTATTGTAGTCAGAGTTCTCTCCACAGAATGAACTCCAACCTCTGCATTAACAGTCAGAGTCATTCCATACAAATGAACTCCGACCTCTAAACGATAAACTTTTTACAGAAAGAACAAAAATGTTTGGAATTCTTACCTAGGTCCACACATTGATCAATATCAAAGGGAACTCCATCAGTAATGTTGTCTATCGGAAACGAAGGAAGTTGTTCTTCAGTCATCGTATCGAGGAGCTTATGTTGAATACCACTTCCAGCGACTTCATTAGAAAGATTTTCAATAGGTAAGACAGGGAAAATGTTCCCAGGCTTACCAGAACCTCCAACAGATTCCATTTCATCAGCTCGCATTCCTTCATTCACAGCATCTGGTATTGCTTCCATTTACTTCATTCACATCATGTGGTATTTCAGCAGCTTAATTCTCAGAGATCCCAACACCTTCATAACCTCCACCATCTTACATACCTTCATCCACAACTTGATTCAGTATTGTGTTTATTTGATCACCCAACAATGCACTCTTGTACTCAGAGATGAAAATAGTACGCATGAATTTTGATGTTTGCTCTACCATGAATTTTTGCCACATTTCCGTCTTTTTCCAGCAATGCATAAATTTCAGTTTGCTTAGAAGCCAAGTGTATTGCAAGGCATTCCATCTTATTTTCAAAAGCTTTGTTTGAAGTTGTTGCTTCTGCAAGTGATTTCTCAAGTTCTTCTTGCTTTAATAAAAGATTCCCCATCTCTGCAGCATGTTTTCATCTCTTGAACATGTTTAACTCTTAGGTTCTCTATCTCTTGACAATATGTCGATTTTAAACTTTCTATTTGAGAGGTCATATTCATGAATTCTTCCTCAAGCAATTCCACTTTTGTCTTGGATTTTTGTTGTTGGAGTACTTCATTCTTAGCGTTAGTGTATAATACCATGAATTTTGGTGATAGATGCACACACAAAGTTCAAATAGTCAGATATCATCAACAATATCTAGAGTTCATTTCACACAATGAAACCCCAATTGCATCCTTATTAAACATTTATCTTAAGCATCACCTATAGTCGGAATTCATTACAAAGAATGAACTACAAATTCATAGGCATGTACATTAACAGTAAGAGTTCATTTTTGTGGAATGAACTCTTACCTCTCCATAATATTCAATATTCATTTCTAAGTGTTTGCAAATGGTGTCAATGTTACACCTTAAAAATCTTGGACAATAGACTCTATCTTCTACTGTTTTCTGCACCTTCCACCTAGGTGTTATTTTGTTTGAATGCTCAGCAAACCAAAGTTGTAAAAAGAAGAATTACACTAGTCAGTTATCAGCAACCAATATAAAAAAGAAAATATACAAATGAACCACTAAAAAATTATGAACAATTATCTAACAAGTTTTCATCTCACCAAAAAGTAAAGGTAACATCCTTTAGTAGAACCTCTACTCAAGCTTTCCATCAAATGTTTGTGTATGAGATGTGGCAAAGATACTCTACCCACTGACTCTAGGACACATAGGTACTTGGTGTGGATGGAACCTCCATCACCTGTAGTAAGAAAACCTGTTGACAAGATAAATAGTTCAAACATGGTTACAAGATCTTAATTAGACTTTTTATTCTTGATCAACTCAATGACTTTTTTATTTTAAATATTTGTTTCTTATATCAGATTATTTCTTGTTGGGGGAACAAATTTGTAGGTTTGTAGAACCTTCCACAAGTGTACTCTGTGAGGTTTCTTGAGTCTAGATTCTTTTATTCCTCCTCCAGCAATACATGGAATTCCAAACACTATCAATAACTCTTCAGGTGAGGATCTTTGAACATATGTTTCCTCCCCTAATATGAAAACGAAGGTATCATCATTTATATCACGAATAAACTGGTGTACATTACAGAGAATTTTTACATCATTTGTTGTCTTATTCTATTCATCGGCAACGATATTGTCTCCAGAAATACTTTCATTACATTTCCCAATGGACTACTATACAAAGCATTTTTCTAGTCTTCATTCAAAGCCTCTTGTTTTTCTAGTGCTTTAATTTTGTCAACAAGTGAAATGAGTGCAGAAAAGCTACACTTTATCTTCTTTTCTATATTAAAAAAAAAGTAATTTAATGGTCACTTCATAAATATTAGATGATAAAAAAAGATAAAGTGTAGCTTGAGAAGGACCAATACTTAGTTCATTCTACTGAATGAACTCTCAAAGATGAAAGCAGTTCGGAGTTCATTCAATAAAATGAACTATTTATATAGAAAAGAAAGACTAATACTTGAGGACTTCATTATCTTCCTTGAACTCTAAAAGAAGGATGAAGTTCATTCTATAATTTTTCTAGACTTTAATCTATAGAATGAACTGTAGCATCTATACCTATAATTTTTCTAGACTTCACTCTCTTGCCTGAACTCTCAAAGAAGATTGAAGTTCATTTTTATAGAATGAACTCAATCAAATAAGGACTTATACTTCATCAACATCAAATAGAATGGATTATAGCAAACATCAAACATCAAATAGATCTACAACTTTTTAGACTTCATCCTATTCTGTGAACTCCGACAAGATATGCCCTACACATAGCTGAATATAACTGAATCAACATGCAAAAACAACAGAAAATATGATGAATATGCATTCAGAGGAATATTCAATATCACAATTCAATTAGAGAAGAATATTCAACATCAAAAATCAACTTCTAATACTTCAAATTAGGGTTTTTTATCGTCTCTTTTGCTGCTTTGTTTGATTTTGATTTTTTTGAAACTGGTTCTTCTTCAACTACAATTAATTGATTGTTTTCTTCTTCGATCTCTTCATTTTATAGTTTTTATTTTTTTAGTTTCTCGGTTTTTTGCTGGTAGATGTTTTTTTTTGATCTGTTTCCTTTTTGGATTTGATGATTGATAATTGATGTTGGTTTTGATTTGTTTTTTGATATGTTCATTTTTGGTTTTAAAAATTAACATAAGATGAAGAGAGAAGACGAAGATAATAAAGAGAAGAGGTTTTTGCAAAGGGAAAATGAAGAGATTGAAAAAGGAGAAAGAAGAATTTACGCTCTTTTGGTATGTGATTGTGTTTATGGCAGTAACAGTTAGGTGAGGGTATTATTTTCCATTTTATATTTTCAAAAAATTATAGACCAGATAGAATACGCGTTTTCCCATAGGACCAAATAGATATGGGCCCAGATATAAATCCTGGGGTTTTTAGAGGCCACTCAAAAGGAATTAGGGGCCAACAATAAAACAAAAAGGGTCACCCAATCCTAAATTGTGTTCACCCCTTATCTCCCATATTTCGTAATGACAAAATTACCCTTTGATATTCGGTAGTTTGAGCAGGATTCGGGTGATAAAAAAGTTTGAGGGATTTTTTTTTTCCTTTTTTGAACTTTGGTACAACCATAATCGGTAGTAAAGTGTGTTACTTTAACTTCCGAATGTATATTGGTCACAAAATGATATTTTTCCAAAATCCTTTAATTTTCGACTTTGGTACAACCATAATCGGTAGTAAAGTGTGTTACTTTAACTTCCGAATGTATATTTGCCCCAAAATGATATTTTGCCAAAATCCTTAAATTTTCGAACTTTGGTACAACCATAATCGGTAGTAAATTGTGTTACTTTAGCCTCCGAATATATTCATTTTTTGAATCTTAGTACTACCATAATCGGTAGTAAATTTGACTTCCGAATGTACATTGTCCCCAAAATGAGATTTTGCCAAAATCCAAAAATTTTCGAACTTTGGTACTAGCATAATCGGTAGTAAAGTGTGTTACTTTAACCTCCGAATATACTAAATTTTCGAATTTTAGCACTACCATAATCGGTAGTAAATTTAACTTCCGAACGTATATTGGCCCCAAAATGAGATTTTGCCAAAATCCTAAAATTTTCGAACTTTGGTACTACCATAATCGGTAGTAAAGTGTGTTACTTTAACCTCCGAATATACTCAATTTTCGAATATTAGTACTACCATAATCGGTAGTAAATTTGATTTCCGAATGTATATTGGCCCCAAAATGTGATTTTGCAAAATCTTAAAATTTTCGAATTTTGGTACTACCATAATCGGTAGTAAAGTGTGTTACTTTAACCTCCGAATATATTCAATTTTCGAATATTAGTACTACCATAATCGGTAGTAAATTTGACTTCCGAATGTATATTGGCCCCAAAATATGATTTTGCCAAAATCCTAAAATTTTCGAACTTTGGTACTACCATAATCGGTAGTAAAGTGTGTTACTTTAACCTCCGAATATACTAAATTTTCGAATTTTAGTACTACCATAATCGGAAGTGAATTGTGTTAATAAGTGATGCTTATTATCTGCCGACTGTTTTCATGGCCTCAAATTTAAATTTTCAAAACTTAACAAAAGTTTCAAAATTTTCTACTTTCACAATCGGTAGTTAATGGTGTTCATTATCTATCGATTGTGCGTAACTTTTTGTACAGAGAAATTTAATTTTTAGAATCAAGAATAATCGGTAGATATCGATCAATTTACCTAACGATTATGGTTGATGTTCTTAAGAAACGAAGAACATCAACCATAATCGGTAGGTAAAGTAGATTATTATCTACCGGTTATGTTTCTGCTAGTGTAAATCCAAGAACATCAACCATAATCGGTAGGTAAAATATATAGTTATCTACCGATTATGTTTCTGCTACTGTAAATCCAAGAAAATTTTCGGATCAAATTTTTGATTTCAAGTAATCAAATCCTAATTTTGAACCACAACTACTATCATCTATTCGTTTTGTTTGTTGAACTCCTTTTTTTTTTGATGTTCTAAGTTTCAACTTTAAGATTAATGAATTTTGGGTTTTAATTTTAAACAATCAATCATAACATTTTTTTGATCGATGATCTTTGTTTTCAATCAAAATTAAAATGATGGAAAAAAATTTCAATGGGTGGAAAAGAGAAGAAGAAGTGGAATGATATGGTTATGAAAATAAAGGATATAGGTTTAGATTTAGTATAAAGGTGAAGGACAATATAGACAAATTTTTATTTTTAAGACATCCCTTAACCTCCTTCAATGGATGGGAATAAAAGGTGGCCCCTAATTCCTTTTGAGTGGCCCCTAAAAACGCTAGAATATAAATGAACAAAACAATTATTTCCCCCCCCAAAAAAAGGGTGATTCTAGACCCACCCTGAAACCGCCGAAAATCATGTGGCCTCCATGGATTAGTGACGTAACGTAGATGTTAATATTTTATTATCTCCATTATGTCCCTTGGTTCCCAGTCTTTGCCTCTTCTTCTATAACCTTTACTTTTTTTTCTTATTCTGATCTATAAATGTTCTTTGTGGGTCGAAAATTAAGTTGTTTAATCAAAACTCTAAATCAAATATTTTTCATGTGCTATCAAAATATCATAATCAGAGTTATAATCATATGCCGATTTCTACCAAAAAAGACGTTTATCAAAACCTTGTTGATATATTGAAATTTAATTTTTGATTTTGGTTTGAATGCTCTAAGCTGATATGGGGACGGAGAAATAATTTACAAACCCTAGACTAAGATTGATATTGAGAACTAATTTTTATTTTTTATTTTGGAAAAGATGTGTTTTTTCTTTTTTCAAAATCTTGTTTGTTCTTGTAAAAAAAAAGGGTTTAAGTGGGTACATTTGCGATTCTACATCTCACCTCTCAGGTAAAGATTACGGATAATAGATTTTTGGGTTTGAACTTTGAAGAAAAATGAAAAAAACTATATATGTATCAGAAATTAAATTATCTTTCTCCCTATCGATTATTATTGATTGATGTCTGAATGAGGATTTTTGGATTTGAAGTAGAAAGTTTTTTTAAAATCATGATTTTCAAGAAGAAGAATAGACTGAAGAACAAAGAAAAACAGAGGTTAAAGAAGAAATATTTCACGGGACGACCCTTGTTGGGTTAGTTCCCAAAGATGGCGTCGTTATGGGTGATGATAGCGTTTCAATAAAACCCAGTAGATATGAGCTTGATGATAATTATGAAGATAGCATTGTGGTCAGTTTAGTAGAACCATAAATCGTCGGTAAGTTTTACCATTAAAAAAAAATTGTTCTTTATTTTTTATTTATTTTTTGCTTTTACAGCTACTGTGCTGTATCTATCAAATGATGAATATTAGATGGTAAAGAAATAACAGAATCATTAGTAGAACTCATTGAGGTATAATTTTCAGTAGATCCTATTAGGGTAGAGAAAATATTTCCTTATAAAAGATTAGAGATATAGGTAAAAAAAAGTAAAGTAAACAAAATAAAATGGGATCAAACCTAACCTACGTCTGATACCATTTATATAACTTCCTCACACTTTCAGAGAGTATGAGAAAAAATCACATTCAGTGGTAATTGATCCTCAACATCTCAAATATCCTGAATGCATTTTCTAATATGGTAAACACATATACACAAATATCTATAACATAACTGCATATCTATTGGAAGAATTTGCACAAGGTCTAACTATATCTTGTCAACTGTCATGTGCTTTTACACATCTCACTGTATGTTTTTTACAGATGTGCGAAAAGTTTACAAAATTGATGAGACAATGATTTTGTCCGCTACTGGGGATGAGTGAAATTTTTTTAGGGTCAAGGTTTCTCTTATGCAGAATGTAAGTCAAGTTATTCGATAAGTCTTTGGATCTACACCAAACATTTCGAATTAATCTACTAAATTTTATTTTTTTTACTTGTCTTTTTTATCTAGTTTGAGGATAACCAATGGGGGTGGTTAAAGTGAGGTGATTCTGGTAGCTATGTAAAAACTTGATCATGGAAAAGTTTAAGCTTGGACTTAGAGAAGAAGTTCTATGGTTCGGTGGTAATTCCATGGTAACACCAGCAAGAGGAGAAGGAAAAAGAGGTGTTGATGGTGTTGGTGAAGAACAAGATTAAGATGAAATCTTCAATATCAGTTTTTCTTAAAATAAATATAGTTATATATGTATTGTACATGTAATTTCTGGGTTTTCATGTGTAAAATACATCTTTCTCTATTTTATAATTTAATATAGTTTGACTATTTATCTGTATTTCCATTTTTACTCTAAGTTTGAATTTCATGGATATCATATGAGGTTCTCTTAGTATTTCTTTGCCTTGATCAATCTTTCAGATTCATATGTATTTGTTGACTAACTTTAAGAGTTCAAATTTTAGTCTACTTAGAATATTGTCAATCTTCTATAACATCTACTTTTTTGGACACAAGAGAAACAAATGTTTGAATTTCACGTGTCTTATGGATGAAGTTATTGTTAATTATTATTTTTGCTTAATAAGTTCTTGTTAATTATAATTTCACTCAGTCACGCGATTTCAGCTCTTGGAATTTGGAGTTCAAAAATTTGTCGATAATTTTAAAAGATTAACTAATTATTATCCATTGAGATGTCAACATTCCTAACACTATAATGATCACTTAACAATCTACAAGTTATCGTGGGAAAAACGATAAAGTTATAAAAGTTAGAATAATTTAACTTAGTACGGTTATGTCATAAATCCCACCACTTTCTGGTCGTAGTTAAATCTTCAAAGATCGTTTGTGGGGAATGGGTTGAAGTTGGGTTATATTGCTGATGAGAAGATTGTGGATATAACCCATTTTTCTTTGGTTCTAGAGAGAAATAGCTGGAATCAATATCCTCGGATAAGAAGGTAAGGTAGGGGGATACCTCATTCAAAAGAGCATCAATTGTCTTTTCCATTTGGGAAACACAAATAAAGTCGGTTAGTTCCATAATTCAAGGATCATAACCTTCTTATAAACCATACCTTCTTAGATTAAGCTAGTATTTGACACATTATACAATTCGGTTAAAAAATCAAAAAATAGGTTGGGGTGAAGAAGCTAAATATATTTGTTGGACATTGATGCTCGAAATAAGTATATGTTGCTCATACCAAATTTTAAGCTTCAATTGTTTCCCTTTATGAAACAATCTTGGGTGAAAACTTCTTTCTAATTTGGGTTGCAAATTGAATTTGAATATACCTCACGTTGAACTCAAAATACGCAAGTTTACATCAAGAAATTTATGAAATTGTGAAACTCATTATCGAAGAAATTGGTTTATTAAAATAGTGCTAGTGTTACAGTATTGTGTAATTGTGATTTTTTCCTGTAACAAGCCAATGAATCACCAATAATTCATGTACTCTTTGCACTAACGACCAACCTTTTTTCCTTCCACTTTTTTGATGTTTAGTATTTACCGTTGATAATTAGAAAAAATTTAACAATGTTTTTGATTCTGTTTAGGTTTTTGTATAGTTAGTTTGTATGTTGTATAGCTTTGTTACTTGTACATGTTCTCTTCTTGTTTTGGCGATTATTTAATAACCCACATGATTGTCTATTTGCTAATGATAAAACCATAACAAGTTTTAAAGCACCTCCTGGAAGTATATCTCCACTTTCCCACCAATATTCTTGAACATCCACTTTTTCGGACGCTGGATAAATATTAGGATTTCATGTTTCTTATGGATGAAATTATGGTTATAATATATCATTCAATGTCTCGGCTCCAATTCTTTGAATATAGAGCACAAAAACTTGTTGATGACTTGAAAAATTAATTAAATGCTATCGATTGGGATGTCAGTATTCATAACACTATAACGAGCGAGGCATGCCAATCTAAAATTATCATGGGAAAAACGAGAAAACAACTATTATGGAGCTGATCAAATGTGTGAGAAATGAGCATATATTATATTGGTACCGATAAAAGGTCCTGAGGGTAATGTTTATATAACTTTCACAACTCAATTGTTTATTATTTTAAAAATTTGTTACATCTCTTGTTTATCGTACTACAAAGAACTATGCAAGCTTGCTAATGCTACGAGAATTTCGGACTCAATTCCCAAAATTTGTGGAACATATGCATACATGCATTCATCATATTATACCACGTTGTCACGTTTTGGTGATTTGTTCCATTGGAATATTGGGTCCTATCATGTGATCGTGAATAAGTTTGCTAGTCAATTCTTAGACCAATTTCGTCAACATCATCTCTTTGTTATATATATATTTTTTTTGCTCGATCAATTTCGAAATTTTACTAAGCTATAGTGGCAAAAAAAAAAATAGAAGAAGAAAACAACAAAAACTCCTGAAATGACGAGGGTACTCAAGTACATCACAATATTTTCGTTTCAACCTATAAGTCCGATATCTTAAGTGATCGTCTATAGACAAAGTCGGGACGATACAACTTCAAGATATTCACTTGATAATAGTTACGGTCCGAAACCGATTTACTATAGGAACAATATCAAGTGATTAGGATTAACGTACAAGTGTTATTTACTTTATTATAATAAACATTTATAATACGGAAGTAAAGTAAATGACACAACAATATTTTGTTAACGAGGAAACCGCAAATGCATAAAAACCAAAGGACCTAGTCCAGTTTTGGATACTCTCAGAATTAAGCCGATGTACAAAGAACAAATCCAACTTCGCATAGTTGAGACCAAATAATCTACCCCTGTTTACTTAGTTGAGACCAATTAATCTACCCCTCAATATCCCAGCGCCTACAACCGTCTGGCCAACACACGTGAATCCCAAGACAAAAATCATTATCTTGAGTTGTTTACCGATGTAAAGTGTTAAGCACTCAACTCGTTTTGAGCATCTTCCAAACATCAAAGGAACAAAGCTGTTTGGTAACTACTCCAATAATCTTTTAGAAAAGATTCGTTGACTTTGTGACAAAGGCTATTCCGTTGAAACTAGTAAACTCCTTTGCCGCGTAAGGTCAATCCAAGTCCAAAAATAATAAGATCTAGATTCACAATTATCAGACTCAGATATTGAAGAATACCACCAAATGATAGTTGACGATTTAAACGACTATATGATCAAATCTATCAAAGATAAATCAGATTTTAGTCTGATCCCATACGATCAAGATGTGTGCACAAATCACGAGATACAAAAAAAAACAATAAAAACCTTCTTGTATTCAAATCTTCAATTACCTTTTATTGTACCTACACCACACAAAATTGAATCCACTTATGATCAATCACATACTGAATGTAGTCTGCTAACAATGGATGATCACAAGTTGTCTTCAGATTAAAAAAAAGTTCTGAAGATCCCGTCAATACATTGATCTAGTTTGAATGACCTTATATCAGAAGATAAAGCTCTCAAGAATAATCAAATTAGGTGCAATCAAAGGCTCTCGATAAGGTTTTCAATCGGGAATTTTCACAAACATGTTAACAACAGAAAAGGGTGTTTTAGACTTCTGAGGGTTGTTGTGGACTTTGGTCTTTCGGATTTGTTTGCTAGTATCTAGGAACCTTAAAAAGTGTGTTGAGGTAGTTTTGTCGTGCAGGCTTGGAGTACGACCCTATATAATTTCCCCTGTAATATCTCGAAATTTCAGAAAAACCAACCAAATTTACATTAAGGTTGAAAAATAAGTGAGAACTCACTTGTCCCTTTAAGTTCTTAAATAGAAGTAATTTATGATTATATACACATGTCCATTATGTTTAGCGTATTCTGTGTAAGACAGTTGCAAATGTTTGTTTTCTAGATTAGATTCTAGAGCATGTTTTGATGAATTGTGAGTTAGTGTAAGAACAATAGTTTTCAAATCCGTAAGCATTTTGGTTTTATTGAAAACGATAACGTCCAAGGTGTGAGATAGTGCGAGAATTAAAATTTGAGTGGATCCGCCCCCAAAGCTAGAAAAAAAATAAAAACTATGTTACATTTAGTTTTTTTTTTTTTGTAAGTTAAAATGCAATCCAAAAGACTAACTTAGGGGGTTAGTATCCCTTACAACAGAATGAGTAGAGCCATCTAATGTTAGTCTATTAGAAGCACCCCTAACATTTGATTTATCTACTGCTATAGCTTGAATAATACAAGAGGGAAGAATAGTTCTCCAATTTAAAATGTTCTAGCTTCTTTGGCTAGTACATCTGCCACATTGTTTGCAATCCTAAGAACTAAACAAAAACCCAACAAATTTTGAAACTGAGAAATTTTTTCTTTGACTTCATCCATAATAGATCTATTCTGCCAACTTATTTGAGAAACTTTCCCATTTAAGTAATTGAACAGATTCTTATAGTCTTCTTCCACTGTGAAATTTGACAACCCTTTGTCAACTGCCCAGTTTGCTCCTTGTAGTAATCCTATGGCTTCCGCTTCTTCAGGGGAAGAGGCTGTGAACGATCCTTCCCGCCAAGATCGAAGTCCCTGCATTATTCCTAAGAATTAAAGAAAAACCTGCAGGCAAATCTATGGAAATCCATGCAGCATCAATGTTAAGCTTTAACTGAGAACTTTTAGGCAAAAACCAGTTTTGTATCTTCAATTTTCCTTTAGAGAACTGTCTTGAAGGCATGTTACCCTTGTACCAGAAGTCTATAAATCTTTATATCTCTAAGCCTAGTTGATGCTGTTTCTGTTCAAAAACTCAGTTGCATCTCTCTTTCCAAATAAACCAAGCTTTTGTCAAGATCATTTCAATAGGTATTTCAGACTCTACTCTCCTTATCCCTGTTTTGCAGATTTCTAGAAAAGAAAATATATTATCTGAGTTAAAAACAACAGGAGTAGGCTCTAAATCCCAAACAGATTTGGCATAAGGGCAAGCAATCAGAAGATGTTCTATGGTTTCAGTTATATCACAACCAAAAAAAAAATTAGGGTGTACATCTTCCATGAATTTTGATAGTTGTGAATTTGTTGATGGAGCACCCTGTAAACATTTCCAAGCAAAAATTTTGATTCTTTGTGACACATTAAGTTTCCACAAGTTATTTCAAAAAGAAGCAGACTGTCCTAAGTTATAGAGGTTTGTTCTTTCAATGAGTTTGTTATACATAGATTTCACTGTATATACTCCAGAGGTTGTGAGGAGCCATCTCAGAGTGTTTGGTTTGTTACTAGCTATTCTAGTATTGATGATCCTCTTAGCAATGTGAGCAGGGAACATTTCGAAAATTAAAGTTAAATTCCACTTCTTTGTGAGAGGGTCAATCAGATCCGTCACAAGTGTTAAAAAAGAGTTAGCAGGAGTTATAAAGTTCCGAAGGCTTCCTTCCAAATTAGGTATCCATCTATCATCCCAAATGTTAATATTGTTACCATCCCCAATTTCCCAGATGCTATTTTGTTCAATTAAGTGAATACCTTTGCTTATGCATTTCCATATCCAGGAACTAGTTGATGGGATTTTAGCTTTAAAAACAAAAGTATTTCTAAAGTATCTAGGCTTTAACTGAGACGCCCACAGAGCATCTGGCTCAGTTAGTAATCTCCAAGCAAGTTTAGTTATCATAACAATGTTAAATTTATGAGCATCCCTAAAACCTAGACCTCCTTTACTTTTTGGTTTGCAAAGACAAGAATAAGATTTAGGGTAATAACCCTTATATTCTGATTCCTTGCCCCACCAAAAATCCCTTTGTAAGGCATCTATCTTATTAGTGATTTTCTTGGATAAGATAAAACGACTCATTTGATAGCTAGCCATACTTGCCAAAGTTGACTTATTAAGAATAAGTTTACTGGCTTGAGCAAGAATTTTACCCATCCAACCTTGAATCTCTTGTTCCATATTTTCTACTAAATTTTCAAACAGTTTAATTTGACTTTACTGATAAAGAGAGGGGTTCCTAGGTAGGAGTCTTTAGGGTTGATTTTCTTGATTTTTAGGACTTTACTAATCATTCTCTGGTGCTTTGGTTGAACTTTTTTACTAAAGAAGACCCCTGATTTCTCAAAATTAATAAGCTGACCTGAGGCTTTGCCAAATGATTCAATAAGAGCAAGAATGTCGTGGCATTCCTTAAAGTCAACTTTGATGAATAAGAGGCAATCATCAACAAAGAAAAGATGAGAAATTGGACTATTTTTAGGGGTAATCTTGACCCCATTGATAAGTTTTTCTTGTTCACTAGTTAGTAACAACCTAGAGAAAATCTCCATACAAATGATAAAGAGATAAGGGGAAAGGGGATCCCCTTGTCTAAGCCCCCTAGATGGTTAAAAGTATTCTCCAGGACAACCATTGAGTAAAATTGCAATGTATGAAGTTGAAATACATTGATGAATTAAATTACAAAACTTATTATTAAATCCAAAAGCCTTCATGGCAGTTAATAAGAAGTCACTGTCTATTCTATCAAAAGCCTTATACATGTCTATCTTGATACCCATTTCAGCATGCTTCACTTTTTTTTAAAGGAGTGAATTATCTCTTGGGCAATGATAATGTTATCAGAAATTTTCCTTTTAGATAGAAAAGATGCTTGGAAAGGTGAGATGATTGAATTAAGAAGAGGCTTGATCCTGTTTGAGAGAATTTTAGCTATGATTTTGTAAATAGTATTACAAAGGCCAATAGGTCTGAAGCCGCTAGGATCTTTAGGATGTTTGCTCTTAGGTATTAAGAAAAGAAAAGTTGTGTTGAAATAAGGATGAAGGTTTCCTGATTCAAAGAATTGTTGACTAGCAAGGACTACTTGTTCACATACAGTTTCCCAATTCATTTTAAAAAAGCTAGCTGGAAAACCATCAGGACCAGGGGATTTATTTGGTTTAAGCTTTTTTATGACTAACCAATTTTTCTCAGCAGAGGAAATCGAATTTAAGGAAATATTCTCCTCATGGGAGATACAAGAATGAATACTTTGAAATAACAAAGGGTCAGAAACTAGAGGAGGAGAGGGAGCTGAAAAGAGTTTAGAGAAATGATCCATCAAGGATTTGTGCATTTCTTCTCTTTTAAAAGTAATAACATTATTACTCTTTTTAAGACACTCAATATTATTCCACTTCCTTCTCTTCATAGTTTTAGTACGAAAATATTTGGTATTTTTTTCCTACATTAACCAAATTATCCCTGGATTGCTGTTTTGCTATGGCTTTTTGGGTGGCATAAAAGTTTTCTAGGTATAAAAGTTTGTCTTTTACCTTTTCTTCTTTTTGGAACACAAAACTAGATTTATTCAGTGTTTCAATTTGGGATAAAGTTTGCTTTATCAGTTTGGAAGGAAGACCAAAAATGTTTTTCTTCCAAAATTCTAAGTTAGTTTGTAAATTTTGAAGATTCAAAATCAGAGACTCAGGATGATTTTCTTTAATAGTGAGATCCCAGGAATCTTTGATGGTTTGAGGTTTAGATTTTATGAATTTTTCAATGGCTTTTCAAAAAAAAAAAAAAAAAAAATCACGGTACCTGGAATAGCCAAATTGGCATCATGATTATATTCTCGTCCTAAGCTAAAACCAAAAGGGTAATAACTATTTCCAATAGAAATCGAAAATAAGAAACCTCCAGCCTTTGAATCCTAGTTAGAAAACTAGTCCGACACTACACTCTTCCCTCTGCCCTCTCGCCTCCATTCAATCAAAAACCTATTTAGCTAAACTATCAGCTCACAAATTGGTTTCTCTATAACTATAACTATGTTTCAAGCTTAAGCCTTACAGCAGCAGTCCCAGTAGAAATTGGAAACCGTGGTAACTTACTATGATTCCTGCACATAAAACCATAATGCAGCATTTTCAGTAAAATGGAATCCGGGTAAACTGTCTGCATTCATTAGCAAGCACAGTCTTCATCTCATCACCCATTTTAAAGAAGCTTAACTCCGGGATTTTTTATCTTCCATTAGCAAGGCCGCAATTAACATGGTTGTGTGACTGTTTCATGCCTGTTACTGTATCCGATACTTACCAGAGAGAATTACTTACTAGTAAAAAAAAATAAAAAAAATACACCCCAATAACTAGAACAAGAAGGCAAAGTAGTGCATCTTGAGCAAATATAAACTACATTAGAAAGATCCATGAATAAGAGGTTTTGCACAAATTACATCTCGCTTTTAAGATTGATATCAAATGCAGACATCCATAGTTTACCTATAGCAACCAAATCACCATTTTCTTTCATTTTAATCACCACCATCACTGAAGAAAGATTTCCTTGATGTCCCAGTACTTTAGCCTCAATTTTTACTTCATCCTACATGCCAATTCCCATCTCCATCCTACATAAGTATATCAAAATATCACCAGAATTTCAATTCAATCCAGAACAAGATCAAGGCAAAGACCACTAAATTTTATGGGTTTAATTATGTTCACAAATATGCTTTTCGGTACTATGAAATTGCAATGAATTAAGCCTTTCTGGACATGAACAGAGTAGAGATTTTGAACAGCTTGACGTTCCATCTGGCGACCTTTTTGACCCGTAGCTACACTTTCTAACCAGTTCTTCCCAAACTGGATCGGTATCGTATTGCTCTCTTCATCGTATCCCGTCATTCCCTGTGTAAATTTCTCTCGTTTTTTACTTTTCTTCAACCACCAAGTTAAAATGTTCTAAAAGAACTCAAAATCACGGCAATAGTTTTCTTCAATTTTGTTATGTTATGTCTCTAATGTGCCACGGTGCCAACAAAAATATTCGGTATGTGCACTGTTTTATCCTGGGCCAGAACTCCATGGACCCAGTTAAAGACAAGCGGAGTCAGTTGTCTTTGTTTACCTACTATAGGTAAATGCACACAACCTTCAACAGTTTACCCCACATGGTCTATAAAGGGCCAGTTATACGGCACAAATATCAATGGAAGAACAGCTATAAAAGGCCATCTGATTTTTCTGAAGTACATTTCTCGATACACTATTCATGATTCCAACACCGGTTTTATCACCCTAAACATTCTCTTACTATTCTAGTAATTTAGTGTCCCGGTCGGATATTTGTTCGTTACTGAGTTTGGATTTTACGTTGATTAGTTAAACTATTACAAAAAAGCGAGTGCGACTTTGTGCACCCATGTTAACCCGAGGCACATTCCTCCTTTTTCTATTCGGTAGATTACTGAATCAATCTTTTTCTATTGGGTAGATTACTGAATCCCAAACCAAATTAACCATATGCAATTGAAAAATGTGGTAAAATCCGTTGATATAGTAAAATTAACAAAATTATCATATTTTGACAAAAAATATTTATGACGCGTAGAATGAAATTAGATTTTCCCCCAAAATTCATAATCCTCCGAATTCACACGTTAAAAACTTATTAAAGATTTTCAACCTGAGCTATAAAGACTGACCTCGGTCACAAAGAAATAATGGAATCCGAAGAGAATCCTTTCTGGAAGCTCAACAACAGCAACTGGATCCACTGACATTGTTTTGGCATCAATTACATTCACTATTGATTATCTGCACCAATTAACATATCAATGTTTGTTAGCTAAGAGGCAAATGATTTTTACTTTACATTTACAAAAATCAGATCACATTGTAATATTATTTGATATAAAATAAAAGAGGTCTTTATCCACGTTGTCCGCCACTAACCGCAAATATCATGTTTATCAAAATGCACATAGAGTTTTTCTCTCTCTCTTCTCTCTTATTCCTTCTTCTCCAACAAAATCATCAAAAACAACCCTTCTCTGCTCGGATCTAGTCCATTTTTGGACTATATCTGAGCAGATTTATTCAGTTTTTCTTGCTTTCTAGGTTAGTTAGTAGATTAGTTTGGTTTTTATTATGTTTCTACTTATCTACACTATTTTGGTGGTTTTATGTACTCTTTTGAGGTTTATCTTCGCTTTAATGGCGATTCTTGGTTATTGGGCTGGGTTGTAAGATCAATAGTGATGCTCTCCATGTTCTCCAACGACGAAATCTTCATTTTGGTTGTCTCCGGCGACGGAATCTTCATCATCAATTTATCCGGCGACGGAATCTCCATAGGTGGTCTTTTTGACAACGGAAGCTTCATCACTAGTTATAAGAGATTTGAGCAAATCACTCCTACATTATGAGCATTTCTTTCTAAAGAAGAAAAACAAACTAAATGGTTGGAATTTAATTCCGAGAAAAACCATTCTTCTTCCGATTTAATCGGATCTTATTCATACTTGTATTTGTCTTACTCCGGTAATCCTTCTCTCTCTCTTGTCGGATTTCTCGGTATTATACTCTTACGGTATGTTCTTGTTACTTTGTATTCTCTTATTTTCGATCTTAAACTCATTGTAACCTTGAAATCCCATTAATGAAAAGGTTCCTTGTTTATCAAAAAAAAAAAAAAAAAAGTGCACATAGAATTATATTCACATAAAATTGCCCTTATATCGTGTGTCCTTTTCTTCTCTAATTCATCTTTCCTCTAGGTGCTCGTGAATTAGTAACAAGAAAACCTACTCTACGTGAAAAATTGAGAAAGGGAATCGCAACTCAGATAACAATATTCACTGTGTGACAATTACTAGACTCATGATACAAAACACCATCGACCAAACATTACTGCCTGCGAAAAAGGACAACTGACCAGTAATCTGTACAAACTTGAGGCAATCTTTACATTTGCAGCATGCAAACATTCATCATATATCAAGCAAATTTAAGGAATTAATATTTAATGAATGTCAAGAGGAAAACAAAAACATACACAATAAGGAAATTACTCACTTCTTGGTTGTGTCTGAATGGGCGCTTTCGAACGGGCCAAAGGCTTGCGCAAAAGATCTAAATAAGGATAGCAGAAGCTAATTTCGAAAATAAGGAAGCAGAAACCAATTCCGTAACCACACCACTTTTAGCCTTTTTTGTTGACGTCTTCTGTTTCCAATCATAAGAATGTAGAGAGACTTTTGTTATATCTCTAGTCACAGTTGGGTAGGATTCTATAATAATCCGGTCTTCTCCTGCAACACCATGGAAGTAAGGGTATCTACCATGCCTTTCCCCCCAATTAAAAGGTAACTCCATAGTAATTTCAGTCCACTTGCTGTACCTGCCAGTCGAAGTAACATCACCACAAATCCATAGCTTTACAACCTTATCAGACCATCTCTGAAGTAAAGCTATATGCCCACCCACGTCTGTTAAACTATCGAAAGGACCAAACTATCGCCTCCTGGTGGATTCTTACATTTGTCTCTGATTTCTTGAGGAACCTGAATCACTTTGAATTTCTCTTGTCCAACATCAAATGCATTTAATATTTCCGGGATCCCAATGGATTGCTTACCCTAATAGATAAAACCATTTGCGTAAACTGAAAATTTTACAGTATATGAAAATGGCACCTTCTCGTCGATGTATCTCCAAGTGTTCTCTCCTAAGGTCAAGACCTCACAAAAGTCAATCCACTGTATGTCTTTACCTATAGTTACGACGTTAGAATTGCGTGTCACCGGCCCACGTACCCTCCAAGTGCATAGAACTTTGTGTTGTTTGGTGGCTGGATCAAATCCAAGGAAATAGATAGGTAACCATATACCACAAGAATAATCTGCAATGAAATTGTAGTTTTTGTTTTGACGAAGTGACGAAGCTATCCATGGTGTTGATTCTCTGGTACTCGGATTCAGTATGCGAACAGCAGCTAAACGACGGTTAACAAAACAAATCAAACCATTAACGGGATCTAGAATCTCAGTATAACAAAATGACTCTTGCTCTAATCTTGTAACAGTAGTTCTTATGGCTTGCAATCTTCCACTTTCAAACAAATTGCCTAGCAAAACAGACTGTTTATACTTATAGTCCCTCATACCCACATACCCGTTTCTTTTAGAGATTTCAACCTTGATATAACTTGGAACAACAATAAAGAGTCTGGACAATGTTGCTTTGACCGAGTGAAGTGTAAATCAATCAAACCTTGATCTTGGCAAATTGAGAACTGCCAATGTTTGCTTACACACTTGAAACGCATGAGTGATTTGACCGGGAACCAGCTCAATATCTCAAGCAATATTCCATAGTGATCGAAAATACTATTGCTGCTGTCCCTAACCTTGTCGTCAGTACACTTCATCTTCTTATTCTTACTCTGTTCGATGATTTCATGTTCCCCCTCCCTTTTGCTGCTGCTACTATTACTACCAACAACAAGTTCTGGGTTGGCACTACTACTACACTTATTACTCTTTCTGGTATCATTACTCTCATGTCTCTTCCTTTTTTTCCCGTAAAAATTTTTACTAGCTAGATTGAGTTTAAGTAATCTCCTGCCATTCCTCTTAGCTTTGTTACCCATTATCACCTCTCTAACCATATCAAATCGGAAGCAAACACCAAATAACACAGACCCACGAATCACAGATCTGATAGACTGATAAATAAGAACATAACTGAAAATCGGGGCGATACTTACCAAAGGAGATAGATGCCTAGGGTTTATACGGGGGCAGCTCTGTGGGATGGAAAAGGAAATGGTAAAGTTTGATCTCTTAAGTACGCAGCTTGGAGTTTTCTTTTTCAAAAGGAGCTCTCCCCTCTCTCCTAAACTCAGGGCGATTATGAGTCAACTCGGTTCCAAAACAATTTGATTTCGATCTTGATTTTAATCTTTTCTCAATAGTTTTTGATCTCTGCTTTGATTAATATTTGTGCATCTATGTCTTCTCATACTATCCTAATGGTTTTCTCTTTCAAGGATTTATAAATCAAGTTTTCATAATTTTATCTAGACTGGTTAACATCTCTTGTTACAATTCCTCTACCCATTCAATTTTTCCTTTCATCTAATTTTCTTTATCTTCTAATGGCTTTCTAAACTTCTTTTGCAGGACCTCATCCATTAAATCATGACGGGCATCAATTTTTGGACTTCAGTATGGTGGTATCTCACACTGGCAACTATATTGTTGCAGCCAACGACAGTTTTGATTTCAGCTCCGACAGCAGTTTTGCAAGTCATCGATCAAAAGGTGGTTTCTATCAGTATGATCCATTATTTTAGTTTAGATTATGTTTATGATCACAACGGGTTAGATTTTTTAAGTCTCTACGAGTTAAACAGTCTGATCCATTGTTGCACGAAGAATTTTTTGAATTTTCAAAATTCAAAGTTTCCCCTTATAACTCTCCGTAATAGATGGCCATGCAATATAGTCATGAATACATATCAGTTGACCTATATCTCATTGAATGCCAGCATTATTCTTCCATCTCAAAAGAAGATATCGATTCCAAGAATATCTCAGAATATTTATACCAATATAACTAATTTTAGTTATAATATTTTCGATCTCCATCTATATAATATAAAGAAAGTGAAGCTTTTTATTAAAATATGTTCCCAAGAAAAGTCTCAACTTTGGAAGATCAGAAACATGTCGTCTTCTTCAAACAATCAAGTTTCTCTTATCACCTCTAAGATGCAAGCTACTAAGCTTAGAGATCTCAGCTCTAGGCAAGTCAGAAAATCTGTTGGTTCCAACAGAGCTATCTCAGCAGCTACTGAAGATTTGGGCAGTACTCTTATTGGAAAGCTCTTCACCAAAGATACTTTTGAGACAGATGCAATCATAAAGGAAGTAACTCAACTCTGGAAACAATATAAACTTCTCAATATGCGTGCTCTGGCAAAGAACATCTTTCTTTTCAAGTTTACAACATATGAAGTTGTTAAAGCTATTCTCAAAAAGGGTCCTTGGAATGTTAAAAAATACCATCTCAATCTCAAAAAATACGACCCTACCATTGTTGTGAATGATCAAACCTTTACTCATCAAGAATGGAATGTCCAATTTAAGAATATTCTTATTGAGCATCATTCAGTTCAGGTAATTGATGAAGCTTTAATTGATTTGGGTCAAAAAATTAGAACTGTTCCAGATAACTGTCGACCTGGATATGGTTCAATGATTACTGCAAGAGTCAATATTGATCTAAAGAAGCCTATACATAGAGGAGGATGGTGGAACACTGCAGATGGAGGAGTTACCTGGATTAGATATCATTGGGAAAGGCAGCCACATCTGCTCTGCAAGGATTGTTACACTATAGATCATGATGATGAAGAATGTGAAAACACTGCATTGGATCTAAAAATCAGGAGATATACTAATGAAGAATATGTCACTTACTGCCACAATCTTGCAAAGGCGTATGGTGTTGAAATTATTGAGGACCTTGACTTGTTGCTGGAAAGAGTTTGTGAAGCTAGCCAAAGACAAATTGAAGAACAAGCTGAGAAGCAAGAGGAAGAAAGGAAGGCAAATAGAGCTAGAAATGAGGATGTTGAAGAAAATATGGACTCCAGGGTGACTCATATTACTCATACAAACAATGTTGGTCTTAATATTGGATCTACTGTGAGATTGGAACACTTTGATGGCATGGAGCATGACTTGGCTGAAGAGGGAGGACCATCTGAAAGAGAGTACTCTCATGAAATGGCTGAGGATTCTGCAACTGTGGCAACTAAATTCTTAACTCTTCCTTTACAAATTAATTTTTCTTATCTTTATTGCTTTCTTTTTTCAAAGATGAAACTTTTGGCCTGGAATATTCAAGGCTTAGCTAAAAAATTTACTAGGGATCAACTTTTTGTTCTAGTCAAGAAACAATCTCCTGATTTTTTATTTCTACAAGAGACCAAGATAGATAGTGCATGAATGATTTCCCAAGCAAATAGTCAAAACTACTGCAATTATGTCTTTATAGACAGATTTGGCCTAGCTGGAGGTATCTTATTTATGTGGAAAGATGGAATAAACTGTGAAATACAAGTGTTTCTAATGACATGATACATGTGGTCACTAAACTTAATCCTAGTAAGCCTGAAGTGCTTATTACATTTATGTATGGTTCCACTTATTTTGATAAAAAGAAAGAACAGTGGGACTATCTTCAAAGGATTAGTGAAAATATAAGCCAACCCTGGTTGGTTATAGGTGACTTAAAGTTTCATATGCATGAGTTATCTGAAGCTGAAAATTTTTCTATGGAGGATAGATATGTTCAAGATAAAATGAACATTTGTAGTTTGATGGATATAGGATACACTAGCAAACACTATACTTGGACTAGTAATAGTTTTGGAACATGTACTAGAAAGTATAGAATTGATATGGCTATAGGTAATACCTACTGGTGTACTTCCTTTCCTCATGTTAAACTTCATCATCTTGTTCAGGCTGGCTCTGATCATTGCCCAATTTTACTAGTTCCAGAAAATTTAAGTAATAACTCTTGAAGACCATTCAAATTTTTTGCAATGTGGATGAAACATCATGCTTTTAGAAATTAGTTAACTATAGCCTGGAATACTAATACTCATGGTTCTGCAGGTTTTCAACTTATTGCTAAGCAACAAAGTACTAGGAAAAAACTTTCTCACTGGAACAGAATTGAGTTTGGTGATATTGATAGAAATATTGATAGATTACAAGCTCAACTTGAAGCTGCCCAGAACAACCATAATTCTGTTTCTCAACATGATAACATTGTTTTGCTTACAAAAAAACTTGATGAATGGTTCAACATTAAGACTGAATTCTACAAACAAAAATCTGTGATTCTTTCATTACTGATATGGGTCAGAATACTAAATATTTTCATATCCTGGCCAATAGGAGAATGTTTAAGAAAAACATTGATTGTCTTTGTACTAATGATGGTTCTTGGATTGATGATAATGTTGAGATTGCTAACATGCTTGTTTCTCATTTTGAACAGGTTAGTAAAACCTCTAATCCTAGGTTTATTGATATAAGTTTTGATATCATCTCAACTGTCATTACCTCTCAGGATAACTCTTTTCTTAATAGACCTCCTACAAGTGATGAAATTTTTCAAACTATTAAGAATATGAATGCTTGGAGGTCTCTGGACCTGATGGTTTTCAGCCAGGCTTTTATAAGTATAACTGGGATATAGTAGGACAAGATGTTATTAATGTTGTGCAACACCTTTTTGAAACAGGGTTTATGCCATCTTCTTTTAATCAAACTTATCTAAGTTTGATACCTAAAACTGATAGTGCTACTAAACCTGTTGAGTTTAGGCTAATAGACTTATGTAATACTATTTACAAAGTGATCTCTAAAATTCTTGCTGATAGAATTAAGCCATTTTTGAAACATCTTATAGCTCCTTATCAAGAGCCTTTGTCCCAGGAAGAGATATTCATGACAACATTATTGTGGCTCATGAAATGATTCATACAATGAAACACAAAGAGGGACAAACACGAGTAAAATAAGTTTTTGAAAGTGTTAGTCGAAATGATTTAGATTTTCATAACCTGACGACTAATCATATCCGTTAACTAGTCTTCAAGGTTTGGGATGAATATCATGGGGACCATGTGAACATTACTTTCAGTGATGAAAAGTCGTCACGATATTGGAAATTCGTCAAGGTCGATGAAGAGATACCATGAAGACTACATAAATGCAAATCAACAATTAAAAATTTTCTGACCTCATTTAACGTTCAAACAAAAAATAAAAATGATGGTCGCTAGGTTGGGAAGGAAAACATATTCATTTGAGTTTGACAAAAACAAGCAGCTACTTTTGAGAGACGAGTTTTTCTTGAGAACAAATAATGGAAAAAAAGAAGAAGACGATGTAAAAATAAAGTAGTTTTTGTTAGGTTGGGAAGGAAAACAGATTCATTTGAGTTTGATAAAAACAAGCAACTACTTTTGAGAGACGAGTTTTTCTTGAGAACAAATAATGGAAAAGGAGAAGAAGACGATGGAAAAATAAAGTAGTTGTTGTTAGGTTGGGAAGGAGAATGAAATTAGTTTGAGGTCGGGAAAAAATAGAATTTGGTGAGGATAGTTAGTTAATTTTATCATGTTTGGACACCCCTTAACCTTTTAATCAAGTCCACTTAAATTTCTATGTACACCAATCAGTTTGGGCCCTTTGGGTTACCCCAAACTAATTGCTAACTGGGGCATGCCCAATAAGAGAAGCCTATACAAATATTTGGAAAACGTTTCATCTGAAAAACATAAAATATTGGGTTGTCACAACATGCAACGGCGCAACCCCTGGTTTTGTGTGTTTTGCATCCGCAGGTCATGTCATGCTTAGCTTTTGACTAAAAAGCACACACAAGACTAAGGCTGCACAAGAACCGGTCAGAAGTCCAAGTACCGTACTTAAACCGAAAAAATCGGAACGGAACCGTACCAGAACCGGTGTAGGCGGTACAGGGACCGGGAATGTAAATCAGAAGCGGTGTAGGACCAGGTATAGGGATTGGTTCTTGGGTAGGTACCGGCTTGTACCGGACCATAAGAACCGGTTAATATAAGCCGTCCAAATTAGTTAATCTCATCCATCAATCGTAGGTCTTATCTATAGAGATTAGAGAGTATCGAGTATCATTTTCTCATTCTCTCACTCGTCTTCTTCTTTTCTCTCAACTGAAATAAAAACAGTTGCACAATTCTTAGATTCACTTCTTCAAGTTCAACTTTTTCTTCATCACCACCACCACCTTCTTCTAAAGAGAAATCAATTACTTCTTCTGCTTCTTCTTATTCAATCAACAACAACAAGTCAGGGATTTCTGTTGCTGCTAATAATCAAGACAAGGATTTGAATGGGTTGTTGATATTGATGGTCCGTGAGAAGAAATTGGTCTGAATATGATTTTGGGTGTTATTGCAATCGTTAAGAAGGGAAAGATGGAAATGAATAATGGGTTTCAATTGATATTAAGTTTAATTCATGTTGATACTGTCATTGAAGATATGAAGAAGAGATGGAGATCTGAGATTGAACTTTTTGCATATTTGAAATCGAACAAGGAGAAATTAAATGATAGATACTGTTTGATTGATTTACCTCAAGTTCATGTTTGAATCAATGAGATTTGTTAAGATCTTTAGCGAGTTGACGTAATTCTGGAAGTGTGACTTGATTTCTTTCGTTAATCCAATTTTGAATAGTTGTAGTTGCACTCCGATTTGGGAATCTGAGTTTGGGTAATCTGGTTTTGAGATTATCACCATTTTCTTGATTCTCTGGTTCTTCTTCGATATGATTGGTTATTAATGATACAGATCCTGATGATGAAGAAGAGAATGGTGCTCTGGATAAGGAGAGAAAAGATGTGTTTTTGATTGGTATTT
Organism: Papaver somniferum; assembly: GCF_003573695.1. Lineage (NCBI taxonomy): Eukaryota > Viridiplantae > Streptophyta > Magnoliopsida > Ranunculales > Papaveraceae > Papaver > Papaver somniferum. The sequence continues at coordinate 6,002,219 of NW_020627707.1, forward strand.
TTTGAGATTTGACAACAGAGAAGAAGAAGAACGAATCGCCATAGCCGCAGTCTGAGTCTCTAAAACTGAAAGTGAAATTAGGGTCACAATCATTGTTCGAGATTCAAGCCGATTGAAGAACTGAAAGTAAAATATCGTCAATCCCGATTGCTGGTTGTTGATGGACTCATTCTGACGGTCTTTGTTCAATCTCTCTTGTGTGATTTTGTGTCTCTTTATCCGGCTACCTCTATGTGTGATTGAAATTTGTTTACTAGTATTGAACATGAACTAGTATCTTGTGTAGCCAGCTCAAATAATTAGGGTCAAGTTTGGAATGATGTTGTCGTATGATTGAAACTGCAGTGTTATTTTTTTTTTGGTTCCAGGCTTCTAGAGGTTCATTCAAGTGAAGTTTTCTTTCCCATTTATGTGTCAAAATATAGGTAAAAACCCGGTGCCGGTCTTGTACCGGACCGGTCTTACAAGTACAGGTACAACTCCAGGTACATGTATCGGTCCTCAAAATAAGATACCGGTCGACACCAGGTACAGGGACCGGTTCCAACAGAAAATCGGACCGTACCGACTCTTGTGCATCCTTACACACAACAACGCACAACACAACACGACAGTGACGGCACATAACACCCTAGGCACCCTTTTTTGTTTTGGTGTAGTCTACTTTCTCGGTTCTTGGTGAACGTGTGATTGAAACCACACGTAAACCGCTAGACACAACAAATCCAAAAAATGGGACCCCTGCTGTCCTCCGCGAGGCCCACCAGGACCATACAAAAAATTTGTGAGACAAAAAGTGAGATATTGTTTTGGTGTAGTCTACTTTCTCGGTCTGTTTAGAATCATCCCTTTCTTTCAAAAATTCTTGGTGAACCGCGTGATTGAAACCACACGGAAACCACTAGACACAACAAATCCAAAAAATGGGACCCCCTGCTATCCTCCGCAAGGCCCACCGGGACCACACAAAAAAATTGTGAGACAAAAAATGAGATATTGTTTTGGTGCAATCTACTTTCTCGGTCTGTTTAGAATCATCCTTTTTCTTTTTCCCAAAGGTTTAGTTTTGCAAAAAATTTGGACAATCCACCACCATTAAGACTATACTAAAACTGCATAGACACAAACAAATCCACATAAGGCTGCACAAGGTCCGGTACGGTCCGATTTTCTTATGGAACCGGTCCCTGTACCTGGTGTTGACCGGTACCTCATTCTGAGGACCTGTACCTGGACCTGTAAGACCGGTCCGGTTCCAGTCCGGTACCGGGTTTTTACCCTATTTCTGGTCTCCACACTTAGGGGTGTAAATAATACCCGAAAATACTCGGCTTTCATGTACCCGCCCGAGTCCGTCCGTACCCGAAGTAGCCCAAAGCCTGTTATGGCCCGTCATGGGCCACCTGGCCTGGTCTGGATTAATTAATTGGGCTGTCTCGGGCTTTGCAATTAATTATGATGCCCGGCCTGATACCCGGCCTGGTGCCCGACTTGAAAGCCTTTTATGTGTCATTAATCATTTAATATCCTCTTAAAAGACTTAAAAGTTACCATTTTATAATTGTCAATTTTGTATCAAGAAAAATAAAATATACAGTTGTTTTTACTTATAATTAGTCTTTTCAAAACATTAATGATAATAAATTTTCTTATAGAAAGTTTATTGTACTCTAATTAATTATTTATTATAGGCTAAACTTAAAAGTTTGTCATTATAATTTAAACATAAAATAATACTATCACTTACGGTATGCAATGTTAGAAAGGAAATGATATTGTATTAAAAATAAATATATTTAATACCATTCATTTGAAAATTTAAACTTAAATTTTTTTTTTTCAAAATAGTGGCATGTCCGGCCCGATCTGGCCTGCCCGTATAAAAAGCGGGCTTTGAGCGGTCTTTGGGTAGCAAATTATCTACTTTTACCAGGTCTGCCCGGCCTGAATTTGTTTACGGGCTCACAAATATTAAGCCTGACCTGCTCGGCCTGTCTTAGTTTTTGGGCCGGGCGGCCTGGCCTGCCTGAATTTACACCCCTATCCACACTCTTACTCTCGTATCTTAGCTGAATTTTACCATCTAACCTTAGAAAAATCAGTAAACGTGCAATCCACATCTTGATTCAATCCCACCCCAAAAATTCACATCTTGATTCAATCCCACCCCAGAAAGAAAAAGCAAAACCAAAATCATGATAATTCTTCAAATTGGAGAAAAGAAATAATCCAAATTAGTAAAACACAATACATGCAAAATCAAACCTCACAATTTCAACCACCAATAAACCATAACAGCTTCAGATCCCCTTACAATTTTGGCTATATCAACAATCTTTTTCTGGATTTAAACCGAGCTTAAACCAAACTTCTACTTCTTCAACTCATCGTTCATCCATATAAGTAATCTCCCAACAGTAGAAATCAGATAGACGTACCTGTACAATCCAAAATCATACATATGCTAAAATTGAATAAGGTTATACTATTAAACTAAGAAACTGTTCTTGTTGAGAGTTTGTAATAATTTAATTGATAAGATACCTGTAGACTTAAAATGGATCTGATCTATGGGTTGTTTCTTAGGATTTGATTTCAAATGGTTATTTCTCGAGCTTTGCTTTCTTATCTGATTTCCCATAACAGGAAAACCATCCCATGGCTTCTTCTTTCAATTTTTTTTCTTTTTTCTCTGCGTCTGAGTCTTGGGGAGTATTAGATAACAGCACCGAAGAAGAAAAAGAAGCAAAGAAGAGTGTCAATACCTAGAATGGAAGGTTAGGATTTATTTACACCCATAGTAAGGATTAACCGGTTTTTTCGGTACGGTACTGCCGGGAATAGGCCGCGAACCAGTACATGTTCCCCTCTACACCGGTTCTAAAACTTATTCCCGTTGCTGTACCGTTTTTCCCGGTTCCGGTCCAAATTTACCGGTGCCGGTCTGGTTTTCCGATTCCGATCCGGTTCCTGTGCAGTCTTAAATCCACATATGAAATCATCTGTTTTTCTGGGGCACAAGGCCCACCTTTTGATATGTCTATGCGGTTTTGGTATAACCTCATCTTTTCGTATGTCTATGCGGTTTTGGTATAACCTCAATGGACGACCTCATCTTTTCATATGTCTATGCGGTTTTGGTATAACCTCAATGGACGGATTTGTCCGGAGTAATTGTCTTTTTTAAGAATACAAACTTCTTCTTTATAAAAGGAAAATACTAGTAAATAGAAAATTGTCAATGGAAAACCTACTCTGTCCCCATCCATATGAAACATTCTACCCATTAACAATCCAAATAGTCCTTCAAGATCTCCAATCTGCAAATGGCATTACAATTCCAGAGCACGTAAAGACAGTCGAGATTGATAAGTCTTATGTATATATAACAGCCGTAGAGCCGAAAAATGAAGTGGCTACGTTCTCAGTTATATGCATATCTTAAAGGAGAAGTTTTTTCACATGGTCGAAAACAATGAAAACAGCAATTGAAGAAAAAAGCAGGTATACGACTTGTACAGATATATACCTTGATAAATTTCGCTTCACCAAAATATTCTTCCTGCTTAAGACGAGATGTCCTTACGTAGCGTGAAACATATGTTGCCTTTCCATCTTTAATTCGCAAACCATGAACCATTCTGCAGCATACCGTAACTCATATTAACAGGAAAGTACAGCACGGGGTGCAGGCATTTGTCCTACTTTAAGCATTTGAACCAATATACATATTATCTTTGAGCACTCGTAGACCAGCATAACTGTCGGGTTTGACTTGTAAGGCAGATTTCAGCACTCTTGGACGTTAAAAGGGAAAATAATAGCATCGATAAACAAAGAAAGAACAAGATACACGTACCCGTCTCCATCGTACCTGCACGCAATAAGTTAAACAGTTATTATCAAGGTACCGGACAAGAAACTTACAATAATCTTCAATAATTTGCACAGTGTCAAATGATGTAATCAAATATAATCGATTCACATGAATCATATCCACAAAAACTCGACCAGTTAATGAACAGTGATATTCGTCTAATTAACTTGCCAGTGATATCCAGCGACAGGCTTAAACTTGGGATTTGGACCGACCATTAGCAACTCTACATTCAATCCTTCCTGTATGTATAGCATCACATAAAATTAATCGGTTAACTGGCGAGATATATATATGTGTGTATGTAAGGTATGTCGTACAGTTCTCAAAATATATACATGTGCCGGATGATTATTCGTTCTTACGGGAAGGTATCCTTTAACAAGAGATTTGGTTGAGGCGGAGTTTCTTCGTGCACCGGTGCGAAAATCCCAGACAGGTGTTGGCTAGGATGTTTCGAATCATGCATGAGCTTGACTATCAAGTTCTCAAAAAAATCAAAGAACTGAGAAGCAATTCCTTTCTTAGGCTTAGGGTTCACCAATAAAAATTTTCCATCTCTTTCCACCCCAGTACTAATCGGAGTTGTAGTTTGGTGATCAGGGTTTGGCGGATGGGACACTCTAGCATGTGAGGATCTTTTGCATCGGACAATATTCAGTTTGGTACTCTTGCATGCCCGGTCATTGAAAGGAGATACTAAAGCCAATCGCTGATAGGTTACTTGGACTGACATTGAATTTCCTGAGGTGGTTACAGAACTGGATATTCTAGAGAAGAGAAGAATTGCGGGTACCAAGAATCAATTTATAAAATGATCTGGTCAGAGATGATGGCTTCAATCTTCTTGTTAGAGATGATGGGTTTGTGGCCGGTAATTAAAGAGATATTGATGATGTTGATACCGGCCACAAACTCATAATCTCTGACAAAAAGATTGATACTTTATGGTTGTACTTGTTGATGCTGATGTTAAAGACTTTTTCTGCCGGAAATCCAGCCGTTTTGTTTTGTTTCTACTTTCTAGTGGCATTTATAATTCAGTTAAAGCTGAGTTTTGGGGAGCGAAACATATAGCAAAAGCTCGTAATCTTCATTGTATTTTGTAGCATGTAATTCCATGAATGTCGTTTTCCATTAGTGCCTTCAAAACTATGAACACATTAGGAAAATTGTTTCCACTTTTGTGAAGATAATTGAGTTCCATAATTACGGGGAAGGTAATGTTTGTGCGGATTTCTTAGTGATGGGCGAAGCCTAGCCGGCTCTCAATCCAAACTTTAGCTATTTAGGCTTTTCTTTGGTATAAAATAGTCTCACAAGCCCATTTTGCACCCCTAGCATGGTAAGGACAATTTTTGCACCCCTTCCTATAACCTGGCTCCCCCACTTGTCTTAGTTATATTCGGAGCCTTTGCTACTGCTCTTTGTTGGTGGAACTCTCTACTTACCAAGGAGTGTGAAAAAAAAAATAGAGATGTCCCCCCCCCCCCCCCCCCCCTCCCACCCCACACACACACGCCACTTGTCTTAGTTCACTAAAATTTTATTCCCAATTCCAATTATTTATTTATTTTTTTGACTTTACTAACCTGGCTAAATTAGGGCCTATGACGATTAATTTGGATCTATGGATTTCTTCATCCATCCAATAGAGAATGATAAGGCGTGTCTAAAGTGTATTAAAATACTAGGTTATCCTTATACGTTATGAATAATTCCTAAAACAAATTCTAAAATCTAAATCATTTCTATTAACAATCTTCAATCAAAAATTAAAACCGAATTCATCAAAAAAAAAAAAAACTAAAACTACATCACAAACAACAAGTCAATTCTCTATTTTTTGGTTTTTGAAAAAAATTTCGACGACAAACAAATTCGAGTGATTGAGTTAACTCCCTTTAATCCGTTCCTTTAGAGAAACTCAACAATGATTTAACAATGAATCTCTGAAATTTCTTCATCTAATTTTCTGAAAAATCAACCCATAATCGGTTTATATGTGCACTAGAATAAACCGATTGTAGTTGATGTTACCAGGAATCGGTTTTTGGTGTACACATACATAAACCGATTCTGGGTTGATGTGATGAACATCAACCACAATCGGTTTATACTAATGCGCACATAAACCGATTCTGAGTCCAAGTTTGGATTTGTAGAGAAATCAAGAATCGGTCTTTATATGCCTCACATATAAACCGATTATGTGAAATATCAAGTCTTCTGTATGTTTTTTTTACTAGAATCGGATTATGTGAAAGACCACATAAACCGATTCTGGTTAACCCATTTTTTTCTTCTAGTTAATACTCGATCACAAAATGAGTATGAAATCATACTCGATTTCAGTTCGAGTACAAGTGAAAATAGTGTTATACCCGAATTGAAAATGTGTATGATTTTGCACCCAACTTGAAAACGAGTATAACTTCTCAAGCGATTTGAAAATGAGTATGAAATCATACTCATTCTTAACTTGAGTATATGTATGGAGTAGAATAAATGTTAGTTGTATTTGATGTTTAACAACACATAATTTCCCGATCAAAAAGAAAAAAATTACCAGAATCGGGTTATGTTCATGTCCATATAAACCGATTATGGATAATGATGCTGGGTAAAAGCAAATTTCAAAAAAATTATGTATGTTTTTGAAGTTACAATTGGTTGATACTAATGTGAACAAAGAACGATTCTTGGTTGGTGTTCTTAAAAATATGTCAAAATTTTAAATTTTTTCATGTTTAGATGATTCATTAACACAAGTTAATTTCACATCTAACACGATTTTTTTACTACTAATCAACTAAATTAACGCTAAGTAATCAACGACAAATTAGTCATTAATTAAAATAGTTGGATAAGGGTTTTTTAGAGATTACTTCTTAATGACCCTTTTGTTTTTTAGTCATAGGCCCCAATTAATCACCATACGCCCCAATTTAGCCATTTTTAATTTTGACTGTTTAATTCAAAAAGTGTATTCCAACTAGTTAAGTGTAAGTTGACAGTTACCTCATCTATTGAAAAGTCTTGGATCTTTGATAATATTTTGGTGGAGGAGGTCAATAATAAAATGTGATACTTTATGAGAATTTTCTTCTTTTTATATTTTCTTTTTTCCTTTTCCCATCTATTCAAGGAGGTTAGGTGCTATGTCTCCCTTCTTTATAATTATTATGATCGCTGTATTTCTTCTTCTTTTTTTATAACTATTATTATTGTTGTTTGATTAATTGCCTTTCAGAGGTTTCTTCGACACCGGTGCGAAAATCCCAAACAAGTGTTGGCTAGGATGTTTAGAATCATGCATGAGCTTGACTATCAACATATCTACAGCCTTTACGGTAGGATAGAAACTTTTTTTTTAACAGAACAACCAACATATTATTACACAGGAACAGAAGTTACATCACTAGTTATGTGAGAAATTAACAATTCAGGTGGATAAGACTACCATTTCCCACACAGATTATTTTTTCTAGCAGCTTTAGCTAGAGCATCAGCTGCTTTGTTACATTCTCTATAAACAAAGATACAAGACCAAACTGCATTAATGTTACATATGGTAGGATAGAAACTTATTCTCATGAAAGTACGGCTAAAGAAAGTAATAACTAAAGAAAAGTACCCATTTCCGTCACAATACCGTGGGATCATGTAACCCCACCTTCTATAAGTACTTTTGTAAGAACACTCTACCGAGATAACATATCCTCGTGTAATTTCAGTTTAATCCGATAATTTTCATGCTTCAGGGAAAGAAAAAAAAATGCACTCAATAAGTAAACACAAAATTGGTCAATTAACCCAATAACGACAATTTCTGGGTGAAAAAGACATGTAAAATTTTATACTGTTTAAATGGACAAAAATGTAAAAATAGCTAGGATGTAAACAGTTTCATCCTACCCATTTTCAAATACTTTTTCTTATTTTTAATTTACATCAGGATGCATCCAGTTTCATCCTCGCTATTTTTTAAGTTTAAATCGGGATGAATCCAGTTTCATCATTGCTATTTTTTTGGTGTCCATTTCACCCATATTAATTTTTATTCATCCATTAGAATCATGTTTTAAAAATATTTGGACAAATGACCCATTTCACGTAAGTAAACAGATCGGTATGAGCACACTGGCTATGCTGCACACATCATTTGTCTCGTGAAAACAATCTATTCAATGGTTGAATCTATTATTATGTTGATTCATAACCACAAAAACTTATGTTGATTCATAACCACAAAAACTAACCCAATTATTTGAATGAGCAATGAATTTTGTCCAACTTGCCAGTGATATCCAGCCGAAGGCATCAACTTAGGATTTAGTCCAACCATTAGAAACTCTCCATCTAAGCCCTTTTGTATAGGAGCACATGCAGTCAAGAGTTGCTAGAAAACCAAATAGTTAAGCCGGATACAGCTCTTAGTTTTACCTTTTGTGTTTTGGCACACTGGTGAAGGAAATATTATATTGAAATATATTTAATAATTGCGACAGAGATTTAATAAGCGATATAAGTAAATTTGTTCGTGAAAACACGGTAAATACGTTCCAATGAAACGCCTATGCAAATTATATGAGGTTGGTTGTTCACGCACAGTCAGGGGCGGAGCCAAGAAATGTTGGATGGGTGCAAAAATTTGTTATGGGGTGCAATAAATTTTTTTGGGTACAAAAATGTAAAAATAGGCTGGATATTAAAAGAATTTCTAATCAGGCTTGAAATGGGCTTTCGAACCAGCTGGGCAGGGGATGCAAGTGCGCCCCTTGCAATGGGCTGGCTCCGTCCCTGCGTACAACGTGTTCATTGGGATCGATTTGCCCCGGGAGCGCGTGTTTCTCTTGTCATCACTGACATGAGTTGCTAGTTCTTCCTGAGACGGTCGTTCCTAAAGGGAAAATACGTGTTGGCGTATGAGTAGTGTTTGGTCTTCGGTGCTGGTTGGCCCCAGTTTCACGCGGCGACAACTAGCCCGACTACCTCTTCAGCCTTCTCCTCGGTTATCCGAGAGAAAGAATAGTTTGGTCCCCTGTGCTTAGCTGTCGAAAAGTTATCGACTATTGTCCCTTACAACAGTGAACATGTGAAACCATCCTAGCATATGTGAAAGGAGGGACTCTCTCCTGTGGCTATGCAAGGCAACAGGATCTTGAAAGGGGGACTCCTCCCTGTAGCCCTGCTTGCTCTGGGCAGGGATAAAGTGGGTATGCTACTTTAACGGTCGCGAACTCGTAAACCCTACTAAAATGGTGCGACCACCCCCTGTTCCACCCGGGACACGAAAGGTGCCAAGGACTTACTACTGTCTTCGACAGGTTTCCCAGGCAGGTGAGCCGGTGTAGAAACTTAACCATATCTTGGAGATAAGACCTTTACGAGAGATTATCTCTGCCCAACCTGGTACTTGCTACTGGAAAATGGGCTTTGGATATTGGATATTGGTTGTGGACGTAATATGAGCGTTTGTATCTCATAGACACGTTATACGAGCGTTTGATAGCAATTTTTTTTTTTCATATTTGATGCAAAAATAAGTTTATTGGGACTCTTAAACCAAAATTACATTGTTCATCTCAGCAATCACTTGTTAAGATATGTAATTTGGGAAGAATTTTGAATTTTCTGGCATGGTTAACCATAGAACCAACAGGTTTATTACAATCTCTACTAACATGTTGGCATATCCAGCTATTAAGATAGACTTTTATGTCTTCTATTATTCTTTGATTCTCTCAGGATAAGCTTGTGATTTCTTCATTAATAGGAGCTGCCACATTCTTCGAGTCAGTTTCCACTTGCAGATTTTGTATTCCCAAAGCTATAGCTCATCGAACTGCTTCTAATACAACATCACATTTAGCCTCCTTCGAATCTAGATGTCCAATCTTGTAGATACATCTTGAGAATTGGTGTACACCTGCAAAAAATTTAACGATTAGGCCAATCAAAGACACATGTGCATCTTTCCTTCCAGATTTCCCACAGCGTCACCGAAATCTGGGAAATCCATTTATCATCCATGAAGATGTCAGAATTGATCTCTGCAAACCAACTTGAAATCCAAGATTGAGCATTATTAAATCCTGCCATTGATATGCTGCTACCAGGGACAGACATTAGCACTTCTCTTGTAGTCTGTTGTTTCATAACTCTAACTGCAAACAACACAAGTTAATATTTCTCCCCTAAAATTCCTCACCAGTCTTTCACTAGAAGGAACAGAATCCGATAGACATTTCCATATAAAATGCTTTATCTTAGGCATTGTTTTCAGACTTTAGAACTTATTCCATGTCTTTTTATTTGTATTTCTTTGTTGGTTTCTTATTTTTAACTGCATCAATTTATAGTAGACAGATTTTGATGTGAATGCCTCATTTCTAGTTTGAGTCCATACCAACATGTGTTTAGAGCTTACGGTAATTCTAATTCTCAAGATCTTCCTTGCAATTTCATCTTCAAACAAGGAGTTAACTATATCATATTTCCACATTCTATAAATAAAGTCTATAAGTTGGGAAACCATGATGTATTGCTCGGCTTAATTATTAGGAGCCGGTGGATGATTCATATCTAAGACCTATTTGTCATCCCAAAATTTTGATTTTTTTTTTCCATTTCTAAGCCAATTTTTTTTTTTTTGATTTTTTGTCCATTCATATCTAAGACCTTTTTGGAACTAGTGATAATTGTTATAATACACTATATTGGTTATAGAATTCACATTTCTGTAAAGACTCTTCCATACCCAAGTAGCAGATTTCTTATCTTCAACTTGAAGTAAACTGGAATTAGGGAAGTCTTCCTTAAAAGCGTTGCCCCGAAGCTGATCTTCACTATTACATAATCTCCATGCTATTTTTTCAAGCATTGCATCATTGAAACAACTTAAGTCTCGAAAACCTAAACCACCTCTTTCTTTACTTTAGCAAAGTCTAGTCCAAACAGCAATACTTCCACCTTTGTTCGATTTTTTGTCACAGTAAAATTGTCTTTGTATCTTGTCATTTCTTCAATAATAGTTTCTGGGATTTTGAAGATACTCATTTGGTGAACTGGTACATCGTTAAGGACTGTCTTTACTAGAGTAGATTTCCCTACTTGGTTGATAAACTTTCCCCTCCACTGAGCTGATCTCATGTTGTCAACCAGACTTGAGAAGGGAGTAGTCTTTCTTCTATTTAGAAATAATGGAATTCTAAGATACTTCTCATATTAACTCATCTTATTTACCTTAAGTATTCTGGTTAAAATTCTAGGGTGTCTTGGATGCACATTCTTTGAGAAGAAAATAGATGACTTTTGAAAATCCACTTGTTGGCCTGAACTTTACGTCAAAGCATGAGTCACATCAAGAGGTTATTTACGTTATGAATGTTTTCTTTGGTGAATAACAAACAATCACCCGTAAATAGAAAATGTGATACCCAAGGGGCATGTCGAGCTATTTTGACACCTTGAATCATCTTGTTCTGTTCTGCATGGACAAGGGCTCTGGCAAAACTTCCATGGTCAAGAGAAAAATTGTAAGGGGATAGAGGATCCCCTTTCCTTAATCCTCATGTTGGATTGGAGAGCAGGGGCACCATCCAGTTTAATTTGAATATTTGTCGTGCTTATACATTTATAGTACCAAAGTGCACCAGTCATCATCAAATCACCCATTTTAAAGAAGATTAATACTGATGCGTGTCGTGAGCGCAACAAATTTAATCACTTATTTCCACACAATTAACTGGTAATATAATGGAAGCAAGGATCGTTCACACGAAGAGCAGGGAGTTTTCAATTGTCAAATGTCACAAATGGGGGGTTTTGTTTGTAGGTTGTAAATAAAGCAAAGTAAATATCAAAGCAAATAAATTAAGATGTAATCAAGGATGAGGAGTATGATCGAGGAATCCTTCTTCGTTACTAAACAATCATCAAAGTAATGTAATTATCTATTCGTCATTAATCATATATTATCACCAACCGTAGGGTAACAGGTACGCTTAGCTACCCCCAAGACTCCTAATATCACCGAATAACAGGTACGCCTATCTATCGGATTCTATCCGTCTGAGCCACCTTGAGGTACGCTTACTAGATGTAACTCAATTGAATGCTTTAGGGTTTATGAATCTAGGTTCGGTCCTAGAAGTTAAACTCAGTACGATCGGTTCACTTTCTAGTATTATTTCTACACGCGATTGCTCCACAGAATCCCTCTGCAAGGTCTCACGTTTTCTACTTGTGTAAGGGTTATTCAACAATTACGGATATCCTAATCCGTTACTAGCAATAGATCAATCAAGGGATCAGTTAAGTAGGCCTCCTAAATCAATCAATCAATCATAAATATTAATCATAGTAGAAACAAACGATAATCATATGAAGAAATCAAAATGGATTCATATATTAAATCAAATCATGTTTAGAACTTAGAATTCATCCTCAATCAAATAGAAGTTTAGCTACTCATGGATTTAGTGAAACTCATGATATACATATGATAAAATCAAAGATAAATAGTTTCGATATTGGAAGAACCCAAAACCCAAGATTTCACTCCTTGTCTTCTTGTCTTTACTTCCATATCTATTGATTATATCTCTGTTTGGTCCTTGGAACTCCCTTGAAAAGTATTTGAAAGTATCTTTAAATATCCTTAAGAATATTTGGGTTTGAAAATATTTCGGAACTAAGAAAACCAATTTTGGCAATTATTTTCGTCATTTCTTGGAGGGTGTAACTGATCCTGATACTTGGTTGGTATGATCGGTCACACACGTAGGTAAGAATTTGTCCTTATTTGATCCGCGGTTTTGCCCACAACTTTTGCATACGAACTCGGAATGACCTCATTCTTTTTGCATTATTTTTGTCTCTTCATTCTCTACAGAATAGAGTTGAATACTCTTGAATTTGGTCGAGTTCCTCCTGGTCCTTAGTTCAATCTCACATTTATGTCCGCTTTAGCTCTCTTTTGGATGATTCTACCTAAATAAGACAAACAAAAGAAAACAATAATAATACAAGGTATATCACAAGAAATATAGAAAATACAAGCATGGAATTGATAACAAAAGTATAGTAAGTTATGCACTTATCAAATTCCCCCACACTTAGGTTTTGCTAGTCCTCGAGAAAACTACCCAACTAAAACCAAATCCTAATTCGCAACAACTCCATATCGTTGAGAAAACGGTTGCACTTAGCATGTGCAACGAGCCTTTAAACCACTAGGTGTCCCTAGTGGACGAGTTGTAGTCTCGTGAGGCTTACAAGAGGTATACCCACAAAACCTACTCCAAGTTCTAGCCACAAAAGAGAAATTAAGGATTGACAATGAGCAAGCTAAATAATTAGCCTGCAAATGTTCTTTAGCTATCAATATCCCACATGAATTCAAATCATCACACCCAAGCAATTTCTTGCGTGTGACATTCATAAAAATAAGTAAACTCTACTAAGATAGCCATTGACATATACTTGATGCAATATCTTTCGACGTTACTGGTGGCTCTCTAAAAGACCTACAAACTAATACCGCAAGTGCACGGTGTCGAGGTGTAGAACAATGCAAATACGGGTCAATCCACAGGGACAAGGTGTGTGTAGTTGAAGCTTAGAGTTTCACTAAAACTGAGTTGTAACAAAGAGTCTTGGTTGTGTTAAAACACACTTGAGATGATGGCAGTGACTGAACTGAAAAACAGTAGAATGTAAAGCAAGTAAACAGGAACATGCTAGGGCTTTTGAATCCACCTCTAACTCACACTGACTATTCATCACTGACAGTAACTTTGTTTTTATATAACCACCAGCAAGAGGGATGTCAATCCTCTATATATCAAGGGTCATTTTGATATGAAATCTCCTATCACAACTAAGGTATCTTCCCTAAGTATTAGCTGTCTGTTTAAAGCACAATTAATCAAAAGTACAATATATAAAATTAAGCATGAGTTGCAGTTCAGCAACACTAGATGATTCTAACTACAATGGATGCCTGACATCCAATGTGAAAGACTAGTGTTGAAGCCCTAAGATGGAGTTTCACTATGAGCATTTACACACATCATGGCTACTGACAAGAGCATGAATAACAAGCAATAAGCTAGGGCTTCATCTCAACCCTAGCAGAACAGGTTAGAACATAATTGATAGTGCAAAACAATTAAAATAACACAAAACAGTTGAACTAAAAACAGGACAGTTGAGGAACTGGCTAGTCCAGTCCTCTTGGGTGAAGCTCTGGCTAGCCCAGGCATACCTCTAACACATACCCATCATCCCTATTTATACACAAATCCAAAATTAGGGTTAACACCCTCTTCCCCAAAACAGTGAAATTAGGGTTTTAAAATTACTCCTTACCAACTCTCTGAAAACGAATGATAACTCTCACCCATGCTTCCAATTCTTCTCCTGATGCTCCCCACGCTTCAATTGCTTCTCAATTTCGACCTAATTTCCCAATTTTACACGCTAGGGTTTCTGATAGAAAACGTGCAGAAATTGAGAAAATAGGTGGCTAAGGAGAAGGGAAAATGATGGGATTAGGTTCCTTTGATGGACGTGGTGGTTATGATGATGGTTGAGGTGGTGACAGAGAGTTGGTGGCGGAGCAGGTGGTGGAAATGGTGGTGGTATGGCGTCTGTAGAGGAAGAGAAAGGGAAAGAAGGAGATGGCTCGATGGAAAATGGATTGGGTTTGTTTGGTTTTGGGTTATAAACCTAGATGCTAGGGTGTTGAGTGGGTTTAGTAATTGTTGATGAATAGCGAGGATGAGACGTTGGATGCGAAGATGATGGATCGATCTAACGACGAGATGGAAGGAAGCGGGAAACGACCGTTGGATGCCCGATACAACGAAACTGACGGCTCAAGATGGATTTAGGTGCTGTAGTGTTTGACAGGAGCTTCAGACTTCGATGATCGACGATGAAGCGACCGTAGGATGCTGAGATGATCCAATCCGACGGCTGAATATGAAGGCGGGTATGGATATTGGAAATGGGTTTGGGTGAGGGTTTTGGGCCTTGGGTATGCCAAGCCCATATCTTCTTTAAGAAAAATTCTTCCTCTTCAAGCCCAGTTCTAGCCTTTTGGTCTTGCGCACAACATTCTTCGCGGCTTCCTTGTGTGATTCCTCTTGGATTCCACCACTTTTCTGCTCTTTTTGCTCCGCTATTCATCCAAACTTTATTTATTACCTAAAAATGCAAAATTAGTTAATAAAAATATTTATTCTTGAAAACAAAGAAAATACAGAATATGGGATAAAATGTAGAATTAATGCACAAAAGATGAGTTAAATGCCAACAAAAAGATATAGAAATATGCACTTTTTAGGACTCATCAAATACCCCCAAACCTGAATTTTACTTGTCCTCAAGTAAAACAAAACTAAGGAAATCCTACCTATACCACTGTCGCTGGTCTCTCGAATGCATTAGCATATGCACTAAGCCTTTTAAACCACTAAGTGTCCCTAGTGGACGAGTGAATTCTCGTGAAGGTTTGCTTAGAACGTACCTACAAAGTTCTAGGACAAAATATAAGCTCATATTCCATCAAATGTGACATGTGCAAGACAGTTTAAGCTCACAGCAAAATGGAGATGTCAATCTAGCTATCAAAGGCACAATCCTAGCACTGATAACAAATAAAGACACGTGATAAGAGTGTAAAGTGTATCTACACATGTTTCTAGAATGACCTGAAGTTATGACTACTAATCACCAAGAGATAGTTTTTAGGCTAAGAACCGAATTCTAAGCCAAGCTAGCTGTCCGGCTTTACGAGAATTGTGAATGTTCACCCAATGTGTTGGTGATATTTCAGTTTACCCGCGTTATACATCGATGGCTGCACCCTCCTTGCTTATTACAAGACTATTTACAACAAAAAGATGACTCTTTACATGACTCTTATTTACATTGATTACTCTCTTTTATTTTTGGAACAAGAGAGAACTATTGTCTTTAACATGACAAAACATGGAATAAATTAATACTTGACTTTTTTTTTTTTTTTTGATATTTTTTTGATTTTTCTGAATTTTTCTGATTTTTTTTCAGATTTTTTTTTTTTTTTTTTTGAAGAAATAACTTTGATCTTTACAACATAGTGACACTTTGATACATGAACAAAAAGAAAAACATAATTACATGACTCTTAGCAAGAGGTGGCCCTTATCGAATGCATCCGGTCAAATTCTATGGTTGCTTTTCTTAACGTATCCTCCAACTTCTATCCCAGCCAACCAAAGAACAAGCTAGTCAAGTCTCATTCAGTATTCTAAAGTGATTGGCAATCTAACTTCCTATCAAACACCTTGAAGATCAAGGCTATACATGTATTGGTAGATCGTGCGCGTGCAAGTTTCTTATCACATGTGAATTGTGCTAGAATCAGGGTGCCTAAATATCTAGACTAAGACTCCTAAAATTTACATATTTGCAAAAGAGTCAACATTTCAAGGTAAATGAGCTCCATTTTTATGATTTTTTATTTTTTATTTATTTTTTTTATTTTTTAATTTTTTTCAAAAAAAGAAGGAGTTCTTGTTTTCAATTATAACATGTGATCGTGGTATCTACTCTATACCCCCAAACCTAAACTAAACATTGTCCTCAATGTTTCAAAATATGAACAAAATTATAAAACAACATGTGAAGAGGATCATGTTGAGTAGAGAAAAAGGAAAGAGAATACCCGATCTCGGCGAAAGCAAGATTAGAACTCCGTTATTCAAGGCAAGAATCCAACAAATGTCAGCCGAGATCATATTGGATTAGCAAAATATATACAAAAGGAACAAAAGGATTTTTAAAATTTTTATCTACTGGATTATATACAAAAAATTCACCGTACACTAACAATCTAAAGAGTTGAGGATCAACCCAAAAGACAAAGTGTAGAGGTTTCAACAGCTTCACACAATAATAATATGATAGGCATGCAAGTGAAGCTGTGAAACAAAATGAGCTACCCCCAAACCTGGATTTTTCAACAGATAAAATTTTGGATACAAAATCTCGCAGTTTTTGGGGTTCATCATGCACAAGGTCTAATTCGAAATGAACTTTGCTAGGGACGGGTACACATGCTAATTCCAACTGTGGTTCCTCAAAGATATTATACTTAGATGCAAAATAGTCCAAAAGGACTTGGGAAGCACACAGTTCCAAACCTAGATTAGGGACTCTCAGAAAAATTGGTTTGACAATATGGGTACAAACCAACTCTAGGTTGGGTGGAAGGCTATCAGATTGTGACTTAGGAAAAAGTGACATCTAAGTGTCTCACATGCATGAGATCAAGAGTATCAATATTATCAGTCACATCAGCATTATCTAAGTCACACTCAAGATGTGTAGCATGCTCATCACAAAAAATTTGCACAAGTCCTAATTCAGAATCGTGGTTATCCGATATATTCAAATTATCATCAACAGAAGCAATATATTGTGGCTTAAGTATGGAATCAGACACATCAACTATGTTTTCCTGCATAGGATCATTAGTGTCAACAGAAGATTTACCTAAGTCATGCTCTTCACAGGATAATTGCACAATATCAAAATCAGTATCAACATCACATGCATATGGAATATTAGAAGAAATATCATTCATGAAGGTCGGGGCAGAAAAGCCTATTGTATTTGAAACCAAAGGTTCCACAACATTTTCAGCATAGACATGTTCTTCTAACATAACATTATCATCATCATCATCATAGTAATATGCATACTTGTCCCTATTAGCAGTTGTGGTGTCATTAGTCAACTCATGTTCCTCTA
This sequence comes from Papaver somniferum, assembly GCF_003573695.1. Lineage (NCBI taxonomy): Eukaryota > Viridiplantae > Streptophyta > Magnoliopsida > Ranunculales > Papaveraceae > Papaver > Papaver somniferum. Next base: position 6,019,905 of record NW_020627707.1, read on the forward strand.
GATTAGGTTCATATTCAATATCATACACATGAGAAGGACTAGACATGCTATTTTCAAAGTTCAATTCATTACCACCTATATCATGTGATAGTGTCTCAGTTTCCCTAATGGATTCCCATTGACGGGTTTTCTCCGCAATCTCAGCTAAAAATTTCCATGCATCATCCACAGTTTTATCAAAAATTCACCATTACACATACACTCAACCATGGCTCGAGATTTAAAGTCTAGTCCCTCATAGAGGATAGCGACAAGTCTCCACTTCTCAAATCCATGGTGTGGACATTCGCTCAACAAATCATTAAAACGTTCAAAATAGTCAAAAACAGTTTCCTCATCCAATTGGACAAAACAATTGATACTTTGACGAATAGCGATGGTCCTATGATGTGGAAAGAATTTTTTAAAAAATAGATCTGTGAGTTGGTCCCAAGTGTTGATTGATTGTGGTCTCAAACCGTAAAACCATGTTTTGGCCCTTTCCTTTAGAGAAAATGTAAACAAACGCAATTTCAGAGTCTTCGGACATATGATCAGGTTGCATAGTCCGACAAATTTGTTCAAACTCTCTTACATGAGTATAGGGGTTCTCAGAATCGAACCCTCGAAATAAGGAAGTATTTGTATCATGCTTGCATTTATTTTAAAAGGGTTATTGGTTTGAGGTAAGACAATACATGATAATGGAATTTTTATTGTGGGATACATGTATTCATGGAGAGCACTAGGTTGGCCTATATTGAAAAGACACAAAGCCCACTATTTGGTTTTAAAGGGTTTTCAAAAATTTGGTTTTTTATGGGAAAATTTTGGTTTTTATGGGTTTTGAAAACTTTGGTTTTTATGGGATTAAAAATTTGGTTTTCGAAATTAGGAGCAAATTTTTTTTTTTTTTTTTTTTGTTGGGTTTTGAAGCCCAAATTTTAGTTTAAAAGAAACTACAAGCCTAACAAACAACTAAATTACAAGCCCAAATAAAGAAAGAAATAAAAATAAAACTAATTATTACAAACCCACAAAAAAAAATAAAATAAAAATAAAACTAAAATTATTACAATCCCAAATAAATAAAAGAAATAAAATTAAAATAATTATTACATGCCCAAAAAGATAATTACAATTACAAGCCCAAAAGAGAATAACAATACAAACCAAAAAAAATTACAAGCCCAAAAAATTTGGGTTTGGGTTTAGGCTTACCTTTTTGGAGGGAAGCCCAGTTAGGCTTTTATCCCTTTTCTTAAGTTGCACAAGCCCAGTTGGGCTTGGGATCTTCCTAAACTTTTGTTGGAGAGGCCCAGTTGGGCTTTGGCTCTCAGCAACAAGCTCAGACCAGCAACTCAACAATAGCAGAAGGAAAACAACACCAGCACCAGAGGCTGGCTGTAGCAATGGCCCAAGCACCAGCAGCAGCAGGAAGAAGTAGCAGCAGCAGCAGGGAGAAGAAGAAAGTAGCAGCACAACTGCAGCAACAACAGCAAGAGCACCAGAGGCTCAGCACCAGCAGCAGCAAGTGGCAAGCCCAGCAGCAGCAGCACAGCAGCAGAGGCTGGCAGCAGCAACAGGAAGCAGCAGCACCAGCAACACCTGTTGGCTCAAAAAGAGAAGTAAGTTTCTCTTGAAAAAGAAGCAATGAGGGATCAATACAGCAGTGATATGCAAACTAAGATGCAAACTAATATGCAATATGCAAGATGCTAATGCAAGTTACACTAAGATGCAGTTAACCTAAGATGCAATGCAAAACAGTAAGATGCACAGCAAGTTATGCAAAAACAGCAAACTAAGATACAAGAAAAACTTCAACAAAACAACAGCCAAGTCCCCGGCAGCGGCGCCAAAAACTTGGTGGCTCTCTAAAAGACCTACAAACTAATACCGCAAGTGCACGGTGTCGAGGTGTAGAACAATGCAAATACGGGTCGATCCACAGGGACAAGGTGTGTGTAGTTGAAGCTTAGAGTTTCACTAAAACTGAGTTGTAACAAAGAGTTTTGGTTGTGTTAAAACACACTTGAGATGATGGCAGTGAGCCAGTGACTGAACTGAAAAACAGTAGAATGTAAAGCAAGTAAACAGGAACATGCTAGGGCTTTTGAATCCACCTCTAACTCACACTGACTATTCATCACAAACAGTAACTTTGTTTTTCTATAACCACCAGCAAGAGGGATGTCAATCCTCTATATATCAAGGGTCATTTTGATATGAAATCTCCTATCACAACTAAGGTATCTTCCCTAAGTATTAACTGTCTGTTTAAAGCACAATTAATCAAAAGAACAATATATAAAATTAAGCATGAGTTGTAGTTCAGCAACACTAGATGATTCTAACTACAATGGATGCCTGACATCCAATGTGAAAGACTAGTGTTGAAGCCCTAAGATGGAGTTTCACTATGAGCATTTACACACATCATGGCTACTGACAAGAGCATGAATAACAAGCAATAATCTAGGGCTTCATCTCAACCCTAGCAGAACAGGTTAGAACATAATTGATAGTGCAAAACAATTGAAAATAACACAAAACAGTTGAACTAAAAACAGGACAGTTGAGGAACTGGCTAGTCCAGTCCTCTTGGGTGAAGCTCTGGCTAGCCCAGGCATACCTCTAACACATACCCATCATCCCTATTTATACACAAATCCAAAATTAGGGTTAACACCCTCTTCCCCAAAACAGTGAAATTAGGGTTTTAAAATTACTCCTTACCAACTCTCTGAAAACGAATGATAACTCTCACCCATGCTTCCAATTCTTCTCCTGATGCTCCCCACGCTTCAATTGCTTCTCAATTTCGACCTAATTTCCCAATTTTACACGCTAGGGTTTCTGATAGAAAACGTGCAGAAATTGAGAAAATAGGTGGCTAAGGAGAAGGGAAAATGATGGGATTAGGTTCCTTTGATGGACGTGGTGGTTATGATGATGGTTGAGGTGGTGATAGAGAGTTGGTGGCGGAGCAGGTGGTGGAAATGGTGGTGGTATGGCGTCTGTAGAGGAAGAGAAAGGGAAAGAAGGAGATGGCTCGATGGAAAATGGATTAGGTTTGTTTGGTTTTGGGTTATAAACCTAGATGCTAGGGTGTTGAGTGGGTTTAGCAATTGTTGATGAATAGCGAGGATGAGATGTTGGATGCGAAGATGATGGATCGATCTAACGACGAGATGGAAGGAAGCGGGAAGCGACCGTTGGATTCCCGATACAACGAAACTGACGGCTCAAGATGGAGTTAGGTGCTGTAGTGTTTGACAGGAGCTTCAGACTTCGATGATCGACGATGAAGCGACCGTAGGATGCTGAGATGATCCAATCCGACGGCTGAATATGAAGGCGGGTATGGATATTGGAAATGGGTTTGGGTGAGGGTTTTGGGCCTTGGGTATGCCAATCCCATATCTTCTTTAAGAACAATTCTTCCTCTTCAAGCCCAGTTCTAGCCTTTTGGTCTTGCGCACAACATTCTTCGCGGCTTCCTTGTGTGATTCCTCTTGGCTTCCACCACTTTTCTGCTCTTTTTGCTCCGCTATTCATCCAAACTTTATTTATTACCTAAAAATGCAAAATTAGTTAATAAAAATATTTATTCTTGAAAACAAAGAAAATACAGAATATGGGATAAAATGTAGAATTAATGCACAAAAGATGAGTTAAATGCCAACAAAAAGATATAGATATATGCACTTTTTAGGACTCCCCGGCAGCGGCGCCAAAAACTTGGTGGCTCTCTAAAAGACCTACAAACTAATACCGCAAGTGCACGGTGTCGAGGTGTAGAACAATGCAAATACGGGTCAATCCACAGGGACAAGGTGTGTGTAGTTGAAGCTTAGAGTTTCACTAAAACTGAGTTGTAACAAAGAGTCTTGGTTGTGTTAAAACACACTTGAGATGATGGCAGTGACTGAACTGAAAAACAGTAGAATGTAAAGCAAGTAAACAGGAACATGTTAGGGCTTTTGAATCCACCTCTAACTCACACTGACTATTCATCACTGACAGTAACTTTGTTTTTCTATAACCACCAGCAAGAGGGATGTCAATCCTCTATATATCAAGGGTCATTTTGGTATGAAATCTCCTATCACAACTAAGGTATCTTCCCTAAGTATTAACTGTCTGTTTAAAGCACAATTAATCAAAAGAACAATATATAAAATTAAGCATGAGTTGCAGTTCAGCAACACTAGATGATTCTAACTACAATGGATGCCTGACATCCAATGTGAAAGACTAGTGTTGAAGCCCTAAGATGGAGTTTCACTATGAGCATTTACACACATCATGGCTACTGACAAGAGCATGAATAACAAGCAATAAGCTAGGGCTTCATCTCAACCCTAGCAGAACAGGTTAGAACATAATTGATAGTGCAAAACAATTGAAAATAACACAAAACAGTTGAACTAAAAACAGGACAGTTGAGGAACTGGCTAGTCCAGTCCTCTTGGGTGAAGCTCTGGCTAGCCCAGGCATACCTCTAACACATACCCATCATCCCTATTTATACACAAATCCAAAATTAGGGTTAACACCCTCTTCCCCAAAACAGTGAAATTAGGGTTTTAAAATTACTCCTTACCAACTCTCTGAAAACGAATGATAACTCTCACCCATGCTTCCAATTCTTCTCCTGATGCTCCCCACGCTTCAATTGCTTCTCAATTTCGACCTAATTTCCCAATTTTACACGCTAGGGTTTCTGATAGAAAACGTGCAGAAATTGAGAAAATAGGTGGCTAAGGAGAAGGGAAAATGATGGGATTAGGTTCCTTTGATGGACGTGGTGGTTATGATGATGGTTGAGGTGGTGATAGAGAGTTGGTGGCGGAGCAGGTGGTGGAAATGGTGGTGGTATGGCGTCTGTAGAGGAAGAGAAAGGGAAAGAAGGAGATGGATCGATGGAAAATGGATTGGGTTTGTTTGGTTTTGGGTTATAAACCTAGATGCTAGGGTGTTGAGTGGGTTTAGCAATTGTTGATGAATAGCGAGGATGAGACGTTGGATGCGAAGATGATGGATCGATCTAACGGCGAGATGGAAGGAAGCGGGAAGCGACCGTTGGATGCCCGATACAACGAAACTGACGGCTCAAGATGGAGTTAGGTGCTGTAGTGTTTGACAGGAGCTTCAGACTTCAATGATCGACGATGAAGCGACCGTAGGATGCTGAGATGATCCAATCCGACGGCTGAATATGAAGGCGGGTATGGATATTGGAAATGGGTTTGGGTGAGGGTTTTGGGCCTTGGGTATGCCAAGCCCATATCTTCTTTAAGAACAATTCTTCCTCTTCAAGCCCAGTTCTAGCCTTTTGGTCTTGCGCACAACATTCTTCGCGGCTTCCTTGTGTGATTCCTCTTGGCTTCCACCACTTTTCTGCTCTTTTTGCTCCGCTATTCATCCAAACTTTATTTATTACCTAAAAATGCAAAATTAGTTAATAAAAATATTTATTCTTGAAAGCAAAGAAAATACAGAATATGGGATAAAATGTAGAATTAATGCACAAAAGATGAGTTAAATGCCAACAAAAAGATATAGAAATATGCACTTTTTAGGACTCATCAGTTACGCATAGTACTAGCGTATCTATTTAAACTTGAATCACATGGATAATAAGAGAATGGATGGAAAAATGAAGTGTGCAAATGTAGATTAAAATGAACGATGTTACTCATAGTACTTGTATGAATGTCGTCAAAGGATATATAAATGTATTTAGCGCATTAGTTGAGATAAGAACTCATTTAACTCGACAACATGATTAGATACTATCTAAGCGCATGTTCTTTTCAGCAAGTATGTGATAGTTGCCTTGGATCCTGCGTTCCACGTTTGTTTAGGTGACGGAGACAGGGACAACGTTTCACACATACTTCTATCCAAGTGTCGAGAACTTCATCAACAATCTTTTTGACTTGCTAAATAATGATGATAGGTTTCACTCACGTATGCCCATATCAAATCCTTTTGCTTTGGATCGCAATAAATAATGATGTAGTTTCATCTCAATTATCGACAACTTAACCAATATGGATCTTTTGGATCCAACGACATACTCATGATAGTTCCCATGGATCCTGCATTCCACGCTTGTTTAAGCGACGGAGACAGGGAGAACACACACTGTTGTCATCAAGTGTCGAATACCACCTCAAATCTTTTGGATTTAATACAAATAGTAGTAATGTGGTAATCAAGACTGATTTTTATTTTGGTACCTACTTGTGATCAATCATACCAGTAACTGGGATCGGTTACACCAATTACAAGAATCGGTTACACAAGCTCTTGTGATCGGTCACACCAATTACTAGGATCGGTCACACCAATTACAAGGATCGATCATACCATATCATGGTGATTACTTAGGATCAATATACCTAATGATTTCCCTTTCAATTCATGAAATAAGTTCACGAACTTACTTCCTTTAAACAAATGTAAAACATCGTTTCTTAGGATGTGATCTTCACCATAAATTAATACATATAACCAACTAATTTGATCGGTTTTCATTATCTTTGGGGCTTCTATCTCAACCAACGATTTTTCCTCGCGACAACAGCAATACTAGGGTCCCACCAAATCACTTAGAGAAACATATACTGCAAAATTAAAAACAATGTGATTCAGTATTGATAGAATACGACTTACGAGTAATGCATGCACAAGTTCTTGTCTTGATGTTTTTACGACTATCATGTTATTTCTAGCAACTGAGTTTTCTCGGATATGAAAATAAATTCTATATCGAAAAGAATCGAAATTATCATCCCGGAAGGAAGATTTGGTGTCATCCTAGTTAGCTCAAAAACCTCAAAGAGATGAAGTTTCAAAAGGCCAAGAAAAATCATAGAGTTTTTTTTTTTTTTTCTTCTTTCGGCTCACTCTTTATGAGTGTAAGACAAATTGTCTTATGGGGCTTATGTAAACTCAACAAATGATTACCTTGCTACAACATCCACGGCAGTATCAGGATCCCACCAAATTACTTCAGAGAAACATATAACTGCAAAAATAAAAAGGAAGTGATTCAGTAATGATTTATTGCGAGGATAAATCTTTCAAACGGATACCATATCTTAGTTTCACAATCAATTATGAACGTATATATAATTAAGGATTGAAGAACGATAAATTGGAACTCAATCTATAGCCATAAGAACTGTTTCAACCTTAAAAGGTTTAGAGTGTCATCCAAAATAGCTCATAATTAACTCCAAAAGATGAAGTCACAAGAATGCAAGAAATCAAAGAGTATTATTATTATGTGTATATGCATAAAGTGTAACACTAAATGCTCCCCCACACTCAAACTCAACATTGTCCTCAATGTTCAAAACCGAAAATTCTGACTTCTGATATAACATCCCTAAAAAACAAAACTGTACCAATGGGTAGGGAACTAGGAAAAACATCCTAAACGAAATTTGTTCACCTACGTATTTTCTATAACCTGTCAAAAGGGCACAATGTTTCGATAAATGGGCTGACTTTTATGGCCTCCGAACTGACTGACATGCAATCTGAAAAAGTTCTGTAAAAATACCGAAACTCAAATGTCCAGGCCTATCGCTCCAACTTAACAGACTCCAAATTCAGGTTTTAATTTTGAAAATAAAGGTGAGTCTGTCCTATTTAAAATTTAGGGTCAACCACTCAAATCGGACTCCATGAAGTCTCGAGAGCTATTTTCGTGACAAGTACGCAGTCGGAATTTTCTGACGAGAATAGTTTCGTCACAACTTTCATTATAAATATAGGACTTTGTAGAATCTAAGATGGGAATGCAAGATATGATATGAAAAACTATGAAAATTAAAAACAAAAGAGATAGAGATACAAAACCGATGGGTTACCTCCCACGAAGCGCTTGGTTTAATGTCCTCAGCCCGACTTGGCATCCTTCAATTACTCCTCCAGGGGGAGATAATCATGAAATTAGTGCACATCCATATCCACGTTAAGCAATGCTTTCATAATATGGCTTCAATCTATGGCCGTTCACCTTTAAATTTGTTCCATCTCTAAGACTAGAAATTTCAACTGCGCCATGAGAATAAACATTAGTAACGACATACGGTCCAATCCATCTGGATCTTAGCTTACCAAGAAATAGTTTAAGACGAGAATAAAATAAAATAACTTTTTGCCCCACAACAAAACTCTTTCGAGAAATCATCTTATGGTGGAAAATTTTCGTCTTCTCCTTGTAAATACGAGAACTCTCATAAGCGTCATTATATCTCCTCTAGCTCGTTAAGTTGTAACTTCCTTTGTTTCCCCGCATTGTTATAATCTGTATTGCACATCTTTATTGCCCAATATGCCTTGTGTTCAAGTTCAACCGGAAGATGACAAGCTTTGCCATAAACCAACCGATATGGAGACATACCAATCGGTGTTTTGTACGACGTTTTATAGCCCATAATGCATCATTAAGCTTATAACTCTAATCTTTCCGTGTAGTGTTTACGGTTTTCTCAAGAATGGATTTAATCTCACGGTTCAAGATTTCGGCTTGCCCACTAGTTTGTGGGTGATATGGCGTACCACCAACCTTGTGTGTTATGTTGTACTTCTTGAGTAGAGCATGCAAGGATTTCTGAAAATGTGAGCCTCCGTCACTGATAACCACTCTTGGTGTACCATGTCTAGAGAAAATATATTCCTTCACAAACTCACCAACAACTTGAGAATCATTAGTAGGGATGTCTTTGGCTTCCACCCATTTTGAAACATAATCCACATCAAGAAGTATATAAAATTTTCTATTATAATTGATAAAAGGACCCATAAAATCAATTCCCCACACATCAAATACTTCAACAACAAGAATTGGTGTGAGTGGCATTTGATTTCGAGCACCTAGATTGCCCGTTCTTTGACATCTATCACAAGATTTACAAAAAAATATATGCATCTTCATAGGCAAATAAAAGACACTTTCAAGTACTTTGAAAGCAGTACGTTTAGAACCAAGGTGACCACCACATGCATATGTATGACAAAAAGTAAGAATATACCGAAATTCAGAATTAGGTACGCACCTGCGGATGATTTGATCAGAACCGTATTTCCACAAGTAGGGCTCATCCCACACATACTGCTTGGTTATTTTCTTAAGCTTAAGCTTTTGAAAATTATACATTGTACTAGGTACTTGTCTTGTAACCAAATAGTTCACTATATCCGCGTACCAAGGTGTTGAATCTTCAATTGAGAAAAGTTGTTCGTCTGAAAAACGAACTTGTAAAGGAAGTTATTCTTCGGAAACAACCAGTCTACTAAGATGATCAGCAACAGTATTTTCAACACCTCTTTTATCCTTTATTTCATAATCAAATTCTTGTAATAGTAGAATCCACCGTATAAGTCTTGGCTTAGCTTATTTGTTCTTTAGTAGGTACCTAAGGGTTGCGTGATCGGAATACACAACCACTTTTGAACCCACCAAATATGATTTAAATTTTTCTAGTGCAAACACTATAGCCAAAAATTCTTTCTCGGTGGTAGAATAGTTGATTTGCGCATCGTTTAGGGTCCTAGATGCATAATAAATCACATGAGACAGCTTGTCTACTCATTGACCCAAAACGGCTCCAACTGCATAGTCACTTGCATCACACATTAATTCGAATGGAAAACTCCAATCCGGTGACTTGATTATTGGTGCAGTTGTCAAAAACTCTTTCAACTTATCAAAGGCATCCTTGCACTCCTTGTTGAAGTCAAAAATAATCTCTTTTTGCAATAATTTGCACATCGGCATTGAGATTTTGGAGAAATCCTTGATAAACCGCCTGTAAAAACCTGCATGACCAAGAAAAGAACAAATCCCCCTCACCGAAGTGGGATATTGTAAGTTTCTTATTAAGTCTATCTTTGCTTTGTCAACTTCGAGACCTCGAGAGGACATAATGCGACCAAGCACTATGCCATGGTTTACCATAAAATGACATTTCTCCCAATTAAGAACAAGGTTAGTGTCTACGCACCTGTTAAGCACAAGTTCAAGATTTTGTAAACAAATGAATCACCATAAACACTAAAATCATCCATAAATACCTCAATGATGTGTTCCATATAATCAGAAAATATACTGACCATACACCTCTGAAAAGTGGAAGGCGCATTGCAAAGACCAAACGGCATCCGTCTATAGGCAAACGTACCAAAAGGACAAGTAAAAGTATTCTTCTCCTGATCCTCCGGTGCAATAACAATCTGATTGTAGCCCGAATAACCTTCCAAAAATCAATAATGTGAATGTCCTGCTAACCTCTCTAACATCAGATCAATGAAAGGCAAAGGAAAGTGATCCTTTCGGGTTGCGGCATTAAGCTTTCTGTAGTCTATGCCACTCTCCATCTTGTTTGAACTCTTGTAGGACCGAGTTCATCATCTTGATTTCTAACAACAGTGACACCTTCTTTCTTAGGCACCACCTGAACCGGGCTAACCCATTTGCTGTCATAAATTGGGTAAATTACCCCCACATTTAGTAATTTGAGGATCTCTTTCTTCAGGACCTCCATCATTGGGGGGTTAAGACTACGCTAAGCATCACGTACAGGCTTAAAATCATCTTCCATTAGGATTCTATGAATGCACATGGATGGACTAATGCCTTTGATATCAGAAATTGTCCAATCAATAGCCGTTTTGTGCTCTTTCAGAACCCTAAGGAGACGTTCTTCTTGTATTGGGGTGAGGTTCTTTGCAATGATCACCGGAAGTTATTCTTTATCACCCAAGTACGCATACTTTAGGTGGTCTGGAAGCGGCTTCAGTTCTAGTTTCGGTGCCTGCACAATAGAAGGTAATGGAACCTCATTAGTTATGGGTAACGAAATATGAGAAATATTACCCGTTTTTGCTTCTTTTAGTGTTGTTAAGGAACCACACATCTCCACCAGTTCTTTGGATATCTCAACGTCCATCTTCGGATGTCCATGAACGTCCAAATCAATGTTATTCCGTAGCACAACTCCAAGTTCATCTTCAACATTCAAATCAAACGTTTGTTGTGCTAACGAACCAATAACATCAATGGAGAAAACTGAGTGAATATCACTAGGATAGCGCATAGTTTCAAAAATATTGAAACATATGATCTCCTTATCAAATTTCATAGTGAGTGCACCACTATCAACATCAATCTTCGTCTTTGCAGTTTTCATGAACGGTCTCCCAAGAAGTAACGAAGTAGATGAACAAGTATCTCCATTGTGCATATCCACAATGTAAATATCAACCGGAAAGATTAATTGATTCACTTGAACTAACACGTCCTCCACGAATCCCTTAGGATATATATTGGACTTGCTAGCCAATTGAATAGTGATCTTTGCCTCTTTTAAAGGTCCGAGATTCAGAGAATCATAAACATCGGCTGACATAACACTTATGGATACTCCTAAATCAAGCAAAGCACGCTCAAATCTTCGTTTACCAATGATAACCGGTACCATAAAACCGCCAGGATCTTCACACTTTGTAGGCATCTTCTTAAGTAACATAGTTATAGCACTTTCGCCTACTTGAGTGATCTCATTAGCAATCAACCTATCCTTCCTTGTACATAAATCCTTCAAAACCTTAGCATACCTGGGTACGGTTCTGATGGCCTCAATAAATGGAATGTTGATGTGTATCTTGCTGAAAATATCCATGATCTCCTTGTCTTGAGCTTCTTTTCTGGATTTAACAAAACGACTAGGAAAAGTAGGTGGTATGGTAAAAGTAGGAACTGTATCCATAGGTTTCCCGGTTGAGGTTGGCTTCTCCGTTGGTAAGGTTTGCGCCTCTACTTCCTTTTCAATATCGTCATTTGGTACACGTACTTCTTTTGTATCCAGATTAGAACCTTGTTGTTGCGTCTCCTCAACTTGTCTTCCACTTCGTAATGTTACTGCATTGACGTGCTCTCTTGGGTTTAAGAAAGGTTCTGATAGCAAATTTGTTGAAGCTTGTGCCTTCAGTAAATTCACATCAGTTTCTATTTGCCCCGTTTGTAATTGTAGATCTTTGACAGTAGCATCGTTCTTTTGTTGATAATGTGTGTTCTGTTGTAATATTTCATCTTGTTTATGCATCATGGATTTCATCATCTCTTCTAAACTTGAGATTTGATTTTGCTGTTGATGTTGTGGTTGGAATTGTGATTGTTGAAAACCACCATGTCTTCCGAAAACGGGGTTGGAAACTGCAGCTTGCTTATTTGCATAACTGAAATTCGGATGATCTTTCCAGCCAGGATTATAAGTATTATTGTATGGATCATACCTTTGCCTCTGATTCGGAAAACAACGTTCACCTGTTCGGCCTCTTCTTCATAAGCAGGAATGATCACATCCGCCATTTGTTGCATCATCTTCTCCATATTACCCATTCTTTCCTCTAAGTGTGAAGAAGAAATGACTTCGTTGACCCTCCTAGACATCGATGTGCCTCTTGTATTAAATTGTTGCGTGTTTGCAGCCATGTTCTCGATCAGTTCCGTGGCTTCATCAATGGTTTTGTTGGTTAATGCGCCACCACTAGCAGCATCTATGAGATTTCTCTCTGATTGAAGCATACCATCATAAAAATACTGCACTATGAGTTTCTCACTGATTTGGTGGTGTGGACAGCTAGATAATAACTTCTTGTACCGTTCCCATTAATCGTTAAGAGTTTCACCAACAATATTCTCAATTCCACTTATTTCTTTACGAATAGTTGCAGCTTTGGAAGCGAGAAAGTACTTTTCTAAAAACAATTTATGCATGTCATTCCATGATGTAATACTTCCTTGTGAAAGGTTGTAAAACCATTCTTCCGCAGAATCTGTCAAAGAAAATGGAAAAGTTGTAAGTAAAGCTCTGCCTTTATCAGTTCCAGTTGGTTTCAAACTTGTCAACCTATGTTGAAATAGTTGCAAGTGTTTATTCGGATCATCTCCAGGTAGCCCTTTAAACTTCGACAACCAATGTATCAACTGAGATTTGAGTTTAATAGAATCATCTAAGTTGATGCAAGCTTTTGTTGATCAAACGATGGAGATGTTAGATCTTTGAGCGTCCTCCTTGGAGGAGGATGTAAGGACCCTCAACCCGTCAATGCTATTAGACTAGTCAAGAGACGACTAAGCCGCTAATGACTCGATTAATTAGAGATGAACCTTAATTAATAGAAATTAACCTAACAACGATCTACATACGAAACTAGTACCGTTAGATAGAACTCGAAAAAATTATGCGAGATGGACTACCCGAGCGTATCATTCGGACACTGGAGGAAGAAGTTATCATCAGATTAACGCGAAGGGTATAATAGTCATTTCTCTTATAAACCACTTGTCCCTTATCAAATTCTTGGGTGCCTTAATAATTCTCGTCAGCCTTATCTTCCACTCGAGAAGATAAACTCGGTACTTATTCTCTTTCTTCTTCTTCTTCTTTATTCTTCTTTTCTCTTTGTTCTTCTGTTTTCTTCTTCTCTTTTCTTCTTCTCGTTCTTCACCTGTTGGAGAATTAGGAATCGAAATTATCGATTTAGATGATCAAGAGAAGCAGGGAACGATCGAGGGTTAGTTTATGGTGGTGGTTGATTATTTTGGCGAACTCAAAATCAACAAATAAGGTAAATCGGAGACTAATTTAGAGTTCCGGCTTTGTTTGATTTTCTTTATGAATTTCAGTATAATTTGGTGATGTATTTTGTGGGTTTGTTGTTAATTATAGTTTAAGTGGTTTTCGAGGTTTAATTTTAGTTTCTATATCAAATCAATTTGGGAATTGGGGTTTTTATAATCAGACCTAGGGTTCCTGAGTTTAGGTGATAGATGAAGATTGAATTGTGGTCTCGACTTGAGACTGTGAAGAGGATATTACGATTCAGTTGAACTGGTGCTTCTGGTTGTGTTAATCGGGAAGTAATGGATGAGAAGATAATGGCAAGGTATTAACAGATTGGTTGTATATGGTGGCTTGGTGGTGCAACTGAAGTTTACCGAGGTTGTAGGTATTATGAATGAGAATAGTGGAGCTGAAGGGTGTTAACTGGTTATGGTGGATCTGTAAGGGAGTCGATGTAAATCAATTGTAAGAGGATGAACTTTAGATGAGTGATTAGGTTAAGCTATTTGAAGTGAAGTGATGAGTATAGATGACGGCTAGGTCCAACTGTTACTATAGAGAAGAGTTGAGTTAAATGGTGAAATGGGGAAGATGTCGGTGGAGTTGTAATTGTAGTTGGGTTTTGTTCAAATGATGATGTTGGTCTTAGTTGGAATTGAAACTACAGAACTGAAGGGAGATTTGTGTTGGCTGTGTGTGCGTTTGGTCAGAGAAAATGATGAGATGATGATATTGAGTTTAAGTGATATTCCAGTTAAGGTGTATGAGCTAAGCTTAGTTGTGGAGATATGCTGATGTGAAATACTTGGATGTTGGGAAGGAAGAGTAGTTATTACTGAAGTTGAGGGTGGTAGCAACTCTTGATTGATGAATGTTAGGATTGTTGCAGTTGTGATGAAGATAATTATAATTGAATGTCTTAGAGAATGTTGCAGTTCAAATGCACAATTGTGGAAGAGTGTATGCAAGACATGGAAGGGAGCTGAATATGGTGTTGAGGTGTATATTAAAGGGTTTGCTGTGAATATTAATGGTGGCAGGTTGATGTATGGATTGAAGCAGATTAGATGAATTGTGATTAAGAATGCTCTTGTGAAGCTTTTGTGAGAAGTGAAGCTATAAATAGAGTTTTGGTTAGTGTTTGGTGGAGGTCTGTGTTGTTGTTGCACCATGATGGTGCAACCGTTTCTTTTGGCTGTGCAAAGGCTTTGGCATATGCATTGGCCTGTTAGTAATCCAGTCAGCTTAGCTGACTCAGTGTATCTGACTGAATTGAATCGTTTCGACTCAGTACAGACTCAGTGGACCGAGTTAGACTCTTGACATTTGACCCTTGACTTGACCGTTGACTGGACTTAGACGTTGACTGTTAGATGACTCATTTGACAGTTAGAGACCGTTAGTTAACCCAGTTGGGCCAGGCCTTGTGTAATGGGCCGGATTAGTGGGTCGTCGCGGATAAGGCCCGTGAACTTGGGATTAGATTAGTTTTCCTATCTTGATGACCCCTTATGGTCCGAATTAGCCTTTGGTTCCTTCTACAAAGTTGTGGATCTTCATACGACCTTTTGAATGGACTATATAACTAACCTAATTGAAATTAGTAAACCTTAGATATGTTAAAGGTAGAGAATGAAAGTTGTAGAACCATAAATGGACTTAGAGCAATTAGATAGTTCCCTTAGTCTTTAATTAGAGACTTGTATGAATTATGATATGAGCCATGTATGAGCCTTTTGGCTAACTCTTCGAGTGATTGTGTGATTAACAGTTAATCTGTATTAAAAACGATCGATTAAAAGAATGAACTAGTGGATTGAGGATCTCGAGGTAGGCGTGGCTTGTCATCAAATCAGGTGGAAACTCTGTAACCTTCTTGTAATCATTGAGAATTCTTTCTATTGCGAGCATGATGAGTCTTTATTACTTTTGGCATGTTTGTGTGTTTTATTATCTATGTAAATGCTTGTATGTGTCTCGATGTGCGTGTAATATGCGTTGTATGATTTTCCCCACAAGGAGTGTATGTGATTCCCCATGGCTCTTTGCTAAGTTAAGTATGGCGGATTCTTCCCCGTTTTAATATTACTTAGTAGGGCGGCTTCTTCCCCGTTTCAATATATTAGTAGGGCGGCTTCTTCACCGTTTCGATAGTATATAAATAATATATAGTAGGGGCGGCATCTTCCCCGTTATAATATTACCTAGTAGGGCGGCTTCTTCCCCGTTTCATTGTTATATATACTACTTTATTTTGGGGAAATCATTCGTGTGCATATTATACTTGTTTGTCTAACTTTCTAATCTTGATGGTAATATTTTGAATCATGGTTTGTATGGGCATTCTGTGTGGACGATGTTATTATTATTGATTAGAGTTGATATTGTGTCGTCTTCTCCAATGATTTTGGCGAGGCTAGAGTGACACCTGCTTCATGATGCATAAATAGTTAAACGATTAGTTACTTCTTGTTTCTTTCAATTTATTCTTTTAGAACTGCGAAGCATGTTAGTGATTACTTGAGAGTTACATGTTTTCATTGAGCACCCTTTGGGATGATGTGCTCACTCGTTCCCACTTCAGCTTCAGTTTTCCAGATAAGACGATGTACGTGAAGACTTCCGTTTCCGTATCTTAGAGCTTTATCGATATAGAGATGTCGTGTATCTTTTATTATATGTATCTTTATTCTGTAAAACAACACATTATTGTATTCATATCTATCAGAAGGAATTTATCTATACCATATCAGAGACTTTGGCTTTTATTGTTAGAACTTTATGTAATTATGATTCTTATGATCAACAATCTAGATTTGATACTTCAATTAGGTTGTAATCCTATTAGCTAAGCAGGTTTAGTAATTGGGGCGTCGCAAGTTGGTATC
This sequence comes from Papaver somniferum, assembly GCF_003573695.1. Lineage (NCBI taxonomy): Eukaryota > Viridiplantae > Streptophyta > Magnoliopsida > Ranunculales > Papaveraceae > Papaver > Papaver somniferum. Next base: position 6,036,427 of record NW_020627707.1, read on the forward strand.
AGAGCTCACCATTAGATCTTACATGGGAAACAATAGATAATAGCCAGTGTCAATTAGTAAAATAGATTAGTTTAGAACTTGGTTGATTTTGTGAGATAAATCTTAAACACTAAAAACAATCAAGAACTAAAATATTTTTGAAATGAATTGATTGATTGATTTGTGTAACATGTTGATTTGCTTGTTCTTTGTTTCGTGTGTGTTAATTTATAAAATATGAAGTAAAAATTGTAGGTTGAAACAAATTACATTGTAGGTAGAGATTTCAATTGAGAAATAGTAATTAATTAGTCTTAATTATTTATCACTTAGCAATTCCCAGTGCTGAATAGTGAGGTTTGTAATTCTGGAATGTTTGTGTTATCTTTGTTCGTAGGAAAGCATTATCGAGCCTAGCTAACCTAGACAGGGCAACAACATTCTTGTATTTCTAGGCATAGAAGGAAAACTTGCTTCTATTAGTGAACTAATAGATCTCGAAATTTATTTAGAAGCTTATAAACTATCTTTTTAGATAACTAGAACCAATAGTCCATTGGAAATAGAAATTAGACTTTTGAACCTAGAGCTACAAATTATAGATTTTGATTGTAGAAAACCTTGTATGTTCGTATTTCATTCCATGTAGTTTTGAACTCATTTGAAATGAGTTAGTTTTCGCGCATTTGTAAGTATGAGAAGTACTTGTATTTAGTCGAGAGAAGGTACTTCTATATAATGTGGGAAGTTTTGATGACTAGAAGGATGGTTCGATTTTCGAGGACGAAAATGAATAAGGTGGGGAGAATGTAAGGACCCTCAACCCGTCAACGCTATTAGACTAGTCAAGAGACGATTAAGCCGCTAATGACTCAATTAATTAGAGATGAACCTTACTTAATAGAAATTAACCTAACAACGATCTACATACGAAACTAGTACCGTTAGATAGAACTCGAAAAAATTATGCGAGATGGACTACCCGAGCGTGTCATTCGGACACCGGAGGAAGAAGTTATCATCAGATTAATGTGAAGGGTAGAATAACCATTTCTCTTATAAACCGCTTGGCCCTTATCAAATTCTTGGGTTCCTTAATAATTCTCGTCATCCTTATATTCCACTTGAGAAGATAAACTCGGTACTTATTCTCTTTTTTCTTCTTCTTTATTCTTCTTTTCTCTTTCTTCTTCTGTTTTCTTCTTCTCATTCTTCACCTGTTGGTGAATTAGGAATCTAAATTAGCGATTTAGATGATCAAGAGAAGCAGGGAACGATCGAGGGTTAGTTGATGGTGGTGGTTGATTATTCTGGCGAACTCAAAATCAACAAATAAGGTAAATCGGAGATTAATTTAGGGTTTCGACTTTGTTTGTTTTTCTTTATGAATTTTAGTATAATTTGGTGATGTATTTTGTGGGTTTGTTGTTAATTATATTTTAAGGGGTTGTCGAGGTTTAATTTTAGTTTCTATATCAAATCAATTTAGGAATTAGGGTTTTTATAATCACCTTGGGTTCCTGAGTTTGGGTGATAGATGAAGATTGAATTGTGGTCTCAACTTGAGACTGTGAAGAGGATATTCCGATTCAGTTGAACTGGTGCTTCTGGTTGTTTTAATCGGGAAGTAATGGATGAGAAGATAATGGCAAGGTATTAACAGATTGGTTGTATATGGTGGCTTGGTGGTGCAACTGAAGTTTACCGAGGTTGCAGGTTTTATGAATGAGAATAGTGGAGCTGAAAGGTGTTAACTAGTTATGGTGGATCTGTAAGGGAGTCGATGTAAATCAGTTGGAAGAGGATGAAATTTAGATGAATGATTAGGTTAAGCTATTTGAACTGAAGTGATGAGTATAGATGACTGCTAGGTCCAAGAGAAGTTCCTATGGGAATGAACAAATCCAATACTTTGTTCAGCCAGGTGGATGGCCAAACAAAGTTTTCCACTATGGAAAGTAGTGGGCGTCAGACAAATAAGCGCGCGACACAGAGAAAAATGTTGGCGTTAGTAGGCCAAGCGCAGGCGTCCGAAATCTGAACGCTGGCGCTGGAATAACGAGCGCGGCGTCACAAAGAATATCGCTGGCATTTTGTAGGTGAACGCCAACGGGTAGTTTTCAAAATTTAGAAATTCACTTTTTACTTTACCACCATTTTCAAACAATTCACTCACACCAAATTCACTTCTCTTGAATTTTCTCTTCTAAAATGGCTGAAAAAGCGATCACACTTTTTTACGATGCAAAACTGGAAGCCTCTGTTTCTAAGATATGTAAGAATTATAAAAAGATTGAAAATTGTAAGAGGGAAGTGCAAGTTTTAGAAGTTGCTCCTAGAAAATGTTCCGCTAAAAGGCAAGGAAGAGTTCCAGTTTTGAAAGTTAACAACAAAAAATTCTAAAACAAAGGCGAAACTGTGAAAGAGCGCGTTGAATGTAAGATACGTCAAATGAAGATAAACAGGAGGCCAAAACTTGTACTCGATTTTTATTGAAGTAGTCTTTAGTTCGTTTTATTATTGCCTACGTTTATATCTTGTAAAAGAAATGACATCAATGAATGAAAATAGATTTCCGCTTAAAGTGTCCGCGGGAAGGTTGTTCACGCATCAGAATGGTGATTGAATCACAACCGGAAAAGCTCAGGTATTTGCAATGTCAAGATCCCAATTGTCCAGAGGAAGCACATATGCTATATGATGATATGAAGATTAAAAAACAAGAAGAAGAAAGGATTGCAACACTCTGCAAAAACTTCAAACTTAAGGCCAAAATGAAGAATGAGTTATTACACTGAAAACATTGTGTATATGGAGGTTACGAATACAAACACTGTCCACAGAGAATCAGTTCATGCTCAAAGTCCGGTTGCAGGATTTTTATGCATTTGCGGACTTCTTCTGAAGAAGACACATGTGGAAGGCATTTCTAGGAATGTCCCAGGTGTTCTTTGGTGGAGTGGGCTGATTGAAGTTGTGGGACAAATCGATTCACTATGGTATTATGTTATTACGATTATCTTCACATTTGTACATCAGTAATTTAAATTTTTCCTGGATTAAAAATTGCACCATCAATATTAATATCATAAATAAAAACGTACTGCATTGAACAACAACATCATACATGAAAATAAAAGAAATACATTAGATTAAAACAAGTACTACATAGGCGTCCTAGTTCTGGAACAGTAGGGGATTGTATCTGTTGAGCACCCTAATAATGTTGGAACAAGTATGGAAGTCGAAAGGACGACCCCCGTGAGTTACTGGCCACATCGTTAGGGTTTTGGGTTCCACTTCAGGTTCGGCTTCACCGTTGCGCCTATTTTTGTGATTCTCAAACAGTAAAGCCATGAACTCCAATACATTCATACTAATTACACTAAAACGATGCTGCAATCCGTTAGAATCACACCCATATATATTCCCCGTTTCAACAGTGATTGTTCGGTAAACTTTCTCCCAGAAAGTAATCGTCGGTTCAGCTACATTACTCATGACAGCATCTTATGTATGAAAAACAAAGGCTCTACAAATAGCTAAATCCTCTTGTTGAGTGAATCTAACAGCACTAACTCGAATACTGGGAGGTATTTTAGTAGTTTCTTTGAGAATGAAGAATGTGTAGAATGTGTGAATTTGGAGTTGAAATGAGTTGTATTTATAGATTTTAGAAAATGTAGCCGTTGGATCACAAGATTTCCCAGCCGTTCAGATGCATCCGTTGGTGACATTAGGTTAGCCGCTGGCGTCATCATGAATGACGCGGGCGACATAGACAAGACCGTGCGTCCAGGGTTCGGTTGCTGGCGTTTTTATTTTGAGCGCCAGCGTCAGTGACGATGACGCCCGTCATGCATTAAAACGCGCGGTTGTTCCTTCGACTCAATATTCAAACCAACAGATTTGTTGGTTTGAACATCCATTTTTCATGTTTGTTCATCCCATAATGGGATCAAAATGAAAAAACTTAAAGTTTGTTCATTCCATAGGAACTGCTCTAATGGTTACTACAGAGAAGAGTTGAGTTAAATGGTGAAATAGGGAAGATGTCGGTGGAGCTGGAACTGTAGTTGGGTATTGTTCAAATGATGATGTTGGTCTTAGTTGGAATTGAAACTACAAAACTGAAGGGAGAGTTGTGTTGGGTGTGTGTGCGTTGTGTCTAAGAAAATGATGAGATGATGATATTGAGTTTAAGTGATATTCCAGTTAAGGTGTATGAGCTAAGCTTAGTTGTGGAGATATGCTGATGTGAAATACTTGGATGTTGGGAAGGAAGAGTAGTTATTACTGAAGTTGAGGGTGGTATCAACTCTAGATTGATGAATGTTAGGATTGTTGCAGTTCTGATGAAGATAATTATAATTGAATGTCTTAGAGAATGTTGCAGTTCAAATGCACAATTGTAGAAGAGTGTATGCAAGACATTGAAGGGCTCTGAATATGGTGTTGAGGTATATGTTAAAGGGTTTGCTGTGAGTATTAATGGTGGCAGGTTGATGTATGGATTGAAGAAGATTAGATGAGTTGTGATTAAGAATGCTCTTGTGAAGCTTTTGTGAGAAGTGAAGCTATAAATAGAGTTTTGGTTAGTGTTTGGTGCAGGTTTGTGTTGTTGTTGCACCATGATGGTGCAACCGTTTCTTTTGGCTGTGCAAAGGCTTTGGCATATGCATTGGCCTGTTAGTCAGCCAGTCAGCTCAGCTGACTCAGTGTATCTGACTGAATTGAATCGTTTCGACTCAGTACAGACTCAGTGGGCCGAGTTGACCTTTGACCATTGACTTGACCGTTGACTGGACTTAGACGTTGACTGTTAGATGAATCCTTTGACAGCTAGAGACCGTTAGTTAACCCAGTTGGTCCAGGCCTTGTGTAATGGGACGGACTAGTGGGTCGTGCCGGATCAGGCCCGTGAACTTGGGCTTAGATTAGTTTTCCTATCTTGATGACCCCTTATGGTCCGAATTATCCTTTGGTTCCTTCTACAGAGTTGTGGATCTTCATAAGACCTATTGAATGGACTATATAACCAACCTAATTGAAATTAGTAAACCTTAGATATGTTAAAGGTAAAGAATGAAAGTTGTAGAACCAGAAATGGACTTAGAGCAATTAGATAGTTCCCTTAGTCTTTAATTAGAGACTTGCATGAATTATGATATGAGCCATATATGAGCCTTTTGGATAACTATTCGAGTGATTGTGTGATTAAGAGTTAATCTGTATTAAAAACGATCGATTAAAAGAATGAACTAGTGGATTGAGGATCTCGAGGTAGGCGTGGCTTGTCATCAAATCATGTGGGAACTCTGTAACCTTCATGTAATCATTGAGAATTCTTTCTATTGCTAGCATGATGAGTCTTTATTACTTTTGGCATGTTTGTGTGTTTTATTATCTATGTAAATACTTGTATGTGTCTCGATGTGCGTGTAATATGCGTTGTATGATTTTCCCCGCAAGGAGTTTCTGTGATTCCCCACGGCTCTTTGCTAAGTTAAGTATGGCGGATTCTTCCCCGTTTTAATATTACTTAGTAGGGCGGCTTCTTCCCCGTTTTAATATTACTTAGTAGGGCGGCTTCTTCCCCGTTTCAATATATTTTTAGGGCGGCTTCTTCCCCGTTTCGATAGTATATAAATAATATATAGTAGGGAGGCTTCTTCCCCGTTATAATATTACCTAGTAGGGCGGATTCTTCCCCGTTTCATTATTATATATACTACTTTATTTTGGGGAAATCACTCGTGTGCATATTATACTTGTTTGTCTAACTTTCTAATCTTGATGGTAATATTTTGAATCATGGTTTGTATGGGAATTCTGTGTGGACGATGTTATTATTATTGATTAGAGTTGCTATTGTGTCGTCTTCTCCAATGATTTTGGCGAGGCTAGAGTGACACCTGCTTCATGATGCATAAATAGTTAAACGATTAGTTACTTCTTGTTTATTTCAATTTATATTCTTTTAGAACTACGAAACATGTTAGTGATTACTTGAGAGTTATATGTTTTCATTGAGAACCCTTTGGGATGATGTGCTCACTCGTTCCCACTTCAGTTTCAGTTTTCCAGATAAGACGATGTACGTGAAGACTTCCGTTTCCGTATCTTAGAGCTTTATCGATATAAAGATGTTGTGTATCTTTTATTATATGTATCTTTATTCTGTAAAACAACACATTATTGTATTCATATCTATCAGAAGGAATACATCTATACCATATCAGAGACTTTGGGTTTTATTGTTAGAACTTTATGTAATTATGATTCTTATGATCAACAATCTATATTTGATACTTCAGTTAGGTTGTAATCCTATTAGCTAAGCAGGTTTAGTAATTGGGGCGTCATAGAGGCCTCGTCGTAGGTGGAGGTGGTGGTGGATTATCTCCGTCTACCATCTCTTCTAAAGGTTCTTGTTTTGTTTGCTGACGTGCTTGTAGTACCGTTCCTTTACGGGTTCGAATACCGCACCTCAAATAATCCCAACCTTTCGGTGCCAGAGATTAAGTACTTGAAACCAAAAATATAGAAAACGAAATTAAAAACTAACAAGAAATTCTAAAAACAATTAAAAAAAACTAAAAGAAATAACAATTAAAGCTACCGACTGCTCCCCAGCAGCGGCGCCAAAATTTGATGGGTGTCGTAGGCTCAACAAATTAATAATCTTATTTCCACACAATTAACTAGTAATATAATGGAAGTAAGGATCGTTCCCACGAAGAGCAGTGAGTTTTAGTTGTCGAAGTGTCACAAAGGGGGGTTTTGTTTTAGATTGTGAACAAAGTAAATAATCAAAGCAAATAAAGTTGTATTGTAATCAATAGAGAGAGATATGATCGAGGAATCCTTCTTCATTAATAAACCGTCAATGAGTTATGATAATTTCCTACTTGTCGTTAATCATGGATTATCACCAACCGTGGAATAACAGCTAGATCAGTGCAATCCCCTATGTAGTTGCAGAAAATCCTACACTACACCCCTCATATGCTTTCATTATTACTCAACTCATTTTTAGGTTTACACTCTTAATTTTATTGATCAATCTTTGAATGTTCTTACAAGAAAAGATAAAGGAATCAAGAATGACCTCTGCTCTAGACTTTCTCTCTCCTATTTACTTGTTTCTTACTCAAAAAGATCTGTCTCATTCTTTACAACTTGAACGACTATTTATAGGGAAATACATAGTGGATGACAGCTAATCTGTCCTTTATTTTCGGGTATGGTCTGCGGCATTCTCGCGACCTTACAAATGTTAATTTCGAAAGCTCTCTAATTTTCGTAGGACTATCACATCTTTCTCGTGATTTTAGCTGACGTCGTTTATCGTATCATTTCTGAAATTGTTCTGCGACGCTGTTGTGTTGTGTTGTTGATAATTTCGCTGAGACATTATCGTTGCGAGATTCTGATCCTACATCTTGCCTCTTCTCATATCTTCTCTGCAAAGTAGAGAATGATGTGAGAAATGCCGCAGCTGTTCATCTCTTCATATTCTGCATTTATCACACGTATTATTTCTTCCATATGTTTCTTGACACGTCTTCTGTAACCGCTGCTTTTCAACCGCTCACGTCTTTTCGTCTTAATGATGTTTATTTCTTTGAGTAAAAAAAATCTGCTTTATATACTCTTCTTTCCACTTTCTTTTTACTTTCTCTTCTCTTTTTATTCTCTCATCTCTACAACTCTGTTATTCTTTTGCAAGTTCTGCTACTGTAATTTTCCCCCTTCAATCTTCTTAATTTTCATTCATTCCCATACTCTATATTCAAATATGCCTCCAAGTGGTCATAGACATGAGAAGAATTTAAAAGATGTCCAAAAAGATCTTGCTGAGAAAGGTTTCACACTCACTACCATTCCTGGTGAAAGTGCCAAGTCAATTCTTTCTGTCAAACTTTTCTCTGATCAGTATTCACTACGGGAAAAATCATCATTGACGACTACATATTAGAGTTGTAGTACCCCTACGACAACTCCATTTTATGCATTGTGGAAGGGGGTATTGTAGAAAGTCCAAGCTTTTCTACAATGATTGACTAAGAGTTGTAAAGAGTGATGTGATTCATGGTTCGACAATATTTTTCCAAAGTTGTGATTCTCTTTCGAATTTTTTTTGAAAGCCTAACACAACTCTTGCTTGTGTTGTAGGACTATCTTGGACAACAAAGGATGCGTATCGTACAAGTATGTAACACAACTCTTGTTAAAATTGTAGGACTATCTTGGACAACGAAGGATGTGTATGGTACAAATATGTAACACAACACTTGTTAAAATTGCAGAACTATCTTGGACAACCTAGAATGTGTATCGTAGAAATGTGTAACAACTCTTATTAGTATTATGAATAAGATTTGCACTACATTTGTTAGAGTTGTAGAACTATCTTGGACAACACCTAATTTGTGTAGTTGAAATATGGAACACAACTCTTATCATAAGTTGTGTGCATAAAAAATTTTCTAAAAAAAATTTATAGCTGAAACCGAATTTCAAAAAGTATTTCACATTCACATTAAGCTGCCAGTATAACACATTTACATTCATTCAAATGACCATTTATTTAAATTATAATGAAATGAAACCTGCATCCATAAATCCAAATGACCATTTATGTAAAAATCAATATTCATTCTACAATTCATTAGTTAGCACTTAACTTTAAAAAAAAAATCCAAGTCTACAAGTCCTAGCTAATGGTATTAATGTGTCTTGGATACAATTGTAAAGCAAACCAGCAAATCTTGAATCTCCACAACTTGTAGTCTGCTTTTTGCACAGATTGGATAGATGCAGTTGGAGGTTACTTAGTAATTAACACCTGTGGAATTTCCAAGAGATTCAAACAAGTTAGTTTTCTCAAAAAGTACTCCAACAAAATCCCTTCAAGAAAATGAAAAAGATTGCAGCAGATAGTTAGCAAGTGACAGAAGTGCATGTCATACAATAAAAAAAATTATTCGAGTTCAGTTCCAACTTCCAAGAGAACTACCTAATTTCATTAAGGCTCTCCATTGCTTTCTTTGGGAACATCTGAATCTGTGACTGACAAAACACAAAGAGACAAAAGAACAAGAATTATAAATGCACGAGCCAAACATAGGTGGCTTATACAAATGGAACACAAACCAAATGCAGTAAGCTAAATTTTAAGCCAACTACATAAATTTAGCAATATTCAAGGACAATCAGATGTATTTCGACATACGCAGAAAACAAACATACTGCAAACACTATGAGTTTGATAGAAACGTTTAAAAACGGAAAGAAAGAAGTTAAATGTACAGTACATCCATAAAAAAGCAAATAATGTCACAAAGTAAAACTCATCCAAATTCAAAATCCATAAAATAAATGCAGCCTTTTACCTTGTGGTCAGAGCCTCCATTCGCATTTAGATCAACTCCATTAAGTACAAAGGGGATAACATTTCTCACGGTATCAGCATCTATAACCTTCAAAGCACCAAGTACCTCAACAGCAACTGCAGTGAAAAAGCTAATAACAGCTGAAGAAGGCTGGTAGTTCTTCGCTGGCATTGCCTGCAAAAAAAGAAACCAACATTCACTAAAACACTCAAAAAAAGATCTACAATCTAAACACTGAACTGCATAAACCCATCTTAACATACAGTTCCAGCTCAACCCATCACTGAAATTCCCATACACACTATCACATCTCAGTCATTAACAGCACCAGTCTCTGTCAATCCCAGCTTCCTGTTTCACCTTCCGGGACTTCGGCTCCTAGTCCTCCTAATACCCCGATCACTAGACCTTCTATCATAACCATGACCACCATATGAACGCTCTTCATAACTTCGATGCCTGTGAGGACTGCAGCTTATGCTTCTACTGTGGGTATGCCTTGAACGATACCTACCAAATAATTGCCGCCTCAATTCCCTGACATTCCGCAGATAAAATACATCAGTTGCAAAATAACTTTCCAAGCCAAGAAATCACAAAAGTATAAAAAACTGTAAAATCTAGCTCTACAATCAATTAACCTGCTAACATCACATGCAATATAATAAAAACTGAGACTAACCTGCTAATCTTCTTCAAATGCATAAAGTTATAATATCCACCTCGATTACAAGTATTCTCTTCATACTGCCTACATGTAGCTTCACGAAAATCCGTCACAAGAGAGAAATCAACAATAATGTAGGACGCCCTGAAAACATAAAACCAAATCAGTACACACAAACACAGGCATCCAATGTTCACACAAACCAAATAATTCTACCAAGATAGCTCGGAAAATGGTTACCTGCATAAAACCTTCCCGTCAAATTCTTAAGAGCATTAGCAACATTTTCTTCCTCTATAAATTGAACATAAACATTCCCCACCATATGATCAGCCAAATTGTCACTGATATTAAGACTTTCAATCTCCGTACTTGCTCATCTCATCAAACAAATCTTCATATAAATACTTCAATTTCAAACAAAACCCACATTCAGAAACTCACAAATTCATCAAAAAAAATCCAAAAAATTAAATTTAAAAAATAATCTTACATCAAAATGTTGTTGAATATGACGAGGATTGAACAAAACTCCAAACCCAAATCCAGTCTGGATTTTCAATGAATCTAATCAAAACATAAGAAAATGAAAAAACTCTCGTTTCGGTGAAGATAAAAATCAAAATAAAACTCTGGAATCATCAAACATGGGAAAGAATAACGATTAGATCAAAACAATCATGAAACAATAATTGAGTGAAGAGATGGATCCGAAGGACTTACCATGGATGCGAGAAAGAGTTAATCAAAAAATCCAGTTAATCAGAAACCCATGATAATCATCGTGCCTCTGCTAATCTAAATTTATTCTCGGATTCAATAGAAAACCCTGAATCTGAACCAATTTGTTCTCTCTGTTCATCTCCAACAAATTTTCAACAGATTCCAAAAATTGAAGGTCTCAACCTTCAAGAACAACTCCTACAGAACCTAACCCTTTAATTCCGATTTGATGCAGCATAACCTTCACCTGATTTTTGTCAGAGACGAAGAAATTTTTATTTTTGAAACCCTAATTTTTCATCTATCTACTGAAACCCTGATTTCTTAATCTCTCTGTCTCTCTTTATGAATACTCATTAGAACTCTGCAGATCCATATGGAAGAAGTAAATATCAAGACCACGGATTAGATATGCAGAAGAAAAAAAAAGAGAGGGAGAGTCAAAGGCGCAGGCTGAGAAAGAAAAGAGACGGAGAGGAAGAAAAAAAAATGATAGGAATTAGAGTTCTGAGTGTTGAGGGAGGGTTTGGTGATACAACCAAAAGAATCGACGGACCAGGTTTCGTTTGATCCACTCATACGGATTAAGAAAAGATCTTGACGGTTGAGATTGCATTTGGGATGCTCATACGGATTAAGAAACATGTGTACGAACTCATGTATTCGGTTTTATCATCAACCTTCGACCCGAAAAAAATCCAAAAAAAATATTAATAAATTTAGGACATTTTATCGACAATTTGATATAAAAAATCCAAAAAATGTATAAGAATAAATAGGGAAAATGAAAATGAATTCGATAATTGGTGTGTTTCTTTGTGCTTTCTCTTTGTGCTTTTGTACTTTTTCGTTGTGCTTCCGATTTGAATGTCGACTGGTCACATAGGTCATGAAATAATTTTGACTAGACATACATGTCATGAAGTAGCTTTAGTTCATACTTGTAGACTCGGGTTATATGATAACTAAAGATGGACCACGAAATTCCGGATGGATTAAGACTTCAAATGTGATATAAAGACATACAAACTATGAAGAACGAAGATCCGGGAGGGTTCTGACTTCAAAGTTAGCATGATAATCATCAAAATCGATAAATATGAAGCTCAATGTCGATTCGAACTTCAAATGTGGTATAAAGGCATACAAACTATGAACCGAGAAGCTCCAGGAGGGTTCAGACTTCAAACTTAACATGATACATCATCTAAATCAATAAATATTAAGCTCAGTGTCGATTCGAACATCAAATGTGGTATATCGTTATGCAAACTATGAACCAAGAAGCTCCGGGAGGGTTTTGAATTCAAACTTAGCATGATACATCATCGAAATCGATAAATATGAAGCTCAGTCTCGATTCGAACTTCAAATGTGGTATACCGTCATACAAACTATGAACCAAGAAGCTCCGGGAGGGTTTTGAATTCAAACTTAGCACGATACATCATCGAAATCGATAAATATGAAGCTCAGTGTCGATTCGAACTTCAAATGTGGTATACCGTCATACAAACTATGAACCAAGAAGCTCCGAGAGGGTTTCGACTTCAACCTTAGCAGGATACATCAGAATATTCTCTGAAAACCTGGCCAGGAGCGGACTACTATAAGTTCGAGAGTTCGCAAAAACGATGAATCCAACCATTTACGGGTAAAATTCCATAGGAATATTCTCCGAAAACTTAAACACACACAAATTCGTCAACTTCGAGAAAGAAACTAGCTCCGAGATCGAAATATACTTTCATAGGAATATCAATCTCCACTTTTATATGTTCTTAGCTTGTTACACACAAATGAAATATACTTTCATTTAGATATGGGTAACCGTAACTAAACGTGTATATTGGGTTGGCTCAATAATAGTTAACCGAAGTTAGCCACATGAACACTTTTAACTTAACCATATTTATCTAACACTTCTAGATCAAATATGATGATCATAAAAGATAATAAAATGAATCTAATTTTGTTTTAAACTTTACATTAAGCCACGGTTTGCAAACTTTGCATTCCTTAGATCATAAATGTTTTAGTTCATGAGTATGAGAATCATACAATACAGATTCTAGAACTTAACCACTGTGTTCGCATTCTAGGTACGCAAACAAGAGTTTCGGACCTTCTCAGGTAATTCTCCCAAACCTTAAACAGACCCTTTTTAGGTAAGATTTCTTCGAGATATTCTACGAAACCTTAAAAAAAACTCTGTTTCTGCATATTGTATGCGTACCAGGATCCGAGATCGAAACCTGGTCGTGAGTTGACTACTCTAAGTCAAAAACTTGGTAAGAACGACGAATTCATCCATTTACAGGTAAGATTCCTTCGAAATTTTTTACGAAACCTTTAAAAAAACCTATTTCTGCATATTGTATACGTACCAGGCTCAAAGATCGAAACCTGGCCGTGAGTTGACTACTATAAGTCAGAAACTTGGTAAGAACGACGAATTCATCCATTTACAGGTAAGATTCCTTTGAGATATTCTATGAAACATTAAAAAAATCATATTTCTGCATATTGTATGCGTACCCGGATCCAAGATCGAAACTTGGCCGTCGAATCCCCCAAACCTCATTTTTTCCCACATTCTATATTTTAACTTCAACAACACTTATAAGTGTTGTTATACGTTTCTATTAAAAAAAAAAAAAAAACCTAAACTTGTGAACTGTAAGGATGGTTGATGAGCTAGACATCCATGCATTAGGTTCATGTTTGAATCTCCCCTCTAACGTATTTTTCATTATCATATTTTTGTGTTCTTCAACAACACTTGTGAGAATTGTGATAGGCTAAGTCACTACACTTATGAAACAAAGTTGTTATACCTGAATGTCGTCACAACAGTTTTGCTAAAGGAGTTGTCATTTGTTTTCTTAGCGCAACCCCTTGTTCCTAAGGGTTGGTAGTGATGATATACGACAACTCTTCCTTTGAAACCAGTTGTAAAACATATGACTTTCTACGATGTATATCGAAGTGTTGTAAATCTCCAGTTGTAGATGTATATTTTTCCCGTAGTGTGTGATGATCAATCAATCATAATTTCGCTAGGTCAGATTCTCGCAGGTCTCCCCATTCCTCTTTATGACCCAGATATTCCTCTATTCTATGAAATCTCGCTAACTCGGGATTTTCGCGAGCTATCTTCCAACTGAGTGGGGACAACATCCGTCTGATGCTAGAGTTTGCTAACCGTGGTGCTGGTAAAGGATCTTTGTATTCCAAAGAACTTAGGGATCCTAAATTCGCAGACCTAGAGATAATTGCTGAGAAATACATAGTAGAGAGTTTCTTTGAGAACTATGAACTGATCTCCATGAAGAAAGAGAAAACTCGCTGGGGTATTCGCTTAAAAAGGAAAGATAACATTGATGAAGCTAAAATTCTCATGCAAGACATTGACTGGCATTCTGGTAAGAACACAACTCCTCGCCAATCCAAAGATGATAAATGGTGTGTTTTTCCTTTAATGCTAAAAGGACCTTACATTGCTGGGTCAAATGTTCTTCCTGCGAATCTCGCTGCTTATCAACCTTGGGTTTTCTCTTGGCCAGAGAAGGAGAAAGAGGTATGTTTCTTCCCGTTTAGCTCACTTATGTTTCTTTATTTGTCTTTATTATTTTGTTTGCTAACTCTTGCGACATTCTGCAGATCCAAAAACTGAAAGATAGTTATAACATGACTGGGAAAGCTAGTACTTTGTTAGCTCTTCGCTCATACACAGATGAGGTAAGAAATTTTCTCTTATGATTTTAAATAGTATAATGTTGCTTCCATTTCTTATTTCTATTTGTGTGTGAAGATTATTGCTGAAATAGAAGAGCCTGTTGATGTTGCGAAAACTGGTGATAAAGGTAAAGGTGCTCTTCGCAGAGAAAAATCAACTGCTCCTCCTTCAAAGAAAAGGAAAGTCCGTTCTTCTTCTCCTTCAAATATTCCTCCTCATGAAAATTCCGAAAGTGACAAGGATGATGAGGACAATGATGATCTTGCCGCAAGTGAAGATTTTCCACCTGAATCTTCTATGGCTAAGCTCTCTGGCCTATTTTCTGATTCTCTGCAAGGAATGGGAGATAGCCAATTCGCTAACACCTGCAAGGCTCTCGTTACAATTTGCGATGTCCCTTTGCTGGATGGTGATAGTTCTCTTCGTGGAGTTTCTAGATCAGTGACTCCCGACTTCTTTCATTCCCTCAATAGTCTGGTATATTTTTATCCTTTAATCTCTTCATTATCATAACTCAAAATTTCTTTTGATATTAATATTTTTTATATTATCTCGCATGGTGGAAAATCTTCTTCCGCTGTTGCCTCGAATCTAGAGAGGAGACGCGAAAATCTTGAAAAGAAGAATCTTCAATTTCGCACAAAGAATGAAGAATTGGAAGCTGAAGTTAAAGGTCTTCGCGAGAAAAATAGACAACTAGAAATTGATTCTTCTTCGTATAAGAACAAAATCTCTAGTCTTCAGCAAGCTAATAATCAGCTTTACGGTATCTAACTTTTCTCTTTTCCCTTCATTCATTCATCTTGTTGTTTTATCTTATTTAAATGATCCTTTTTGCAGACATTTATGGTCTTTCTGATGAAGCTACCCTTCTTCGTTCATTTCCTAATGCCTTGGATAATGATACCCTTCTTGAGCGTCTTAACAATTCCTTAAATAGTTTCTCAAATGATAGAATTTCATCTCTTTCTCTAAATGAGCTTAGATCTAAATTTCGCCTCTTAGAAATTGACCATAGATCTAGTTTAGGCTTAGCCAACCGATTTAAGCGTCTCTTTCTTGATTCTAAAGAGAAAATCAATGAGTTAAGAACCAAAATTAGCAGTCTCATAGATGATAAGGGTCGCATCTCTAATCAAGGTGCTAAGGCTTTGGCGAAATTCCAAGAGACTCTTCTTGAAGTTAAACTTGAACGAGATGAAGCTAGCCGCAAGAACATCGAACTCTGCGAAAGGGAAAATCAAATTCGTTCTCGTCTTCTTATAAGTAACGAGGATGAATTTGTTTGGGCTGCGAAAATCTTAGATGATGCCAGAAAAGATTTAGGTGTAAATGTTAATCTCCAAGTTGAGCATACAGCCTTGATTAGAGATATGATTTCTGACAGAGAAGGTTACTAACTGCTCTTCTTTACTAATCATTTACTTCTTATGAATTTTCATCAAGTTAATAATTGATTGTCTTTTGCTCGCAGATTCTGAAAGTATATATCATGAAAAGATTGAGGAACTCGAAGCTGAAAAGGAGGAACTCGCAAAGAATCTTTCTTCTCGCAACGACAAGTATTCTAGATTAAAGAATCAAATCAAGATCATTGTTGCGAATTTTAAGAATGATGTTATGGATTTTCGCAATCAAACTATCCAAATGGTTTGTGACGATCATAATATCCCACATTCTTATTATCCTTGTCTCTTGGAAGAGATCCCACAGAATACTCCCAGTCTGATTATCTCTGATAGCGAAGCTGATGATGAAGAATCTGATGGTGATGAATGTTCTGATGGTGATGAAGATTCTGACGCAAACGAAGAAGGGAACAAGTCTGATGAAGATAATGAAGGATCAACTAAGAAGTAGTCTTTGTTTCTTTCTTTGATTCTCTGTAATACTTGTACATTTATTCCTTCTTTCTGTATATTTCTATTTCTTTCATTTTGACCTGCATTCATTAAAAAAATTCTTCCTTGCAATACAGTTAATCAATATAATCATTAAAACAATTCTTCCTTGCAATACAGTTAAACAATTCTTCCTTGCAATTCAGTAAATCTATCATATGGAGACACATAACATTTTCTAATTTCATTCATTCCCATACTTGCCTCTGTTATTTGTATCCAAATGAGAGATTTTATAAATTTTTCTTATTTTATGCCTCAATTTCGCAGTTAATTATGTATAATTTCGCTATCTTATGCGAAGTGAATTTTGTTTCTTTTCAAAATTTCATTCCTGTGTGGTCTTATTTTGCCTTCCTAATTAAAGGTCTTATTATGCCACCTCTTGTCATTGCGACAAAATCGCAGGACGTCCTTGCACTTTCATGCAAAAACCCATTGATCTTTCCTTAACTTTTTCTTTTGTATTGTGGCCTCTTCAGGAATGTTGCGAAAATATGACAGGCCTAAATATTCTTGTGAAAATAAATCCCCATGATATTGTCGTCTTGCGACGAAATCGCAGGACGTCTTCGCACTTTCATGCGAAAACCCATTGATCTCGTTTTATCTTTTTCTTTTTTATTATTGACTGTTCAGGATTGTTGCACAAATATGACAAGCCTTAATACCCTTGCGAATAAAAATCCTCATGACATTTGCGTCTTAAGACACTTATCAGCTCCCTAATGGAGGGTGCCTCCCTTATATCCCCCCTGGTTGCCCCTTCAAGGAGGCGTACTTCTACCATACAAGGTTATCTCCTCCCATCCAGTCTTAACAACAACCAGTTGTTTTCGCAGCCTCTTATCCCTTTTACCTATAGGGTTTATGGTTACGAGACTGCACCCTAAGTGGGGTTTTCTTCAGGACGAGTGCAGTATAAGCCAAGACTTGTCAAGAATGGCAAATTACGCTTCAAACGTCCCTGGCACTCTTGACTCAACCGTGTACCTCGGCGCCTTGATCAAATCTGCACTCCTTGGGAGAGTCCTTATTACTTTAGTCGCCCAACCTAAGTCATATGCTTAAGCTGAGAATCCAAGGTGCCTCTCCCGGAAGGGCTTTATTGACCCCAAATCTCCATGACTCAGGTTCCGGTGGCGGTGTAGCCTTTCCCTGATCCATGCAACAGGTACCCCCTTATATGACGTACTTTAGGTCTTACATTTTCCTCTTGCGAAATTGTATTCGCGAACTAGGGTGTACGCCATAAAGGTTCGCCTCTTTCTCTTTGTCATTTTTCTCTGATTATCTTCTGTAAAATTCATTATCTCTGCGAGAGTCTCGTATATCATCATATTGTATTTGCATTTTGCAATCTCAATTTTATCATTCAATAAAATGTATTCTTGAGAATTTAACTTATTGCGAGAGTGTCGCAACAACTTAATCATTCATACATTTCCTGTTTTTATTACCTTTGCCATCCTCTGCTTCTTTATTATTTTCTACTACTGCTTCCTTGGTAGTGGTATGTTCATCATTTTTATTCTTAGCTAGCATCAGTTTCGAAACATCTCTTCTTCTTTTCTTTCGATTTCATCCACCATCAACCTCTCGCTTCTCTGTGTATCTTTGATTTTGTGTCGCCAGTTTTCCTTCTTGTTTTCTTTTCCTTCGCAAGATTCTATCTCAGTTTCGTAACACCTCTTTCCTTCAACCCAATCTCCCTTTATGATTCCTACACCACTGGGGTGAGGGAATTTGATGCACTGGTGGAAAGTTGAAGCTACACCTAGAATCCCATGTAGCCAAGGTCGACCAATTAACGCATTGTATGGTGATTCTACATCAACGACACAGAATAAGATTTCAGAAGATATTCCCATCAATGGAATTCACATAGTAACCTCCCCTTTAGGCTTGTTAGCAGTACCATTAAAACCATATATCTTATATGTTGATGGTATAAGATCATCATCTCTTCCTCCCATAGTTTTATAAGTATGATAAAATAATATGTTCACAGAGCTTCCAGTATCGATTAGAATTCTATTAATTTCCCATGAATCTTCATCTTCATCATCCTCATCTTCTTTCGGTTTTGGATTAATTTCTAATTTTACTACCAATGGATTATCATGCACCTCTTCTCCTTCGGGAATTTCTTCTACGGTAAAAGAAATGATCTATTTCTGCCATTCCTCTAGTGGCGAGATTTTCACAATATTCATAATTTCTCTTCCATCGTTATCTCTTGCGAACACTCTACTCAAAACATTGTCATGAAAATCTTCAATTGTCTTTTATGAATGTACGATAGAGTGACAGAATAGATTTTTTGCTTTTGCACCAACTTCTATGAAGAATGTTTCCTTCTTTTTCATCGTGTTCACTTTGTGATGCTCTGGTGGTGGTGGAAGTGGTTGAGATTGTGGGTGCCCTACCAAAAAGTGGTTTAGTTTTCCTTGATCTATCATTCTCAAAATAATTATTTTTGCATTTCTGCAATCATTTGTTGTATGTCCATGAAAATGATGATAAGAACAAAACTCATGGCTTCTGTGGTTTGGAGGTGGTTCCGTTCCCATGTTCCATGGTGTTGGTATATTCTCCATCAAAATTATAGCTTCCCATATTTTCTCCACACTTGCATTTAGAGGTGGCATCTTGATTTCTTCCCATACTACCTTGTGACCTCCTTGTCCTCTATTATAGTTTTGTCTTTGACCTCCATAAGTTTCTTGTGGTTGATCGAGTCTTTGAATCTTGTTATTTCCACCACGATTGTAGAAATTTATTTCTCTTTCATAATCCTCTTGATCTCGGCTTCCCATAGCCACTAGTTTCTGTTGATTGTTACCCGTCACCTTCTCTTGTTGTACTTGCGAAGTATTCGCTACTGTATTTATTAGCTTGGGTAATAAGCTTGCATTCGCTGTTTGTGAGTTGGTGTTCGCAACTGGATATGATTCCATTTCATTTTGCCTTTCCTCTAGAGCAATGTATTCTTCTTGAAGTTCTCGCAATTCAGTCATTGTGATCGTATTCTTGACTCTGAAAATTTGGACATACAATAGGTTTGTTGCAAACATAGCATTGATAAATGATAATATAAGATATCTCTCATCTACACGGCCAGCCATTTCGCTACACATAGTTCTCCATCTTTTAGTCAGGTGTTCAAACTTTCGCCAATCCTCTGTTTTAATCCAAACACATCTTCTATACCAGGTCGCGAAGAATTATTACTTATATATGCCCCTAGGAATGTAGTCTGCAAATGATTGAAGGATGTTATTGTATTCTTTGGTAGACCTTCAAACCATTTTAACGCCTCCTGTTAAGCTGGATGCGAAATATTTGCACAATACGCATCATGATTTTCCCATTGCAACATGCACCTCACATAGGCTTTAATGTGTTGAATTGCACAAGTTGTTCCATCAAAAATGCTGGTTAATGCGGGCAAATTGCATTTCGGTGGTATTCCTCCTAATTGTACTTCCCTTGTAAATGGAGTTTTCGCAGCTTCTTCTATTGCTTCATCCAATTGTCTTCTGCCTACTTCTCCTCTATTATTTAGCATTCCTCTCATTTCTTCTAATTCTTTCAAGATTTGTTTATTTACACCTGAATTTTGATCCATTGGTCTTTTTAATTTCGCCTCTCTTCTTCTGCGTTCATGTCTTTCTTCTCTCGCGAAATTTTGCATTTCTTCTTCATTATCCTCATCTCGTCTTCTTCTGCGAGTTCTTCTTCATCTCTATCTTGAATTCGCAATGATTATGTCTCTTATTTTCCCCTCATGATTTTGTTCATTTCTTATTAATTCCATTCGCTGTCTTTCATCCTCTCTATCTATCGTACTCTTCATTGATATTACCGTTATTCCGGTTTTGTGTACGCCTTCTTTCTCGATTGTCGTGATTGTTCTGGCGAATTGTCTCCTGAAGCTCTTGTTCTTCCATTTCCGCTCTCAATCTTTCACGTTCGCAATTAAACGTGCTTGTTCAGCATAATGTCTTTCAATTTCTTCTTCAATCGTCTGTTGATTTCTTTGAGTTTCTCTTTCATGTAAAATTCTTCCTTCCTCTCGATTTCCTTCGCCATCTTGGTCATTTCGTCCCTGACGTTGTCCGTTCTCTTGATTTCTACCATTTTCCCATCATCAAAAGTTTCATTTTGTGGAACGTAACGATCATCAGCTCTTTCTCTATTTTCGCGATATTCTTCATTAGGATTTGATATTTCTTCTTGAATATTGTTTCCAGCATTGATTGTGGGTGAGTTTCGCCTCATTTCTCTTCTAGTCGATCTTGAATATGATTTTGTAATACTTCTCGATCTTCTACTCTGTAGTCTTATATTTTCCATCCTCAATTCGTGATTTTGCCTTGTTAGATTTGCACGTTCTTCTGCCTCAGCTCTTCTTTCTTCATGTATTCTTCGTCTCAACGTTTCTAACGCTCCAATTTCCTCATCTCCATGAATTATTCCTTCATCTGCTTCTTGATTTCTCTCTACCTGTCTATGGTTTCTGGTTTGTTGCTCTTCTTCTACTTCTTCTGCCGAATTTGATTGCCAAGTGTGTATACTCACCCTATCATAATCTGTATTCCTCCCTTGTACTAGTGTTTGTTGAATTGGTGGTTGAATTTGATTTTCTCTATTACTTCTCATTCTAGTAGATTCTCCCATTTCACTTCTTTCTCTCCCAGCAATTCTCTTGCTTCTTCTAACAGTAGTCGGTTGTTCGGATGTTTTTTTCTTCTAGCCATTTCTTCAATGTTAACAATATTGCAAGAAATTATGTAAAATCTTAATCAATCACTCTAAATATTCACAAATCTCAATATTAATCTTCAATGTTTTCTAGAATAATCTTCAATACGTCCCTGTTTCTAGCGCCATTATGTAGTTGCAGGAAATCCTACACTACACCCCTCATATGATTTCATTATTACTCAACTCATTTTTAGGTTTACACTCTTAATTTTATTGATCAATCTTTGAATGTTCTTACAAGAAAAGATAAAGGAATCAAGAATGACCTCTGCTCTGGACTTTCTCTCTCCTATTTACTTGTTTCTTACTCAAAAAGATCTCTCTCATTCTTTACAACTTGAACGACTATTTATAGGGAAATACATAGTGGATGACAGCTAATGTGTCCTTTATTTTCGGGTATGGTCTGCGACATTCTCGCAACCTTACAAATGTTAATTTCGCAAGCTCTCTACTTTTCGCAGGACCATCACATCTTTCTCGTGATTTTAGCTGACGTCGTTTATCGTATCATTTCTGAAATTATTCTGCGACGCTGTTGTGTTGTGTTGTTGATAATTTCGCTGAGACATTATCGTTGCGAGATTCTGATCCTACACCCTAAATTCCTTATATCACTGGATACGGAAGTTCTCGCCTACCAGATTATGTTCAACGAACCACCAAGTAGTAGATCACTCAAGGTGTAATCCAATCGAATGCTTTATCTTTTGTGAATTTATAGATTGATCCTACTAGTTAGACTCTTAGATCAAGGTCCACTTTTTAGTGTTTTTTATACACACAATCGTTTCACAGAATCCCTCTGCAAGGTTTTGTGTTCTCTACTTGTGTACAAGTTATTCGACGATTACTTATCTCCTAACTCAATACTAGCAATAGATTGAATCAACAAATCAATTTAGTTGGCCACCTAAACAATCTATCAATCAATCATAAATATTAATTTGTATAAACAAACGATAATCGTACGAAGAACTCCAAAGTAGATTAATATAATAACTCAAATCTTGTTTACAACTTAGAATTCATCCTTAATCAATAGGTGTTTATCTACTCATGGATGTAGAAACATCCATGATATACATATGAGAAAAGTAAAGAGATAGCGTTACGATTGAGAATCGCTCCGAAACCCAAGCTTTGATATTTCTCCTCTCCAAGAATTACAATTTCGTGACCTAATGAGATGATATCATTTTACATAACCTAACACCTTTTTATAGGTTTACATTGCTTGGTCTTCACGTATTTAGTTCGGTTCAAGAACCCGACCCAAAATAACGAAATAACATTCCCAAACGTTCCCTTAGGCCTTCCAAGGAGTTTATACACGTTTTCCTACTTACTAGGTACGCGTACCCGTACGCGTACCTCAAATTCCTACAGAAATTTTCGGAACTAGGGTACGCGTACGAGTGTCTTCGGTATTCAATAAAAACTCGTTTTGGTCACAACTTCTTCGTCCGAACTCGGAATGACCTCATTATTTTTGCATTATTTTTATCTTTCATTTCTCTTCAAGATTATGATGAGAAATCCTTAATTTGAATTATTTAAGATCGGTCTTTGGCCTGAGTCTTGATTTTGAGTGTTTTGCTCATTTTCTTCCACTTCTCTTGGACTTTGGCACTTGAATGCTTGGAATACTTTTCTTCCTAGATCTTTTCAGCACTTTGCAGCTCCTTTTTGGATGATTCACCTATTGGAGGAAAATAAGAGAAAACAAGAGTAATAATATGAAAATATGCAAGAATAATAGCTAAAACAAGTATGGAATGAACACTAAAATCATATGAATTATTCACTTATCAATATACTTTATTAAGATTGAGTCTAGTTGATTATCTTGAAAGTATATTAGAGTTTGTCCATACAGATTGCTAATCGAAATATTGTGTGAGGTTGTTGTACCCCCGTTTTTTCAAACTAAGTCGTGTAGCTATATAGATTTTACATTACACACATTTGATATTTTGAGCTGAGTTTAACTCGCTTATATCCTTCTCGAAATATGTGTTGGAAAGCTTTTTGCTTTAACTACGTTCATCATTATTCTTGATGAGTTTAGTTGGAAACAATTTATTATTGGAAACTAAGCAATGAGTCAAAAGATGATCATGTGAAAATTTCCTTGAAACATCTTACATGATTTGTGTGAGACAGTCATTTGATGTAGACTCGGAATGTTTCGTATTGATCATTTGATCAATTGAAAATTACTTATAAGTTATTAGTTTGTGTGAGACAGCTATTGTCTTCTTCTAAGGATGTTTCAATGATTGAAATGGGAGTTTAGAACAATTAACCATTGTCTGGATATAACACAACATGCATACTGTTGTAGTGTGATTCAGGTTCGGGAACGAAGTATGCATACTAGTATGCGAACAGTTTCACCTGAGTTCGGTCCGGGTCGACAGTATGTGTACCCATTTTCGAACTATCGTATATGACCAATGTCCGGAACATAAGTTTGCGTACCCGTTTGCAAACTAAGTTGGTTTAAGTTCTAAAATCGGTTAAGTATGATTTCATACTCATGAACAAATACATATATAGAAAATAAAGAATGCAATATTTGCAAACCGTGGCTAAATGTTCATGAACTGATTCTTTTGAATCAATCTGATTTTGCTTCAGTTGTGTCTTGTATACTTCTATGAGAATATAAACAATTGAAAAACTCTATGAGTAACATAATTAGATTCATTTGATTATTATTTGATCTGGAAGTGTTAGTGTTACAGCACTGCTCGGTCGAATTCGCAAGCGTTGCTATCTCAAGCTTGTTTGTTAAATTTAGTTGCCAAAACTATAAATCTTGATTTCTAGTCTACTTATAACTATGTCTCGGATTAGGATAAAATGTGTAGTTGAGATTTAGACTTTACGGCGTTCATCGATTGAAGACCAAAAACTACTAAGGGGGACTTGTGGAACTTCATCAACAAAAGGTATGTGGAGATTTGAACTCATCTATCACTCAGAAGTTCTATTCCATCTCCTATTGAGACAAAAGTCGTATACCTATATAGACTTTATTTTATACACATTTGATATTTCGAGCTGAGTTTAACGCGCTTACATATTTCTCAAAATATGTGTCGGTAAGCTTTCGCTTTAACCAAGTTCATCTATATTCTTGACGAAAGTCAAAAGATGATCATGTGAAAATCGCCTGGTAACATCTTACATGATTTGTGTGAGACAGACATTTGATGAAAGTCAAAAGATGAAATTGGTTAAAGCTTTCGCTTTCGCTTTTGTGTGAGACATAAATATGTGTTGGTGAGCTTTCGCTTTAACCAAGTTCATCTTTACTCTTGACGAAAGTCAAAGATGATCATGTAAAAATCTCCTGGTAACATCTTACATGATTTGTGTGAGATAGACATTTGATGTAGACTCAGAATGTTTCGTATTGATCTATTGATCACTTGAAAATTTCTTTGAAGCTAATAGTTTATGTGAGACACTCTTCTCGTCTTACAAGAATGTTTCAATGATTAATATGGAGTTTAGAACGATCAACCATTGATTGGATATAACACAGTATGCGTACTTGTATGCTAACTGTTGCAAGTTATTCAAAGTCCGGGAACCATATTATGCATACCCGTATGCGTACTGGTTTGATAGTTGAAGTCTGGGGACTTAGTATGCAGACCCGTATGCGTACTGGCTTAAAAGTTCAAGTATGGGAATTCAACTGAGTTTGGTCACGTACGATAGTATGCATACCCGTTCGCATACTGGCGAACCCAGACCAAGTCTGCCTACTTAGGTATGCGTACCTGTTTGCATACTTTATTGGGTTAAGTTCTAAAATCGATTTTTTCATGAAAAATATATTTATATAATAAGGAATGCAATTTTTTGCAAACCGTGGCTAGAATGTTCATGAATTTCGAGTGAATCAAAATCGATTTTGCTTCAATTGTGTCTTGTATACTTCTATGAAAAATATAAACAATTGAACAACTCTATAACTAGTTTCATTGGAGTCATTTGAACTAGTTGTGATTAAGATGAACAAGGTTGATATGAAAGTGTTCATACGGCTAACTTCGGTTAACTATTGTTGAGCCAACTATGTGCACACGTTTGGGTACGGTTACTCATACCTAAATGAAGTCATATTTCATTTATGTATAACAAGCTAAGTTCGATCTAACGGTTGAAAAATATTAGATTGACTCTAATCAGGTTTTCATCTAACGGTGAATATTGAATGTTTTTTTACCAAGGTAGCATTGATTGCAAACCCTGATTTGAAGACTACATAAGGGAGAACTCTAGCAACAGGGAAACCTAATCCCCACACCTCATGTGCGATACTAGTTGCGACTAGAGTCGATTCTCCTTTAACCTAGGTTTTTCCTAAAACCATTATAGATTAATGACTTAAAGACTTCATTGGGATTCTGAAGCCAGACCCAACTATTTTCTCTGTAGTTGTGTGTTCTGATCTTACTTTTTTCTATCGTATTGAGTACTATCTTCTCTAAGATTTGCTCGAGATTTAATCTCTGGTAGGTAAGATAAAAAGTAATCACAAACATCTTCGTCTCATCGTTTGTGATTCCACAATATCTCGTTTTGCTTCCATACGATTAAGATTATTGTGAGGTGATTAATATTACTAGGCTGTTCTTCAAGAATATAAGACCGGTGTATCAATTGGTTCCTGCTCACCTTGATTTATCAAAAGAAGGAACAAAAAATCATAGGTATTTCTGTGGGAGACAGATTTATCTATTCAATAGACTTTTCTGTGTGAGACAAATTTGTTTATCATGTCTTCGACTTTGGGTTGTAGCAACTCTTAGTTGTGGGTGAGATCAGCTAAGGGAATCAAGTATGCAGAGTCTTGTTGGGATTCAGAGGTGTAAGGTACGCGATTGTACCTTTATCAGTGTGAGATTCGTTAGGGCTCAACTACATTCCAGTCCGAAGTTAACTTGGTAGTAGGCTAGTGTCTGTAGTGGCTTAATAAAGTGTGGTGTTCAAATCTGGACTAGGTCCCGGGGTTTTTCTGCATTTTCGGTTTCCTATGTAGTTGCAGTAAATCCTACACTACACCCCTCATATGATTTCATTGTTGATTAGCTCATTTTTAGGTTTACACTCTTAATTTTATTGATTAATTTCTGAATGTTCTTACAAGGAAAACAAAGAAGTCAAGAATGATCTCTGCTCTGAACTTTGTCTCTCCTATTTACTTGTTTTTTAACTCAAAAAAGATCTCTCTCTCCTTTACAACTCGAATGACTATTTATAAGGAAATACATAATGGATGACAGCTAACTGTTCTATATTTTCGGATATGGTTTGCGATATTCTCGCAACCTTACAAATGTTAATTTCGCAAGCTCTCTAATTTTCGCAAGACTGTCACATCTTTCTCATGACTTTAGATGACGTCATTTATTCTATCATTTCTGAAACTGTTCTGCGACGCTACTGTGATGTACCATTAATAATTTCGCTGAGACATAATTGTTGAGAGATTCTGATCCTACATCTTGCCTCTTCTCATATCTTTCTCTGCAAAGTAGACAATGATGTGAGAAATGTCGCAGCTGCTTATCTTTTCATATTCCACATTTATCACACGTACTCTCTCTTCCATTTATTTCTTGACACGTCTTCTGTAACCGCTACTTTTCAACCGCTCACGTCTCTTCATCTTAATGGTGTTTATTTCTTCGAGTAAAAAATTTTCTTTATATACTCTTATCCCCCCTTTTTCCACTTTTCTTTTTACTTTCTCTTCTATTTTTATTCTCTCATCTCTGCAACTCTGTTATTCTTCTGCAAATTCTGATGCTGTAATTTTTCCTTCCTTCAATCCTTTTACTTCCCATACATTCCCATACTCTATATTCAAACATGGCTCCAAGTGGTCATAGATATGAGAAGAATTTACAAGATGTCCAAAAAGATCTTGCTGATAAAGGTTTTACACTCTCCACCATTCCTGGTGACAATGCCAAATCAATTCTTTCCGTCAAGCTTTTCTCTAATCAAAATTGTGATGATCAATCAATCATAATTTTGCTAGGTCAGATTCTCGCAGGTCTTCCTATTCCTCTTTATAACCCAGAACTTCCTTTATTTTATGAAATTCTCGCTCATCCGGGATTTTCGCGAGCCATCTTCCAACTAAGTGGGGACTGCATCCGTCTGATGCTAGAGTTCGCTAATCGTGGTGCTGGTAGAGGATCTCTTTACTCCAAAGAACTTAGGGATCCAAAATTCGCAAACCTAGAGATAGTTGCTGAGAAGTATACAATGGTGAATTTCTTTGAAAACTACGAACTTATCTCCATGAAGAAAGAGAATACTCGCTGGGGTATTCGATTAAGAAGGAAAGATAACATTGATGAAGCCAAAATTCTTATGCAAGATATTGACTGGCATTCTGGTAAAAACACAACTCCTCGCCAATCCAAAGACGATAAATGGTGCGTGTTTCCTTTAATGCTAATGGGACCCTACATTGCTGGGTCAAACGTTCTTCGTGCGAATCTCGCAGCATATGAACCTTGGGTTTTCTCCTGGCCCGAAAAGGAGAAGGAGGTATACTTCTCCCCTTTAACTCATTTTATACTTCTTTATTGATTTTTACTATTATGTTCGCTAACTCTTGCGATATTCCGCAGATCCAAAAACTAAAAGATAGTTATAACATGACTGGGAAATCTAGTACTCTGTTAGCTCTTCGCTCATATACAAATAAGTTAAGAAATTTTCTCTTATGAATTTAAATAGTACTGTCATTCCCATGATCCCGTTTCTTACTTCTATCTGTATGCGAAGATTATTGCTGAAGTAGAAGAATCTGCTGATGCTGCGAAGATTGGTGATAAAGGTAAAGGTTCTCTTCGTAAGGAAAAATCAACTGGTCCTCCTCCAAAGAAAAGAAAAGTGCGTTCTTCTTCTCCTTCAAATTTTCTTCCTAACGAGAATTCCGAAAGTGACAAGGATGATGAGGATAATGATGATCTCGCTGGAACTGAAAATTCTCCACCCGAATCTTCTATGGCTAAGCTTTCTGGCCTCTTTTCTGATTCAATACAAGGAATGGGAGATAGCCAGTTCTCAAATACCTGCAAATCTCTCGCTACCCTTTGAAATGTCCCTTTACTAGATGGTGATAGCTCTCTTTACGGAGTTTCTAGATCAGTGACTCCCGACTTCTTGCATTCTCTCAATAGTTTGGTATACTTTCATCTTTTTACTTTTTCATTGTTATAACTCAAAATATCTTTCTATATTAATATTTTTTATTTCTTTTCGCAGGCTGGAAAAGCTTCTTTTGCGGTTGCCTCAGATCTAGAGAGAAGACGCGAAATTCTTGAAAAGAAGAATCTTCAATTTCGCAAAAGGAATGAAGAATTGAAAGTTGAAGTTAAAGGTCTTCGCGAGAAGAATAGACAATTAGAAATTGATTCTTCCTCTTATAAGAACAAAATTTCTAGTCTTCAACAAGCTAATAATCAGCTTTACGGTATATTACTTTTCTCTTTTCTCTTTATTCATTCATCTTGTTGTTTTATCTTATTTAAATGATCCTTTATGCAGACATTTATGGTCTTTCTGATGAAGCTACCCTTCTTCGTTCATTTCCTAATGCCTTGGATAATGATACCCTTCTTGAACGTCTTAACAATTCCTTAAATAGCTTTTCTAATGATAGAATTTCATCTCTTTCTCTAAATGAACTTAGATCACAATTTCGCCTCTTAGAAATTGATCATAGATCCAGTTTAGGATTAGCTAACAGATTTAAACGTCTCCTTATTGATTCCAAATATAAAACCAATGAGTTGAGAACCAAGATTAGCGGTCTCATAGATGATAAAGATCGTATCTCTGATCAAGGTGCCAAGGCTCTGGCGAAATTCCAAGAGGCTCTCCTTGAAGTTCAACTTGAGCAAGATGAAGCTAACTGCAAGAATATTGAACTCTGCGAAAGGGAAAATCAAATTCGTTCTCGTCTTCTCATAAGTAGTGAGGAAGAATTTGTCTGGGCTGCGAAAATTTTAGATGATGCTAAAAAAGATTTAGGCATAAATGTTAGTCTCCAAGTTGAACATACAGCCTTGATTAGAGACATGATTTCTGACAGAGAAGTTTGCTAATTGCTCTTCTTTACTAATCTTTTGCTTTTTATAGATTTTCATCAAATTAATAATTGGTTGTCTTTTGTTCGCAGATTCTGAAAATAGATATCGTGAAAAGATTGAAGAACTTGAAGCTGAAAAGGAGGAACTCGGAAAGAATCTTTCTTCTCGCAACGACAAGTATTCTAGATTGAAGAATCAAATCAAAATCACCATTGAAAATTTTAAGAATGATGCTACGCATTTTCGCAATCAAACCATCCAGATGGTTTGTGATGATCATAATATCCCACATTCTGATTACCCTTGTCTTTTAGAGGAAATCCCATAGAATACTCCCATTTGATTATATCTGATAGTGAAGCTGACGATGAAGAATCTGATAGTGATGGAAGTTCTGATGGTGATGAGGATTCTGACGCAGATGAAGAAAGAAATAAGTTTGATGAAGATAATGAAGGATTAACCAAGAAATAGTCATTATTTCTTCTTTGATTCTTTGTAGCACTTGTATATTTATTTCTTCTTTCTGTATATTTGTGTTTCTTTCATTTTGGCTTGCGTAAATTAAAACAATTCTTCTTTGCAATACAGTTAATCGATATAATCATTAATTCTTGAATTTTTGAGTAAATCTCTCATATGGAGACAAATAGCATTTTCTAATTTCATACATTCCCATACTTGCCTCTGTTATTTGAATCCAAATGAGAGATTTCATAAACTTTTTCTTATTGTACAATTTTTCAAGCTCTTGCGAAGTGAATTTTGTTTCTTTTCAAAATCTCATTCCTGTGTGGTCTTATTTTTCCTTCCTAATTAAAGGTCTTATTATGCCACCTCTTGTCATTGCGACAAAATCACAGGACGTCCTTGCACTTTCATGCAATAACCCATTGATCTTGCCTTAAATTTTTCTTCTGTATTATGGCCTCTTCAGGAATATTGCGACAATATGATAGGCCTAAATATTCTTGCGAAAATAAAGCCCCATGACATTGCCGTCTTGCAATGAAATCGCAGGACGTCTTCGCACTTTCATGCGAAAACCCATTGATCTCATCTTATCTTTTTCTTTTGTATTATTGCCTCTTCAGGAATGTTGCACAAATATGACAAGCCTTAATTATCCTTGCGAATAATAAGCCTCATGACATTTGCGTCTTAAGACACTTATCAGCTCCCTAATGGAGGGTGTCGCCCTTATCTTCCCCCTGGTTTCCCCTTCAAGGAGGCGTACTTCTACCATACAAGGTTAGCTCCTCCCATCTAGTCTTAAAAACAACCAGTTGTTTCTCCGGGACGAGTGCAGTATAAGCCAAGACTTGTCAAGAATGGCAAGGACGCTTCAAACGCCCTCGGCACTCTTGACTCAACCGTGTACCTCGACGCCTTGATCAGATCTGCACTCCTTGGGAGAGTTCTTATTACCTTAGTCTCCCAACCTAAGTCATATGCTTATGTTGATCTCGTTTTATCTTTTTCTTTTTTATTATTGACTGTTCAGGATTGTTGCACAAATATGACAAGCCTTAATACCCTTGCGAATAAAAATCCTCATGACATTTGCGTCTTAAGACACTTATCAGCTCCCTAATGGAGGGTGCCTCCCTTATATCCCCCCTGGTTGCCCCTTCAAGGAGGCGTACTTCTACCATACAAGGTTATCTCCTCCCATCCAGTCTTAACAACAACCAGTTGTTTTCGCAGCCTCTTATCCCTTTTACCTATAGGGTTTATGGTTACGAGACTGCACCCTAAGTGGGGTTTTCTTCAGGCCGAGTGCAGTATAAGCCAAGACTTGTCAAGAATGGCAAATTACGCTTCAAACGTCCCTGGCACTCTTGACTCAACCGTGTACCTCGGCGCCTTGATCAAATCTGCACTCCTTGGGAGAGTCCTTATTACTTTAGTCGCCCAACCTAAGTCATATGCTTAAGCTGAGAATCCAAGGTGCCTCTCCCGGAAGGGCTTTATTGACCCCAAATCTCCATGACTCAGGTTCCGGTGGCGGTGTAGCCTTTCCCTGAGTCATGTAACAGGTACCCCCTAATATGACGTACTTTAGGTCTTACATTTGCCTCTTGCGAAATTTTATTCGCGAACTAGGGTGTATGCCATAAAGGTTCGCCTCTTTCTCTTTTGTCATTCTTTTCTGATTATTTTATGTAAAGTTCATTATCTCTGCGAGAGTCTCGCAATTCATAATATTGTATCTGAATTTCGCAATCTCAATTTTGTTGTTCAATCAAATGTATTTTTGAGAATTTTACTTATTGCGAGATTATCACAACAACTTAATCATTCATACATTTCTTGCTTTTATTACTTTTGCCCTCCTCTGCTTCTTTATGATTTTCTGCTACTGCTTCCTTAGTAATGGTATGTTCATCCTTTTTACCCTGAGCTAGCATTGATTTTGTAACATCTCTTCTCCTTTCTTTTCGATTGTATCCACCATCAACTTGTCACTTCTTTGTACATCCTTGACTTTATGTCGCCAGTTTTCCTTCTTATTTGCTCTTCCTTCGCAAGATTCTATTTCAGTTTCGTAACATTTCTTTCCTTCAACCCAATCTCCCTTTATGATTCCTACACCATTGGGGTGAGGGAATTTTATGCATTGATGGAAAGTTGAAGCTACACCCAGAATCCCATGTAGCCAAGGTCGACCAATTAACGCATTGTAGGGTGATTCTACATCAACAACACAGAATGATATTTCTGAAGATATTCCCTTCAATGGAATTTGCATAGTAACCTCCCCTTTAGGCTTGTTTGCAGTACCATTAAAACCATATATCTTATATGTTGATGGTATAAGATCATCATCTCTTCCACCCATGGTTTTATAAGTATGATAAAATAAGATGTTCACAGAGCTTCCAGTATCGACTAGGATTCTATTGATTGCCCATGAGTCTTCAGCTTCATCATCCTCATCTTCTTTTGCTTTTGGATTAATCTCTAAATTTATTACCAATGGATTGTCATGCATCTCTTCTCCTTCGGGAACTTCTTCTGCGGTAAAGGAAATTATCTGTTTCTGCCATTCCTCTAGTTGCGAAATTTTCGCAATATTCATAATTTCTTTTCCATTATTATCTCTTGCGAACACTCGACTAAAAACATTATCATGAAAGTCTTCAATTGTCTTATATGAATGTACGATAGAGTGACAAAATAGATTTTTTGCTTTTGCACCCACTTATATGAAGAATGTTTCTTTCTTTTTCATTGTATTCACTTTGTGATGTTCTGGTGGTGGTGGTAATGGTTGAGGTTGTGGATGCCCTACCAGAAAGTCGTTTAATTTCCCTTGATCTATCATTCTCAAAATAATCCTCTTTATATTTCTGCAATCGTTTGTGGTATGCCCATGAAAATGATGATAAGAAAAAAATTCATGACTTATGTGATTTGGATGTGGTTTCGTTCCCATGTTCCACGGTATTGGTATATTTTCCATCAATATTATATCTTCCCATATCTTCTCCACACTTGCATTTATAGGTGGCATCTTGATTTCTTCCCATACTACCTTATGACCTCCTTGTCCTCTATTAAAGTTTGGTCTTTGACCTCCATAAGTTTCTTGCGGTTGATCGAGTCTTTGAATCTTGTTATTTCCTCCACGACTATAGAAATTTCTTTCTCTTTCATACTCTTCTTGATATCGACTTCCCTTAGCTACCAACTTCTGCTGATTGTTACTTGTCACCTTTTCTTGTTGTACTTGCGAAGTATTCGCCACTGTATTTATTTGCTTGGGTAATAAGCTTGCATTCGCTGCTTGTGAGATGGTATTCGCAACTGGATATGATTCCATTTAATTTTGTCTTTCCTCCAAAGCAATGTATTCTTCTTGAAGTTCTCGCAATTCAGTCATTGTAATTGTATTCTTGACTCTGAAAATTTGGACATACAATAGGTTTCTTGCAAACATAGAATTGATAAATGATAATATGAGATATCTCTCATCTACACGGCCAGCCATTTCGCTACACATGGTTCTCCATCTTTTAGTCAAGTGTTTCAAACTTTCACCAATCCTTTGTTTTAATCCAAACACATCTTCTATACTAGGTCGTGAGGAATTATTACTTATATATGCTCCCAAGAATGTGGTCTGCAAATGATTGAAGGAGGTTATTGTGTTCTTTGGTATACCTTCAAACCATTTTAACGCCTCTCTTGTTAAGCTGGATGCGAAATATTTGCACAATACCGCATCATGATTTTCCCATTGTAACATGCACTTCACATAAGCTTTAATGTGTTGAATTGCACAAGTTGTTCCATCGAAAATGCTGGTTAATGCGGGCAAATTGCATTTCGGTGGTATTCCTCCTAATTGTGCTTCTCTGGTAAATGGAGTTTTCGCAGCTTCTTCTATTGCTTCATCCAATTGTCTTCTACCTACTTCTCCTCTGTTATTTAACATTCCTCTCATTTCTTCTAATTCTTTCAAGATTTGTTGATTTACTCCTGAATCTTGACCCATTGGTCTCTTTAATTTTGCTTCTCTTCTTCTGCGTTCACGTTTATCTTCTCTTGCGAAATTTTGTATCTCTTCTTCATTATCCTCATCTCGTCTTCTTCTGCGATTCTCTTCCTCATCCCTATCTTGAATTCGCAAGTGATGATGTCGTTCATTTTCCCCTCCATAATTTTGTTCATTTCTTATCAACTCAATTCGCTGTCTTTCAGCCATTCTCTTCACTCTATCATACTCCTCATTGAGATTATCATTATTCCAGTTTTGTATACGCCTTCTTTCTCGGTTGTCATGATTGTTCTGTCGAATTGTCTCCTGAAGCTCTTGCTCTTCCATTTCCGCTCTCAAGTTTTCACGTTCGCAGATTAAACGTGCTTGTTCAGCATTATGTCTTTCAATTTCTTCTTCAATTGTCTGTTGATTTCTTTGATTTTCTCTCACATGTAAAATTCTTCTTCCCTCCTCTTGATT
Organism: Papaver somniferum; assembly: GCF_003573695.1. NCBI lineage: Eukaryota > Viridiplantae > Streptophyta > Magnoliopsida > Ranunculales > Papaveraceae > Papaver > Papaver somniferum. The sequence goes on from NW_020627707.1 coordinate 6,070,705, forward strand.
TCCTTCGGCATCTTGGTTACTTTGTCTTTGAATTTGCCCGTTCTCTTGATTTCCTCTAATTTGCCTATCATCAAAAGTTTCATTTTGTGGAATGTAACGATCATCAATTCTTTCTCTATTTTCACGATATTCTTCATTAGGATTTGACATTTCTTCCTGAATATTGTTTACAACATTGATTGTAGGTGAATTTTGCCTCATTTATCTTCTAGTTGATCTGGAATATGCTTTTTCAATACTTCTCGATCTTCTATTCTGCAATCTGATATTCTCCATCCTTAATTCGTGATTTTGTCTTGTTAAATTTGCACGCTCTTCCGCCTCAGCTCTTCTTTCCTCATGCATTCTTCGTCTCAATGTTTCTAACGCTCCAATTTCTTCATCTCCATGAATTATTCCTTCATCTGCTTCTTGATTTCTCTCTTCCTGTCTATAATTTCTATTTTGTTGTTCTTCTTCTATTTCTTCTGCTGAATTTGATCGCCAAGTGTGTACGCTCACTCTGTCATAATCTGTATTCCTCTCTTGAACTAGTGTTTGTTGAATAGGTGATTGAATTATATTTTCTCTATTATTTATCCTTCTAGTATATTCTCCCATTTCACTTCTTTCTCTTCCAGCAATTCTTTTGCTTCTTCTAATAGTAGTTGGTTGTTCGGATGTATTTCTTCTTCTAGACATTTCTTCAATGCTAATAGTGTTTCAAGAAATTATGAAAAATTCTTAATCAACTACTTTAAATTTTCACAAATCTCAATGTTAATCTTCAATTTTTTATAGAATAGTCTTCAATCTTCAATCGTCCCTGTTTCTAGTGTCATTATGTAGTTGCAAGAAATCCTACAATACACCCCTCGTATGATTTTATTGTTGATCAGCCTATTTTTAGGTTTACACTCTTAATTTTATTGATTGATTTCTGAATATTCTTACAAGGAAAATAAAGAAATCAAGAATGATCTATGCTCTCAACTTTCTCTCTCCTATTTACTTATCTCTCACTCAAAAAAGATATATCTCTCCTTTACAACTCGAATGACTATTTATAAGGAAATACATAGTGGATGACAGCTAATCTGTCCTTTATTTTCGGATATGGTTTGCGATATTCTCGCAACCTTACAAATGTTAATCTTCGCAAGCTCTCTAATTTTTTCAAGACTATCACATCTTTCCCATGATATTTGCTGACGTTGTTTTCTGAAACTGTTCTGCGACGCTATTGTGCAATTCCATTGATAATTTCGCTGAGATACAATTGTTGCGAGAATCTGATCCTATAGTAGTAAAAAACATTATTCTTTTCTAATAACAATATTGTTGCCTCTGTTTCTTATCTGGATTATGATTCGCAGGGTGATAAGGATGCCAACAAACCTCTCAAGAAATCTCGCCACCTTAAAATCGTTGAAACCTCTGTTCCATTCCACTTACTTATCTCTTCAAAATCTCTCGCGACATCTTCGCAAGTTAAATCATTATCTCCAATTCGCAAAAAGGTTGCCTCAGATTTCATTTCTTCAAATGACCTTTCAATGATTGAAACCCCCCTTATTAATCCTTCTGTGAATGAAACTTCTTCTCTTCCTATTGATAATGTTTCTCAACCTTCTATCATTGCCAGTTCTCTATCTGATCCTCTTCCTTTTTCGAAAGAAACCGTGGAAGGAATAGATATTGCTTTCAAAGTTTTGTCTGAGGTCCTGGATGATGGCAAGAAGTATCCCCTTGATTATGAGTAAGTATTTTGGCTCTGACAGAGCTGCTCCGCAAACAACTTTGGAAAAAGAGTGTAATGCTCTTCATCTCGAAAACCAAAAGCTCCAGAATGTTTTGCTGGATCGTGACAATCTTCGCAAGAAGAATGATGAACTGAGAGGTATGATTTCCTTATCTGTGTCTTCAATTTGCATTTCTAATGATTTTATCCTTTCCATGTTTAATTATCCTTGAAATCCCTCTTTCGCATGTTAAGCCTTAAACCAGAAACGAATAATGGAGAGATATCAATTTGAATCTGCTGTTGAAGAAGCCCGTGTTGATAAAGAGATTTTGATGGATCAATATAACCAGTTAGATAACCTCTATTTATACTCTGTTGATCATATAAATAATCTTACCAATGAAAATACCCAATTAGTTCGGAGGCAAGATTTATTAAGTAATGAAATATCTCGCCTCTCTTATTCTTTAACTAAAGCTAATCTACGGATGAAATCTTTATCAGATGAGAATAAAACTCTATCTCAAGAGAAGAGAATTTGTTTAAATAAGATGGCGATATCTTCGCAACAACTTAGCATCCTCCAGAAAGTATGTGATGACCAAGAACAATCTCTTCGCTCTTTGAGAAATGAACTTAAAGAAGTAACAGAGTCATCTATCGCTGAAAGAGACACACTCATTCAAGGTAGAATAGCTTTAAATGTAAAGGAGAATAAACTTAAAGAACAATATTCCAAATTAGAAGAATCTTATTCTTCTCTTGCGAAGAAAAATGCCTTTCTTATTTCTAAAGAGAAAAATCTTCAGTCTCGACTTAAAGGTTTAGTTGGAGATAAATTTGATGATGCGATGGACCGTTGGGAGAATAGTTGTCTGACCTTGATTCAACACCTTATTTCGAAAAAGGAAGGTAGTCATAATAGTTTGACTGCCTTAACTATTTTTTCTTTGTCATATCTTTCTGAGTTCTTCATCTTACTGAAATTTTGTATTCTACTTTTCGCAGAGTCTGAGAAAAATCTTCATTCCTCTATTTCTGTTTTGGAGGCTAAATATGCTAAAATTCGCAAAGAAAATGCACTACTCGTCTCTGTCCTTACTGGTTCTCACGACCGAGCATAAAGAAGACTTGATTATCTTGCTTACTTTAAGGATATTCAAGATAGGAATCATCAGAGAGCACTTCTTTGTCAAGTTCATCTTCGGGCTGAAGTCCTTGTAAATGATATTTTATTGTCCAAATCTCTTCCTCCTATATCAGTCGATCCTTTGGAAGTAGATGATGATGAAATTCCTCGTCCTGCTGACAGTGATTATGATTATGAAAGTGGTGGAGAGAATAGTCTTTTGGAAGATGGAGAAGAGATCCCTTCTAAGGAACCAACTTCTGGTGCTAATCAAGATGAAAACGAAAGAAAAATCTCTTCTAAAGAAGTAACTGCTGGCTATAATCAAGGTGGCGGCGAAAAAGAAGTCCCTCTCAAAGGAATTATTGTTGGTGAAGATCAAAATCGAAATGAAGAAGAAGTTGGCGATAATGAGAACATTGGCGAAGAGCGTCCATTGTCTCGTTCTACTGGAATTAATACTGAAGCATGAGCTTTTTATCTAGTTCTATCTTCTTGAATTGTTTCATCTTTATTATTTCTTGCGAATAATATTCTTCAACCAACCTTGGAATTAATTTTCTCTTTTAGTATTTTTCTGACGAGAAAGATAATGCCTCTTGTTTACTGATTCCCATACTCGCCTCTCATTATCTTTCTTGCAAGAAACGATCTGTTATGAATACTTATAAATATTTTGTTTTGTCATGTGGTCTTATTTTGCCTTCCTAATTAAATGTCTTATTATGCCACCTCTTGTCATTGCAACAAAATCGCAGGACGTCCTTGCACTTTCATGCAAAACCCCATTGATCTTGCCTTAAAATTTTCTTTTGTATTATTGCCTATTAAGGAATGTTGCGACAATATGATAGGCCTAAATATTCTTGCGAAAATAAAGTCCCATTACATTGCCGTCTTGCGACGAAATTGCAGGACGTCTTCGTACTTTCATGCGAAAACCCATTGATCTCGTCTTATCTTTTTCTCTAGTATTATTGCCTCTTCAGGATTGTTGCACAAATATGACAAGACTTAATACCCTTGCGAGTAAAAAGCCTCATGACATTTGCGTCTTAAGACACTTATCATCTCCCTAATGGAGGGTGTCGCCCTTATCTCCCCCCCTGGTTGCCCCTTCAAGGAGGCGTACCTCTACCATACAAGGTTGGCTCCTCCCATCCGGTCTTAACAACAACCAGTTGTTTTCGCAGCCTCTTATCCCTTTTACCTATAGGGTTTATGGTTACGAGACTGCACCCTAAGTGGGGTTTTCTTCGGGCCGAGTGCAGTATAAGCCAAGACTTGTCAAGAATGGCAAGGTACGCTCCAGACGCCCCTGGCACTCTTTACTCAACCGTGTACCTCAGCGCCTTGGTCAGATTCTGCACTCCTTGGGAGAGTCCTTATTACCTTACTCGCCCAACCTAAGTCATATGCTTAAGCTGAGAATCCAAGGTGCCTCTCCTGGATGGGCTTTATTGACCCCAAATCTCCATGACTCAGGTTCCGGTGGCGGTGTAGCCTTTCCCTGAGCCATGCAACAGGTACCCCCTTATATGACGTACTTTAGGTCTTACATTTGCCTCTTGCGAAATTTTATTCGCGAACTAGGGTGTACGCCATAAAGGTTAGCCCCTTTCTTTTATGTCATTGTTCTATGATTATCTCTGCGAAAGTTTCGCACATCATGATCTTGTTTTGATATGAATAATCTTGCAACTATTCTTTCAGAATCCAAAACTTCTCAAAGCTTCTTACGGATAATATCTTTTTAAGTACAATCTGTTCCATGGTCTGTCAAGTCTACGACCAACATCTCTACCTTCTGGATCCATTAATTTATAAGCTCTCGTTCCAACTATCTCCTTAATGATGTAAGGTCCATCCCATTTTTCGCTAACTTTCCACCATTTTCTCGCTGATATATTGGTGTCTCTCGCAGAACTAAATCTCCTGGTTGGAATTCGCGTACTTTGACACGTTTATTATATTCTCGGGCTAATCTTCGCTGATAATTCTCCATATGTTGTAAAACTCTTTTTTTTTTCTAATTCATCAAGTTTGCTTAAGATCAAACCCGCACTAAGATTTTTCTCCCAAGTTTCTCTCTTTGTTGTTGGAATAACAACTTCTGTAGGTAACATCGCTTCAACTCCGTATGTTAAACAGAAAGGTGACATTCCAGTAGCTTCTCTTCTAGTTATATTATAAGCCCATACTGCATTATGTACTTGTTCGCACCATGCTCTATGATGTACTTCTAATTTCTTCTTTAATATATCTGCAATTGTTTTGTTTGTTGTCTCTGCCTGCCTATTAGCTTGTGGATACAAAGGAGCAGACTTTCCACATTTTATCTTAAATACATTAAGTAACATTTCTATGTTCTGTCCTTCAAACTGTTTCCCATTATCAGATACCAACTGCGAAGGAATTCTGAATCTGCAAATGATATTTTCGAATATGAATGTAAAGATATCTTTGTCGCGAATATGCTGTACTGTCTTCACTTCTGTCCATTTTGTGAAATAATATGTTGCGACTATTAAGTATCTTCTTTGTCCAGATCCTGGTAAAAATGGACCCCACAATATCTAAGCCCCACTTTCCAAAAGGCCACACACTGGTTGAAGATGACAATGGTTCTCCAGGTGCATGTATTTTCTTTCCATGCCGCTGACAATCTTCGCAACGTCTTGATATTTGTTTTGCATCTTCATGCATGTATGGCCAGTAATAGCCTTGCATTTTTGCTATATGTGCCAGAGATCTTCCCCCGCTATGTTTCCAGCATCCCCACTATGTAACATTTTTAGCACCTTTTCTCCTTCTTCTCGTGTCAAACATCTGAGTGATGGTCCATTAAAGGATTTTCGGTATAGCAGCCCATCTCTTAATTCATAATTTGTTGCTCGGCTTTTTAACTTATGTGCTTCCAATCTATTTCTTGGTGTTTCTCCTTTCGCCAAATATGCATGAAGTTCTGTTCTCCAATCTGCGATATTGTTCGTTTGTTCTTCTTCTCCACCGTCTATTATCATCACGTCCACTTATTCTTCTTCTTTATTGATTGATAGTGACAGAAGTGTTTGTATTTTTATGCATCTCGCAGTTGGATCTGTCATCATGCTTGAGATGAAAGCAAAAGCGTCTGCGAGTCTGTTATCCTTCCTTGAAATATGCCTCCACTTTATTTTTGGGATTTTCGCTGACTATTCTTCAACGAGCTTCTTGTATTTCTTCAAGGATGGTTCATTTGTAGTGTACTCTCCCTTTATTTGGCGAATAACTAGCTGCGAATCACTAGTGATCCTGGCATTTTCTAGTTTCATTTCTATTGCGAACTTTAAGGCATGTATCACAGCTTCATATTCCGTTTCGTTATTAGTGGATGCGAATTCCAATCTGAATGAAAAAGCCATCTTCGCTCCTTCTGGCGAAATTAAAACAATTCCAACTCCATTGCCTTCTCCATTTGATGATCCATCTACTAATATCTCCCATCTATCTGGTTCTGTTAATAAGTCTTTTGGATCTCCGTGTTCTTCTTCTATATCCATCATTTCTTCTACCGCTTCATCTTCTTCTAAAGGAAATTCTGCCAAGAAATCTGCAACAACTTGTGATTTTGGTGAAGATAAAATTTCATATTTAATATCAAAGTGGCCTACTTGTGCATTCCATCTCTCCACTCTTCCTGATCTTTTTGAATTCTTCATCACTGATTCAATTGGTACTTTTGTTAATACCTTTATTTGTGCGCTTGAAAATATATGCGGAGCTTAAATGATGCATAACTAATGCTAAGATAGCTTCTCAATCTTTGAGTAATTCTTCTCGGCAGTATTAAAAGTTTTGCTAATGTAATAGATGGGTTTCTCCACTCCTGCGTCTATTCGCAATAACACGACACTTAATGCATGCGACGTCGTCGCAAGATAGATAATAATTCTTCTCCTGATTCTGCTTTTGTAAAATAGATGTATTCATAAGATGTTCTTTGATCCCTTGAAAAGTTTTTCGCATTCATCAGTCCATTTGAATTTCGCACCCTTCTTGAGTATATCGAAAAAATATTTGCATTTGTCTGATGATCGCGAAATGAATCTCCCTAGCGAAGCTAAAAGTCCATTCAACTTCTGTACATCTTTATTGTTGCTGGTGTTGGCATGTCACGAACTGCTTGCACTTTTTCTGGATCAACCTGTATTCCTTCCTTTGATACAATGTAGCCTAAAAATTTTCCCGATGCAACTCCAATAGTACACTTCTCAGGATTCAGTTTAATGTATACTGCCGCATTTGTTCAAAAATCTCCCTCAGGTCCTGTACATGGTCTTTGGCTTCTTTACTCTTTACTAACATGTCGTCCACGTATACTTCTAATTTTGTGTATCCATTTCGCGAACACCTTCTCTACCATTCTTTGGTATGTTCTCCCGCATTTCGCAAACCAAATGGCATTTTCGTGTAACAATATAAACCTCTAGGGGCGAAAAAGCAGTATGCTCTTGATCTTCTTCAGCGAGAGGGATTTGGTTATATCCTTTGTACCCATCTAAAGACGATACCCTATCATTTCCCGCTGCTGATTCCACCATTTGAGGAATATCTGGTAACGGAAACTATCTTTAGGGCAAGCTTTGTTTAAATCAGTGAAATCTATGCAAATCCTTATTCCTTTGTTTTTCTTTGGACAATGACCATGTTCGCTATCCACTCTGGGTATTTAGCTTCTCTTATAATTCCTGCATCAAGCATTTTCTGTAGTTCTTCTTCTATTTGGGAATGGTAGGCTGTTGCGATTTTTCTTATTCTTTGTTTAAATGGTCTCACATTGTTAATCTCCAACTTGTGACATGCAATTGATGGATCTATTCCCGGTATCTCATCCATGCTCCCTGCGAAAATGTCTTTATATTCTCGCAAAAGGTTAACAGTTCTTTCTTCTTCTTCTACATCCATCTTGGTTCCAATTCTCAATATTAGAGGTTCTTCTATAGTCCCAACGTTTACTTCTTTTGTTGGTTCTGCGGCAGTGTAACTGGACTTGGGTTCTCCCATTGGTGTTGGTTCTTTTATTGTTTTCACAGGTCCTTCTTCCTTCTTCCGAAATTTCGCTGGGTATTCCCCTGCCTTCTTTTGCCCTTATCATGTACTCTAAATTCTTCTTCTTTCTTTGCCTCCTTTGCCAACTTTCTGCGAAATTGTTTTTTTCGTCCTTCATAATGCTTTACTTCAATTTGATGACATAATTTCGCATTGTCAACATCTCCTCTGATTTCACCTATTCCATTTGGTGTGGGGAATTTAATACATTGATGCAACGTTGATACTACACTTTTATCGCATGTATCCATGGTCCTAGCAACATATTATATGGCGATTCCATATCCACCACGCATAGTGTCACGTGTGTTTCGATCTCTCCTAGTGGAATTCGTACCACTATTTCTCCTTTAGGTTTTGTTGTGGATTTTCCAAAGCCATGAACAAGATATGTTGAACTGGACATTTCTTCATCTTTAAATCCCATTCCCCTGAACGCATGATAAAATATTATATCCACTGAACTTCCTGTATCGACTAAAGTTCTGTTCAATATCCATTCTTCCGTGGATTTTGTTGTTGTCCCCTTCTCTTTTCGCGTAATAGGCACTGTAATAACCAATGGAGATGTGTGGTTCAAATTTTCTTTTGGTATTTCTGCCGCCATGAATGTGATTTTTTGCTTTTCCCAATCTTTCAAGGGTGATGTCTTTTCTACCGCCATAACCTTCCTTCCTTCAAAATTCGTTTATGTATCCTTCCTTTGATGTTTTCATGGAATTCATTAACCATTGTTTTTGTTATCATATTACACTCCAATCTTTTGTCATCTTCATTGACTCTAATCATTTTTCTTTTAACTGGTTCACTGATTTGTTTAATCACTTTCTTGATTTGAACAATCTCAACAACAATCTTCAACTTTCAATCTTCAGCCTCCCTGTTTCTAGCGCCATTATTTAGTTGCAGGAAATCCTACACTGCACCCCTCACAAGATTTCATTAACATTCAACTCATTTTAGATTAACAATCTTAATTTTATTGATGAATCTTTGAACAATCTTACAAGAGAAGATAAAGGAATCCAGAATAACCACTGCTCTCGATTTTCTCTCTCCAATTTACTTGCTTCTCACTCAGAAAAGATCTCTCCTATTTACTTTCTTCTCACTCAGAAAAGATCTCTCTCCTTTTCTTTACAACTGAGCGAATATTTATAGGGAATTACATAGTGGATGACAGCTAATCTGTCCTTTATTTTCGGATATGGCTTGCGACATTCTCGCAACCTTACAAATGTTAATCTTGCAAACTCTCTAATTTTCGCAGGATCATCACATTTTTCTCATGATTTAGCTGACGTCGTTTATTATGTCATTTCTGTTATTATTCTGCGACACTGTTGTGTTGTGTTGTTGATAATTTCACTGAGGCATTATTGCTGCGAGATTCTGATCCTACAAGGTATTTCTGTGGGAGACAGTTTTATCCATTCAATAGACTTTTTTTTGTGTGAGACAAATTTGTTTATCAAGTCTTCGACTTTGGGTCGTAGAAACTCTTAGTTGTGTGTGAGATCATCTAAAGGAATCAAGTACATAGAATCCGGTACCTTAATCAGTGTGAGATTGGTTAGGGCTCAACTACATTCCAGTACGAAGTTAACTTGTAGTAGGCTAGAGACTGTAGTGGCTTAATACAGTGAGGTGTTCAAATCTGAACTAGGTCCCGGGGTTTTATGCATTTGTAGTGTCCTCGTTAACAAAATTTCTGGTGTCTGTGTTATTTCTTTTCCGCATTATATGTTTATATAATTGAAATATCACAAGTTGTGCGTAGTTCAATCAATTGGTAAATACAACCTTTGGTTGTTGATTGAAACTTAGATATTGGTCTTTGGTACACTCCAATTTATTTCTCATATTAATCCGGATCACATATTTCTATCTATTCGATTGCAGATTTATTTGAGAAATTGAGATATAACTCTTGGATGTATTTTCCTTGATTGAGTCTGACTATCTAGTTGATTCTCTTGGAATTATATTGGAGTTAGTTCATACAGATTGCCTAAACGAAATATTGGGTGTGGTTGTTAGATCCCCGGTTTCTCAGTTAGATATATGAATGAGGTTAATTGAAAAGTGTTCATATGGCTAACTTCAGTTAACTATTGTTGAGCCAACTCAATATACACGTTTAGGTACGGTTACCCATATCTAAATGAAGGTATATTTCATTTGTGTGTAATAAGATAAGACCATCTAACGGTGGAGAGATATTGCTTTGGTTTTAAGCAAACTTAGCTTGAATCTTAAATCAGGATTTCATCTGACGGTGAATATTGATTGCTTTGTTTCAAAGCTATCAAACCCTGATTTGAAGAATACATAAGGGAGAACTCTAGCAACAGGGAAACCTAATCCCCACACCTCCTGTGCGATACTAGTTGCGACTTAAAGACTTCATTGGGATTCTGAAGCCAGACCCAACTATTTTCTCTGTAGTTGTGTGTTCTGATCTTACTTTGTTCTATCGTATTGAGTACTATCTTCTCTAAGATTTGCTCGAGATTTAATCTCTGGTAGGTAAGATAAAAAGTAGTCACAAACATCTTCTTGTCATCGTTTGTGATTCCACAATATCTTGTTTCGCTTCCATACGATTAAAATTATTGTGAGGTTGTTAGAGCATTGCTAGGTCGAACTCGCATGCGTTGCTATCTCAAGCATGTTTGTCAATGTTAGTGATCAAAACTATAAGTTTTGATTTCTAGTCTACTATATCTAAGGTCTCGGACTAGGATAGAAAGTGTAGTTGAGCTCAAGAACTCCATGGCAATCATCATACAAGACGAAGGACTACTCAAGGAACCGATGGATCTTCATAGACTAAAAGGTATGTGGAGACTTGAACTTATCTATCACTCAAAAGTCTATTTATCTCCTATCTTGAGACAAAAGTCGTTTTGCTATATAAACTTAGAGTATACACATTTGCTATTTCGAGCCGAGTTTATCTCTCCTATCTAACTTTCGAAATATGTGTTGGTAAGCTTTCGCTTTAGGAAAGTTCATCTTTACCTAGTGACGAAAGTCATGACAAGTTTCAATCACTTTGAAAATAGTTTGTGAATAACAACTATAGAATATCAACGTCCTCTAAGAATGTTTCAATGATTGAAATGTGATTTTAGATTATATAACCATTGGAGGATATAAGCATTGTTGTGGAAATGTATATATGTATAAGTCCTTATTCCTTGAACCGAAGTTTGCGAACTTTGTTGATCAAGAGAAACGGAATGGTGGCATGAGCCAAGTGCGCGAACTGGCAGAAGTTCTCGACCCGAGAAATTCTGCTGGAGTTTGTGAACTCCGTTCGAGAACTTAAGTCCGCGAACCCAGTCCGCGAACTTGAGTAGGTTATATCTAAAAACGATATTTGTGAACTTATTCTTATATAAACTAAGGAATGCAAATTGCAAACTGTGGCTATATAGTTCATAAACCGATTCGAGTGAATCAAGTCGTTTTTGTTTCAATTGTGTCTTGTGTAGTTACATAAGATTTCCTTGCAATTGAACAACTCTCTAACTAGTTCATTTGAGTCACTTGAACTAGTTATGGTGAAGAAGAATATGGTTGATATGAAAGTGATCATATGACTAACCATTTGGTTGACTATTGTTGAACCAACAAATGTACAAGTTTGGGTACGGTTACACAAGCCTAGAAACGTGCATTTCATTTGTGTGTAAGAAGCTAGTTTTCGATCTAACGGTTGAAAGATATTAGCTTGAATCTAATCAGGTTTTCATCTAACGGTGAATATTGAATTCTTTGTTACCAAGCTAACTGAAAAAGCGGGGGTCTAACAACACCACCCAATATTTCGTTTGGCAATCTGAATAGACAAACTCCAATATACTTTCAAGAGAATCAACTAGACAGTTAGACTCAATCTATGAAAAGTATATCAAAGAGTTTTATATCTCTATCTCTTGATTCAATCCGCAATCACCAAATAGGAATTTGCGAGCCCGATTGAATATAAGAGAATTAACTTGAACGGTACCAAAGACCAATGCTCAAGTGTCAATCAATTCACTCAACAACCCTAAGGACGGATACAAGAACTGATTGATCTTAACGTACAACCTGTGATATTTCTATTATATAAATAAAATATAATGCAGAAAAGAAATAACACAGACACCAGAATTTTGTTAACGAGGAAACCGCAAATGCAGAAAAACCCCGGGACCTAGTCCAGAATAAACACACACTGAACAGTAAGCTGTTACACCAATTTCCTACTACCTATTCGGACTAGATGTAATACCTTCTTCAACACTTGTAGAACTCCTAGCAGAATATCGATTCTCTTAAAGAACTCTTCACACAAATCTTTTAGCAGAACCCAAAGTTCTCTTTAGAAGACACACCACCACGATTGATACGATTCGATATCTTGTATGCACAAAACACCGCTTCGATTTCCCTTTAGATGTGAATCAAGGTTTTGAAAATCTTGTGTTTAATTTGATAAAAACAATTACTAGGTAAAAGTAATATCAAAATAAACTTGTAGATTAGGGTTTTAACTTACAATCCGTATGCGTACACACAAGGAGTCCGTGAACCTGATTTCCGTAAGTAAACTTGGGTGATTCCAAAGATCAATTTCCAAGTTAAGAAAATCCTAATAATTCTACAACAAGAACAACTAGAATAAATCTAGAGATATCTTGTTTAAAACTTCTCAAGGATTTTTACGAGATGCCTCAATAGAAGTTTTTCTTTCTAGTCTCCGATTTCGACTAACAATTGTTGGTATACGATCGGAAACTGAAATCTATCAAAACCTATGGTTTATGATCAACAACTCTTGGATGGTTTTATATCATAAGAGAAAACCTTAGAATAGACAAGAGGTGAAAAACCTAGATTACAAGTTGTATGATCAATTACGAAGATTAAATCCAACTTGGCTTTGTGATCACTAATACAAAGACTTTTATCTCACTCTCGTTCACGAAGAACGGAAGACGTGGAAAACAACCTGCAGAGCTTATGTCAATTTTCCAAAGGGATGAAAACTGTGTAAACTCACGAACCCTTTATTTATAGTGAGCAATAGCTTGGAAGCTAAGCAAAGCTATTTTCCTTTTTCAAGACTCTACTAAATAAGGGAGTCTTTCCTAAGTTACAACTCTTGCCAAAATAATTAAGTAATTAATTAATTTAGAAAAATGTATTTTTGTGAATAAATCACAAATTAAATTAGGAAGGAATCACAAACACTTTAATGTGGTAATCAAAGATGTTTGGAATAATTGCTAACTTGCCTAGATAAGAAAACATCACCAACTTGACCAAAAATGCCTTTTAGTCACGTAATTGGGCCCAAGTCCTTGAACTGTTACAAACAGTCCATGGATTGTTTCCTACTAACGAACTGTAACAATCCAACACTTATAATTGATACTTTAATAAATCACTCATAACTTCATCGTTATAACTCGGAATTGAGTGATTCTTGGCTCGTTGGATTCATAAGCCCATTCACTATAACATGAGATTCTTTAAAAGGATAAAGGTTATTGTCTCCAAGGTCGTGAATCAAATAACCTCAAGTATATATACATAAATGTACATTTACCGTCATCGAAATTGTTCCATATAGTGAGCATATATCTTGATAGATTAGAAAGGTAGAATAGAACAAGAATCCAAATGAAATCAATCACATACCTTTGATGAAGTACTTGTTGATGTCTTCTTGTAGTCTTCAATCTTCAATCTTCATCCTTTACGGATAGCTTCGATTCAACTTCTTAGACCTAATCTAGTCCGAAACTATCTTTAGCATGCTAAATCAAGAATGCATTTTGGCAACTAAAATTGAAAACTAACTTGACATACCAAGGCTAGTGGGTTCAACCGAGCAGTGCTCTAACAATCTCCCCCTTTGTCAATTTTAGTGACAAAACCATTTTATATATGGCTTGTACTTGTTAAAAGTAAAAACGACAATCTTGATTTCCTTGGTTCTTCAACTCTTCATGTGTTCATCCTGTACTTGTTGAAGATCCATCATAGTATTATTACACAGCATCAAAGTTTCATTGTATCACAACTTTGACAATAATACTACGGTGATATGTATCACTCCCCCTTAGTCGATACTCCATCTCACATGGAAACCACTCCCCCTTACACAATGATCCGAAAACCATATATATATGTAGTAGAACTACACATTAATTCTCCCCCTTTTTGTCAATAAAATTTGCAAAGGTACAAGAAGGGGATCCTAATGAAATTTCCGAGAAGAGACGTTTCATAAACTAAAAGAAAAAAATACATACCAACTTAATTTAGATGCAATCATAAAGCCGGAGCTAAATGAATTCATCAAGGAGTTTTAAGATACAAGATAACCCCTATAAAATTCAACAGCCGCACACCCCGCAAGATATTACCATTAAGCACAAGTTCAAAAGAACTCTCCCCCATTTGATGTCATTCCCGAAAGAACAACAAGAGTGACCTTACTCCAGAGATAAGGATTTATAAATTGGATTTTAGAAAACCCACAAGGAGATGCGAACTGAGAACCAATCATTGAAAGTCTCTCATGAGATCATGTTACTGAACAAAAGAACTATCTTATGGTAATAATACACAATATGTAATCATGAAGATCAAATATTGTGATCATCTTTTCTAAGATACAAACTTGTATGAACAAGAATTTATATTCTTAGAAGGAAGAATAATCATTTCCATAAGGATTTACACCAAGAATGGTTACCATAAGAGTATGAAAAATATTCTTTGACAATAAAAACCAACATCCATGGCTTTGATAATTGCTTCTAACCTGTTATATTTAAGAATTTCAATCACAAATCAAGTTAGGTAATTAAGATTTATACATGTGGTATCTAACCATATTCTTATTCACCATAACTAGTTCAATTGACTTCAATTGACTTCAATACAAACTAGTTAGAGAGTTGTTCAATTGCTATGAGATCTTATGTAACTACACAAGACACAATTGAAACAAAGATGATTCGATTCGATTGAATCGGCTCATGAACTTTATAGCCACGGTTTGCATACTGCATTCCTTAGTAATTTAAGTTTCATGTTCAGAGCACATCTTTAGATCATAACCCACTCAAGTTCACAAACAAGTTCGCAGACTTAAGGCAACCGGCAGAGTTTCCAAACTCAGCAGAAAATATCGGCAAAGAAACTTCCGCCAGTTCGCGGACTAGGTTCGCGGACTGAGTTCGCGGACTTGTACTACACGAACGAATTTGGAATCCCAGCAGAAATTCTCAGAACAAGAACTTTCGTCAGTTCGCGGACTTGGCAAAGCCAATTCCTCCGGTTTCTCTCAATCAACAAAGTTTGCAAACTTCGGATTAAGGAATAGGACTTATGCACATATGTGTTTCCACACAATGCTTATATCCATCATTGGTTATATTGACCTAAACTCTCATTCCAACCATTGAAATATTCTTAGAGGACGTTATATAGTTGTTACACTATTTCTCGTCAAAGTGATTTTCAAAGTGATTCAAACATTATGACTTTCGTCACTAGGTGAAGATAAACTTGGTTGAAGCGAAAAGCTTACCAACACATATTTCGAGGAATATGTAAGCGAGATAAACTCAGCTCGAAACAATAAATTGTTCCACATATTCAGAAATTTCCCAACATAATATGTGCGCCCCAATTCTTTTGAAATCCTCACCGCATTTAGTAGGGCTTCTTGGTGAGGATGCACTTTCAATACAATCAGGTTGTGTTGAGGTGAGCAAGATCTTGCTCACAACAAGTATTCGAAACAATATCAAACATGAAATCTAGGAATTTAACAACTTCCTTGAAACTTTCAATAAATGTTCCATACCTTTTTAAGATGTTATCCCTTGTCGAACTCTTGTCTGGGATATCCTTCTTAATAGAACTCGTTGCTTTATTGGTCTTCTTTGGTACCCATTTCTGAGCAGCTTTTGGAGAAACGTATTTATTTTTCTCCCCAATATAATTGTGAAACTTATTTGGGGAATACTGAAAGAACTGATTTTATGAGACTCAGTTTTTCTCCACTTTGGAACATCAGATCTTGTTATCCTAACAGAATCATATCTGGTTTTATCTCGTTTAAGAAATCCGCAATTCCTTTGCAAGTGACCTGGTTTTCCACAATAAAAACAATGTTTAGTATAATAGAAAAAGTTATATTTAGTATTACATGAATGTGAATGTGCTTGCTTTGGAGATGTAGGATCAGAATCTCGCAGCTGCAACACTTCAGCGAAATTATTAACAACATAACACAACAATGTCGCAAAGCAATTTCAGAAACGACATAATAAACGACATCAACTAAATCATGAGAAAAATATGATGGACTTGTGAAAATTAGGAAGTGTGCGAGATTAATATTTGTAAGGTTGCGAGAATATCTCAAGCCATATCCGAAAATAAAGGACAGATTAGCTGTCATCCACTATGTAATTCCCTATAAATAGCCATTCAGTTGTAAAAGAAAAGGGGAGAGATCTTTTTAGAGAGAGGAATAAAAAACAATTAGGAGAGAGAAAATCAAGAGTGGTTGTTTCTCTTAATCCCTTTATCTTTTCTTGTAAGATTGTTCAAAGATTCATCAATAAAATTAAGATTGTTAATCCAAAAATGAGTTGAATGTTAATGAAATCTTGTGAGGGGTGTAGTGTAGGATTTCCTGCAACTACATAATGGCGCTAGAAACAGGGATTGAAAATTGAAGATTGTTCTAGAAAAAGTTGAAGATTAATATTGTGATTAATTAGAATTGAAAGTAATTGGTGAAAAAATTTACATAATCTCTTACAATTTGTTAGTATTGAAAGAATGGCTAGAAGGAAAAATGTATCAGAATAACCGACAACTTCTAGAAGAAGAAGTGAAAGACTTGTTGGAAGGGAGAGAAGTGAAATGGGAGAATCTACTAGAAGGAGAAATAATGGAGAAAATCAAGTTCAACCGCCAGTTCAGCAAACACCGGTACAAAATGGAACAATAGATTATGATAGAGTGAGTGTACACACTTGGCGATCAAATTCAGCAGAAGAAGTATAAGAAGAGCAGCAAACCAGGAACCATAGACAGTAGAGAGAAATCAAGAAGCATATGAAGGAATAATTCATGGAGATGGGGAAATTTGAGCATTAGAAACGTTGAGACGAAGAATACATGAAGAAAGAAGAGCTAAGGCAGAAGAACGTGCAAATCTAACAAGGCAAAATCACGAATTGAGGATGGAAAATATGAGACTATAGAGCAGAAGATCGAGAAGTACGACAAGATCATATTCAAGATCGAATAGAAGAGAGATGAGGCGAAACTCACCCACAGTTAATGTTGGAAATAATATTCGAGAAGAAATACCAAATCCTAATGAAGAACATCGCGAAGATAGAGAAAGGACTGATGATCGTTACGTTCCACAAAATGAAACTTTTGATGATAGGCAAAATGATAGAAATCAAGAGAATAAACAACGTCAGGGACGAAATAATCAAGATGGCGAAGGGAATCGAGAGGAAGGAAGGATAATTTCACATGAGAGAGAAGCTCAAAGAAATCAACAAACAATTGAAGAAGAAATTGAAAGACACTATGCTGAACAAGCACGTTTAACTCGCAAACGTGAAAGATTGAGAGCGGAAATGGAAGAACAAGAGCTACAGGAGGCGATTCGTCGGAATAATCACGACAATCGAGAAAGAAGGCGTACACAAAACCGGAATAACGGTAATCTCAATGAAGAGTATGATAGAGTACAGAGGAGGGCTGAAAGACAATGAATGGAATTGATAAGAAATGAACAAAATCATGGAGGGGAAAATGAGAGACATCATCATATGCGAATTCAAGATAGAGATGAGGAAGAGAATCGCAGGAGAAGACGAGATGAGGATGATGAAGAAGAAATGCAAAATTTCGCGAGAGAAGAAAGACATGAACGCAGAAGAAGGGAGGTGAAAGTAAAAAGACCAATGGATCAAAATTTAGGCGTAAATGAACAAATCTTAAAAGAATTGGAAGAAATGAGAGGAATGCTAAATAATAGAGGGGAAATAGGCAGAAGACAATTAGACGAAGCTGCGAAAACTCCATTTACAAGAGAAGTACAACTAGGAGGAATAACCCCAAAATGCAATTTGCCTGCGTTAACCAACATCTTTGATGGAACAACTTGTGCAATTCAACACATCAAAGATTATGTGAGATGCATGTTACAGTGGGAAAATCATGATGTCGTATTGTGCAAGTATTTTGCATCCAGTCTAACAGGAGAGGCGTTAAAATGGTTCGAAGGTCTACCAAAAAATACAATAACATGTTTCAATTATTTGCAGACCACATTCTTGGGGGTATATATAAGTAACAATTTTTTGCGACCTGGTATTGAAGATGTGTTTGGATTAAAACAAAGGATTGGCGAAAGTTTGAAGCATCTAACCAAAAGGTGGAGGACTATGTGTAGTGAGATGGTTGGCTTTGTGGATGAGAGATATTTGTCATTTATCAATGCTATGTTCGCAACCAATCTATTGTATGTCCAAATTTTCAGAGTCAAGAACACAATCACAATGACCGAACTGCGAGAACTTCAGGAAGAGTATATTTCTCTAGAGGAAAAGCAAAATGAGATGAAATCATACCCAAGCTTATTACCCAACCTAATAAACACAGTGGCGAGCACTTCGCAAGGACAACAAGAAAAGGTGACCGGCAACAATCAACAGAAACTGGTGTCTATGGGAAGCCGATATCAAGAGGAGTATGAAAGAGAAAGAAATTTCTACAATCGTGGTGGAAATAACAAGATTCAAAGACTTGATCAGCCGCAAGAAACTTATGGAGGTCAGAGGCAAAACTATCATAGAGGACAGGGAAGCCACAAGATAGTGTGGGAGGAGATCAAGATGCCACCTCTAAATTCAAGCGTGGAGAAAATATGGGAAGCTATAATTTTGATGGAGAATATACCAAGTTACCAACACCATGGAACATGAGAACTTAACCACCTCCAAGCAACAGAAGTCATGAGTTCTGTTCTTATCATCATTTCCATGGACATACTACAAATGATTGCAGAAATATAAAGAGAATTATTCTGAGAATGATAGATCAAGGAAAGCTAAACCACTTTTTGGTAGGGCATCCACAATCTCAACCATTTCCAGCACCACCACTAGAGCATCACAGAGTATACACGGTAAAAGAAAAGGAAACATTCTTCGTAGAAGTTGATGCAAAAGCAAAGAATCTATTCTTTCACTCTATCGTACATTCATACAAGACAATTGAAGATTTTCATGACAATGTTTTGAGTAGAGTGTTCGCAAGAGACTATGATGGAAGAGAAATTATGAATATTGCGAAAATCTCGTCGGTAGAGGAATGTCAGAAACAGACTATTTCTTTTACCGCAGAAGAAGTCCCTGAAGGTGGAGAAGTACATGACAATCCATTAGTGGTAAATTAGAAATTAATCCAAAACCTAAAGAAGATGAAGATGATGAAGCTGAAGATTCATGGGCAATTAATAGAATTCTGATCGATACTGGAAGCTCTATGAATATATTATTCTATCATACTTATAAAACCATCGGAGGGAGAGATGATGATCTTATACCATCAACATATAAGATATATGGTTTTAATGGTACTTCCAACAATCCTAAAGGGGAAGTTACTATGTGAATCCCATTGAAGGGGATATCTTCTGAAATCCTATTTTGTGTCGTTGACATAGAATCACCCTACAATGCATTGATTGGACGGCCTTGGCTACATGGGATTCTAGGTGTAGCTTCAACTTTCCACCAGTACATCAAGTTCCCTCACCCCAGCGGTGTAGGAATCATAAAGGAAGAGTGGGTTGAAGGAAAGAAATTTTACGAAACTGAGGTAGAATCCTGCGAAGGAAGAGCAACCAAGAAGGAAAGTTGGCGACACAAAATCAGAGAGACACAAAGAAGTGAGAGGTTGATGGTGGATGCCATCGAACAAAAAGAAGAAGAAATGTTGTGAGGCTGATGCTAGTTCATAGTAAGAAATTGTGAACAGTTTACCATATGAAGCAATAGCAGAGAATAACAAAGAGGCAAAGAATGGCGAAAGTAAAAAAATAAGAAGTGTATGAATGATTGATTTGTTGCGACACTCTCGCAACAAATAAAATTCTCAAAAATACATTTTATTGAATGACAAAATTGAGATTGCGAAATGCAAATACAATATGATGATATACGAGAACTTCGCAGAGAATAAATTCTACAAAAGACAATCAGAGAACAATGACAAAAGAGAAAGGGCGAACCTTTATGGCGTACACCCTAGTTCGTGAATAAAATTTCGCAAGAGGCAAATGTAAGACCTAAAGTACGTCATATAAGGGGGTACCTGTTGCATGGCTCAGGGAAAGGCTACACCGCCACCGGAACCTGAGTCATGGAGATTTGGGGTCAATAAAGCCCATCCGGGAGAGGCACCTTGGATTCTCAGCTTAAGCATATGACTTAGGTTGGGAGACTAAGGTAATAAGGACTCTCCCAAGGAGTGCAGAATCTGACCAAGGCGCCGAGGTACACGGTTGAGTCAAGAGTGCCAGGGGCGTCTGGAGCGTACCTTGCCATTCTTGACAAGTCTTGGCTTATACTGCACTCGGCCCGAAGAAAACCCCACTTAGGGTGCAGTCTCGTAACCATAAACCCTATAGGTAAAAGGGATAAGACTGCGAAAACAACTGGTTGTTGTTAAGACCGGATGGGAGGAGCCAACCTTGTATGGTAGAGGTACGCCTCCTTGAAGGGGCAACCAGGGGGGAGATAAGGGCGGCACCCTCCATTAGGGAGCTGATAAGTGTCTTAAGACGCAAATGTCATGAGGCTTTTTACTCGCAAGGTATTAAGGCTTGTCATATTTGTGCGACAATCCTGAAGAGGCAATAATACTAAAGAGAAAGATAAGACGAGATCAATGGGTTTTCGCATGAAAGTGCGAAGACGTCCTGCGATTTCGTCGCAGACGACAATGTCATGGGGCTTTATTTTCGCAAGAATATTTAGGCCTGTCATATTGTCGCAACAATCCTGAAGAGGCAATAATACAAAAGAAAAAGTTAAGACAAGATCAATGGGTTTTTGCATGAAAATGCAAGGACGTCCTGCGATTTTGTCGCAATGACAAGAGGTGGCATAATAAGACCTTTAACTAGGAAGGAAAAATAAGACCACACAAGAATGAAATTTTGAAAAGAATCAAAATTCACTTCGCATATGATTGCGAAATTATACAAAAACAACTGCGAAGCTGAGGCACAAAATAAGAGAAATCTGCAAAATCTCTCATTTGAATACAAATAACAGAGGCAAGTATGGGAATGAATGAAATCAAAAAATGTTATTTGTCTCCACATGATAAATTTACGCAAAAGTTAAAAATTGATGATTATATTGATTAACTATATTGCAAGGAAGAATTGTTTTAATGAATGCAGGTCAAAATAAAAGAAACTTATATATTAAGGAATATGGGGAACCAAGAGAATTCGCAAGTATACGAAAAGAAGGAATAAATGTACAAGTGTTACAGAAGATCAAAGAAAGAAACAAAGACTACTTCTTAGTTGATTCTTCATCATCTTCATCAGATTTGCTTTTCTCATCCTATCAGAACCTTTACCTCCATCAGAATCTTCATCACCATCAGATTCTTCATCATCAGCTTCACTATCAGAGATGATCAGACTAGGGGTGTTCTTTGGGATCTCCTCTGAGAGACAAGGATAATCAGAGTGAGGAATACTATGGTCATTGCAAACCATTTGAATAGTTTGATTGCGAAAATGCAGAGCGTCATTCTTAAAGTTCGCAACAGTGATCTTGAATTGATTCTTCAATCTAGAATATTTATCGTTGCGAGAAGAAAGACTCTTTGCGAGTTCCCCTTTTCAGCTTCAAGTTCTTCAATTCTGTGGCGATATCTACTCTCAGAACCTGCGAACAAAATACAATCAATTAATAATTTAGTGAGAACTCAAAAGAGACAAAAGACTAGTAAAAAAGAACAGTTGGTGACCTTCTCTGTCAGAAATCATATCTCTAATCAAGGCTGTATGCTCAGATTGAAGACTAATATTTACGCCTAAATCCTTTCTGGCATCATCTAACATTTTCGCAGCCCAAGCGAACTCATCATCATTATTTATGAGAAGACGAGAACGAACTTGGGTTTCTCTCTCGCTAAGCACAACATTTTGACGATTGGCTTCATCTTGTTCAAGTTGAACCTCAAGAAGGGTCTCTTGGAATTTCGCCAAAGCCTTAACACCTTGATCAGAGATACGATCTTTATCATCTATAAGTTTGCTAATCTTGGTTCTTAATTTATTGAACTTCTTTTTAGAATTGAGATAAAAACGTTTAAATTGGTTGGCTAAACCTAAACTAGATCTATGATCAATCTCTAAGAGGCGAAATTTGGATTTAAGTTCATTCAAAGACAGAGATGAAATTTTATCATTAGAGAAACTATTCAAAGATTTATTAAGATGTTCAAGAAGAGTGTCATTATCTAGGGCATCGGGAAATGAACGAAGAAGAGTGGATTCATCAAAAAGACTATAAATGTCTGCAAAAAGGATTAATCAAATAATATAAGACAATGGGATGAATGAATGAAAGGAAAGGAGAAAAATTGCATACCATAGAGCTGATCATTAGTTTTTTGAAGAGTAGAAATTTTGTTCCTTTGCGAAGAAGTGCCGGTTTCCAGTTGTTTGTTCTTCTCGCGAAGACCTTTAACTTCAGTTTCTAATTTTTCGTTCTTCTCACGAAGACCCTTAGCTTCAGTTTCCAGTTCTTCATTCTTCGTACGAAATTGAAGATTCTTCTTTTCAAGAATTTCGTGTCTCCTCTCTAAATCTGAGGCAACAGCGAAAGAAGCTTTTCCAGCCAGCGAAGAAAATACAAAAAATAATTAAAATAAAAAGAAATTTTGAGTCACAATAATGAAGAAGTAAAAAGACGAAGGCATACCAAACTATTGAGAGAATTTAGGAAGCTAGGAGTCACTGATCTGGAGACCCCACGAAGAGAACTATCACCATCCAACAAAGGAGTATCGCAAATAGTTGTGAGAGCTTTGCATGTACTGGCGAGTCAATTATCTTCCATCCCTTTCCAAGAATCAGAGAAGATACCAGATAACTGTGCCATGGAGGATTCAGATGGAGAATTTTTATTCGCAGCAGAGTCGTCATCATCATCTTTGTTGTCTTCATCATCTTCAGAACCATCAGGGAAATGAACATCTGAAGGAGGAGGAGAATTCCCTCTCTTTCTTTTCTTTGAAGAGGATGCAGATGATTTTCCTTTGTGAAGAATATCTTTACCCTTATCACCGGCCGTCGCAGCTTTGGTGGGTTCTTCTACTTCAGCAATAACCTTCACACACAAATGAAGATAATAAATAGAGGCAACAATATGTTTTTTAAAATCATAAAATAATATTTCTTACCTCATCTGTGTATGATCGAAGAGCTAGCAAGGTATTGGCTTTCCCAGTCCTGCAGTAGCTATCTTTCAGTTTCTGGATCCATAGAATGTCGCAAGAATCAGCGAACAAAAGAGTAAAGGTAAATAAAGAAACATAAAGTGCGGGAAATTGGAAGAAATATACCTCTTTCACTTTATTAGGCCAAGAGAATACCCAGGATCGATAAGCGGTGAGATTCGCAGAAATGACATTACAACCTGCAATATAGGGTCCTTTCAGCATCAAGGGGAAGACGCACCATTTATCATCTTTGGATTGGAGAGGGGTTTTATTTATTCCAGAATGCCAATCAATGTCATACATGAGCATTTTATCTTTAGCAATAACATCCTTCCTTTTCAAGCGAACACCCCAGCGAGTATTCTCCTTCTTCATAGATATTAGTTCATAATTTTCGAAGAAATTCGCTACTGTGAACTTCTCAGCGACTATCTCCAAGTCTGTGAATTTAGGATCCCTAAGTTCTTTAGGATAAAGAGATCCTTTACCAGCACTGCAATTAGCAAACTCCAATATCAGACGGATGCAATCCCCACTTAATTGGAAGATAGCTCGTGAAAAATTCGAATAAGCAAGAATTTCATAAAATAGAGGAATGTCAGGGTTATAAAGAGGAATAAGGAGACCTGCGAGAATTTGACCAAGCGAGACTATGATTGTATGATCATCAAAGTGATGATCAGAGAAAAGTTTAATGGAAAGAATTGATTTGGCACTTTCACCAGAAATGGTAGAAAGTGTGAAACCTCTCTCGGCAAGATCTTTTTGAACTTCCTTCAAGGTTTTCTCATGCTTTTGACCGCTTGGAGGCATATTTGAATACAGAGTAAGGGAATGAATGAAGAATTAATAAGATTGAAGAAAGAATATAGAAGAAAAATTACAGTAGATGAATTTACGGAGAAAATGATGAAGTTGCAGAGAAGATAAAAAGAGAGTAGAAAGAGAGAAAAGGAGAGTAAGAAAGAGTATATATAGAGGAATTTTTTTCGAGAAGATAAACACAATTAAGGCAAAAAGACGTGAACGGTTGAGAAGCAGCGGTTACAGAAGACGTGTCAAGAAACAAATGGAAGAAAAGATACGTGTAATAAATGCAGGATACGAAGAGATGAATAACTGCGGCATTTCTCATATCATTATCTTCTTCGCAGAGACGACATGAGAAGAGGCAAGATGTAGGATCAGAATCTCGCAGCTGCAACACTTCAGCGAAATTATTAACAACATAAGACAACAATGTCGGAAAGCAATTTCAGAAACGACATAATAAACGACATCAGCTAAATCATGAAAAAAATATGATGGACTTGCGAAAATTAGAAAGTGTGCGAGATTAATATCTGTAAGGTTGCGAGAATATCGCAAGCCATATCCGAAAATAAAGGACAGATTAGCTGTCATCCACTATCTAATTCCCTATAAATAGCCATTCAGTTGTAAAGGAAAATGGGAGAGATCTTTTTAGAGAGAGGAATAAAAAACAATTAGGAGAGACAAAATCAAGAGTGGTTGTTGCTCTTAATCCCTTTATCTTTTCTTGTAAGATTGTTCAAAGATTCATCAATAAAATTAAGATTGTTAATCCAAAAATGAGTTGAATATTAATGAAATCTTGTGAGGGGTGTAATGTAGGATTTCCTGCAACTACAGGAGCTTGGCAGGATTTCTTCTTTTCGCCATCCGTAGTTGGTAGAGATACTTTACTTTTGTCAACCGTGGAAGGTTTTGGTTGAGAAGAATATTTAGATTTAACAAATTTTACCTCTTTGCAAATACTAGGAGCGTCTATTCCTTCATAGCCCAATCCTCGTGTATCACGATGAATTCTATATGCTCCCAATATCGAGGTTAATTTATCTGAGCTGCTATTTCTAGACAATTTTTTTTAAGCTCAAGTTTTCTTCTTCCAAACTTTTGACC
Organism: Papaver somniferum; assembly: GCF_003573695.1. Taxonomy (NCBI): domain Eukaryota; kingdom Viridiplantae; phylum Streptophyta; class Magnoliopsida; order Ranunculales; family Papaveraceae; genus Papaver; species Papaver somniferum. The sequence goes on from NW_020627707.1 coordinate 6,096,156, forward strand.
ATCTCAAGCGCAGTAACTAGATCATTCTTGGATGATTCACATTGAACTTTGAGATCTTCTCGTTCCGAATCAAATAACAAGTTCATCTCAATGTTTTCCAAGTTATCTACCTTTGCTTGAAGAGTAATTTCCCGATCTCGACCTTCGGCAATTTCTTCTTTAAGCTTTCATATTTCGTTGAGATAATCTCTTGCACCACTAGAATCAAGTTGGTCTTGCAAGTTTTTATTCCGACTATGAAGTCTGTCATATTTAACTTTCTCACTGAAAATGGTACTATCAGCTTCCGAAAGTTTCCGATGACATTCTTTAAGAAGATTATTAGCAACTGGATCAACATGGAACACTTCTTCGTCAGAATCAGAATCAGTATCCGAAAGAATTTTTCCAGAAGCTAATGCAACCTCGCCTATGAGCTCTTGAGGATTATAATATTCAGGTCCATCATCAAGAGTAGGCAAATCCGCTGCATATGTCGATTGTCTACAGCTCCAACTAGGGCATACTGAAGAAAGATGCCCGAAACCACGACAGTTATGGCATTCTACATTATCCTTAGGAGATGTTGTACTTTTAGAAAAACTCTTTTTCCTGTCTCTCAAGAATTTTCTAAATTGTGGTGGAGTAACATCCTTAGTATCTGGCGAACCAGATTTATCCTTAGAGGATTCAAAATTGTTTGCAGCTTTAAGAGAAATCACCTCTTTTCTTGCGTGTTCGTTATCAAATATCTTTAGCTTTCCAGCAAGAGTATTTCTGGAGAGTGTCGAAAGATCGTTTCCTTCTTCAGTGGCATGTTTCTTAGACTCGTATCTTGATGGTAGAGACTTGAGAATTTGGCACACAATATCTTTCTCCGGAATAGTTCTTCCTAACGCAAATGAGGAGTTAACTATTTGAGAAAGTCTTTGGTTAAACTCATCAAAGGTTTCATCATCAGACATGCGAAGGTTTTCCCAGTCGGAGTCTAGATTTTGAAGCCTTGCTTCTTTCTCTGCGGCATTCCCTTCGAATACGGTTTCTAAGATATCCCAAGCATCTTTAGACTTATTGCACGTAGTCACGTGGTGCTGAAGATCTGGGGTTGTAGTTGCAGGAAATCCTACACTACACCCTTCATATGCTTTCATTAATACTCAACTCATTTTTAGATTTTCAATCTTAATTTTATTGATGAATCTTTGAATATTCTTACAAGAAAAGATAAAAGAATCAAGAATAACCTCTGCTCTAGACTTTCTCTCTCCTATTTACTTATTCTTTTCTCCAAAAAGATCTCTCTCCTTTCTTTACAACTTGAACGACTATTTATAGGGAAATACATAGTGGATGGCAACTAATCTGTCCTTTATTTTCGGATATGGCTTGCGACATTCTCGCAATCTTACAAATGTTAATCTCGCAAACTCTCTAATTTTCGTAGGATCATCACATCTTTCTCATGATTTTAGCTGACGTCGTTTATTATATCATTCCTGAAATTGTTCTGCGACGCTGTTGTGTTGTGTGGTTGATAATTTTGCTGAAATACTGTCGTTGCGAGATTCTGATCCTACATCTTGCCTCTTCTCATATCTTCTCTGCAAAGTATAAAATGATGTGAGAAACGCCGCAGCTGTTCATCTCTTCATATTCTGCATTTATCACACGTATTCTTTCTTCCATCCGTTTCTTGACACGTCTTCTGTAACCGCTGCTTTTCAACCGCTCACGTCTTTTTTTCTTGATGGTGTTTATTTCTTCGAGTAAAAAATCTCCTTTATATACTCTTTTTACTCTTCTTTCCACTTTCTTTTTACTTTCTCTTCTCTTTTTCTTTTCTCATCTCTGCAACTCTGTTATTCTTCTGCAAGTTCTGCTACTGTAATTTTTCCCCCTTCAATCTTCTTACTCTTCATTCATTCCCATACTATTATGTAGTTGCAGGAAATTATGTAAAATTCTTAATCAATCACTCCAAATCTCAATATTAATCTTCAATTTTTTCTAGAATAATCTTCGATGCGTCCCTGTTTCTAGCGCCATTATGTAGTTGCAGGAAATCCTACACTACACCCCTCATATGATTTCATTAATACTCAACTCATTTTTAGATTTTCAATCTTAATTTTATTGATGAATCTTTGAATATTCTTACAAGAAAAGATAAAATAATCAAGAATAACCTCTGCTTTAGACTTTCTCTCTCCTATTTACTTATTCTTTTCTCCAAAAAGATCTCTCTCCTTTCTTTACAACTTGAACGACTATTTATAGGGAAATACATAGTGGATGACAGCTAATCTGTCCTTTATTTTCGGATATGGATTGCGACATTCTCGCAATATTACAAATGTTAATTTTTCTCATGATTTTAGCTGACATCACATCTTTCTCATGATTTTAGCTGACGTCGTTTATTATATCATTCCTGAAATTGTTCTGCGACGCTGTTGTGTTGTGTTGTTGATAATTTTGCTGAAATATTGTCGTTGTGAGATTATGATCCTACAGGGGTAATAACATGTATGATGGCATTCAAACCGTCGAAATTTTTCTTTGCAGCAAGTATCTCGGCAGGACTGTATTCACCAATGTTTTTGGGATCATTTACATCTCCAACTGCCACAAAGGGAGCATCATAGACATTAACTATATATACCCATGTTTGAAAATCACGTGCTTGAAGAAAAGCTCGCATAGAAATTTTCCACCATAGACAGTTTATGCCATCAAAGGCTGGTGGTACGTTTATAGTGATAGCACCTTTGTCCATAGAATCAGATTGCTACAAACACAGACTTATGAGGTCTTAGCGTGTTTGGCGGCTCTGATACCAATTGAAAAAGCGGGGGTCTAACAACACCACCCAATATTTTGTTTGGCAATCTGAATAGACAAACTCCAATATACTTTCAAGATAATCAACTAGACAGTTAGACTCAATCTATGAAAAGTATATCAAAGAGTTTTATATCTCTATCTCTTGATTCAATCCGCAATCAGCAAATATGGATTTGCGAGCCCGATTGAATATAAGAGAATTAACTTGAACGGTACCAAAGAGCAATGTTCAAGTGTCAATCAATTCACTCAACAACCCTAAGGCCGGATACAAGAACTGATTGATCTTAACGTACAACCTGTGATATTTCTATTATATAAATAAAATATAATGCAGAAAAGAAATAACACAGACACCAGAATTTTGTTAACGAGGAAACCGCAAATGCAGAAAACCCCCGGGACCTAGTGCAGAATAAACACACACTGAACAATAAGCTGTTACACCAATTTCCTACTACCTATTCGGACTAGATGTAACACCTTCTTCAGCACTTGTAGAAATCCTAGCAGAATATCGATTCTCTTTAAGAACTCTTCACACAAATCTTCTAGCAGAACCCAAAGTTCTCTTTAGAAGACACACCACCACGATTGATACGATTCGATATGTTGTATGCACAAAACACCGGTTTGATTTCCCTTTAGATGTGAATCAAGGTTTTGGAAATCTTGTGTTTAATTTGATAAAAATAATTACTAGGTAAAAGTAATATCAAAATAAACCTGTAGATTAGGGTTTTAACTTACAATCAGTATGCATACACACAAGGAGTCCGTGAACCTGATTTCCGTAAGTAAACTTGGGTGATTCCAAAGATCAATTTCCAAGTTAAGAAAACCCTAATAATTCTACAACAAAAACAACTAGAATAAATCTAGAGATATCTTGTTTAAAACTTCTCAAGGATTTTTGCGAGATGCCTCAATAGAAGTTTTTCTTTCTAGTCTCCGATTTCGACTAACAAGTGATTGTATACGATCGGAAACTGAAATCTATCAAAACCTAGGGTTTATGATCAACAACTCTTGAATGGTTTTATATCAGAAGAGAAAACCTTAGAATAGACAAGAGGTGAAAAACCTAGATTACGAGTTGTATGATCAATCACGAAGATTAAATCCAACTTGGCTTTGTGAGCCCTAATACAAAGACTTTTATCTCACTCTCGTTCACGAAGAACGGAAGACGTGGAAAACAACCTGCAGAGCTTACGCCAATTTTCCAAAGGGATGAAAACTGTGTAAACTCACGAACCCTTTATTTATAGTGAGCAATAGCTTGGAAGCTAAGCAACGCTGTTTTCCTTTTTCAAGACTCTACTAAATAAGGGAGTCTTTCCTATTTACAACTCTTGCCAAAATAATTAAATAAATAATTAATTTAGCAAAATGTATTTTTGTGAATAAATCACAAATTAAATTAGGAAGGAATCACAAACACTTTAATATGGTAATCAAAGATGTTTGGAATAATAGCTAACTTGCCTAGATAAGGAAACATCACCAACTTGACCAAAAATGCCTTTTAGTCACGTAATTGGGCCCAAGTCCGTGAACTGTTACAAACATCCCATGGATTGTTTCCTACTAACGAACTGTAACAATCACAACAACACTTATAATTGTTACTTTAATAAATCACTCATAACTTCATCGTTATAACTCGGAATTGAGTGATTCTTGGCTCGTTGGATTCATAAGCTCATTCACTATAACATGAGATTCTCTAAAAGGATAAAGGTTATTGTCTCCAAGGTCATGAATCAAATAACCTCAAGTATATATACATAAATGTACATTTACCGTCATCGGAATTGTTCCATATAGTGAGCATATATCTTGATAGATTAGAAAGATAGTGTAGAACAAGAATCAAAATGAAATCAATCAAATAACATACCTTTGATGAAGTACTTGTTGATGTCTTCTTGTAGTCTTTAATCTTCATCCTTTAAGGATAGCTTCGACTCAACTTCTTAGACCTAATCTAGTCCGAAACTATCTTTAGTATGCTAAATCAAGAATGCATTTTGGAAACTAAAATTGACAACTAACTTGACATACCAACGCTAGTAGATTCAACTGAGCAGTGCTCTAACACTAACATTGATTGCAAACCCCGATTTGAAAGACTATATAAGGGAGAACTCTAGCAACTGGGAAACCTAATCCCCACACCTTATGTGTGATACTAGTTGTGCTAAGCTAGAGTCGATTCTCCTTTAACCTTTGGTTTCTTCTTCTAAACAAGGTTAACGACTTAAATACTTCATTGGGATTGTGAAGCCAGACCGATACTACTTTCTTGTAGTTGTGTGATATGATCTTGCGGTTTATATCGTACGAGTACAATTGTAATAATTGGCTTGAGATTGATATCTCCGATAGGCAAGATATAAAAGAAATCACAAACACTTCGTTTCATCGTTTGTGATTCCGCAATATCTTTTTTCGCTGCGTCGATTAAGATTATTGTGAGGTGATTGATAATACTAGGTTGTTCTTCGGGAATATAAGTCCGATTTATCAATTGGTTCCTGTTCACCTTGATTTATCAAAAGACATAACAAAACTCGTATGTATATTCGTGGGAGACAGATTTATCTATTACCGTAGACTTTTCTGTGTGATACAGATTTCTTTATTAAAGTCTTCGACTTTAGGTCGTAGCAACTCTTAGTTGTTGGTGAGATCATCTAAGGGAATCAAGTACGTAGCATCCTGCTGGGATCAGAGACGTAGGAGCATAACTGTACCTTGGATCAGTGTGAGATTGATAGGGGTTCAACTACAGTTCAGACCGAAGTTAATTTGGAGTAGTCTAGTGTTTGTAGCGTCTTAATACAGTGTTAGGTCCCCGAGTTTTTCTGCATTTGCGGTTTCCTCGTTAACAAAATTCTGGTGTTTGTGTTATTTCTTTTCCGCATTATATTTTCTTATATAATTGAAATATCACAGGTTGAGTGTTGTTCAATCAATTAGAATATCCGACCTTTTGGTTGTTGATTTAAATTGATTGACACTTGTATATTGGTCTTTGGTACTATCCAAGTTATCTCTCTAGTATTTGATAAAGACTCACATATTTCTATTTGCTTGAGTATATATCAAATCGAGAGATTGAGATATAAACTCTTTGATATACTTTATATCTAGATTGAGTCTGACAGTCTAGTTGATTCTCTAGAAAGTATATTGGAGTTTGTCCATACAAATTGCTAAGCGAAATATTGGGTGTGGTTGTTGTACCCCCACTTTTTCAATTGGTATCAGAGCAGGCAAACACGTTTAAAAGACCTAACCAGTCTGTGTTTGTGGCAATCTGAGTCTGAGGATAGAATCTCTAACATATACACATACCAAGATGTCTTCTAAATCTTTTAACTATGCCAAATGTCTTGGGAATACCTCAAAGGATTACTCCTTAGCTGATTCTTTCGAATCCCGAGGTAAGAAGATTTTCCATCTTGTGTCAACAATTCTCCCTCCGATGAGCCATTGGGCACTATGACAAAAGCTAAAATGGAGCTCACCATAATTAGAAAAAATTCTACTGAGATCATTGATTTTCAGGATCATGATCATCTTATTGATGAATTTGAAGAGTCTCTTGATCGAGAACATGAACTCTATAACATTATTGAGTCCTTCTCTAAGAATATTGAAAAACTACTCCAAGAAACTACTCTACAACGTGAAAAGATTAGTGCTCTTGGGGATATAGTTAAGGAAGACTCAATTAGAGAGAAACGCTTCATCGAAATGCATTCATCAGAGCTTAATAGGCTTCGTGTCGAAAAAGTAAAACTAGAAGCATCCCTTACTCTAGCCCATGAACAGTGCAGATCCTTGGAAAATGAGAACTCTGTCTTAAGGAGAAATTCCTGTGTACAAAGTAATTCTCATGGATTGCAGTACATGAAGGATTTTCCGGAAGAAGGTTGTGTCAAGAAAAGTTTACATAACTTGCAATCTTCTCATATGGATATAAAGTTAAAATAGGTGTCATTTATTGCTTCTCCTCCACGAACCTGTACTTTCTGTGGAAAAAAGAATCACCATGATATCCATTGTTTTTCCAGAAGGAAACAAATTTCTAAACTTCATAATTTGCTTCTCTCCACTGTCAATGGAACAAATAGTTAGTCGAATACTACAGTGAATCGCATACCCACAGAAATCCAGAAACCTTATAAATATGATTTCTTTCCTAGAAGTCATCACAAGGTTCAAGGGCTGTCTAGTGGCATAAATTCTTGCGCTGCTGATAAAAGCATTCCCTGTGTTTATAAGACTATTTCTGGTAAATCTAAGTCTATAAAATGGATATCTATCTTTTCTGATCCTCTTGAACCAATTGCAAGAGGTCCTAGACTTAGTCCTCAGAGAAATCCTTCTGACGGATATGTTAAACAAGCTGTGTCTTACCCTTCTGGGATGAGTGTCAACCGAAGAAAGGAAAAGAACACAAAGATCAATCTGTCTGTACAACTCCTTTCTCAATAATCATAGTGGGAATATTTCTCACTCTATCACCTGATTTCAGGTACTCCTTTTCTTTGTGTCTAACTTGAGAGATGCAAGGATAATTGTTGGGAAATGCTCAAGTAAGTATGTTGTACACTATTTGTTTTCTTTGTGTTTCTGTACCACCGGTCCACGAACGTTCTCGTCTTCTTATGATTTCATAGGGTTTCCAAAAACAAGAGTTTCATTCTCCTGTTTACATACACATATATATTTCTCTATATTGTGTCTTTCCATCCCTAACAAAAATTATGGAGAACTCTGCATTTCAAGAGATTGTGCATCTTGATATGGAGGAAGACGCTCAAGGACGTGAATCAATTCAAGAGCAGGTTCTTAAGAAGATGTTTGAAAGAAAGAATCACAACTCCTGGATTGGTGATTCTGTCAAGGATTTATCTCGTTTTCAGAACGATTCAAATGTCGAGTTTACTAATCTTCAATTGCAAATAAACCAACTCCTATATGGTCAGGCCATAATCCTTGCTAATAAGAATATTCTGATACGGAATCAAAATAATCTCATCATGGATTGTGTCAAATCTAGACAGCTTGCTAGGGTTGTTGATAGTAAAGTTGGTGTTCTAACTCACGAACATGGTGTATCTACGGTCAAGAGAGTAAAGGAAATCAGTGCAACCTTCTTCGATGGATTCATTGAAAGATATGAGGTTCTCAATGACTCTGATTTTTCCTTTAGATTGCCTAGTAAATCTTCTATTTTCTTGTTTTGTTTAGAAGAATAACTAGAGTTTGGAATAGCCATTATTGTGATTACATATAGATATGTCCAACATTTTCATCTTCATGTTTTAGATTTATTGGTTTAAATTCTAAATTTGTTTGGAAGATGATTTTTGTAGTATTAATCTTTATGGTTTTATATATTGCAATATTGTTATGGGATATGTGTGTTTGCGTCCGTGAACTATGATTGTCCCATACCTTGTCAAAAGTAAAGTCTTTCGTATGTTGATATGCATGTATTGATAAAAGAATGAATAAACTTTTGACAAATAAAAAAGTTAAGCCTATTATGTCAATTATTGATGGAAGATAGGTTAAAATCTTTTGTTTGCAAGGATTATGTCTATTGAATGTCGTTATGAGAATAATGATGGAAAATATAATGAATCCTTGTGTATTCCGCTGTATTGATCTTCCCTGATCCATATTTTATGTATTACTGTGAGGCTCCGTAAAGTGTCTTATGTTGAGCACTAAACGGCCAAGTTGATTATTTTATGATTAATTTAGTTGTTGTTCCGCGAGATATTTTATGTCGAGCGTATTCAATTAAATTAGTCATCTTGTTTGGTTATTTAGTTGTTGCTCCGTAAGTTTTCTTATGATGAGCATGACCAATTAAATTGATTACTTTTGTGATTAGTTTGGTTGTGTATTTCAATTAGATTAATTATGGGTTCTCTTGTGATTAATCTAATTGTATATTTTTGAGTCTCCATAAGTTCACTTATGTTGAGCATTTTTCGATTGAATTAATCATGGGTTCTCTTGTGGTTAATTTAATTGAGTATTTTGGATTCAAATTCATACTTGTATGTGATTTGTTATGTCCGAGGAAATCCTTCTTTTCTTTTGAAATTAAGGTCGCTCTTATTGTTCCTTTGGGAATGACATTTTATGAGGGAGAGTTCTTAATTGAACTTGTGCTTAATTGCCAAATCTTTGTGGGGAGTGCGGATGTGGAATATCATAGGGGTTATCTTGTATCTTTATAAACTCCTTGATGAATGCATTTATCTTCGGCTATATGATTGCATCTAAATAAGATGATATGTGTTTCTTTCTTTTGGTCAAGAAATGTCTCTTTCAGAAATTTCATTAGGATCCCGTTCTTGTACCTTTGCCAATTTTATTGACAAAAAGGGGGAAAATTAATATGTGGTTCTGTTAGAACACTGCTCGGTCAAACTCGCATGCGTTGCTATCTCAAGCATGTTTGTCAATGTTAGTGATCAAAACTATAAGTCTTGATTTCTAGTCTCTTATAGCTAAGTCTCGGACTAGGATAGTAAGTCTAGTTGAGCTCAAGGACTTCATGGCGATTCATCATACAAGTAGAAGATCTACTCAAGGAACCGGTGGAACTTCTCGACAAAAAGGTATGTGGAGACTTGAACTTATCTGTCACTCAAAATTCTATCTATTCTATCTCCTACTCTTTGAGACAAAAGTCGTATGCTATATATATAGATTAGATCATACACATTTGGTATTTCGAGTCGTGTATACCTCGCCTATCTATATCTCGAAATATGTGTTAGTAAGCTTTTTGCTTCGACCAAGTTTATCTTTACCTAGTGACGAAAGTCATGAATGTTTCAATCACTTTGAAAATTGTTTTGACGAGAAATAGTGTAACAACTATATAACGGCCTCTAAGAATGTTTCAATAATTGGAATGAGAATTTAGATTACATAACCAATGGATTCCTTGGATCGAAGTTTTCGAACTTTGTTGATCAAGAGAACCGGAAGTATGGCAAGTGCCAAGTCCGCGAACTCAGTCTGCGAACTGCCGAAGTTCTCAAACCCGAGAATTTCTGCTGGAGTTGACAAACTACTTGCGTGAGCCAAGTCCGCGAAACCAGTCCGCGAACCGGGTAGTTCTCGAACCCGAGAATTTCTGCTGGAGTTTGTAAAATCTATCCGGTGTCTTAAGTCCGCGAACCTAGGCCGCGAACTTGAGAAAGTTCTATATCTAAATATGATTTCTGAACTTAATCTTAAAAGACTAAGGAATGCATTTTCAAACCGTGGTTATTAAAGTTCATGAACCGATTCGAGTGAATCAAATCATCTTTGCTTCAATTGTGTCTTGTATAGTTACATAATATTTCCTTGCAATTGAACAACTCTCTTAACTAGTTCATTTGAGTTAATTGAACTAGTTATGGTGAAGAAGAACATGGTTGGTATGAAACTCACATATGGTTAACCTCTTTGGGTAGACTATTGTTGAACCAACAATGTACACGTATGGGGTGTGGTATACAAACCTATAAGCGTACAGTCATTTGTGTATGAGAAGCTAAGTTTTCGATCTAACGGTTGAGAAATATTAGCTTGAATCTAAATCAGGTTTTAATCTAACGGTGAATATTGATTGCTTTGTAACTAAGGCAAAACCCTGATTTGAAAGGCTATATAAAGGAGACATTTAGCATTGAGAAAACTAATCCCCACACGTCCGTGTGATACTAGTTTCTCTGCTAGAGTCGATTCTCCTTTAACCTTGGGTTTTCTTCTTCTAAAACCAGGTTAATAACTTAAAAACTTCATTGGGATTGTGAAGCCAGACCGATACTACTTTTATCGTAGTTGTGTGATCTGATCTTGTATCTTCTATTATAACAGTACATGTAGTTGCAGGAAATCCTACACTACACCCCTCAAGAATGATAAACAAATCAAGAATGATCTCTGCTCTAGACTTTCTCTCTCCTATTTACTTTTTTCTTACTCAAAAAAGATCTCTCTCTCTTTACAACTTGAACGACTATTTATAAGGAAATACATAGTGGATGACAGCTAATTTGTCCTTTATTTTCGGGTATGGTCCGCGACATTCTCGCAACCTTACAAATGTTAATTTCTCAAGCTCTCTAATTTTCGCAGGACTATCATATCTTTCTCGTGATCTTAGCTGACATCATTTATTTTATTCTTCCTGAAATTGTTCTGCGACGCTGTTGTATTGTGTTGTTGATAATTTCGCTGAAATATTATCATTGCGAGATTCTGATCCTACATCTTGCCTCTTCTCATATCTTCTCTGCAAAGTAGAGAATGATGTGATAAATGCCGCAGCTGTTCATCTTTTCATATTCTGCATTTATCACACGTATTCTTTCTTCCATTTGTTTCTTGACACGTCTTCTCTAACCGCTGCTTTTCAACCGCTCACGTCTTTTCGTATTAATGGTATTTATTTCTTCGAGTAAAAAAAAATCTCCTTTATATACTCTTCTTACTCTTCTTTCAACTTTTCTTTTTACTTTCTCTTCTATTTTTATTTTCTCATCTCTGCAACTCTGTTATTCTTCTGCAAGTTCTGCTGCTGTAATTTTTTCCCCCTTCAATCCTCTTACTTTTTATTCATTCCCATACTCTATATTCAACTATGGATCCAAGTGGTCATAGACATGAGAAGAGTTTAAAAGATGTCCAAAAAGATCTTGCTGATAAAGGTTTCACACTCTCCACCATTCCTGGTGAAAATGCCAAATCAATTCTTTCTGTCAAACTTTTCTCTGATCAGTATTGTGATGATCAATCACTCATAATTTCGCTAGGTCAGATTCTCGCAGGTCTCCTTATTCCTCTTTATAACCCAGATCTTCCTTTATTTTCTGAAATTCTCGCTCACTCGGGATTTTCGCGAGCTATCTTCCAACTGAGTGGGGACTGCATCCGTCTGATGCTAGAATTCGCTACCCGTGGTGCTGGTAAAGGATCTCTATACTCCAAAGAACTTAGGGATCCTAAATTCGCAGACTAAGAGATAATTGCTGAGAAATACACAGTGGCGAGTTTCTTTGAGAACTATGAACTGATCTCCATGAAGAAAGAGAATACTCGCTGGGGTATTCGCTTAAAAAGGAAAGATAACATTGATGAAGCCAAAATTCTCATGCAAGATATTGACTGGCATTCTGGTAAAAACACAACTCCTCGCCAATCCAAAGATGATAAATGGTGTGTTTTTCCTTTAATGCTAAAAGGACCCTACATTGCTGGGTCAAATGTTCTTCCTGCGAATCTCGCTGCTTATCAACCTTGGGTTTTCTCTTGGCCCGAGAAGGAGAATGAGGTATGTTTCTTCCCATTTAACTCACTTTATATTTCTTTATTTATTTTTATTATTTTTTTCGCTAACTCTTGCGACATTCCGCAGATCCAAAAACTGAAAGATAGTTATAACAGGACTGGGAAAGCTAGTACTCTGTTAGCTCTTCGCTCATACACAGATGAGGTAAGAAATTTTCTCTTATGATTTTAAATTTTCTTCAATTTTCTCTTATGATTTTAAACAGTATACTGTTGCTTCCATGCTTCCATTTCTAATTTCTATCTGTGTGTGAAGATTATTGCTGAAGTAGAATAATCTGCCGATGTTGCGAAGACTGGTGATAAAGGTAAAGGTGATCTTCGCAGGGAAAAATCAACTGGTCCTCCTCCAAAGAAAAGGAAAGTTCGTTCTTCTTCTCCTCCAAATGTCCCTCCTCACGAAAATTCCGAAAGTGACAAGGGTGATGAGGACAATGATGATCTTGCTGCAAGTGAAGATTCTCCACCTGAATCTTCTATGGCTAAGCTCTCTGGCCTCTTTTCTGATTCTCTACAAGGAATGGGAGATAGCCAATTCGCAAATACCTGCAAAGCTCTCGCTACCCTTTGCGATGTCCCTTTACTGGATGGTGATAGCCCTCTTCGTGGAGTTTCTAGTGACTCCCGACTTCTTGCATTCTCTCAATAGTCTGGTATACTTTTATCCTTTAAATTCTTCATTGTTATAACTCAAAATTTCTTTCTATATTAATATTTTTTTTATATTTTCTCGCAGGCTGGAAAAGCTTCTTTTGATGTTGCCTCAGATCTAGAGAGAAGACGCGAAAATCTTGAGAAGAAGAATCTTCAATTTCGCAAAAGAATGAAGAATTGGAAGCTGAAGTTAAAGGTCTTCGCGAGAAAAATAGACAATTAGAAATTGACTCTTCCTCGTATAAGAACAAAATCTCTAGTCTTCAACAAGCTAATAATCATATTTACGGTATGTTACTTTTCTATTTTCCCTTTATTCATTCATCATGTTGTTTTATCTTATTTAAATGATCCTTTTTGCAGACATTTATGGTCTTTCTGATGAAGCTACCCTTCTTCGTTCATTTCCTAATGCCTTGGATAATGATACCCTTCTTGAGCGTCTTAACAATTCCTTAAATAGCTTCTTAAATGATAGAATTTCATCTCTTTGTATAAATGATCTTAGATCCAAATTTCGCCTCTTAGAAATTGACCATAGATCTAGTTTAGGCTTAGCCAACCGATTTAAGCGTCTCCTTCTTGATTCTAAAGAGAAAACCAATGAGTTAAGAACCAAAATTAGCGGTCTCATAGATGATAAGGATCGCATCTCTGATCAAGGTGCCAAGGCTTTGGAGAAATTCCAAGAGTCTCTTCTTGAAGTTCAACTTGAACGAGATGAAGCTAACCGCAAGAACATCGAACTCTGCGAAAGAGAAAATCAAATTCGTTCTCTTCTTCTTCTAAGTAGTGAGGATGAATTTGTTTGGGCTGCGAAAATCTTAGATGATGCTAGAAAAGATTTAGGTGTAAATGTTAGTCTCCAAGTTCAGCATACAGCCTTGATTAGAGATATGATTTCTGACAGAGAAGGTTACTAACTGCTCTTATTTACTAATCTTTTGCTTCTTATGAATTCTCATCAAGTTAATAATTGATTGATGAGTCCTAAAAAGTGCATATTTCTATATATTTTTCTTGGCATTTAACTCATCTTTTGTGCATTAATTCTACATTTTATCCCATATTCTGTATTTTCATTGTTTTCAAGAATAAATATTTTTCTTACTTAATTTTGCATTTTTAGGTAATAAATAAAGTCTGGATAACTTGCGGAGCGGAAAAGAGCTGAAGAGTGGTGAAAAGCCGGGAGGAATTACACAAGGAAGCCGCGAAGAATGTTGTGCACAAGACCAAAAGGCTAGAAGTGGGCTTGAAGAGGAAGAAATTGTTCTTAAAGAAGAAATGGGCTCAGAATTATCCCAAGCCCAACTTATCTCCCAAACCAAAACCCAAATCCATAACCCACTTCTCATGTAGCCGTCAGATTGGATCCATATCATCATCCAACGGTCGCCTCCTCTTCGTGCATCAAAGTCTGAATTTCCTGACCAACACTACAACACCTAACTCCATCTCACGCCGTTAGTTTCGTTGTATCTCTTCATCCGACGGTCGCTGAAGGCTATGTTCCATCTTATCGTTGGATGCATTTCAGATGTATCGATCAAACGCCTATCACTCGCCTAACATCGAAATCTGACGAGCCCGCCTCACACCCGAGCAACCTAACCCTATACCCATCGCCAAACACTCCCCTCCTTCTTTCCATCGAATTCTTTCTCCCTCACCCTCTGCAACCACCATACTCTGCAACCACCATCACCACCACCTTCTCCCCTGTCATCTCCACCAAACGCCGCCAATAACTCTCTCCACCAAACCGTATCTACCCACATCACCCCCATACCCTACATACATCTCTAGCCACCTATTTTACCCATTTCCCCTCTAATTTTCCCCTGAAACCCTAGGTGGGAAATTAGTAAAATAGGTGAGGCTATAAGACTGAATTGGAGCAGGAGAAGGACTGAGAGAAGGCAAAGAAGGATGGGTCGACGTCAATTTGAAGATTAGGTGAGTTAATTTCACTGTTTGAATTTGGGTATTTTTCTATAAACCCTAATTGTATAATTTAGGGATTTGGGTATAAATAGACTGTGGTGTTGTTGTAAAAGTTATGCCTGGATTAGCCAGTGTGTCCAGAACCAAGTTCTGTTAATGATCATTTTTGTGCTGTTCATGTTGTGTTCATGTTTAGTGTAATATCCTGTTGTGTTCTGTGTGTGATGTTTGTTCCTGTGATGTTTTGTATCCATCTGTTCTATCATGTCCCTGCCTATCATGCTCTAAGTCAATTGCTAAGATTAGATGAAATCATATAAACCATAAGGAAGTTTCCTAATCAAAACATGTCAAACATCCTGCTCTCACAGTGCATATCATGTATGCATTGTAGTTAGAATTCCCTTATGTTATCATGTACAGCTCATGCTTAAAATGCTATTATAAACCCTCTGACTAGTTGTACTCTAAAAACAGACAATTAGTACTTAGGTAATTACCTTAGTTGTGATTAGAATGTTCCTTAGGCTAATAGTGGATTCAAAATCCTAGTGATCATCCTCTTGTTCTCACTGTTTTCTTATTCACTTCACTTATTTTCTTTCTTTCATTTACTGTTTTCTTCACATCTCTGCCCTTGGCTTAGGCCTTGGTTTATTTCACTGTCAATTTGTTTACTTTAGTTGTTCTTTGCTTGGTTTGTTTTACTGTCACCTTTTTCATTTCATTGTTCTATTTTATTCTTCACCATTTGCTTCACTTGTCACTTCCACTTAGTTACTTGTTTAGATAACTTTAGCTTAGGAAGATTTCAACACACACCCTAGTCCCTGTGGAATGACCCGTATTTTCACATTAGCTTCAATCGACACCGTGCACTTGCGGTATTAGTTTGTAGGTCTTTTAGAAACCTACCAAGTTTTTGGCGCCGCTGCCGGGGACTTGGTTGTGTTGTGTTGAATTTTTCTTGGATGTTTTTGCATATTGTTTCATTCTAGCATACTCATCATGCATTGCATTCTTGCATTTTAGTGTAACTTGCTGTTTTAGTAGCTGCTGTGTAGTGCAGCTGAATTTCTTAACTTCTAGCAAGAAACTTACTTCTCTTTTTGAGCCAACAGGTGTTGCTGCTGCTGATGCTTCCTGTTGCTGCTTTTCTTCCTTGCTGTCTGCTGCTACTGCTGCCAAGGCAAGTGCTGGAGAAGCTGCTGCTGTGCCTGAGAGCCTCTTGCTGCTAAGGCTGCCCCTGAATTGCTGCTGAACTGCCCCTCCTGAGACTTGCTTGCCAAGAACTGCTGCCTGAAGCCTTCCTGCTAACTGCTGCTGCCTTCTGCTGTGGCTCTGCTGTGGCCCTGTGAACCTGCAAAGCCTGCTGTTGTGCTGTTGCTGCTGCTGCTGATCTGCCCCTGCTGCTAGGCCTGAAGTGGTGCTGCTGCCATTCATAAGCCAAGCCCAACTGGGCCTCAACAAAGACAAAAGCTTAGGATGATCCAAAGCCCAACTGGGCTTTTGCAACCAAACTGAGCAGCTGGGATGTGCTTAAGCAAGTAAGCCTAAACCCATTAAGAGAACCCAACCTGTGGGCTTCCATTTTTAATTTGTGGGCTTGTAATAATTTTTTCCATTTTTCTGTTGGGTTTGTAATTAATTTCTTGTGGGCTTGTGTTGTTTAATTGCTTGTGGGCTTGTGGTGTTAGATTGATTTGGGCCTGTAGTTTTAAATTAGAAAAACTGAACTTTTGAAAGCCCAACTGGGCCTCAGACCAAACAAGCAACAGTTGGGCTATTTCAAAAGCTACATTGGGCTTCAGTTTGCATACACATTGTGGGCTTAGTTCACCTTCCCTTGGAAAAGCAATTTCTCCCACCTATGTGGGCTTGCTCCCAACACTAAAACCAAAATTCTTGCTCCCAATACTAAAACCAAAATTTTTGCTCCCAATTAAAAACCAAATTTTTCTACCTCTTTAAAACCAAATTTGCTCCCATCAAAACCAAAAGCTCCCAAATGGGCTTTGTCTTCAAAGTCTAAAACCAAAGTTTTCAAAACCCAGTGAACCAAAGTGTTTTCTTTTCCCATTAAGTCCAAATTTTCTAAAACCCATTAAAAACCAAATTTCTTTTTCAAACCCGACAAAACCAAATGTTACCCATAAAAACCAAATTTTTCCAAAAATCCAAACCCATTAAAAACCAAATTTTGGGCTTTGTAACATAGTTACTTAGCTTTTGAGCCCAATCATGTCTAGATCTTGGTCTACAGTTGGGGAATATAACAAATCCCTTAGAGAACTTGCGTGTGGACATACTTCACGTTATGAACCTCCCATAGACCATGATGTCAATAGTCATAGGAATTATTATGGACATTTTCAAAGTCCCGAGCCTCAATACATGAACCCTAATGACTATTCACACATGCATCATTCGCCACAACGTGAAAATGAACATTTTGCTAATACCTCACTCACACAATCATCTCTTGTGGATCAATTAGAAGCTCGAATCGCAGCTTTAGAAATGCAATCACATGAGGAATCTGTCACATCTAATTTTCTTAGGCAACCTGAAATCTATGCATGTCCCGCATGTGGTAGTTTAGACCACCCTGTTGAGAATTGTCATATTTTGTATAATTTTAGGCAATCTAGAGAAAATCCAAGGTATGAAATGCCCATAAATTGTGAGAATGGTAGTCATTGGGACCATAATCAATCCTTTGAGGGTTGCGATCAATCTTTTATAAACCCTAATGACCATGCACACATGTACCAATCACCACAATTTGAACATGAAGAATTTTGTACTCCCATGAATTTAGACTCCACCACAGAAGCTTTCAGACTCAGTGAGCAAAACTTCGATAGATCTACATCACGAATTCAGGCATATTTAGATCAGATTTTGCTTCACCTACAAAAGGAGGAAATTCATGAGGAAATGTATGTTGTCTCTAATGAAGTGTCTAGTCCCATTCATGTAAATGATGTTGAATATGAACCTAATTTAGAGGAACATGAATCGACTAATGACACCACCACTGTTAATGAGGACCAATATGCATGCTACCATGATGATGATTATGATGATTATGATGATATGTTAGAAGAACATGAAAATATTGTGGAACCTGTTGGTTCAATAACATATGGCTTCTCGCCCTCGACCTTCATGCATGTTGTTTTTTCTAATACTCATTGTAATTCATATGATTTTGATATTGACATGGGATTCGTACAATTATTCTGTGAAGATGAGCATGACATAGGAATAGTTGAATCTTCTGTAGACACTAATATGCATGAAAATATATTTGATGTGTCTGATTCTCTACCTAGGTCACATTGTGATATTTCTCCTGATTTGCCGATGCATGAGAATGAATTTGTTGATGATGTTGATGATTCTGATTGTGATCTTGCCAATTTGATTGATGATTGTGAGCATGATGTGACATGTGTAGATGAGTTAGGAGATTTTGATTTGATTGATAATGATATACCTATTCTTCTACCTAAGTCACAATCTGATGGTCTTCCACCCAACCTAGATTTGGTTTGTACCCATATTGTCAAACCGATTTTTCTGAAAATTCCCAACCTAGGTTTGGAACTGTGTGCTTCCCAAGTCCTCTTGGACTATTTTGCATCTAAGTATAATATCTTTGAGGGACCACAGTTGGAAATTGCATGTTTGCCCGTCCCTAGCACAGTTCATTTCGAGCTAGACCTTTTGCATGATGAACCCCCGAAACTGCGCAATTTTGTTTTCAAAATTATATCTTCTGTAAAATCCAGGTTTGGGGGTAGCTCATTTTGTTTCACAGTTTCACTTGCGTTTCTTTCCTGTTATATATGTGTGAAGCTGTTGAAATGTCTACACTTTGTCTTTTGGGTTGATCCTCAACTCTTTAGATTGTTAGTGTATGGTGAATTTTTTGTATATAATCCAGTAGATAAAATTTCTTAAAAACCCTTTTGTTCCTTTTGTATATATTTTTCTAATCCAAATGATCTCGGTTGAAATATGTTGGATTTTTTGCCTTGAATAACGGTTTTAATTCTGCTTTCGCCGAAATCGGGTATTCTCCTCCTTTTACTCTACTCAGCATGTCCCTTTCCATATGTTGCATTTTAATTCTTTCCATATTTTGAAACATTGAGGACAATGTTTAGTTTAGGTTTGGGGGTATAGAGTAGATACCATGATAATATGCCATAATTGAAAACAAAACTCCATCTTTTTGAAAAAATGAAAAATTCCAAAAAAATTAAAAAATCAAAATTCAAAAAAATTAAAAATGAAAAATCATAAAAAATGGAGCTCATTTACCTTGAAATGTTGACTCTTGTGCAAATATGTATTTTTATTAGGAGTCTTAGTCTAGATATTTAGGCACCCTGATTCTAGCACAATTCACATAGTGATAAGAAATTTGCACGCGCACGATCTACCAATACATGTATGGCCTCGATCTTCAAGGTGTTGGATAGGAAGTTACGATTGCCAATCACTTTAGAATACTGAACGAAACTTGACTAGCTTGTTCTTTGGTTGGTTGGGATAGAAGGTGGAGGTTACATTAAGAAAGACAACCATCGAATTTAACTGGGTGCATCAAAAAGGGCTACCTCTTGCAAAGTGTCATGTAATTTTTGTTTCCTTTTGTATATGTATCAAAAGTGTTTCCTTGTTCAAAAAAAAAAAAAAAAAAAAAAAAAAAAAAAAAAAAAAAAAAAAACGATGTTATATTCAGAAAAAAAAAAAAAAAAAAGAGAAAAAAAATATCAGAAAAATACAAAAAATCAAGTACTTATCAATTCCATCATCTCTTGTTCCAAAAATAAAAAGAGAATAGTCAATGTAAATAAGAGTCATGTAAATAGTCATTTTGTTGTTTCATTGTAATAAGCAAGGAGGGTGTATGCCATTGATGTACAACGCGAGTAATTGTGAAATACCTCCAACTCATTCACAATTCTCGTAAAGTCCGGACAGCTAGCTAGATTTCGACCTTGGTTCTTAGCCTGAGAAACTATCTCTTGGTGATTAGTAGTCATAACTTCAGATCTTTCTTTACACATGTGTAGATACACTTTACACTCTTATCACATGTCTTTTTTTGTTATCAGTGCTAGGATTGTGCCTTCGATAGCTAGATTGACATCTCCATTTTGCTGTGAGCTTAAACTGTTTTGCACATGTCACATTTGATGGAATCTGAGCTTATATTTTGACCTAGAACTTTGTAGGTACGTTCTAAGCAAACCTTCACGAGACTTCAACTCGTCCACTAGGGACACTTAGTGGTTTAAAAGGCTTAGTGCATATGCTAAATGCATTCGAGAGACCAGCGACAGTGGTATAGGTAGGATTTCCTTAGTTTTGTTTTACTTGAGGACAAGTAAAATTCAGGTTTGGGGGTATTTGATGAGTCCTAAAAAGTGCATATTTCTATATATTTTTCTTGGCATTTAACTCATCTTTTATGCATTAATTCTACATTTTATCCCATATTCTGTATTTTCATTGTTTTCAAGAATAAATATTTTTCTTACTTAATTTTGCATTTTTAGGTAATAAATAAAGTCTGGAACTTGCGGAGCGGAAAAGAGCTGAAGAGTGGTGAAAAGCCGGGAGGAATTACACAAGGAAGCCGCGAAGAATGTTGTGCACAAGACCAAAAGGCTAGAAGTGGGCTTGAAGAGGAAGAAATTGTTCTTAAAGAAGAAATGGGCTCAGAATTATCCCAAGCCCAACTTATCTCCCAAACCAAAACCCAAATCCATAACCCACTTCTCATGTAGCCGTCAGATTGGATCCATATCATCATCCAACGGTCGCCTCCTCTTCGTGCATCAAAGTCTGAATTTCCTGACCAACACTACAACACCTAACTCCATCTCACGCCGTTAGTTTCGTTGTATCTCTTCATCCGAAGGTCGCTGAAGGCTATGTTCCATCTTATCGTTGGATGCATTTCAGATGTATCGATCAAACGCCTATCACTCGCCTAACATCGAAATCTGATGAGCCCGCCTCACACCCGAGCAACCTAACCCTATACCCATCGCCAAACACTCCCCTCCTTCTTTCCATCGACTTCTTTCTCCCTCACCCTCTGCAACCACCATCACCATCACCTTCTCCCCTGTCATCTCCACCAAACGCCGCCAACAACTCTCTCCACCAAACCGTATCTACCCACATCACCCCCATACCCTACATACATCTCTAGCCATCTATTTTACCCATTTCCCCTCTAATTTTCCCCTGAAACCCTAGGTGGGAAATTAGTAAAATAGGTGAGGCTATAAGACTGAATTGGAACAGGAGAAGGACTGAGAGAAGGCAAAGAAGGATGGGTCGACGTCAATTTGAAGATTAGGTGAGTTAATTTCACTGTTTGAATTTGGGTATTTTTCTATAAACCCTAATTGTATAATTTAGGGATTTGGGTATAAATAGACTGTGGTGTTGTTGTAAAAGTTATGCCTGGATTAGCCAGTGTGTCCAGAACCAAGTTCTGTTAATGATCATTTTTGTGCTGTTCATGTTGTGTTCATGTTTAGTGTAATATCCTGTTGTGTTCTGTGTGTGATGTTTGTTCCTGTGATGTTTTGTATCCATCTGTTCTATCATGTCCCTGCCTATCATGCTCTAAGTCAATTGCTAAGATTAGATGAAATCATATAAACCATAAGGAAGTTTCCTAATCAAAACATGTCAAACATCCTGCTCTCACAGTGCATATCATGTATGCATTGTAGTTAGAATTCCCTTATGTTATCATGTACAGCTCATGCTTAAAATGCTATTATAAACCCTCTGACTAGTTGTACTCTAAAAACAGACAATTAGTACTTAGGTAATTACCTTAGCTGTGATTAGAATGTTCCTTAGGCTAATAGTGGATTCAAAATCCTAGTGATCATCCTCTTGTTCTCACTGTTTTCTTATTCACTTCACTTATTTTCTTTCTTTCATTTACTGTTTTCTTCACATCTCTGCCCTTGGCTTGGGCCTTGGTTTATTTCACTGTCAATTTGTTTACTTTAGTTGTTCTTTGCTTGGTTTGTTTTACTGTCACCTTTTTCATTTCATTGTTCTATTTTATTCTTCACCATTTGCTTCACTTGTCACTTCCACTTAGTTACTTGTTTAGATAACTTTAGCTTAGGAAGATTTCAACACACACCCTAGTCCCTGTGGAATGACCCGTATTTGCACATTAGCTTCAATCGACACCGTGCACTTGCGGTATTAGTTTGTAGGTCTTTTAGAAACCTATCGTTGATCGTCTTTTGCTCGCAGATTCTGAAAATAGATATCGTGAAAAGATTGAAGAACTCGAAGATGAAAAGGAGGAACTCGCAAAGAATCTTTCTTCTCGCAACGACAAGTATTCTAGATTAAAAAATCAAATCAAGATCACTGTTGCGAATTTTAAGAATGATGCTATGCATTTTCGCAATAAAACTATCCAAATGGTTTGTGACGATCATAATATCCCACATTCTGATTATCCTTGACTCTTGGAAGAAATCCCACAGAATACTCCCAGTTTGATTATCTCTGATAGTGAAGCTGACTATGAAGAATCTTATAGTGATGGAGGTTCTGATGGTGATGAAGATTCTGACGCAGACGAAGAAGAGAACAAGTCTGATGAATATAATGAAGGATTAACTAAGAAGTAGTCTTTTTTTTCTTTCTTTGATTCTTTGTAATACTTGTACATTTATTTCTTCTTTCTGTATATTTGTGTTTCTTTCATTTTGACCTGCATTAATTAACACAATTCTTATTTGCAATACAGTTAATCAATATAATCATTAATTCTTGAATATTTGAGTAAATCTATCATATGGAGACAAATAACATTTTCTAATTTCATACATTCCCATACTTGCCTCTGTTATTTGAATCTAAATGAGAGATTTATGTCTCAATTTCGCGCTTAATTATGTATAACTTCGCAATCTTATGCGAAGTGAATTTTGTTTCTTTTCAAAATCTCATTCCTGTGTGGTCTTATTTTGCCTTCCTAATTAAAGGTCTTATTATGCCACCTCTTGTCATTGCGAAAAAAAAGCAGGACGTCCTTGCACTTTCATGCAAAAACCCATTGATCTTGCCTTAACTTTTTCTTTTGTATTATGTCCTCTTCAAGAATGTTGCGACAATATGACAGGCCTAAATATTCTTGCGAAAATGAAGCCCCATGACATTGTCGTCTTGCGACGAAATCGCAGGACGTCTTCGCACTTTCATGCGAAAACCCATTGATCTCGTCTTATCCTTTTCTTTTGTATTATTGCCTCTTCAGGATTGTTGCACAAATATGACAAGCCTTAATATCCTTGCGAATAAAAAGCCTCATGACATTTGCATCTTCAGACACTTATCAGCTCCCTAATGGAGGGTGCCGCCCTTATCTCCCCCTGGTTTCCCCTTAAAAGAGGCGTACTTCTACCATACAAGGTTAGCTCCTCCCATCCAGTCTTAACAACAACCAGTTGTTTTCACAGCCTCTTATCCCTTTTACCTATAGGGATTATGGTTACGAGACTGCACCCGAAGTGGGGTTTTCTTCAGGCCGAGTGCAGTATAAGCCAAGACTTGTCAAGAATGGAAGAGTACGCTTCAAACGTCTCTGGCACTCTTGACTCCACCGTGTACCTCGGCGCCTTGATCAGATCTGCACTCCTTGGGAGAGTCCTTATTACCTTAGTCGCCCAACCTAAGTCATATGCTTAAGCTGAGAATCCAAGGTGCCTCTCCCGGATAGGATTCATTGACCCCAAATCTCCATGACTCAGGTTCCGGTGGCGGTGTAGCCTTTCCCCGAGCCACGCAACAGGTACCCCCTTATATGACGTACTTTAGGTCTTACATTTGCCTCTTGCGAAATTGTATTCGCGAACTAGGGTGTACGCCATAAAGGTTCGCCTCTTTCTCTTTTGTCATTTTTCTCTGATTATTTTATGTAAAATTCATTATCTCTGCGAGAGTCTCGCAAATCATCATATTGTATATGAATTTTGCAATCTAAATTTTGCCATTCAATCAAATGTATTTTTGAGAATTTTGCTTATTGCGAGAGTACCGCAACAACTTAATCATTCACACATTTTTTGTTTTTATTACCTTTGTCATCCTCTGCTTCTTTATTATTTTCTGCTACTGCTTCCTTAGTAGTGGTATGTTCATCATTTTTATTCTGAGCTAGCATTAGTTTCGCAACATCTCTTCTCATTTCCTTTCGATTGCATCCACCATCAAGTGTAGTTGCAGGAAATCCACAACACAATACAACAGCGTGAAATCCTACAACACACCATTGGTAGTGGTATAGTTACAGAGAGAGATCTTTTTTGAGTAAGAAACAAGTAAATAGGAGAGAGAAAGTCTAGAGCAGAGATCATTCTTTATTTCTTTATCTTTTCTTGTAAGAATATTCAAAGATTGATTAATAAAATTAAGAGTGTAAACCTAAAGATGAATTGATTAATAATGAAATCATATGAGGGGTGTAGTGTAGGATTTCCTACAACTAAAGTACAATCATATTGATTGGCTTGAGATCGTGAGAGTTCTCCGATAGGCAAGATATAAAAAGTAATCACAAACACCTTCGTCTCATCGTTTGTGATTCCACGACATCTTGTTTCTCTACCATACGATTAAGATTGTTGTGAGGTGATTGATTAATCTAGGATGTTCTTCAGGAATATAAGACCGGATTATCAATTGGTTCCTGTTCACCTTGATTATTATCAAAAGACGGAACAAAAACTTTTAGGGTTTTTCTGTGGGAGACAGATTGATCCTTTGATAAACTTGTCTGTGTGAGACAGATTTGTTTATTATTAAAGCCTGCAATTTTGGGTCGTAGCAACTCTTAGTTGTGGGTGAGATCATCTAAGTGAATTAAGTGCGCAGTATCCTGCTGGGATCAGAGGGGTAGGGAGTACAATTGTACCTTGGATCAGTGGGAGACTGATTGGGGTTCAACTATAGTCCAGTCCGAAGTTAGCTTGGAGTAGGCTAGTGTCTGTAGCGGCTTAATACAATGTGTATTCAATCTGGACTAGGTCCCGGGGTTTTTCTGCATTTGCGGTTTCCTCGTTAACAAAATTATGGTGTCTGTGTTATTTCTATTTCCGCATTATATTTGTTTATATAATTGAAATAATACATGTTGTGCGTTTGAATCAATCAATTGGAAATCTGACCTTTGGTTGTTGATTGATATTGATTGATCCTTGGACATTGGTCTTTGGTACCGTCCAAGTTATTCCTTGTGTTTGATTATAGACTCGCTGATTTTTATTAGCTTGAGTGAATCAATATAAGAGAGAGATATTAACTCCTTGTGATACTTTTATCTAGATTGAGTTTGACTGTCTAGTTGATTCTCTAGTAAGTGTTTCGGAGTTAGTCCATACAGATAGCTAATCGAAATATATGGTGGTGTTGTTAGACCCCCGCTTTTTCAATTGGTATCAGAGCAGGCAAACATGTTCAAGACCTTACAAGTCTGTGTTTGTAGCGATCTGACTCTATGGACAGAGGTGTTATCTCTATTAACGTACCACCAGTCTTCGATGGCTCTAATTACTTATGGTGGAAAATTGCTATGCGAGCTTTTCTTCAAGCACGTGATTTTCAATCATGGGTATTTGTTGTTAATGGCTATGATGCTCCCGTTGTGGTAGTTGGAGATGTAAACGTTCCCAAACCTATTGGTGAATACACCCCTGATGAGATAAATGTTGCAAAGCAAAATTCTGACGGTTTGAATGCTATCATACATTCCATTACCCCAAATGTTCAGCACCATGTGTCTAATTGCACTCGGTTTAAAGATGCTTGGGATATCTTAGAAACCGTATTTGAAGGTAACTCCAGTGAAAAGGAAGCCAGTCTTTAAAACCTTAATACCGATTGGGAGAACCTTCGTATGGCAGATGAAGATACATTTGATGAGTTTAATCACAAAGTGTCTGAAATTGTTAATGCATCTTTTGCATTGGGTAAGACTATTCCTGAAAAGGACATTGTGACGGAAATTCTCAGATCGCTGCCATCTAGATACGAGTCTAAGAAGCATGCCATCGTTGAGGGAAATAACCTTGATAATCTTTCCAGAAATACATTGGTTGGAAATCTAAAGATCTTTGACCATGAGCATACATCCAAAATCGGAAAGGATGTTTCCTTTAAAGCACATAAGAACACTAAATTACTTGATAAGAGTAAAAGTGTTTATGTCTCTGAGGATGATCAGTCTGAGGATGATTTTTCGGATGAAGATCTTGACAAATCAGTCTCCTTGATCACACGACAGTTTAGGGATCTTCTGTTGAAGAGAAGTAAACGGTCTTCAAGAGACAAACCTAGGTCATCATATAAACCTCACAATCGCGTCCCTCCTAAAAACAGGGATGCTGACGAGGCTGATGACGAGGATATGCCACAGTGCTTTAAGTGTAAAGGTTTTGGTCATTTTGCAAACGAGTTCCCAAATCGTAGAAAATACACTGGGAACAAAGGTCTTGCTGTAACACTTGATGAGATGTCTGAGATATATGATTCTGATGAAGATAGGAAATCAAGTGTCGGTCTTCTATGTGAAAACATTGATTTTGATAATTGTAGCAATACATATATCAATCTTGATGGTTTCGGTTAAGATAAGAAGCCAATCATGCTGGAAGAATCAATTGACCCAACCTTTGGAAACCCTGTCTGTAATGTTTCAGGATCTACCGTGTGTTTAGCTGTTGTTGCACCACAGATGCCTGATTATTATTCAGATTGACGTGCTCATTTTGTTCTCAGAAGGTTTATGAACTATCAAGATGTTACAAGTACAAACATCAATTGAGGCACGCCAACAAACTTCAACGAAGAGCAAATCAGTTAGCAAGGAAGCTTAAACTTGCTCAGAAGACCGCTGACGTATGTAGGATTTTATCTTCGTCTAAGAAGTTAGTTTCCAAAGACAAAACAAGACCATTTGAGAAGAAAGTATGGTCAAATCGCTTTGATATACAGAAGTCAGAGGATTCCTCTCATGAGGAAAATGGTGGACAAATCATTGTTCACCACAGCACAAATTAATTGTGTTGCTTGGTAAATCTTGTCTCATGTGCCTGTTCAAAAGAGACAAGGTTGTGAACGTACATGCTTTAGGAAAAGTTTTCTTAGGTTTATTCTTTTCTGTTTATCAAATAAAAGTAAGGGTTACTTTCGACAATTCTACTCTTTATAGGGTTTAGAGTTGGACGTCCACGAACCTGTTTAAAGGTTTCGAACCCTACATTCCTTTTTCCTCTTTGATATTCTTTATATTCTCAAAGAAATTGTTCCCCAGTATGTCTTCTTTTTGGCTTAGTTGGAAGAATAACTAGTGCTTTGAATAGCGATGATTGTGACTACACATAGCTATTGTTTTCATCTTCTTGTTTTTAGGTTTTTTGGTTTAAAATTCTAAAACTATTTGGAGGATGATGTTTTGCAATATTTTTGATTTTGTTATATTGAAACTTGTTATGGGATATTTTTGTTTACGTCCGTGAACTTTTTTGTCCCATATTTTGTCAAAAGTAAAGTCGTTCATGATCGATATTCATGTATGGTTTAAGAATGAATAGACTTTTGACATATACAAAATTTAAGCCTATATTGTCAATCCTTGAGGGAAGATAGGTTAAAATATTTTGTATCCAAGGATTATTGCTATTGTATATGCTTGTGCAAAAGAATGAATCCTTGTGTATTCCACGGTATAGATCTTCATTGATCCATCCTTTTTGTATTACCGTGAGGCTCCGTAATGTGTCTTATGTTGAGCAAGATACGACTAAGTTGATTAATTTTTGATTAGCTTGGTTGGTTGTTCCGTAAGATACTTTATGTTGAGCGTCTGTGAACTAAATTAATCATCTTGTTTGGTTATTTAGTTATTGCTCTTTAAGTTCTCTTATGTCGAGCAAAACAAATTACAATTAAATTGATTACTTTTGTGATTAGTTTTATTGTGTATTCCAATTAGATTAATTATGGGATCTCTTGTAATTAGTCTAGTTGAGTTTTCATATATTCCATGAGTTTTTCTTGTGTTGAGTATATGAACGGCTATCTTAATCATTTTCTAATGGTTATGTTAGTCGCTGCTCCGTAAATTTACTTATGTTGAGCACAATGAATTAAATTGATCACTTTTGTGTTTAATTTTATTATGTATTCCGATTAAATTAATTATGGGTTTACTTATGATTGATTGAGTTTTGGATATAAAAATCATTCACATGGTTTTGGTGTCCAATAAAATCCTTCGTTTCTCTTGAAATTAACTCGTTGTTGTTCCCTTGGGAATGACATCAAATGGGGGAGAGTTCTTTTGAACTTGTGCTTAATGGTCATATCTTGAGGGGTGTGCGGCTGTGGAATTTTAGAGGGGTTATCTTGTATCTTTAAACTCCTTGATGAATGATGTTAGATTCGGCTATATGATTGCATCTAAATAAGATGATGTGTGTTTCTTTCTCTCAGTCATGAAATGTCTCTTATGGAAATTTCATTATGATCCCGTTCTTGTACCTTTGCCAATTTTATTGAAAAAAAGGGGGAGAATTAATATGTAGTTCACACTACAAATACATATGGTTTTCGGATCATTGTGTAAGGGGGAGTGGTTTTCATGTGAGATGGAGTATTGAATAAGGGGGAGTGATACATATCACCATACTATTATTGTTGAAGTTGTGATACAATTGGATTTTGACACTGTATAATAATACTATGGCACTGTATAACAATGATCGAGATCGATGCTTTCTCATTGTTATAGCTACAGATCTTCAACAACGGTGATGCTAAACTTACAACCTTTGGGATCATTAGAGTACTTGTAAGTGACGAAGATTTAGAGGAATGTTGAATATTAGACATGTGGAATAGGAGCTACTAAAGTTTCATTATCTTTTTTGTATTCCATATGTATTGATATTTTTGTCACTAAAATTGACAAAGGGAGAGATTGTTAGAGCACTGCTCGGTCAAACTCGCATGCGTTGCTATCTCAAGCATGTTTGTCAATGTTAGTGATCAAAACTATAAGTCTTGATTTCTAGTCTCTTATAGCTAAGTCTCGGACTAGGATAGTAAGTGTAGTTGAGCTCAAGGACTTCATGGCGATTCATCATACAAGTAGAAGATCTACTCAAGGAACCGGTGGAACTTCTCGACAAAAAGGTATGTGGAGACTTGAACTTATCTGTCACTCAAAAGTCTATCTATTCTATCTCCTACTCTTTGAGACAAAAGTCGTATGCTATATATATAGACTAGATCATACATATTTGGTATTTCGATCCGATTATACCTCGCCTATCTATATCTCGACATATGTGTTGTAAGCTTTTAGCTTCGACCAAGTTTATCTTTACCTAGTGACGAAAGTCATGAATGTTTCAATCACTTTGAAAATTGTTTTGACGAGAAATAGTGTAACAACTGTATAACGTCCTCTAAGAATGTTTCAATGATTGAAATGAGAGTTTAGATTACATAACCAATGGATTCCTTGAACCGAAGTTTTCGAACTTTGTTGATCAAAAGAACCGGAAGTATGGCAAGTGCCAAGTCCAGGAACTCAGTCCGCGAACTGCCGAAGTTCTCAAACCCGAGAATTTCTGCTGGAGTTGACAAACTACTTGCGTGAGCCAAGTCCGCGAACCGGCGTAGTTCTCGAACCCGAGAATTTCTGCTGGAGTTTGTAAACTCTATCCGGTGTCTTAAGTCCGCGAACCTAGTCTGCGAACTTGAGAAGGTTATATATATAAAGATGATTTCTGAACTTAATTTTAAAAGACTAAGGAATGCATTTGCAAACAGTGGCTATTAAAGTTCATGAACCGATTCGAGTGAATCAAATCATCTTTGCTTCAATTGTGTCTTCTGTAGTTACATAAGATTTCCTTGCAATTGAACAAATCTCTTAACTAGTTCATTTGAGTCAATTGAACTAGTTATGGTGAAGAAGAACATGGTTGGTATGAAACGCACATATGGTTAACCTCTTTGGGTAGACTATTGTTGAACCAATAATGTACACGTTTGGGTGCGATTTACAAACCTAGAAGAGTACAGTCATTTGTGTATGACAAGCTTAGTTTTCGATCTAACGGTTGAGAAATATTAGCTTGAATATAAATCAGGTTTTCATCTAACGGTGAATATTGATTGCTTTGTAACTACGACAAAATCCTGATTTGAAAGGCTATATAAAGGAGACATTTAGCATTGAGAAAACTAATCCCCACACCTCCCTGTGATACTAGTTTCTCTGCTAGAGTCGATTTTCCTTTAACCTTGGGTTTTCTTCTTCTAAAACCAGGTTAATGACTTAAAGACTTCATTGGGATTGTGAAGCCAGACCAATACTACTTTTATCGTAGTTTTGTGATCTGATCTTGCATCTTCTATCGTAACAGTACAATCATATTGATTGGCTTGAGATCGTGAGAGTTCTCCGAAAGGCAAGATATAAAAAGTAATCACAAACACCTTCGTCTCATCGTTTGTGATTCCACGACATCTTGTTTCGCTACCATACGATTAAGATTGTTGTGAGGTGATTGATTAATCTAGGCTGTTCTTCGGGAATATAAGACCGACTTATCAATTGGTTCCTGTTCACTTTGATTATTATCAAAATACGGAACAAAAACGTTTAGGGTTTTTCTGTTGGAGACAGATTGATCCTTTGATAGACTTGTCTGTGTGAGACAGATTTTTTTATTGTTAAAGCCTGCGATTTTGGGTCGTAACAACTCTTAGTTGTGGGTGAGATCAGCTAAGGGAATCAAGTGCGCAGTATCCTGCTGGGATCAGAGGCGTAGGGAGTACAACTGTACCTTGGATCAGTGGGAGACTGATTGGGGTTCAACTATAGTCCAGTCCGAAGTTAGCTTGGAGTAGGCTAGTGTCTGTAGCGGTTTAATACAGTGTGTATTCAATATGGACTAGGTCCCGGGGGTTTTCTGCATTTGCGGTTTCCTCGTTAACAAAATTCTGGTGTCTGTGTTATTTCTATTTCCGCATTATATTGAGTCAATTAATTGAAATAATACAGGTTGTGCGTTTGAATCAATCAATTGGAAATCCGACCTTTGGTTGTTGATTGATGTTGATTGATCCTTGGACATTGGTCTTTGGTACCGTCCAAGTTATTCCTTGTGTTTGATTATAGACTCGCTGATTTCAATTAGCTTGAGTAAATCAAAACAAGAGAGAGATATTACTCCTTGAGATACTTTTATCTAGATTGAGTCTGACTGCCTAGTTGATTCTCTAGTAAGTGTTTCTTAGTTAGTCCATACAGATTGCTAATCGAAATATTGGGTGGTGTAGTTGCAGGAAATCCTATACTACACCCCTCACTAGATTTCATTAACATTCAACTCATTTTAGATTAACATTCTTAATTTTATTGATGAATCTTTGAACAATCTTACAAGAGAAGATAAAGGAATCAAGAATAACCACTGCTCTCTATTTTCTCTCTCCTATTTACTTGCTTCTCACTCAGAAAAAATCTCTCTCCTTTTCTTTACAACTGAGCGGCTATTTATAGGGAATTACATAGTGGATGACAGCTAATCTGTCCTTTATTTTCGGATATGGATTGCGACATTCTCGCAACCTTACAAATGTTAATCTTTCAAACTCTCTAATTTTTGCAGGATCATCACATTTTTCTCATGATTTAGCTGACGTCGTTTATTATGTCATTTCTGAAATTATTCTGTGACACTGTTGTGTTGTGTTGTTGATAATTTCGCTGAGGCATAACTGTTGCGAGATTCTGATCCTACATCTTTCCTCTTCTCATATATTCTCTGCGAAGTAGAGAAGGATGTGAGAAACGCCGCAGCTGTCCATATTTTCATATTCTGCATTTATCACACGTCTTCTGTAACCGCTGCTTTTCAACCGCTCACGTCTTTTCGTATTAATGGTGTTTATTTCTTCAATTAAAAAAAAATCTTCTCTATATATTCTTCTTACTCTTCTTTCCATTTTCTTTTTACTTTCTCTTCTCTTTTTATTCTCTCATCTCTGCAACTCTATTGTTCTTCCATAAATTCTGCCATTGAAACTTTTTCTTCTTTCTTCTTCTTTTAATCTATTTAATTTCTTCTTCATCTCCATTATGTTCCCTCTGTAGATCTTCATTGTTCGTAACTTTCTTCCTTTTTAACTTTTACGAATTATTCATCCTGCTGGTGTTTTCCATGGATTCACCGAGGTTAGTTTTCTTTTTTCTTTCTTATGGGTTTTGCTGAAATTAATCTTGTTTACTTCCTTATTTGATGATGCTACTTATGTGATTCCCAGACTGTTGTTATTTCAGCAAAAATGTCTCTAACACCAAATTTACGGTTCAGAACCCTAATATTCCCAAATCGCAGCATAAGATTGTTGTAAACAAAAGAAAGTCTGCGAATCAGAAGGTAGTAAGAAACATTATTCTTTTCTAATAACAACATTTTTGCCTCTGTTTCTTATCTGGATTGTGATTCGCAGGGTGATAAGGATTCCAACAAACCTCTCAAGAAATCTCACCACCTTAAAACCGTTGAAACCTCTGTTCCATTCCACTTACTTATATCTTCAAAATCTCCTGCGACATCTTCGCAAGTTAAATCATTATCCCCAATTCGCGAAAAGGTTGCCTCAGATTTCATTTCTTCAACTGAGCTTTCAATGATTGAAACCCCCCTTATTAATCCTTTTGTGAATAAAACTTATTCTCTTCCTATTGATAATGTTTCTCAACCTTCTATCATTGCCAGTCCTCTATCTGAGCCTCTTCCTTTTTCGAAAGAAACTGTGTAAGGAATAAATATTTCTTTCAAAGTTTTGTCTGAGGTCCTGGATGATGGCAAGAAGTCTCCCCTTGATCCTGTCAAGTCTGGTATTTGCGAAATTCTGAGTAAGTATTTTGGCTCTGACAGAGCTGCTTCGCAAACAGCTTTGGAAAAAGAGTGTAATGCTCTTCGTCTCGAAAACCAAAAGCTCCAGAATGTTTCGCTGGATCGTGACAATCTTCGCAAGAAGAATGATGAACTGAGAGGTATGATTTCCTTATTTGTGTCTTCAATTTGCCTTTCTAATGATTTTATCCTTTCCATGTTTAATTATCCTTGAAATCCCTCTTTCGCATGTTAAGCCTTAAACCAGAAACGAATAATTGAGAGATATCAATTTGAATCTGCTGTTGAAGAAGCCCGTGTTGATAAAGATATTATGATGGATCAATATAACCAGTTAGATAACCTCTATTCATACTCTGTTGATCATATAAATAATCTTACCAAATAATCTTACCAATGAAAATACCCAATTAGTTCGGAGGCAAGATTTATTAAGTAATGAAATATCTCGCCTCTCTTATTCTTTAACTAAAGCTAATCTAGGGATGGAATCTTTATCAGATGAGAATAAAATTCTATCTCAAGAGAAGCGAATTTGTTTAAATAAGATGGCGATATCTTCGCAAAAACTTAGCATCCTCCAGAAAGTATGTGATGACCAAGAACAATCTCTTCGCTCTTTGAGAAATGAACTTAAAGAAGTAACAGAGTCATCTATCGCTGAAAGAGACACACTCATTCAAGGTAGAATAGCTTTAAGTGTAAAGGCGAATCAACTTAAAGAACAATATTCCAAATTAGAAGAATCTTACTTCTCTTGCGAAGAAAAATGCCTTTCTTATTTCTAAAGAGAAAAATCTTCAGTCTCGACTTAAAGGTTTAGTTGTAGATAAATTTGATGATGCGATGGACCATTGGAGAATAATTGTCTGACCTTGATTCAACACCTTATTTCGCAAAAGGAAGGTAGTGATAATACTTTGACTGCCTTAACTATTTTTTCTTTGTCATATCTTTCTGAGTTCTTTATCTTACTGAAATTTTGTATTCTACTTTTCGCAAGTCTGAGAAAAATCTTCATTCCTCCATTTCTGTTTTGGAGGCTAAATATGCTAAAATTCGCAAAGAAAATGCACTACTCGTCTCTGTCCTTACTGGTTCTCACGACCGAGCAGAAAGAAGACTTGATTATCTTGCTTACTTTAAGGATATTCAAGATAGGAATCATCAGAGAGCACTTCTTCGTCAAGTTCATCTTCGGGCTGAAGTCCTTGTAAATGATATTTTATTGTCCAAATCTCTTCCTCCTACATCAATCGAACCTTTGGAAGTAGATGATGATGAAATTCCTCGTCCTGCTGACAGTGATTATGATTATGAAAGTGGTGGACAGAATAGTCTTTTGGAAGATGGGGAAGAGATCCCTTCTAAGAAAGCAACTGCTGGTGCTAATCAAGATGAAAACGAAAGAGAAATCTCTTCTAAAGAAGTAACTGCTGGTGATAATCAAGGTGGCGGCGAAAAAGAAGTCCCTCTCAAAGGAATTATTGTTGGTGAAGATCAGAATCGAAATGAAGAAGAAGTTGGCGATAATAAGAACATTGGCGAAGATCGTCCATTATCTCCTTCT
The DNA here is from genome assembly GCF_003573695.1 of Papaver somniferum. NCBI lineage: Eukaryota > Viridiplantae > Streptophyta > Magnoliopsida > Ranunculales > Papaveraceae > Papaver > Papaver somniferum. The sequence goes on from NW_020627707.1 coordinate 6,130,545, forward strand.
ACTGGAATTAATACTGAAGCATGATCTTCTTATCTAGTTCTATCTTCTTGAATTGTTTCATCTTTATTATTTCTTGCGAATAATATTCTTCAACCAACCTTGGAATTAATTTTCTCTTTTAGTATTTTGCTGGCGAGAAAGATAATGCCTCTTGTTTACTGATTCCCATACTTGCCTCTCATTATCTTTCTTGCGAGAAACGATCTGTTATGAATACTTATAAATATTTTGTTTTGTCATGTGGTCTTATTTTTCCTTCCTAATTAAAGGCCTTATTATGCCACCTCTTGTCATTGCAACAAAATCGCAGGACGTCCTTGCACTTTCATGCAAAAACCCATTGATCTTGCCTTAACTTTTTCTTTTGTATTATTGCCTCTTCAGGAATGTTGCGACAATATGATAGGCCTAAATATTCTTGAGAAAATAAAGTCCCATTACATTGCCGTCTTGCGACGAAATCGCAGGACGTTTTCGCACTTTCATGTGAAAACCCATTGATCTCGTCTTATCTTTTTCTCTAGTATTATTTCCTCTTCAGGATTGTTGCACAAATATGACAAGCCTTAATACCCTTGTAAGTAAAAATCCTCATGACATTTGCGTCTTAAGACACTTATCAGCTCCCTAATGGAGGGTGCCTCCCTTATCTCCCCCTGGTTTCCCCTTCAAGGAGGCGTACTTCTACCATACAAGGTTAGCTCCTCCCATCCAGTCTTAACAACAACCAGTTGTTTTCGCAGCCTCTTATCCCTTTTACCTATAGGGTTTATGGTTACGAGACTGCACCCTAAGTGGGGTTTTCTTGGGCCGAGTGCAGTATAAGCCAAGACTTGTCAAGAATGGCAAGGTACGCTCCAGACGCCCCTGGCACTCTTGACTCAACCGTGTACCTCGGCGCCTTGATCAGATTCTGCACTCCTTGGGAGAGTCCTTATTACCTTAGTCGCCCAACCTAAGTCATATGCTTAAGCTGAGAATCCAAGGTGCCTCTCCCGGATGGGCTTTATTGACCCCAAATCTCCATGACTCAGGTTCCGGTGGCGGTGTAGCCTTTCCCTGAGCCATGCAACAGGTACCCCCTTATATGACGTACTTTAGGTCTTACATTTGCCTCTTGCGAAATTTTATTCGCGAACTAGGGTGTACGCCATAAAGGTTCGCCCCTTTCTTTTATGTCATTGTTCTATGATTATCTCTGCGAAAGTTTCGCACATCATGATCTTGTTTTGATATGAATAATCTCGCAACTATTCTTTCAGAATCCATAACTTCTCAAAGCTTCTTACGGATAATATCTTTTTAAGTACAATCTGTTCCATGGTCTGTCAAGTCTATGACCAACATCTCTACCTTCTGGATCCATTAATTTATAAGCTCCTGTTCCAACTATCTCCTTAATGATGTAAGGTCCATCCCATTTTTTCGCTAACTTTCCACCATTTTCTCGCTGATATATTGGTGTCTCTCGCAGAACTAAATCTCCTGGTTGGAATTCGCGTACTTTGACACGTTTATTATATTCTCGGGCTAATCTTCGCTGATAATTCTCCATATGTTGTAAAGCTCTTTCTCTTTTTTTTCTAATTCATCAAGTTTGCTTAAGATCAAACCCGCACTAAGATTTTTCTCCCAAGCTTCTCTCTTTGTTGTCGGAATAACAACTTCTGTTGGTAACACCGCTTCAACTCCGTATGTTAAACAAAAAGGTGACATTCCAGTAGCTTCTCTTCTAGTTGTATTATAAGCCCATACTGCATTATGTACTTGTTCGCACCATGCTCTATGATGTCCTTCTAATTTCTTCTTTAATATATCTGCAATTGTTTTGTTTGTTGCCTCTGCCTGCCCATTAGCTTGTGGATACAAAGGAGTAGACTTTCCACATTTTATCTTAAATGCATTAAGTAACATTTCTATGTTCTGTCCTTCAAACTGTTTCCCATTATCAGATACCAACTGCGCAGGAATTCCGAATCTGCAAATGATATTTTCGAATATGAATGTAAAGATATCTTTGTCGCGAATATGCTGTACTGCCTTCACTTCTGTCCATTTTGTGAAATAATCTGTTGCGACTATTAAGTATCTTCTTTGTCCAGATCCTGGTAAAAATGGCCCCACAATATCTAAGCCCCACTTTCCAAAAGGCCACACACTGGTTGAAGATGACAATGGTGCTCCAGGTGCATGTATTTTCTTTCCATGCCGCTGACAATCTTCGCAACGTCTTGATATTTGTTTTGCATCTTCGTGCATGTATGGCCAGTAATAGCCTTGCATTTTTGCTCTATGTGCCAAAGATCTTCCCCCGCTATGATTGCCAGCATCCCCACTATGTAACATTTTTAGCACCTTTTCTCCTTCTTCTCGTGTCAAACATCTGAGTGATGGTCCATTAAAGGATTTTCGGTATAGCAGCCCATCTCTTAATTCATAATTTGTTGCGCGGCTTTTTAACTTGTGTGCTTCCAATCTATTTCTTGGTGTTTCTCCTTTCGCCAAATATGCATGAAGTTCTGTTCTCCAATCTGCGATATTGTTCGTTTGTTCTTCTTCTCCACCGTCTATTATCATCACGTTCACTTCTTCTTCTTCTTTATTGATTGATGGTGACAGAAGTGTCTGTATTTTTATGCATCTCGCAGTTGGATTCATCATGCTTGAGATGAAAGCAAAAGCGTCTGCGAGTCTGTTATCCTTCCTTGAAATGTGCCTCCATTTTATTTTGGGATTTTCGCTGACAATTCTTCAACGAGCTTCTTGTATTTCTTCAAGATGGTTCATTTGTAGTGTACTCTCCCTTTATTTGGCGAATAACTAGCTGCGAATCACTAGTGATCCTGGCATTTTCTAGTTTCATTTCTATTGCGAACTTTAAGGCATGTATCACAGCTTCATATTCCGTTTCGTTATTAGTGGATGCGAATTCCAATCTGAATGAAAAAGCCATCTTCGCTCCTTCTGGCGAAATTAAAACAATTCCAACTCCATTGCCTTCTCCATTTGATGATCCATCTACCAATATCTCCCATCTATTTGGTTCGTTAATAAGTCTTTTGGATCTCCGTGTTCTTCTTCTATATCCATCATTTCTTCTACCGCTTCATCTTCTTCTAAAGGAAATTCTGCCAAGAAATCTGCAACAACTTGTGATTTTGGTGAAGACAAAATTTCATATTTAATATCAAAGTGGCCTACTTGTGCATTCCATCTCTCCACTCTTCCTGATCTTTTTGAATTCTTCATCACTGATTCAATTGGTACTTTTGTTAATACCTTTATTTGTGCGCTTGAAAATATATGCGGAGCTTAAATGATGCATAAACTAATGCTAAGATTAGCTTCTCAATCTTTGAGTAATTCTTCTCGGCAGTATTAAAAGTTTTGCTAATGTAATAGATGGGTTTCTCCACTCCTGCGTCTATTCGCAATAACACGACTTAATGCATGCGACGTCGTCGCAAGATAGATTAATAATTCTTCTCCTGATTCTGCTTTTTGTAAAATAGATGTATTCATAAGATGTTCTTTGATCCCTTGAAAAGCTTTTTCGCATTCATCAGTCCATTTGAATTTCGCACCCTTCTTGAGTATATCGAAAAAATACTTGCATTTGTCTGATGATCGCGAAATGAATCTCCCTAGCGAAGCTAAAAGTCCATTCAACTTCTGTACATCTTTTATTGTTGCTGGTGTTGGCATGTCACGAACTGCTTGCACTTTTTGGATCAACCTGTATTCCTTCCTTTGATACAATGTAGCCTAAAATTTTCCCGATGCAACTCCAATGGTACACTTCTCAGGATTCAGTTTAATGTCATACTGCCGCATTTGTTCAAAAATCTCCCTCAGGTCCTGTACATGGTCTTTGGCTTCTTTACTCTTTACTAACATGTCGTCCACGTATACTTCTAATGTTTTGTGTATCCATTTCGCGAACACCTTCTCTACCATTCTTTGGTATGTTGCTCCCGCATTTCGCAAACCAAATGGCATTTTCGTGTAACAATATAAACCTCTAGGGCGAAAAAAGCAGTATGCTCTTGATCTTCTTCAGCGAGAGGGATCTGGTTATATCCTTTGTACCCATCTAAAGACGATACCCTATCATTTCCCGCTGATTCCACCATTTGAGGAATATCTGGTAACGGAAAGCTATCTTTAGGGCAGGCTTTGTTTAAATCAGTGAAATCTATGCAAATCCTTATTCCTTTGTTTTTCTTTGGAACAATGACCATGTTCGCTATCCACTCTGGGTATTTAGCTTCTCTTATAATTCCTGCATCAAGCATTTTTGTAGTTCTTCTTCTATTTGGGAATGGTAGGCTGTTGCGATTTTTCTTATTCTTTGTTTAAATGGTCTCACATTCTTGTTAATCTCCAGCTTGTGACATGCAATTGATGGATCTATTCCCGGTATCTCATCCCATGCTCCCTGCGAAAATGTCTTTATATTCTCGCAAAAGGTTAACAGTTCTTTCTTCTTCTTCTACATCCATCTTGGTTCCAATTCTCAATATTAGAGGTTCTTCTATAGTCCCAACGTTTACTTCTTTTGTTGGTTCTCGGCAGTGTAACTGGACTTGGGTTCTCCCATTGGTGTTGGTTCTTTTATTGTTTTCACAGGTCCTTCTCCTTCTTCCGAAATTTCGCTGGGTATTCCCCTGCCTTCTTTTGCCCTTATCGTGTACACTCTAAATTCCTTCTTTCTTTGCCTCCTTTGCCAACTTTCTGCGAAATTGTTTCTTTTTTGCTCGTCCTTCATAATGCTTTACTTCAATTTGATGACATAATTTCGCATTGTCAACATCTCCTCTGATTTCACCTATTCCATTTGGTGTGGGGAATTTAATACATTGATGCAACGTTGATACTACAACTTTTATCGCATGTATCCATGGTCTTCCTAGCAACATATTATATGGCGATTCCATATCCACCACGCATAGTGTCACGTGTGTTTCGATCTCTCCTAGTGGAATTCGTACCACTATTTCTCCTTTAGGTTTTGTTGTGGATTTTCCAAAGCCATGAACAAGATATGTTGAACTGGACATTTCTTCATCTTTAAATCCCATTCCCCTGAACGCATGATAAAATATTATATCCACTGAACTTCCTGTATCGACTAAAGTTCTGTTCAATGTCCATTCTTCCGTGGATTTTGTTGTTGTCCCCTTCTCTTTTCGCGTAATAGGCACTGTAATAACCAATGGAGATGTGTGGTTCAAATTTTCTTTTGGTATTTCTGCCGCCATGAATGTGATTTTTTGCTTTTCCCAATCTTTCAAGGGTGATGTCTTTTCTACCGCCATAACCTTCCTTCCTTCAAAATCTCGTTTATGTATCCTTCCTTTGATGTTTTCATGGAATTCATTAACCATTGTTTTTGTTATCATATTACACTCCAATCTTTTGTCATCTTCATTGACTCTAATCATTTTTCTTTTAACTGGTTCACTGATTTGTTTAATCACTTTCTTGATTTGAACAATCTCAACAACAATCTTCAACTTTCAATCTTCAGCCTCCCTGTTTCTAGCGCCATTATGTAGTTGCAGGAAATCCTACACTACACCCCTCACAAGATTTCATTAACATTCAACTCATTTTAGATTAAAAATCTTAATTTTATTGATGAATCTTTGAACAATCTTACAAGAGAAGATAAAGGAATCAAGAATAACCACTGCTCTCGATTTTCTCTCTCCTATTTACTTGTTTCTCACTCAGAAAAGATCTCTCTCATTTTCTTTACAACTGAGCGGCTATTTATAGGGAATTACATAGTGGATGACAGCTAATCTGTCCTTTATTTTCGGATATGGATTGCGACGTTCTCGCAACCTTACAAATGTTAATATCGCAAACTCTCTAATTTTCGTAGGATCATCACATTTTTCTCATGATTTAGCTGAAGTCGTTTATTATGTAATTTCTGAAATTATTCTGCGACACTGTTGTGTTGTGTTGTTGATAATTTCGCTGACGCATTATTGTTATGAGATTCTGATCCTACAGGTGGTGTTGTTAGACCCCCGCTTTTTCAGGTTCACACTACAAATACATATGGTTTTCGGATCATTATGTAAGGGGGAGTGGTTTCCATGTGAGATAGAGTATTAACTAGGGGGAGTGATACATATCACCATAGTATTGTTGTTGAAGTTGTGATACAATTGAACTTTGACGCTGTGTAATGATACTTTTCCACTGTATAAAAATGATTGAGAACTCTTGTTTTCTCGTTGTTATAGATATGGATTTTGAACAACGATGATGTTGAACTTACAACCTTTGGGACCATTGGAGTACTTCGAAGTGACGAAGATTTCAAGTAATGTTGAAGATTAGACTTGTGGAATAGGAGCTACAAAAGTTAATTTATTTATTTGTTGTATTCCATATGTATTGATAGTTTTGTCACTAAAATTGACAAAGGGGGAGATTGTTTGACCATTGCTCGGTCGAACTCGCATGCGTTGCTATCTCAAGCATGTTTGTCAATGTTAGTGATCAAAACTATAAGTCTTGATTTCTAGTCTACTATAGCTAAGGTCTCGGACTAGGATAGAAAGTGTAGTTGAGCTCAAGAACTCCATGGAAATCATCATACAAGACGAAGGACTACTCAAGGAACCGGTGGATCTACATCGACTAAAAGGTATGTGGAGACTTGAAGTTATCTATCACTCAAAAGTCTATTTATCTTCTATCTTAAGACAAAAGCCGTTTTGTTATATGGACTTAGATTATACACATTTGTTATTTCGAGCCGAGTTTATCTCGCCTATCTATTTCTCGAAATATGTGTTGGTAAGCTTTCTCTTTAGCCAAGTTCATCTTTACCTAGTGACGAAAGTCATGACAAGTTTCAATCACTTTGAAAATTGCTTACTTTGACGAAAAATAGTTTGTGAATAACAATTATAGAATATCAACGTCCTCTAAGAATGTTTCAATGATAGAAATGAGAGTTTAGATTATATAACCATTGGGGGATACAAGCATTGTTATGGAACACACATATATGTATAAGTCTTTATTCCTTGAACCGAAGTTGGCGAAATTTGTTTATCAAGAGAACCGGAATGGTGGCGTGAGCCAAGTCCACGAACTGGCGGAAGTTCTCGACCCGAGAAATTTTGCTGGAGTTTTTGAACTCCGTCCGGTAACTTAAGTCCGCGAACTTGAGTAGGTTATATCTAAAAACGATGTTTGTGAACTTATTCTTATATAAACTAAGGAATGCAAATTGCACACCGTGGATATGTAGTTCATAAACCGATTCGAGTGAATCAACTCGTTTTTACTTCAATTGTGTCTTGTGTAGTTACATAATATTTCCTTGCAATTGAACAACTCTCTAACTAGTTCATTTGAGTCACTTGAACTAGTTATGGTGAAGAAGAATATGGTTGATATGAAAGTGATCATATGGATAACCATTTGGTTGACTATTGTTGAACCAACAAATGTACAAGTTTGGGTATGGTTACACAAGCCTAGAAACGTGCATTTCATTTGTGTGTAACAAGCTAGTTTTCGATCTAACGGTTGAAAGATATTAGCTTGAATCTAATCAGGTTTTCATCTAACGGTGAATATTGAATGCTTTGTTACCAAGCTAACATTGATTGCAAACCCTGATTTGAAAGACTATATAAGGGAGAACTCTAGCAACTGGGAAACCTAATCCCCACACCTTCTGTGTGATACTAGTTGTGCTAAGCTAGAGTTGATTCTCCTTTAACCTTTGGTTTCTTCTTCTAAACCAAGTTAACAACTTAAAGACTTCATTGGGATTGTGAAGCCAGACCGATACTACTTTCTTGTAGTTGTGTGATCTGATCTTGCTGTTTCTATCGTACGAGTACAATTGTAATAATTGGCTTGAGATTGATATCTCTGATAGGCTAGATATTAGAGAAATCACAAACACTTCGTCTCATCGTTTGTGATTCCGCAATATCTTTTTTCGCTGCATCGATTAAGATTATTGTGAGGTGATTGATAATATTAGGATGTTCTTCGGGAATATAAGTCTGGATTATCAATTGGTTCCTGTTCACCTTGATTTATCAAAAGATGGTACAAAACTCGTAGGTATATTCGTGGGAGACGGATTTATCTATTACCGTAGACTTTTCTGTGTGATACAGATTTGTTTATTAAAGTCTTCGACTTTGGGTCGTAGCAACTTTTAGTTGTGGGTGAGATCAGCTAAGGGAATCAAGTACGTAGCATCCTGCTGGGATCAGAGACGTAGGGGCATAACTGTACCTTGGATCAGTATGAGATTGATTGGGGTTCAACTACAGTCCATACCGAAGTTAATTTGGAGTAGGCTAGTGTCTATAGAGTCTTAATACATTGTGTGTTCAAACTGGACTAGGTCCCGGGGTTTTTCTGCATTTGCGGTTTCCTCGTTAACAAAATTCTGGTGTCTATGTTATTTCTTTTTCGCATTATATTTTGTTATATAATTGAAATATCACAGGTTATGTGTTGTTCAATCAATTAGAATATCCGACCTTTTGGTTGTTGATTTAAATTGATTGACACTTGGATATTGGTCTTTGGTACCATCCAAGTTATCTCTCTAGTATTTGATAAAGACTCGCAGATTTCTATTTGCTTGAGTATATATCCAATCGAGAGATTGAAATATAAACTCTTTGATATACTTTTTATCTAGATTGAGTCTGACTGTCTAGTTGATTCTCTAGAAAGTATATTGGAGTTTGTCCATACAGATTTCTAAGCGAAATATTGGGTGTGGTTGTTGTACCCCCACTTTTTCAGAAGTGATTGATATTACTAGGTTGTTCTTCGAGAATATAACACCGGTGTATCAATTGGTTCCTTCTCACCTTGATTTATCAAAAGACGGAACAAAAACTCATAGGTATTTCTGTGGGAGACAAATTTATCTATTCAATAGACTTTTCTGTGTGAGACAGATTTGTTTATCAAGTATTCGACTTTGGGTCATAACAACTCTTAGTTGTGAGTGCGATCATCTAAGGGAATCAAGTGTGCAGAGTCCTACTGAGATTCAGAGGCGTAAGGTACGCGACTGTACCTTGATCAATGTCAGATTCGTTATGGATCAACTACGTTCCAGTCCGAAGTTAACTTGGTAGTAGGCTAGTGTCTGTAGTGGCTTAATACAATGTGGTGTTCAAATCTAGACTAGGTCCCGGGGTTTTTCTACATTTGCGGTTTCCTCGTCAACAAAATTTCTGGTGTCTGTGTTATTTCTTTTCCGCATTATATGTTTATATAATTGAAATGTCACAGGTTGTGCTTAGTTCAATCAATTAGTAAATCCAACTTTTGGTTGTTGATTGAAATTGTATTGACACTTGGATATTGGTCTTTAGTACCATCCAAGTTATTTGTCATATTAATTTGGCTCACAGATTTCTATCTGTTCGATTGTAGATTGATTTGAGAAATTGAGATATAACTCTTGGATATATTTTCCTTAATTGAGTCAGACTGTCTAGTTGATTCTCTTGGAAATATATTGGAGTTAGTCCATACAGATTGCCTAAACGAAATATTGGGTGTGGTTGTTAGACCCCCGGTTTCTCAGTTAGATATATGAATTAGGTTAATTGAAAATGTTCATATGGCTGAATTCGGTTAACTACTATGGAGCCAACTATGTGCACACGTTTGGGTACGGTTACTCATACCTAATTGAAGTCACATTTCATTTGTGTATAAAAAGCTAAGTTCGATCTAACGGCTGAAAGATATTAGCTAGCTTGACTCTAATCAGGTTTTCATCTAACGGTGAATATTGAATACTTTGTTACCAAGATAGCATTGATTTCAAACCCTGATTTGAAGACTATATAAGGGAGAACTCTAGCAACTGGGAAACATAATTCCCACACCTCCTGTGTGATACTAGTTGCGACTAGAGTCGATTATACTTTAACCTAGGTTTTTCCTAAAACCATTATAAGTTAACGACTTAAAGACTTCATTAGGATTCTAAAGCCAGACCCAATTATTTTCTCTGTAGTTGTGTATTATGATCTTACTTTGTTCTATCGTATTGACTACTATCTTCTCTAAAATTTGCTCGAGATTTAATCTCCGATAGGTAAGATAAAAATTAGTCACAAATATCTTTGTCTCATCGATTGTGATTCCACAATATTTCGTTTCACTTCCATACAATTAAAATTATTGTGAGGTGATTGATATTACTAGGATGTTCTTCGGTAATATAAGACCCGTATATCCATTGGTTCATGTTCACCTTGATTTATCAAAAGACGGAACAAAAACTTGAGGTATTTCTGTGGGAGACAGATTTATCTATTCGATAGACTTTTTTGTGTGAGACAGATTTGTTTATCAAGTCTTCGACTTTAGGTCGTAGAAACTCTTAGTTGTGGGTGAGATTATCTAAGGCAATCAAACGCGCAGAATCCGGCGTGGTTCAAGAGGCGTAAGGAACGCGAATGTACCTTAATCAGTGTGATATTGGTTAGGTCTCAACTACATTCCAGTCCGAAGTTAACTTGTAGTAGGCTAGAGTCTTTAGTGGCTTAATACAGTGTGGTGTTCAAATCTGTACTAGGTCCCGGGGATTTATGCATTTGTAGTTTCCTCGTTAACAAAATTTCTGGTGTATGTGTTATTTCTTTTCCGCATTATATGTTTATATAATTGAAATATCACAGGTTGTGCGTAGTTCAATCAATTGGTAAATCCAACCTTTGGTTGTTGATTGACACTTGGATATTGGTCTTTGGTACCATCCAAGTTATTTCTCATATTAATCCGGCTCACAGATTTCTATCTATTCGATTGCAGATTGATTTGAGAAATTGAGATATAACTCTTGGATGTATTTTCCATGATTGGGTCTAACTGTCTACTTGATTCTCTTGGAAATATATTGGAGTTAATCCATACACATTGCCTAAACGAAATATTTGGTGTGGTTATTAGACCCCCGGTTTCTCAGTTAGATATATGAATGAGGTTAATTGAAAAGTGTTCATATGGCTAACTTCGGTTAACTAATGTTGAGCCAACTCAATATACACGTTTAGGTACGGTTACCCATATCTAAATGAAGGTATATTTCATTTGTGTGGAACAAGATAAGACCATCTAACGGTGGAGAGATATTGCTTTGGTTTTAAGCAAACTTAGCTTGAATCTTAAATCAGGATTTCATATGACGGTGAATATTGATTGCTTTGTTTCAAAGCTATCAAACCCTGATTTGAAGACTATATAAGAGAGAACTCTAGTAACTGGAAAACCTAATCCCCACACCTCATGTGTGATACTAGTTGCGTACTAGAGTCAATTCTCCTTTAACCTAGGTTTTTCCTAAACCATTATAGGTTAACGACCTGAAGACTTCATTGGGATTCTGAAGCCAGACCCAACTATTTTCTCTGTAGTTGCGTGTTATGATCTTAATTGTTCTATTGTATTGAGTACTATCTTCTCTAAGATTGGCTCGAGATTTATCTCCAATATGTAAGATATAAAAAGTGATCACAAAGCTCTTCGTCCCATTCTTTGTGATTCCACAATAACTTGTTCTACTACTATACAATTAAGTTATTGTGAGGTGATTGATATTTTTAGGCTGTTCTTCGGGAATATAAGACCGTATTATCAATTGGTTCTTGTTCACCTTGATTTATCAAAAGACGGAACAAAAACTTCGTAGGTATTTCTGTGGGAGACAGATTTATCTATCTAAATAGACTTTTCTGTGGGAGCCGGTTTGTTTTATCAAGTCTTCGACTTTGAGTCGTAGCAACTCTTAGTTGTGGGTGAGATCACCTAAGGGAATCAAGTGCGTAGAGTCCTTCTGGGATTCAGAGGCGTAAGGAACGCGATTGTACCTTAATCGATGTGAGACTTTGTTAGGGCTCAACTACATTCCAGTCCGATGTTAACTTGTAGTAGGCTAGTCTCTCTATAGGCTTAATACAATGTGGTGTTCAAAACTGGACTAGGTCCCGGGTTTTTATGCATTTGTGGTTTCCTCGTTAACAAAACTTCTGGTATCTGTGTTATTTCTTTTCTGAATTGTATTTGTTTTATATAATTTAAATATCATAGGTTGTGCGTAGTTCAATCAATTGGTAAATCCAACCTTTGGTTGTTGATTGAAATTGATTGACACTTGAACATTGGTTTTTGATACCGTTCAAGTTATTTCTCATATCAATCGGGCTCACAAATTCTTATATGGTCGATTGCAGATTGTATTGAGAAATTGAGATATAACTCTTGGATGTATTTCCTTGATTGAGTCTGACTGTCTAGTTGATTCTCTTGGAATTATATTGGAGTTAGTCCATATTTATTTCCGAACAAAATATTGAGTGTGGTTGTTAGACCCCCGCTTTTTCAATTGGTATCAGAGCAGACAAACACATTAAAGACCTCATAAGTCTGTGTTTGTAGCAATTTGACTTTATGGACAGAATCACTATCTCTATAAACGTACCGCCAGTCTTCGATGGATCGAATTACTTATGGTGGAAAATTTCTATGCGTGCCTTTCTCCAAGAACGTGATTTTCAATCATAGGTTTATGTTGTTAATGTCTATAATCCTCCAATGGTTACAATAGACAATGTAACTGTTGCAAAGGATATTGGTAGATATGAGCCTAACGAGATTCTTGCTGCAAAGAAAGATTTGACGGTTTAAATGTTATCATACATGTAATTACCCCAAATCTTCAGCACCATGTGACTATGTGCACTCGGTCTAAAGATGCTTGGGATATCTTAGAAACCGTATTTGTAGGGAATACCTCTAAAAAGGAAGCTAGGCTTCAAAACCTAAATTTTGATTGGGAAAACCTTCGTATGGCTGATGAAGATTCATTTGATGAGTTTAATCAAAAGTGTCTAAAATTGTTAATACATCATTTCGATTGGGTAAGACTATTCCTCAAAAGGATATTGTGATGAAAATTCTCAGATCATTACCAGCTAGATACGATTCTAAGAAACATGCCATCGTTGAAGGAAATAACCTTGATACACTTTCCAGAAATACTCTTGTTGGGAAGTTAAAGATCTTTGATCATGAGCATACATTCAAATCTAGAAAGGATATTGCTTTCAAAGCAAAAAAGAACACTAGATTACTTGACAAAAGTAAACGTGTTGGCAACTCTGTAGTTGATCTTATTGAGACTGATTCATCATATGAAGATCTTAGAAACTCAGTCTCAATGATCACAATGCAGTTTAGAGATCTTCTTTTGAAGAGAAGTAAACGGTTCATCAGAGATAAACATAGGTCATCAGTCAAACCTCATGACCGTGTCCCTCCTAAAAACAGGGACACTTTCGATACTGATGACGAGGATATGCCACAGTGCTTCAAGTGTAAAGGTTTTGGTCATTTTGCTAATGAGTGTCCAAATCGGAGAAAATACACTGAGAACAATGGTCTTGCTGGAACTCTTGATGAAATGTCTGATCACTATGATTCCGATGAATATGAAAAGTCAAGTGTTGCACTCCTTGGTGAAAACATTGATTTTGATAATTGTAGCAATACGTATATCATTCTTGATATTCTGCCTGGAAAAACTTCTTCAACTACTTTGGATGACAAAAATGGATTTTTCCCTCTCTACTAAATTTTTTATTTCACATGTTTCAGGTACCTCAATTTATTTAGCATCATGCTCAGCTATGGTGTCTGAGCCGTCCTCCACATTGACTTGTTCTTATATATTGTACTTTTAAGGGTCATAAACTCTCTAATTATTTCAAGTACAAACATAAAATAAGATATGTCAACGAACTTCAAAGGAAAGCAAATCGATTAGCAAATAAGCTCAAATTTGTTCAAAAGTTGAATTCATCTGAGGTATGTAAATTCAACTCATCTCCGAAGAATTTAATTTCCAAAAAAAAAAAGACAGACCTATACAGAAAAGAACAAGGTCTAAACCATCTATGAAAAAGGGTATTAAGAATTTCGTACATGAATCGTATGGTGGACATATTATTGTTCACCCCAACACAACTTTGATTTTTTTGAAGGTGCATCTTGTCTCATGTTCCCGAATTTAAAAAAAGACAAGATTTATGTACAATCGGGTTTTAGGAAAACAAAATTTGTTTTTTTTTCTTTTTTTTTTCTGGAATTCTGTTAATCTTTTCATAATTGATATTTGATAGAGCATTGCTCGGTCGAACTCGCATGCGTTGCTATCTCAAGCATGTTTGTCAATGTTAGTGATAAAAACTATAAGTCTTGATTTCTAGTCTATTATAGCTAAGTCTCGGACTAGGATAGAAAGTGTATTTGAGCTCAAGAACTCCATGGCAATCATCATAGAAGACGAAGGACTACTCAAGGAACCGGTGGATCTTCATCGACTAAAAGGCATGTGGAGACTTGAACTTATCTATCACTCAAAAGTCTATTTATTTTCTATCTTGAGACAAAAGTCGTTTTGCTATATAGACTTAGATTATACACATTTGCTATTCCGAGCCGAGTTTATCTCGCCTATCTATTTCTCGAAATATGTGTTGGTAAGCTTTTCGCTTCGACCAAGTTTATCTTTACCTAGTGACGAAAGTCATGAATGTTTCAATCACTTTGGAAATTGCTTACTTTGACGATAAATAGTTTGTGAATAACAACTATAGAATATCAACGTCCTCTAAGAATGTTCCAATGATTGAAATGAGATCTAGATTATATAACCATTGGAGGATATAAGCATTGTTGTGGAAACACATATATGTATAAGTCCTTATTCCTTGAACCGAAGTTTGCGAACTTTGTTTATCAAGAGAACCGGCATGGTGGCATGAGCCAAGTCCGCGAACTGGCGGAAGTTCTTGTCCCGAGAATTTGTGCTGGAGTTTGTGAACTCCGTCCGGGAACTTAAGTCCGCGAACCCAGTCCGCGAACTTGAGTAGGTTATATCTAAAAACGATATTTGTGAACTTACTATTATATAAACTAAGGAATGCAAATTGCAAACGGTGGCTACATATTTCATGAACCGATTCGAGTGAATCAAATCGTTTTTTCTTCGATTGTGTCTTGTGTAGTTACATATGATTTCTTTGCAATTGAAAAACTCTCTGACTATTTCATTTGAGTCACTTGAACTAGTTATGGTGAAGAAGAATATAGTTGATGTGAAAATGATCATATGGCTAACCATTTGGTTGACTATTGTTAAACCAACAAATGTACAAGTTTGGGTACGGTTACACAAGCCTGGGAACGTGCTATCATTTGTGTGTAACAAGCTAGTTTTCGATCTAACGTTTGATCTTGAATCTAAATCAGGTTTTCATATAACAGTGAATATTGAATGCTTTGTTACCAATCTAACATTGATTGCAAACCCTGATTTGAAAGACTATATAAGGGAGAACTCTAGCAACTGGGAAACCTAATCCCCACACCTTTTGTGTGATACTAGTTGTGCTAAGCTAGAGTCGATTCTCCTTTAACCTTTGGTTTCTTCTTCTAAACTAGGTTAACGACTTAAACACTTCATTGGGATTGTGAAGCCAGACCGATACTACTTTCTCGTAGTTGTGTGGTCTGATCTTGTTGTTTCTATCGTACGAGTACAATTGTAATAATTGGCTTGAGATTGATATTTCTGATAGGCAAGATATAAAAGAAATCACAAACACTTCGTCTCATCGTTTGTGATTCCACAATATCTTTTTTCGCTGCGGCGATTAGGATTATTGTGAGGTGATTGATAATACTAGGCTGTTCTTCGGGAATATAAGTCCTGTTTATCAATTGGTTTCTGTTCACCTTGATTTATCAAAAGACGGAACAAAACTCGTAGGTATATTCGTGGGAGACGGATTTATCTATTACCGTAGACTTTTCTATGTGATACAGATTTGTTTATTAAAGTCTTCGACTTTGGGTCGTATCAACTCTTAGTTTTGGGTGAGATCAGCTAAGGGAATCAAGTACGTAGTATCCTGCTGGGATCAGAGACGTAGGAGCATAACTGTACCTTGGATCAGTGTGAGATTGATTGGGATTCAACTACAGTCCAGACCGAAATTAATTTGGAGTAGGCTAGTGTCTGTAGCGGCTTAATACAGTGTGTTTTCAATCTGGACTAGGTCCCGGGGTTTTTCTGCATTTGCGGTTTCCTCGTTAACAAAATTCTGGTGTCTGTGTTATTTCTTTTCCGCATTATATTTTGTTATATAATTGAAATATCATAGGTTGTGCGTTGCTCAATCAATTATAATATCCGACCTTTTGGTTGTTGATTTAAATTGATTGACACTTGGATATTGGTCTTTGGTACCATCCAAGTTATCTCTCTAGTATTTGATAAAGACTCGCAAATTTCTATTTGATTGAGTATATATCAAATCGATAGATCGAGATATAAACACTTTGATATACTTTTTATCTAGATTGAGTCTGACTGTTTAGTTGATTCTGTAGAAAGTATATTGGATTTTTTCCATACAGATTGCTAAGCGAAATATTGGGTGTGGTTGTTGTACCCCCACTTTTTCAATTGGTATCAGAGCAGGCAAACACATTAAACACCTTACAAGTCTGTGTTTGTAGCGATTTGATTATGGACGAGTCTATCTCTAATAACGTACCAGTTTAGAAATTACCAGATGATTCTAAAAGCTTGGATTCACCTGAGAGAACTATCACATCTAAGTCAATATCTAAACATTCTCTTGATGTAAAAACTGTTTATTGGGAAACTCTCCTAGAAGAACAGTTGGATGAACTTTCTGATGAATGTGATTCATATATTGATAGAGATGTTGATGAGGAAGTCTCAGAGTATGTTAAGTTTTTGGATTCGTGGAATATGAAGAAGATTACAACTTCTCATGTCTCACCTCTTCTGACTCCTCTCTGTCGAGAAAACAAGAAATTGAGAAGATGTTACGCAGGTGTTTGTTTTTCGAATCGTTCTAACGAATCGATCCTCAGGATTCTGAGGAAAACCTACGTATGAAGTCACTTGAATGTGATAATCTTTATCAAAAGTATTTTTTGTTGGAAGAGAAACTTGCAGAATCTGAAGCAAGGTTTAACTCTCAACAAATTAGTTTTGATGACAGAGAAAGTGCTTGTCTCGCTCGAGAAAAACGCCTTGAGGCTGATTTAGCTATTTCTCTTGATAAAATCAACATGTTGGAAGATGACTTGAAAAAGTTCAATACTAGTTCAAGCAAATTAACCACTATGCTAGGAGCAAGTAAAAATCATCGTGATACACGAGGATTGGGCTATAAGGGAATAGATGCTCCAAGTATTAGCAAACAGGTAAAATTTGTCAAGGCTAGTGATTCTTCTCAACAAAAGGTTTCCACTGATGGAAAAAGTGAAATACCTTCACCGGTAGTTAAGGTTCGAAAGAGCAAAGTATATCAACCTCCAAAGTCAGCATATACAAATCGAGGTAAGAACATTCCTTATGTTTGCCACTATTGCGGAAATAAAGGTCACCTGGAAAGGAGATGTCATTTCCGTATAAGGAATGAGAAACTTCATGATGTTCTTGTTTGGGCATCACAAGAAGTTGTGAAACCAAGATCATACATTAAGACTAATCCTGTTAACGTTACAGGTTGTAACTGTCCAACCTTTAGGCAAATGAATCAGTGATGTGATAAGCCTAGATTGGCCTATAAACGTCATACGAATCCTTTTCACAATCGTAATGGTTATCAAAAGGATAACTTCGTAAAGACGAAGACAAGATCTAATGCTCCCAATTGGAGAAATACTAACTTGCAAAAAAATAGTCAATCCAATTCTCTTCCGGAAAATCTTGAAGAGAGTAATGGTAAGAAGGTTTCGGTCGTTCCTAAACGCACTCAAAATTGGATACCAAAGAAAGTCAATAATGTTTTGAGTGTGAAAAGGAATGATCTCCCAGAAAGTTCCATGACTATGGAGAAAGCAGTATCCATGATGATGGATGTAGGATCAGAATCTCGCAACAATTATGTCTCAGCGAAATTATGAATGGTACAACACAATAGCGTCGCAGAACAATTTCAGAAACG
Organism: Papaver somniferum; assembly: GCF_003573695.1. Taxonomy (NCBI): domain Eukaryota; kingdom Viridiplantae; phylum Streptophyta; class Magnoliopsida; order Ranunculales; family Papaveraceae; genus Papaver; species Papaver somniferum. The sequence continues at coordinate 6,148,622 of NW_020627707.1, forward strand.
ACGTCAGCAAGGATCATGAAAAAGATATGATAGTCCTGCGAAAATTAGAAAGCTTGCGAAATTAACATTTGTAAGGTTGCGAGAATGTCGCAAACCATATCCGAAAATAACAGATAGATTAGTTGTCATCCACTATGTATTTTATTATAAATAGTCGTTCGAGTTGTAAAGAGGGGAGAGATCTTTTTTGAGTAAGAGACAAGTAAATAGGAGAGAGAAAGTTCAGAGCAGAGATCATTCTTGATTTCTTTATTTTCCTTGTAAGAACATTCAGAAATTAATCAATAAAATTAAGAGTGTAAACCTAAAAATGAGCTGATCAACAATGAAATCATATAAGGGGTGTATTGTAGGATTTCCTGCAACTACATAATGGCGCTAGAAACAGGGAGATTGAAGATTGTTGATTGAGAATATTCAAATCAAGAAAGTGATTAAACAAATCAGTGAATCAGTTAGACGAAAGATGAATAGAATTAATGAAAATGGCAAAAAATTGGAGTGTAATATGATAACAAAAAGCTTGATTAATGAATTCCATGAAAACATCAAAGGAAGAATACATAAATGAAATTTTTAAGGAAAGAAAATTATGGCGGTGGAAAAAACATCACCCTTGAAAGATTGGGAAAAGAAAAGAATTGCGTTCATGGCGGAAGAAATACCAAAAGAAAATTTGAACCATACATCTCCGTTGGTCATCACAGTGCCTATTACACGAAAAGAGAAGGAGACAGCAATAAAATCCACAGGAGAATGGATGTTGAACAGAACTTTAATTGATACAGGAAGTTCAGTTGATATAATATTTTATCATGCATTCCGGGGAATGGGATTTAAAGACGAAGAAATGTCCAGTTCAACATATTTTGTTCACGGCTTTAGAAAATCCACAACAAAACCTAAAGGAAAAATATGGTACGAATTCCACTTGGAGAAATAGAAACACATGTGACATTGTGCGTGGTGGATATGGAATCGCCATATAATATGTTATTAGGAAGATCATGGATACATGCGATAAAAGCTGTGGTATCAACGTTGCATCAATGTATTAAATTCCCCACTCCAAGTGGAATAGGTGAAATCAGAGGAGATATTTACAATGCGAAATTATGTCATCAAATTGAAGTAAGACATTATGAAGGACAAGCAAAAAAGAAACAATTTCGCAGAAAATTGGTAAAGGAAGCAAAGAAGGAATACCCAACGAAATTTCGGAAGAAGGGGAAGGACCCATAAAAGCAATAAAAGAACCCACACCAATGGGAGAACCTAAACCCAGTTACACTGCCGCAGAACCAACAAAAGAAATAAACGTTGGGACTATAGAGGAGCCTCTGATGTTGAGAATTGGAACCAAAATGGATATAGAATAAGAAGAAAGAACTGTTAACTTGTTGCGAGAATATAAAGATATTTTCGCAGGAAACATGGATGAGATACCAGGAATAGATCCATCAATTCCATGCCACAAATTGGAGATTAACAAAAATGTGAGACCATTTAAACAGAGAATAAGAAAAATTGCAACAACTTACCATTCCCAAATAGAAGAAGAATTAAAGAAAATGCTTGAGGCAGGAATTATAAGAGAAGCTAAATACCCAGAATGGATAGAGAATATGGTCATTGTCCCAAAGAAAAACAAAGGAATCAGGATTTGCATAGATTTCACTGATTTAAAGAGAGCTTTACCCAAAGATAGTTTTCCGTTACCAGATATTCCTCAAATGGTGGAATCAGTAGCGGGAAATGATAGGGTATCATCTTTAGATGGGTACAAAGGTTATAACCAAATCCCTCTCGCTAAACAAGATCAAGAACATACTGCTTTCTTTTCCCCTAGAGATTTATATGGTTACACGAAAATGCCATTTGGTTTGCGAAACGCGGGAGCGACATATGAACGAATGGTAGAGAAGGTGTTCGCAAATAGGATACATAAAAAATTAGAAGTATATGTGGACAACATGTTAGTGAAAAGTAAAGAAGCTAAAAACCATGTACAAGACTTGAGGGAGAATTTTGAACAAATGCGGCAGTATAACATTAAATTGAATCCTGAGAAGTGTACTATTGGAGTTGCATCGGGAAAAATTTTAGGCTACATTGTATCAAAGGAAGGAATACAGGTTGATCCAGAAAAAGTGCAAGCAGTTCTTGACATGACACCAGCGACAATAAAAGATGTACAAAAATTGAATGGGCTTCTAGCTTCGCTGGGGAGATTCATTTCGCGATCATCAGATAAATGCAAATATTTTTTCGATATACTCAAGAAGGGTGCAAAATTTAAATGGAGTGATGAATGTGAAAAGGATTTTCAAGGAATCAAAGAACATCTTATGAATACAACTATTTTACAAAAGGGAGAACCAGGAGAAGAATTATTGATTTACCTTGTGACAACGTCGCATGCATTAAGTGATGTGTTATTGCGAGTAGACGCAGGAGTGGAGAAACCCATTTATTACATTAGCAAAACTTTTAATACCGCAAAGAAGAATTACTCAAAGATTGAAAAGTTAATCTTAGCATTAGTTTATGCATCATTTAAGCTCCGCATATACTTTCAAGCACACAAGATAAAGGTATTAACAAAAGTATCAATCGAATCAGTGATGAAGGATTCTAAAAGATCAGGAAGGGTGGAGAGATGGAATGCACAAGTAGGCCATTTTGATATTAAATATGAAGTTTTTTCTTCACCAAAATCACAAGTTGTTGCGGATTTCTTGGCAGAATTTCCTTTAGAAGAAGATGAAGCAGTAGAAGAAATGATGGATGTAGAAGAAGAACATGGAGATCCAAAAGATTTATTAACAGAACCAAATTGATGGGAAATATTGGTAGATGGATCATCGAATGGAGAAGAAAATGGAGTTGGAATTGTTTTAATTTCGCCAGAAGGAATAAAGATGGCTTTTTCATTCAGATTGGAATTTGCATCCACTAATAATGAAATATCAAGACGTTGCGAAGATTTTCAGCGACATGGAAAGAAGATACATGCACCAGGAGCACCATTGTCATCTTCAACCAGTTTGTCTCCCTTTGGAAAACGAGGCTTAGACATTGTGGGGCCATTTTTACCAGGAACTGGACAAAGAAGATACTTAATATTCCCAACAGATTATTTCACAAAATGGACAGAAGTGAAGGCAGTACAACATATTCGCGACAAAGATATCTTTACATTCATATTCGAAAATATCATTTGCAGATTTGGAATTCCTGCACAGTTGGTATCTGATAATGGGAAACAGTTTGAGGGGCAGAACATAGAAATGTTACTTAATGCATTCAAGATAAAGTGTGGAAAGTCAACTCCTTTGTACCCACAAGCTAATGGTGCGAACAAGTACATAATGCAGTATGGGCTTATAACACAACTAGAAGAGAAGCTACTTGAATGTCACCTTTTTGTTTAACATATGGAGTTGAAGCGGTATTACCAACATAAGTTGTTATTCCGACAACAAAAAGAGAAGCTTGGGAGAAAAATCTTAGTGCGGGCATAATTTTAAATAAACTTGATGATTAGAAGAAAGAAGAGAAAAAGCTTTACAACATATGGAGATTATAATCAGCGAAGATTAGCTCGAGAATATAATAAACGTGTCAAAATACGCGAATTTCAACCAGGAGATTTAGTTCTGCGAGAAACACCAATATATCAGCGAGAAAATGGTGGAAAATTAGCGAAAAAATGAGATGGACCTTACATCACTAAGGAGATAGTTGGAACAGGAGATTATAGATTAATGGACCCAGAAGGAAGAGACGTTGGTCATAGATTAGACAGACCATAGAACAGATTGTACTTAAAAAGATATTATTCGTAAGAAGCTTTGAGAAGTTATGAATTTTGAAAGATAATTGCAGGATTATTCATGATAAAACAAGATCATGATGTGCTAAATTTTCGCAGAGAACAATGACATAAAAGAAAGGGGTGAACCTTTATGGCGTACACCCTAGTGCGCGAATAAAATTTCGCAAGAGGTAAATGTAAGACCTAAAGTACGTCATATTAGGGGGTACCTGTTACATGGATCAGGGAAAGGCTATACTGCCACCGGAACCTGAGTCATGGAGATTTGGGGTCAATAAAGCCCATCCGGGAGAGGCACCTTGGATTCTCAACTTGAGCATATGACTTGGATTGGGCGACTAAGGTAATAAGGACTCTCCCAAGGAGTGCATATCTGATCAAGGCACCGAGGTATACGGTTGAGTTAAGATTACCGAGGGCGTTTGAAGCGTCCTTGCCATTCTTGACAAGTCTTGGCTTATACTCTCGGCCTGAAGAAAACCCCACTTAGGGTGCAGTCTCGTAACCATAATCCCTATAGGTAAAAGGGATAAGAGGCTGCGAAAACAACTGGTTTTTGTTAAGACTAGATGGGAGGAGCTAACCTTGTATGGTAGAAGTACGCCTCCTTGAAGGGGAAACCAGGGGGAGATAAGGGCGGAACCCTTTATTAGGGAGCTGATAAGTGTCTTAAGACGCAAATGTCATGAGGCTTTTTATTTGCAAGGATATTAAGGCTTGTCATATTTGTGCAACAATCCTGAAGAGGCAATAATACAAAAGAAAAGGATAAGACGAGATCAATGGGTTTTTGCATGAAAGTGCGAAGACGTCCTGCGATTTCGTCACAAGATGGCAATGTCATGGGGCTTTATTTTCGCAAGAATATTTAGGCCTGTCATATTATCGCAACATTCCTGAAGAGGCCATAATACAGAAGAAAAAGTTAAGACAAGATCAATGGGTTTTTGTATGAAAGTGCAAGGACGTCCTACGATTTTGTCGCAATGACAAGAGATGGCATAATAAGACCTTTAATTAGGAAGGAAAAATAAGACCATATGATAAAACAAATTAATCATAAGCATTCGTAACAGATTATTTTTTGCAAGAAAGATAATGAGAGGCAAGTAGGGTAATCGATACACAAGAAGCATTATCTTTCTTATCAACAAAATATTAAAAGAAAAAGTTGACTCCAAAGTCGATTGAAAAATGTAACTCTCAAAAGTGATAAAAATAAGAAAGTTCAAGAAAACAAAGCTAGATAAGAAGCTCAAGCTTCAATATTAATGTCAGTAGCAGGAGATGACAGAAATTCTTCGCCAACATTCTCGCAAGCTTCTCCTTCATTTCGGCTTTGATCTTCGCCATGACTAGCATCTTGATTATCGCCAGCAACTACTTATTCAGGAGAAATTTTCTTTCTCATTCTGATTAACACCAGCAGATACTTATTTAGAAGGAACCTCTTCTTCATCTTCCAGGAAATTATCCTCTGCACCGCCTTCGTAATCATAATCACTATCAGCAGGACGAGGAACTTCATCATCATCTACTTCTAAAGGATCAATTGATGTAGGAGGAAGAGAGTTGGACAATAAAATGTCATTTACAAGGACTTCATCCCGGAGATGAACTTGGCGAATAAGTGCTCTTTGATGATTCCTATCTTGAATATCCTTAAAATAAGCAAGATAATCAAGTCTTCTTTCTGCCCGGTCGCGAGAACCAGTAAGGGTAGAGACGAGAAATGCATTCTTTTTGCGAATTTTAACATATTTAGCCTCCAGATCAGAAATAGAAGAATGAAGATTCTTGTCAGACTCTTCGAAAAATAGAATACAAAATTTTATTAAGATAAGGAATTCAGAGAGATATGACAAAGGAAAGATAATTAAGGCAGTCAAACTATTATGACTACCTTCCTTTTGCGAAATAAGGTGTTGAATCAAGGATAGACAACTATTCTCCCAATGGTCCATTGCGTCATCAAATTTATCTCCAACTAAACCTTTAAGTCGAGATTTAAGATTTTTCTCTTTAGAAATAAGAAAGGCGTTCTTCTTCGCAAGAGAAGAATAAGATTCTTCTAATTTGGAATATTGTTCTTTAAGCTGATTTTCCTTCACACTTAGCTATTCTACCTTGAATGAGTGTATCTCTTTCAGCGATAGATGATTCTGTTACTTCTTTAAGTTCATTTCTCAAAGAGCGAAGAGATTTCTCTTGGTCAACACATACTTTTTGGAGAATACTAAGTTGTTGTGAAGATATTGCCATCTTGTTTAAATAAGTTCGCTTCTCTTGAGATAAGGTTTTATTCTCATCTGATAAAGTTTCCATCCCTAAATTAGCTTTAGTTAAAGAATAAGAAAGATGAGATACTTCATTACTTAATAGATCTTGTCTTTGAACTAATTGGGTATTTTCATTGGTAAGATTATTTATCTGATCAAGAGAATATGAATAGAGGTTATCTAATTGGTTATATTGATCCATCAAGACTTGTTTATCAACACGGGCTTCTTCAACAACAGATTCAAATTGATATCTCTCCATTATGCGTTTCTGATTTAATGCTTAACATACGAAAGAGGGATTTAAAGGATAATTAAACATGGGAAGGATAAAACCATCGAAAAGGAAAATTAAAGACATAGATAAGGAAATCATACCTCTTAATTCATCATTCTTCTTGTGAAGATTGTCACGATCCAGCAAATTTTTTTGAAGCTTCTGGTTTTCAAGGCATTACATTCTTTTTCTAAAGCTGTCTGCGAAGCAGCTCTGCCAGAACCCAAATGCTTGCTCAGAATTTCGCAAACATTGGACTTGGTGGGATCAGTAGAAAACTTCTTGCCATCATCCATAATCTCAGATAAAACTTTGAAAGCAATTCCACATTTTCTTTCGACAAAGGGAGAGACTTGGGTAGAGAACTGGTAGAGACAGAAGGTTGAGAAACATTCTCAATGGGGAGAGAAGAGGTTTCATTCGCAGAAGGATCCACAGGGGAATTTCAATCATAGAAAGGTAAATTGAAGAAATGAAATCAGAGGCAACATTTTCGCGAATTGGAGATAAAGGTTTATCTTGCGAAGATATCGCAGGAGATTTGGAAGAAATGAAGTCAGAAGAAGCATCTTCGCGAATTGGAGATAAAAGTTTATCTTGCGAAGATGTCGCAGGAGATTTGGAAGAAATGAGTAGGTGGAAGGGAACAGAGGATGGAACAGTTTTAAGGTGGAGAGATTTCTTGTGAGGTTTATGAAGATCTTTATCACCCTGCGAATTACAATCCAGATAAGAAACAGAGGAAACAATATTTTTATTAGAAAAAGATAGTGTTTCTTACTACCTTCTCATTCGCAGACTTTCTTTTATGTGCGACAACCTTATGTTGTGATTTGGGATTGTTAGGGTTCTGAACTGTAAATTTAGTGTTGGAGCCGCTTTTGCTGAAATAACAAGAGTATGGGAATCACATAAACAACATCAAATAAGGAAATATACAAGATTAATTTCAAATATATCAATTTCAGCAAAAATCATAAGGAAGAAAAGAAAAGACTAACCTTGATGAATCCATGAAAAATGATAGCAGGGAGATTGTCTCGAAGAATATCACGAACTATGAAGATCTAGTATGAATATGAAGGAGAACTTAAAAAGATTGAAGAGGAAAGAAGAAAAGTTGCAATAATGGAATTTGCAGAACAACGATGAAGTTGCAGAGAGAATAAAAAGAAAGAAGAAGAGAATGAAAAGGAATATATATAGAGGAAATTTTTCCTCAAGAAAATAAACACGGTTAATACGGAAAGATATAAGCGGTTTAAAAGTAACGGTTACAAAGACGTGTCAAGAAATAAATGGAAGAAAGAATACGTGTGATAAATGCAGAATATGAAAAGATAAGCATTTGCGGCATTTCTCACATCATTCTCTACTTTGAAGAGAAGATATGAGAAGAGGCAAGATGTAGGATCAGAATCTCGCAACAATTATGTCTCAGCAAAATTATGAATGGTACAACACAATAGCGTCGCAGAACAATTTCAGAAACGACGTCAGCAAGGATCATGAGAAAGATATGATAGTCCTGCGAAAATTAGAAAGCTTGCGAAATTAACATTTGTAAGGTTGCGACAATGTCGCAAACCATATCCGAAAATAAAGGACAGATTAGCTGTCATCTACTATGTATTTTCTTATAAATAGTCGTTCGAGTTGTAAAGAGGGGAGAGATCTTTTTTGAGTAAGAGACAAGTAAATAGGAGAGAGAAAGTTCAGAGCAGAGATCATTCTTGATTTCTTTATTTTCCTTGTAAGAACATTCATAAATTAATCAATAAAATTAAGAGTGTAAACCTAAAAATAAGCTGATCAACAATAAAATCATATAAGGGGTGTATTGTAGGATTTCCTGCAACTACACTGGAACTTAAAGAGTTCTTTGGGAAGATGGATTTGGATGTGAAAGGTTCTAAAAGCGATCACTTTCATGATAATACAAAAGTCACTTGTGGTGAGCAAGACATTGTTCACGTCAACACAACTTGAGTGTGTTGTAAGTGTATCCTCACCAAGGAATGCCCTATTATGTGTACGGTGAGGGAAGCACGAAAATTGGGGGGCGCAGATTATGTTTGGTAAGGCTGTAGAATTCAATTGGATTCATCTAAAAAGGTATGTGTAGGATCAGAATCTCGCAACAGTTATGTCTCAGCGAAGTTAACAATGGTATTGCACAAAAGCGTCGCAGAACAATTTCAGAAACGACATCAGCAAGGATCATGAGAAAGATGTGATAGTCTCGTGAAAATTAGAAAGCTTGCGAAGTCAACATTTGTAAGGTTGCGAGAATGTCGCAAACTATATTCGAAAATAAAGGACAGATTAGCTGTCATCCACTATGTATTTCCCTTATAAATAGTCATTCGAGTTGTAAAGGAAAGGGAGATCTTTTTGGAGTGAGAGATAAGTAAATAGGAGACAGAAAGTTGATAGTAGAGATCATTCTTGATTTCTTTATTTTCCTTGTAAGAATATTCAGAAATTAATCAATAAAATTAAGAGTGTAAACCTAAAAATAGGCTGATCAACGATAAAATCATACGAGGGGTGTATTGTAGGATTTCCTGCAACTACATAATGGCGCTAGAAACAGGGAGATTGAGGATCGAAAGTTGAAGATTGTTGATTGAGAAAATTCAAATCAAGAAAGTGATTAAACAAATCAGTGAATCAGTTAGAGGAAAGATGAATAGAATTAATGAAAATTGCAAAAAATTGGAGTGTAATATGATAACAAAAAGCTTGGTTAATGAATTCCATGAGAACATCAAAGGAAGAATACATAAACGAAATTTTGAAGGAAAGAAAATTATGGCGGTAGAAAAAACTTCACCTTTGAAAGATTGGGAAAAGCAAAGAATTGTGTTCATGGAAGAAGAAATACCAAAAGAAAATTTGAATCATACATCTCCATTGGTTGTCACAGTGCCTATTACACGAAAAGAGAAGGATACAACAATAAAATCCACAGAAGAATGGATGTTGAACAGAACTTTAATTGATGCAGGAAGTTCAGTTGATATAATATTTTATCATGCATTTCGGGGAATGGGATTTAGAGATGAAGAAATGTCCAATTCAACATATTTTTTTCACGGCTTTAGAAAATCCACAACAAAACCTAAAGGAGAAATAGTGGTACGAATTCTACTTGGAGAAATCGAAACACATGTGACATTATGCGTGGTGGATATGGAATCGCCATATAATATGTTATTAGGAAGATCATGGATACATGCGATAAAAGCTGTGGTATCAACGTTGCATCAATGTATTAAATTCCCCACTCCAAGTGGAATATGTGAAATCATAGAATATGTTGATAATGCGAAATTATGTCATCAAATTGAGGTAAGGCGTTATGAAGAACAAGCAAAAAGGAAACAATTTCGCAGAAAATTAGTAAAGGAAGCAAAGAAGGAAGAAGAATTTAGAGTATATATGATAAGGGCGAAAGAAGGCAAAGGAATACCTAGCGAAATTTCGAAAGCAGGATAAGGATCCATAAAAGAAATTAAAGAACCCACACCGATGGGAGAACCTAAACCCAGTTACACTGCCGCAGAACCAACAAAAGAAATAAATGTTGGGACTGAAGAGGAGCCTCTAGTGTTGACAATTGGAACCAAAATGGATATAGAAGAAGAAGAAAGAACTTTCAATTTACTGCGAGAATATAAAGATATTTTCGCAGGAAACATGGATGAGATACCAGGAATAGATCCAACAATTGCTTTCCACAGACTGGAGATTAACAAAAATGTGAGACCATTTAAACAGAGAATAAGAAAAATCGCAACAACTTACCATTCCCAAATAGAAGAAGAATTACAGGAAATGTTGGAGGCAGGAATTATAAGAGAAGCTAAATACCCAGAATGGATAGCGAATATGGTCATTGTCCCTAAGAAAAACAAGGTAATCAGGATTTGCATAGATTTCACTGATTTGAACAAAGCTTTCCCTAAAGATAGTTTTCCGTTACCCGATATTCCTCAAATGGTGGAATCTGCAGCAGGAAATGATAGGGTATCATCTTTAGATGGGTACAAAGGGTATAACCAAATTCCTCTTGCTGAAGAAGATCAAGAACATAATGCTTTCTTTGCTCCTAGAGGTTTATATTGTTATACGAAAATGCCGTTTGGTTTGCGAAATGCGGGAGCAACATATCAAAGAACGGTAGAGAAGGTGTTCGCAAAATGGATACACAAAACATTAGAAGTATACGTGGATGACATGTTGGTGAAGAGTAAGGAAGCTAAGGACCATGTACAAGACTTGAGGGAGAATTTTGAACAAATGTGGCAGTATAACATTAAATTGAATCCCGAGAAGTGTACTATTGGAGTTGCATCGGGAAATTTTTTAGGTTACATTGTATCAAAGGAAGGAATACAGATTGATCCAGAAAAAGTGCAAGCAGTTCGTGACATGCCAACACCAGCAACAATAAAAGATGTACAGAAGTTGAATGGGCTTCTAGCTTCGCTGGGGAGATTCATTTCGCGATCATCAGACAAATGCAAATATTTTTTCGATATACTCAAGAAGGGTGCGAAATTTAAATGGAGTAATGAATGTGAAAAGGATTTTCAAGGAATCAAAGAACATCTTATGAATACAACTATCTTACAAAAGGCAGAACCAGGAGAAGAATTATTGATTTACCTTGCGACAGCGTCGCATGCATTAAGTGTTGTATTATTGCGAGTAGACGTAGGAGTGGAGAAACCCATTTATTACATTAGCAAAAATTTTAATACCGCAGAGAAAAATTACTCAAAAATTGAAAAGTTAATCTTAGCATTAGTTTATGCATCATTTAAGCTCCGCATATATTTTCAAGCACACAAGATAAAGGTATTAACAAAAGTTCCAATTGAATCAGTGATGAAGAATTATAAAAGATCAGGAAGGGTAGAGAGATGGAATGTACAAGTAGGCCATTTTGATATTAAATATGAAGTTTTATCTTCACCAAAATCACAAGTTGTTGCGGATTTCTTGGCAGAATTTCCTTTAGAAGAAGATGAAGCAGTAGAAGAAATGATGGATGTAGAAGACGAACATGGAGATCCAAAAGATTTATTAACAGAACCAAATAGATGGGAAATACTGGTAGATGGATCATCAAATGGAGAAGGAAATGGAGTTGGAATTGTTTTAATTTTGCCAGAAGGAATTAAGATGGCTTTTTCATTCAGGTTGGAATTTGAATCCACTAATAATGAAATAGAATATGAAGTTGTGATACATGCATTAAAATTCGCAATAGAAATGAAACTAGAAAACGCTAGGATCACTAGTGATTCGAAGCTAGTTATTCGCCAAATAAAAGGAGAGTATAATACAAATGAACCATCCCTGAAGAAATACAAGAAGCTGGTTGAGGAATTGTCAGCGAAAATCCCTAAAATAAAATGGAGGCACATTTCAAGAAAGGATAATAGACTCGCAGACGCTTTTGCTTTCATCTCAAGTATGATGACAGATCCAACTGCGAGATGCATAAAAATACAAACACTTCTGTCACCATCAATCAATAAAGAATAGGAATATGTGGATGTGATGGTCATAGATAATGAAAAAGAAGAACAAATAAATAATTTCGCAGACTGGAGAATGGAGCTTCACGCATATTTGGCGAAAGGAAAAACACCAAGAAATAGATTGGAAAAACACAAGTTAAAAACCGAGCAACGAATTATGAATTAAGAGATGGGTTGTTATACCGAAAATATTTTAGTGGACCATCACTCAGATGTTTGACACGAGGGGAAGGATAAATGGTGCTGAAAATGTTACATAGTGGAGACGCTGGCAATCATAGTGGAGGAAGATCTTTGTCACACAGAGCAAAAATGCAAGGTTATTACTGGCCAAACATGCATGAAGATGCAAAACAAATATCAAGACGTTGCGAAGATTGTCAGCGGCATGGAAAGAAGATACATGCACCAGTAGCACCATTGTCATCTTCAACCAGTGTGTGGCCCTTTGGAAAATGGGGCTTAGATATTGTGGGGCCATTTTTACCAGGAACTGGACAAAGAAGATACTTAATAGTCGCAACAGATTATTTCACAAAATGGACAGAAGTGAAGGCAGTACAACATATTCGCGACAAAGATATCTTTACTCAATGCATTCAAGATAAATGTGGAAAGTCCACTCCTTTATATCCACAAGCTAATGGGAAAGTAGAAGCAACAAATAAAACAATTGCAGATATATTAAAGAAGAAATTAAAAGGACATCACAGATCATGGTGTGAACAAGTACATAATGCAGTATGGGCTTATAATACAACTAGAAGAGAAGCTACTGGAATGTCACCTTTTTGTTTAACACATGGAGTTGAAGCGGTGTTACCAACAGAATTTGTTATTCCGACAACAAAAAGAGAAGCTTGGGAGAAAAATCTTAGTGCGGGTTTGATTATAAACAAACTTGATGAATTAGAAGAAAAAAAAGAAAAAGCTTTACAACATATGGAGAATTATCAGCGAAGATTGGCTCGAGAATATAATAAACGTGTCAAGATACGTGAATTTCAACTAGGAGATTTAATTCTGCGAGAAACACCAATATATCAGCGAGAAAATGGTGGAAAATTAGCGAAAAAATGGGATGGACCTTATATCATAAAGGAGATAGTTGGAACAGGAGCTTATAGATTAATGGACCCAGAAGAAAGAGATGTTGGTCATAGATTAGATAGACCATGGAACAGATTGTACTTGAAAAGATATTATCCGTAAGATGTTTCGAGAAGTTATGAATTCTGAAAGAATAATTGCAGGATTATTCATGACAAAACAAGATCATGATGTGCGAAATTTTCGCAGAGAACAATGACATAAAAGAAAGGGGCGAACCTTTATGGCGTACACCCTAGTTCGCGAATAAAATTTCTCAAGAGGCAAATGTAAGACCTAAAGTACGTCATATTAGGGGGTACCTGTTACATGACTCGGGGAAAGGCTATACCGCCACCGGAACCTGAGTCATGGAGATTTGGGGTCACTAAAACCCATCCGGGAGAGGCACCTTGGATTCTCAACTTAAGCATATCACTTAGGTTGGGCGACTAAGGTAATAAGGACTCTCCCAAGGAGTGCAGATATGATCAAGGAGCCGAGGTACACGGTTGATTCAAGAGTGCTGAGGGCGTTTGAAGCGTCCTTGCCATTCTTGACAAGTTTTGGCTTATACAACACTCGGCTCGAAGAAAACCCCACTTAGGGTGCAGTCTCGTAACCATAAGCCTTATAGGTAAAAGGGATAAGAGGCTGCGAAAACAACTGGTTGTTGTTAAGACTGGATGGGAGGAGCTAAACTCGTATGGTAGAAGTACGCCTCCTTGAAGGGGCAACCAGGGGGAAGATAAGGGCGGAACCCTCCATTAGGGAGCTGATAAGTGTCTTACGACGCAAATGTCATGAGGCTTATTATTCGCAAGGATAATTAAGGCTTGTCATATTTGTGCGACATTCCTTAAGAGGCAATAATACAAAATAAAAAGATAAGATGAGATCAATGGGTTTTCGCATGAAAGTGCGAAGACGTCCTACGATTTCATCGCAAGACGGCAATGTCATGGGGCTTTATTTTCGCAAGAATATTTAGGCCTGTCATATTGTCGCAACATTCCTTAAGAGGCCATAATACAAAAGAAAAAGTTAAGACAAGATCAATGGGTTTTTGTATGAAAGTGCAAGGACGTCCTGCGATTTTGTCGGAATGACAAGAGATGGCAGAATAAGACCTTTAATTAGGAAGGAAAAATAAGACCATATAATAAAACAAACTAATTATAAGCATTTATAACAGATTATTTTTCGCAAGAAAGATAATGAGAGGCAAGTATGGGAATCGATATACAAGAAGCATTATCTTTCTTATCAACAAAATATTAAAATAAATAGTTGACTCCAAAGTCGATTGAAAAATGTAGCTCTCAAAAGTAATAAAAATAAGGCAGCTCAAGAAAACAAAGCTAGAAAAGAAGCTCAAGCTTCAATATCAGTAGCAGGAGATGACAGAAGTTCTTCGCCAACATTCTCGCAAGCTTATCCTTCATTTCGGCTTTGATCTTCGTCATGACTAGCATTTTGATTATCACCAGCAATTACTTGATTAGCATCTTGAGTATCGTCAGCAACTACTTCTTCGGGAGAAATTTCTTTCTCATTCTTATTAACACCAGCAGATACTTCTTTAGAAGGAACTTTTTCTTCATCTTCCAGGAAATTATCCTCTGCACCGCTTTCATAATCGTAATCGCTATCAGCAGGACGAGGAACTTCATCATCATCTACTTCTAAAGGATCAATTGATGTAGGAGGAAGAGAGTTGGACAATAAAATGTCATTTTCAAGGACTTCAGCCCAGAGATGAACTTGGCGAAGAAGTGCTCTTTGATGATTCCTATCTTGAATATACTTAAAATAAGCAAGATAATCAAGTCTTCTTTCTGCCCGGTCGCGAGAACCAGTAAGGGTAGAGACGAGAAATGCATTCTTTTTGCCAATTTTAGCATATTTAGCCTCCAAATCAGAAATAGAAGAATGAAGATTCTTCTCAGACTCTGTGAAAAATAGAATACAAAATTTTATTAAGATAAGGAATTCAGAGAGATATGACAAAGGAAAGATAATTAAGGCAGTCAAACTATTATGACTACCTTCCTTTTGCGAAATAAGATGTTGAACCAAGGATAGACAACTATTCTCCCAATGATCCATTGCGTCATCAAATTTATATCCAACTAAACCTTTAAGTCGAGACTGAAGATTTTTCTCTTTAGAAACAAGGAAGGCATTTTTCTTCGCAAGATAAGAATAAGATTCTTCTAATTTGGAATATTGATCTTTAAGCTGATTTGCCTTCACACTTAAAGCTATTCTACCTTGAATGAGTGAATCTTTTTCAGTGATAGATGATTCTGTTACTTCTTTAAGTTCATTTCTTAAAGAGCAAAGAGATTTTTCTTGGTCAGCACATACTTTTTGGAGAATATTAAGTTGTTGCGAAGATATTGCCATCTTGTTTAAATAAACTCGCTTCTCTTGAGACAAGGTTTTAATCTCATCTGATAAAGTTTTCATCCCTAAATTAGCTTTGGTTAAAGAATAAGAAAGACGAGATACTTCATTACTTAATAGATCTTGTTTTTCAGCTAATTGGGTATTTTCATTGGTAAGTTTATTTATTTAATCAATAGAATATGAATAGAGATTATCTAATTGGTTATATTGATCCATTAAGACTTCTTTATCAACAAGGGCTTCTTCAACAGCAGATTCAAATTGATATCTCTCCATTACTCGTTTCTGATTTAATGCTTAACATGCGAAAGAGGGATTTAATGGATAATTAAGCAGAGGAAGGATAAAACCATCGAAAAGGAAAATTAAAGACATAGATGAGGAAATCATACCTCTTAAATCATCATTCTTCTTGCGAAGATTATCATGATCCAGCAAAACATTCTGAAGTTTCTGATTTTCAAGACGAAGAGCATTACATTATTTTTCTAAAGTTGTCTGCGAAGCAGCTTTGTCAGAACCTAAATGCTTGCTCAGAATTTCGCAAACATTAGACTTGATGGGATCAGTGGAAGACTTATTGCCATCATCTAGAATCTCAGATAAAACCTTAAAAGCAATATTTATCCCTTCCACGGTCTCTTTCGACAAAGGAGGAGACTTAGGAAGAGAACTGGTAGAGACAGAAGGTTGAGATACATTCTCAATGGGAAGAGAAGAGGATTCATTCGCAGAAGGAACCACAAGGGGAGTTTCAGTCATAGGAAGATCAACTGAAGAAATTAAATCAGAGGCAGCATTCTCGCGAGTTGGAGATAAAGGTTTATCTTGCGAATATATCGCAGGAGATTTGGAAGAAATGAAGTCAGAAGCAGCGTCTTCATGAATTGGAGATAAAGGTTTATTTTGCGAAGATGTCGCAGGAGATTTGGAAGAAATGAGTAGATGGAAGGGAACAGTAGTTGGAACAGCCTTGAAGTGGCGAGATTTCTTGTGAGGTCTATGAAGATCTTTATCACCCTGCGAATTACAATCTATATAAGAAACAGAGGCAACAATATTGTTATTAGAAAAAGATAGTGTTTCTTACTACCTTCTTATTCGCAGACTTCTTTTTATGAACGACAACTTTATGCTGTGGTTTGGGATTGTTAGGATTTTGAACTGAAAATTTGGTGTTGGAGCCGCTTTTTCTGAAATAACAAGAGTATGGGAATCACATAAACAACATCACATAAGGCAATAAACAAGATCAATTTCAAATATATCAATTTCAGCAAAATTTATAAGGAAGAAAAAAGAATACTAACCTTGATGAATCCATGAAAGATGATAGCAGGGAAATTATCTTGAAGAAGATCACGAACTATGAAGATCTAATTTGAAGATGAAGAAGAATTTAAAAAGATTGAAGAAGAAAGAAGAAAAGTTGCAACGATGGAGTTTGCAGAAGAACGATGAAGTTGCAGAGAGAATAAAAAGAAAGAAGAAGAGGATGAAAAGAAATATATATAGAGGGAATTTTTCCTCGAGAAAATAAACATGGTTAATATGGAAAGATTTAAGCGATTAAAAAGTAACGGTTACAAAAGACGTGTCGAGAAATAAATGGAAGAAAGAATACGTGTGATAAATGCAGAATATGAGAAAATACGCGGTTGCGACATTTCTCACATCATTCTCTACTTTGCAGAGAAGATATGAGAAGAGGAAAGATGTAGGATCAGAATCTCGCAACAGTTATGTCTCAGCGAAGTTAACAATGGTATTGCACTAAAGCATCGCAGAACAATTTCAGAAATGACATCAGCAAGGATCATGAGAAAGATGTGATAGTCTCGCGAAAATTAGAAAGCTTGCAAAGTCAACATTTGTAAGGTTGCGAGAATGTCGCAAACCATATCCGAAAATAAAGGACAGATTAGCTGTCATCCACTATGTATTTCCCTTATAAATAGTCATTCGAGTTTTAAAGGAAAGGGAGATCTTTTTGGAGTGAGAGATAAGTAAATAGGATAGAGAAAGTTGAGAGCAGAGATCATTCTTGATTTCTTTATTTTCCTTGTAAGAATATTCAGAAATTAATCAATAAAATTAAGAGTGTAAACCTAAAAATAGGCTGATCAACGATAAAATCATACGAGGGGTGTATTGTAGGATTTCCTGCAACTACAGTATCTATAAACTTGATCAAGATTTGTGCTTTTATAGGCTTAGAGAACTTATAATGATTCACGTACCTTTCTTATCGTTCTTTTCTACCTAACTTGATCTGTGTTTAAGGTTCTTAAATATTTAGGTTTGAAAATGATAGTTCGGGATGTTTGGACTACATGGTACCCATACCAGGTATGCATAACATCATTTAAAATCAAAATCCAGGGGTTTAGGTACGCATAACCGTTTGCATACTGCTCCAGGATACCAAATTTCGTTTGCAAACCCGTATGCATACTTGACGTCGATATTCGGTAAATTTGTTTTGGCCGTAACTTCTTCGTCCGAACTCGGAATGACCTCATTCTTTTTGAATTCTCTTCCTCTTTTGAATTATCTTCAAAATGGTGATGATAAATACTAAATGTGAATGATTTGAGGTTGGTCTTTGTCCCGTATCTTGTTTTTGAGTGTTTTGCTTCGTTTCGTCGCACTTGTTCTACTGGACTTGGGCACTTGGATTCTTGGAGTAATTCTCTTCTAAGCTCATTTGTAGCTTTTACAATAATGATGTTGGTGAATCACAAAGAAGGAAATTCAATAATGGACAGTAGTACGCATTGCTATGGGATTCTTGAATGTTCACAATCATCTTATGTGAACTATGATGCATGGTCTTTAATGACTTTGTATGTTCTTCTTTGTTAAGAAAATCTTTTTATACGCTTTTGGTAACCACTCTTGGTGTAAATCCGAGCGAAAAAGATCGATTCTACCTTCTAAGGACAAAGATTGGTTTTTGCAGTATTAATCTTTATGGTTTTATATATTGCAATATTGTTATGGGATATGTGTGTTTGCGTCCGTGAACTATGATTATCTCATACCTTGTCAAAAGTAAAGTCTTTCGTATGTCGATATGCATGTATTGATAAAAGAATGAATAAACTTTTGACAAATACAAATGTTAAGCCTATTATGTCAATTTTTTATGGAAGATAGGTTAAAATCTTTTGTTTCCAAGGATTATGCCTATTGAATATCGTTATGCGAATAATGATGGAAAATAGAATGAATCCTTGTGTATTCCGCAGTATTGATCTTCCTTGATCCATATTTTATGTATTACTGTGAGGCTCCGTAAAGTGTCTTATGTTGAGCACTAAAACGACCAAGTTGATTATTTTTATAATTAGCTTAGTTGTTGTTCTGTGAGATACTTTATGTCGAGCATATGCAACTAAATTAATCATCTTGTTTGGTTATTTAGTTTTTGCTCCATAAGTTCACTTATGTTGAGCATTTTCGATTGAATTAATCATAGGTTCTCTTGTGGTTAATTTAATTGAGTATTTTGGATTCAAATTCATACTTGTATGAGATTTTTTATGTCCAAAGAAATCCTTCTTTTCTTTCGAAATTAAGGTCGCTCTTGTTTTCCTTTGGGAATGACATTTTATGGGGGAGAGTTCTTAATTGAACTTGTGCTTAATTGCCAAATCTTTGTGGGGAGTGCGGCTGTGGAATATTATAGGGGTTATCTTGTATCTTTACAAACTCCTTGATGAATGAATTTAGCTTCGGCTTTATGATTGCATCTAAATAAGATGATATATTTTTGCTTTCTTTTGGTCAAGAAATGCCTCTTTCGGAAATTTCATTAGGATCCTGTTCTTGTACCTTTGCCAATTTTATTGACAAAAAGGGGGAGAATTAATATGTAGTTCACACTACAAACACATATGGTTTTCAGATCATTATGTAAGGGGGAGTGGTTTCCATGTGAGATGGAGTATTGACTAAAGGGGAGTGATACATATCACCATAGTATTGTTGTTGAAGTTGTGATACAATTGAACTTTGACGCTGTGTAATGATATTATGACACTGTATAACAATGATTGAGAACTCTTGTTTTCTCGTTGTTATAGCTATGGATTTTTAACAACGATGATGCTGAAATTACAACCTTTGGGATCATTGGAGTACTTGGAAGTGACGAAGATTTCAAGTAATGTTTAAGGTTAGGTGTATGGAATAGGAGATACAAAAGTTAATTTATTTATTTTTTGTATTCCATATGTATTGATAGTTTTATCACTAAAATTGACAAAGGGGGAGATTGTTAGAGCATTTCTCGGTCGAACTCGCATGCTTTGCTATCTCAAGCATGTTTTTCAATGTTAGTGATCAAAACTATAAGTCTTGATTTCTAGTCTACTATAGCTAAGGTCCCGGACTAGGATAAAAAGTGTAGTTGAGCTTAAGAACACCATGGCAATCATCATATAAGACGAAGGACTACTCAAGGAACCGGTGGATCTTCATCAACTAAAAGGTATGTGGAGACTTGAACTTATCTATCACTCAAAAGTTTATTTATCTCCTATCCTGAGACAAAAGTCGTTTTACTATATAGACTTAGATTATACATACTTGCTATTTCGAGCCGAGTTTATCTCGCCTATCTATTTCTCGAAATATGTGTTGGTAAGCTTTCGCTTTAACCAAGTTCATCTTTACCTAGTGACGAAAGTCATGACAAGTTTTAATCACTTTGGAAATTGCTTACTTTGACGAAAAATAGTTTGTGAATAACAACTATAGAATATCAACGTCCTCTAAGAATGTTCCAATGATTGAAATGAGAGTTTAAATTATATAGTCATTGGAGGATATAAGCATTATTGTGGAAACACATATATGTATAAGTCCTTATTCCTTGAAACGAAGTTTGCGAACTTTGTTGATCAAGAGAACCGGCATGGTGGCGTGAACTCAGTCCGCGAACCCAGTCCCCGAACTGGCGGAAGTTCTGGTCCCGAGAATTTCTGCTGGATTTTGTGAACTCTGTCCGGGAACTTAAGTCCGCGAACCCAGTCCGCGAACTTGAATAGGTTATATCTAAAAACGATGTTTGTGAACTTATTCTTATATAAACTAAGGAATGCAAATTGCAAACCGTGGCTATATATTTCATGAACCTATTCGAGTGAATCAAATCGTTTTTGCTTCGATTTTGTCTTGTATAGTTACATAAGATTTCCTTGCAATTGAACAACTCTCTAACTAGTTAATTTGAGTCACTTGAACTAGTTATGGTGAAGAAGAATATGGTTGATATGAAAGTGATCATATGGCTAACCATTTGGTTGACTATTGTTGAACCAACAAATGCATAAGTTTGGGTATGGTTACACAAACCTAGAAACGTGCATTTAATTTGTGTGTAACAAGCTAGTTTTCGATCTAACGGTTGAAAGATATTAGCTTGAATCTAAATCAGGTTTTCATATAACGGTGAATATTGAATGCTTTGTTACCAACCTAACATTGATTGCAAACCCTGATTTGGAAAACTATATAAGGGAGAACTCTAGCAACTGGGAAACTTAATCCCCACACCTTGTGTGTGATACTAGTTGTGCTAAGATAGAGTCGATTCTCCTTTAACCTTTGGTTTCTTCTTCTAAACTAGGTTAACGACTTAAAGACTTCATTGGGATAGTGAAGCCAGACCAATACTACTTTCTCGTAGTTGTGTGATCTGATCTTGTTGTTTCTATCGTACGAGTACAATTGTAATAATTGACTTGAGATTGATATCTCCGATATGCAAGATATAAAAGAAATCACAAACACTTCGTCTCATCGTTTGTGATTCCACAATATCTTTTTTTGCTACGTCGATTAGGATTATTGTGAGGTGATTGATAATACTAGGCTGTTCTAAGTACGGTTTATCAATTGGTTCCTGTTCACCTTGATTTATCAAAAGAGGGAACAAAACTATTAGGTAAATTCGTGGGAGACGGATTTATCTATTACCGTAGACTTTTCTGTGTGATACAGATTTGTTTATTAAAGTCTTCGACTTTGGGTCGTAGCAACTCTTAGTTGTGGGTGAGATCAGCTAAGGGAATCAAGTACGTAGTACCCTGCTGGGATCAGAGACGTAGGAGCATAACTGTACCTTGGATCAGTGTGAGATTGATTGGGGTCCAACTACAGTCCAGACCTAAGTTACTTTGGAGTAGGCTAGTGTATGTAGCGGCTTAATACAGTGTGTGTTCAATCTGGACTAGGTCCCGGGGTTTTTCTGCATTTGCGGTTTCCTCGTTAACAAAATTCTGGTGTTTGTGTTATTTCTTTTCCGCAATATATTTTGTTATATAATTGAAATATCACAGGTTGTGCGTTGTTCAATCAATTAGAATATCCGACCTTTTGGTTGTTGATTTAAATTGATTGACACTCGGATATTGGTCTTTGGTACCATCCAAGTTATCTCTCTAGTATTTGATAAAGACTCGCAGATTTCTATTTGCTTGATTATATATCAAATCGAGAGATCGAGATATAAGCTCTTTGATATACTTTTTATCTAGATTGAGTCTGACTGTCTAGTTGGAGTTTGTCCATACAGATTGTTAAGCGAAATATTGGGTGTGGTTGTTGTACCCCCACTTTTTCAATATTGAAAAGATTTACCCTGTTTAGATTATTAAAAGAGGGTTAAATCGATAATTCTACCCTTTTTAGGTTATAAGTTGGTCGTACGTGAATCCTACTTACCTTGTATATAGGTTCAGTAACCCTACCTTCCTTTTTCCTTCTCTAAAACTCTTTTTATCAAGAGATTTCTTGTGGAGTCAGTTTTGTGTGTTTCTTCACAATTCCATATCTTGATGGAGACTCTAAGCATCATATTTTCTGATGGAAAAGATGTTAATATGATTGTTAAGCCATCAATCATGAAGAATAAAATATAAATCTCATTCCTCTACAACTTTCAAGAGAAAAAGGAAGAATATGAAGAAACCAAGGGATAACCCCTCAAATCTTCAGAAGTTTCTGGTGTTCTTGAAGAGTTGAAAGAAAGAAGGATGGAGATTCAACAAATAAAGGCTATTGTTCTAAGAACTCTTGAAATTCATAAGGCCCATGTTCGGCATCATTCTAGAAGGTTCGTAGGAATTGACTCCTTTCTTGATGAACCTTATTTTCCAATGCCTATTGATGACAAGGAGTTTGGGGACGATAAAAAAATTTCAAGAATCTTTTTGTTTAGGAAACTTCTTATGATAATTTATTCTTGTGTTTTAAGAAGGATAACTAGGATTTGGAATAGCAATTATTGTGATTACACATAGCTATTGCCAATGATTTTTATCTTGCAATGTTTTAGAGTTATTTATATAAATTCTAAGTTATTTGGAAGATGATTTTGCAGTATTAATATTTATGGTTTTATATATTGCAAAAAATATTATGGGATATATGTGTTTACGTCCGTGAACTATGATTATCTCATATACGTCAAAAGTTAAGTCTATTATGTCTTTATGCAAATATTGATAAAGATAGAATGAACTTTTGAATATTTCGCAGTATTGATCTTTTCCTGATCCACTTCTTATGTTGAGCGCTTCTAATCAAATTAATGATGAGTGTGTAAACATGACATTTTTACATTCCAATTTACAATTTTTAGTTCTCAATTTCATATATGTTTGATGTTTTGTTTAGTTTTGCAGGAATTTAATAAATGAAGTTTAATGGAATTAATATACGGAATTTCACCCGTAAAATGGAGTATAACCCAAATATTGCAAGACGGCAGCGAGTCGACGTATTACGGGTTAGTGGCCAAGCCGGTATAAGATGAAAAAAATTACGCACATAGTGGATGTATTGTACCAAGTCAAAATGGAAGCATCATGGGACCAGCCAAAGGATTAATTCCATACTTTCATTATTTGGATGGACTCAGTATAACACAAACGACATGTGGTAGTACAATTCCTGCACTAAAGAAATGGTGAAATACATGTGCCATGTAAGTTAAAGAAGCAACGGACATAAGGCAGAAATGTTGGTGTCACGTGCTTTTCATGGATCCCATAAATCTTCTCCAAATATGTTTGCACCAAAGGCACCACTTGCATACATGGAAAGAATACAGTGAAAATAAGTCAACAATATATATGCTTCCTATGATTAACGAAGGTGTGAGTGGCGTGAAGATAACAACTATACTATGTCGACATCATGGCTAGTTTTGGAAGTGGCATCTTACCATTTGAGATTGCATGCAGTAATGTCATTGACATGGAAATTATTCTCATTTAATGTGAAGATTGTGAAAGGGATGATATAAAAAGTGGGAGCCTGTACGTTCATGGTCATCTTTGGTTGGGAGAGATTGGTGCGAGTGGTGATCTTTTGTCCTAAATTTGTATTCATTTTTGATCTTTACATCTCTGGTTCTTGTAATTGAAAGTGAGCAAACGGGAAGCTGGATTTAAAATACGCAGCCTCTCTGTAAGTCCTTTCGAGTTGAATGAAAATGAATTCCATTAATTCTTTTGCATTGCTACTTTCACTTATGAGTAGCTAAATTATTTTTCTAGGATTAGAGAGGAAACCATATTATGTATGCTAGTGTTTTAAATTATTTTCTATATTAATTTTTTCCATGGTCCTTATTCTTGATTCATAACGATAATGATTTTCTTCATGTGTCCTATAATGCTTGATAATTGATTTTTATATTCTATATTAGAGACTAGCATTCTATAGTGAAGAGGATTATTAATTCTTTGAGAAAAAAAAAATAATTGGTTGAAAAGATTTATCTTCCGAGACGTACTTTGTGTCCTAAATTGTCTCGAGATTTCTGGGAGAAGTTTAGAAAATTATTTAACTTTTTAGTATACATAATAGCGGTGGAATCTCGAAATCCTAGATTTTCACCTTATTTGAATACAAAATCACCATATCAATCTTTTAGTCTAGTTTTGCAATTTGTGTTTAGTAATTTTTCTTTTCTTATTATTTTCTTAAACCAAATCTTTATAAAAGTCCGAGCAACGAATCCTTGTACTTACCACTTGTAAAAACTACATCAGTTTTTGGCGCCGCCGACGCGGACTTGCCTTTAGGTTAGGTTTAGATTTTTATTTTTATTTCTTTTTTTTTTAGTTTTGTTTAATTTAATTTAATTTGATTATACTTGGGTATTCTCTTGTTTTTATTGTGCAGATAATATTAAACATTTTTGTGGAATTGCCTACCAAAAGAGATAAGTTATAAAACCCAAAAATTTTATTTATTCTATTTGATTTTATTTCGTTTTGTATATATTTCCATTATAAAAAAAAATTTATAAAAAAATACACGTTGCACACACCATATTGCATCGTCAGAATTACCGAATTTAGGAAAACTGTGGAAAAGTACGCTGGACCCGTGCCTTGTGACTTATGAGAGTTACCAGCCGAAATTCCACAAGCCTCAACCTCGTATCTGTAGGTATATTTTGCTGAGGTAGCCCAAGCTTACCTAATTTAGTAAACCCTACATTTGCATGTGCACGTTTTTCTTGTTGAACAATAGTATTGCTGCTTGTGTATGCGTCGTTGGGTCCGTGTAGGACATAGACTTGAAGAGAACGACCTTTTTGATTTGAGTCCGACCCGCTACACGGATTTAGGTAGTACTTCTATATCTGAAAAAAATGGTTAATGAAAATGATGGGGAAATCCCTCCGCCAACAAAAACCCTTAGGAACCGTTTGAACCCGTCTAGAGTGATACGTGAACCTTGGGTAGTTTTACCGGCCATTACGGTTAAGTTTGATATTAAACCTGGGACATTTGGAATGCTTCGAAAATTTAGAGGAATAGAGAACGAAAACCCGTATACCCACGTATGGGACTTTGAAATGATCTGTGACACAATAAGTTACCCGAATGTCCCTAAAGATGTGATTAGGTTGCGTTTGTTTCCCTTTTCCCTAGAAGAGAGAGCCAATGAGTGGTACCATTTGATTCCCTCTAAAACAATCACCACCTGGGATGGCCTTATAGAGGCCTTTGTTAAGAAGTTCTACCCACACCACAAGACTGTTGTTGTTAGGCAGTCTATCCAAACCTTTAAACAGAAAATAGGTGAGAATTACCTACACGATTATGTAGAAAGGTTTAATGAGTTGTTATACCAATGACCACATCATGGCTTTGATAAAGGTCACATGACCCAAATCTTATATGAGGGCCTGGATAGTGAAACCAGAATACAGGTAGAAACAATGAGTGGTGGAGAATTTACCCATCAAGATCCAGATGAATGTTTTGACGAGTTCATCGAGTTGGCTGAGAAGACTCGTCAATGGGCTTCAAAGAGGGATCTTGAAATAACTAGGAACCCTATCCATAGGGTCAATAGAGTTGATAATGGGTCTGATATCCTTAGGCGTCTAGAGGCCTTAGAGATGAACCATGGGTCCAACCAGACTATGAGCTGTAACAATGAGCCCAGAACCTATCCATGTACTATATGTGGTGACCAAAATCATATTGGACCTCATTGTCCCCTATTTTACCCTAGTGAAAGTACTCGTGACCAGGTTAGTGTCCTACATGGTGGTATGAACTCTAAATATGAGGGTCGACCCAAGTTCGACCCATACTCTAATACCTATAACCCCGGTTGGAGACATAATCCGAATTTCTCGTGGTCTAAAGGTAACCATCAAGGTGGCCCATCTAGCAACCCACCACCAGGTTTTTCTAGGAACCATCCTCAAGCCCAAGAACCAAGCCCAGTTGATCATAAGTTGACATCTCTAGAGGAATCTATGAAACATTTATCTCAAAGTATTGTCCAAAGCAACCAAAAGTTCGATGAATTAGTCCAAATGAGTCATCGTAACCAGCAGAATAATGCCCAAGCTATTAGCAACTTAGAAACTCAAATAAGTCAACTTTCAAACAGGTTAAATGATAGGGAGGATGGGACATTTCCTAGCCAAACGACTCCAAATCCGAAAGGAGTCAACCAGGGTAATAGGTCAGGTAGTTCTAACCACAACGAACATGTCAAAGCAGTTATCACCCTTAGGAGTGGTAAAAAACTAGAGAACTCGGTAGAACCACCTAAGGATAGTAGTCCAGCTGCAAAAGAGACCGAGGTTGACCAAACTTTTCCTAAAGACCCTATTAAGCCTGAGAGTGCCAAGAGTCCAAGTGAGGAATCTACCCCTGAGAGAGTATAATACCACATGCACCATTTCCTCAGAGACTCGCTAAGAAAAGGCCTAGTACATATGCTGAAATCCTAGACATCTTTAAGCAAGTTAAGATCAACCTTCCCTTGTTAGATGCAATTAAACATGTACCGACTATGGACAAGTTCCTAAAAGAGACGTGTACTGTCAAGAGAGACGCGAGTGTCCATAAAAAAAGGTTTTTGACCCAACAAGTTAGTTCCATAATCTCACAAAAGTACCCGGTCAAATTTGAAGATCCTGGTTGTCCTACTGTCACATGTGTCATAGGTAAAAAAACGATAGACAATGCTCTATTAGATCTTGGGGCTAGTGTGAATCTTTTACCGTTCTCGGTATATGAACAACTTGGACTAGGTGAGATGAAACCAACTAGGATAACACTACAGTTAGCCGATAGGTCAGTCAAAATCCCACGTGGAATTATTGAAGACGTTTTGGTTCAGGTAGAAAAATTTATCTATCCAGTTGACTTTGCGATTTTGGACACTCAACCTGTCTCTAGTCAAGATATTAATATCCCAATCATCTTAGGTCGTCCGTTTCTAGCCACTGCAAATGCAGTCATACATTGTCAAAATGGCCTAGTAGAATTTTCCTTTGGGAATCAGAAGATCTATGTGAACGCTTTTAAGGCGTTACAAGCCCCACCGGACCCCGAACACTATGAGTCTATATGCATGATTGATTCTCTAGTTGAGAATACCTTTACCACCAATAGTGTTAGCGATCCTTTAGAGGCGTTTTTAGCCCACTTTGGAGTCTACTATGATGAGGATAGTCATCTTGAAGAAGTTAATGCGTTGTTAGATTCTGCACCAACTATGAATTATGTAAAAATGGCAGTATAAACCAGAACCTATTCTTCCGACCATAGATAAACCCCTCCCATCATCAGTTAAGGCACCCACCCTTGAATTAAAGCCGCTACCAGATACACTGAAATATGTATTTCTTGGTAGTGAAAATATTCTTCCTGCCATAATTGCCTCTGACTTAGAGCCTGATCAGGAAAGTAGACTAGTTAGTGTTCTCCGAGAGCTCAAGAATGCAATAGGGTGGACCATTGCAGACTTGAAAGGAATTAGTCCTGCAGATTGTATGCACCACATCTACCTAGAAGAAGGTGTCAAAACCTCAAGAGAAATGCAGAGACGTTTAAATCCTAATATGAAAGAAGTTGTCCGCACTGAGGTGCTCAAGTTGTTAGATGCGGGTATCATATACCCCATCCCTGATAGTAAATGGGTCAGTCCTGTCCAGGTTGTCCCAAAGAAGTCTGGGATTACTGTAGTTGCGAATGAGAAAAATGAATTGATCCCTACCCGTGTTACTACCGGGTGGAGAGTTTGTATAGACTACCGTAAGCTGAACTCAGCAACTAGGAAAGACCACTTTCCTCTACCATTCATAGACCAGATGTTAGAAAGATTAGCTGGCCACAGCCATTATTGCTTCCTAGATGGATACTCTGGTTATAACCAAATCCCTATAGCACCGGAGGACCAAGAGAAAACAACCTTCACATGTTCATTTGGTACTTTTGCTTACAGGCGTATGCCTTTTGGGTTGTGTAATGCACCCGCAACATTCCAACGTTGCATGCTAAGTATCTTTTCGGACATGGTTGAGCGATTTCTCGAGGTCTTTATGGACGATTTTTCGGTTTTTGGATCCTCTTTCGATGAATGTTTGCACCACCTTACACTAGTTCTAGAACGTTGTAAAGAAAAAAACTTAGTCCTTAATTGGGAAAAGTGTCATTTTATGGTTAAATCTGGAATAATGTTAGTTAAATCTGGAATAATGTTAGGACATGTGGTGTCCTCTGAGGGAATAGAAGTTGATAAAGCCAAGGTTGACCTAATTTCAAAATTAAGACCACCTAAGAATGTAACAGATGTTAGATCTTTCCTTGGACATGATGGATTTTATCGTCGTTTCATCAAAGACTTTAGCAAGATTGCTTTACCTCTGTCAAACCTACTTGCTAAAGATACTTCCTTTGTATTTGATGAAGCATGTGTTAAAGCTTTTGAGAAGCTTAAATTATTATTGACTTCTGCCCCTATCATCCAACCACCCGACTGGAACCTCCCATTCGAACTCATGTGTGATTTGTCCGATTATGCGGTTGGTGTTGTCCTTGGACAACGACGTGATAAAGCACCTAGTGTGATTTATTATGCTAGTAGGACCTTAAACGATGCCCAGTTAAACTACACTAATACTGAGAAAGAAATTTGTAGCCATCTTTTATGCTTTTGAGAAACTTAGATCATATCTCCTAGGGTTTAAGGTCATAGTCTATTCTGATCATGCCGCACTCAAATATCTTCTTTCAAAGAAGGACTCAAAACCTCGGCTGATCAGATGGGTTTTGTTACTCCAAGAATTTAATCTAGATATTCGTGATAAGAAAGGGTCTGAAAATATAGTAGCTGACCATTTATCATGTATCCTTGATGAGACTAGAGATGACGAGAAACCGATCCTTGACACGTTTCCTAATGAACATTTATTTTCCATCTGTGAGTTACCATGGTTTGCTGACATTGTCAATTATTTGGTAACTGGTCAAATGCCCAACCATTGGTCTAAACATGATAGAGCTAAATTCTTGTATGAGGTTAAATACTTTTTCTGGGATGATCCGTACTTATTCAAATACTGCCTTGATCAGATCATCTGTCGTTGTATTCCTGACAACGAAATCTCCAGTGTCCTGACTTTTTGTCATTCTGGAGCTTGTGGGGGTCACTTTAGTTCTAAGAAAAAAGATGCGAAGGTTTTACAATATGGTCTCTATTGGCCAACACTGTTTAAGGACTCCCACCTATTTTTTCAAAGTTGTGAGAGATGTCAGAAGTTAGGGAAATTGACCCGACGAAATATGATGCCACTTAGTCCTATACTAATAATAGAAATATTTGATTTGTGGAGTATATATTTGATGGGTCCCTTTGTCAATTCCTATGGTAATTTTTGCATCTTATTAGTCGTTGACTATGTGTCTAAGTGGGTTGAAGCAATAGCTACCAAGACCAATGATCGTCACGTCGTGATCAAGTTTGTTAGAGACAATATTTTCTCTCGATTTGGTATGCCTAGAGCAATCATTAGCAATGGAGGTTCCCATTTTTGTAACTAGTCTTTTGAGACGCTCATGAAGAAATACTCCATTACCCATAAGATTTTTACACCTTACCACCCACAAACTTGTGGCCAAGTAGAAGTGTCTAATAGGAAGATTAAACAAATTTTAGAGAAGACTGTAAACCCTACCCGAAAGGATTGGTATTTGCGCTTAATAGAAGCTTTGTGGGATTACAGAACCGCTTTTAAGACTCCACTTGGGATGTCTCCATATAAACTTGTCTCCGGTAAAGCCTGCCACTTGCCTGTAGAATTAGAACACCGAGCTTATTGGGCCATCAAACGGCTAAACTTTGACCTACCTACTGCTAGTGATAACCGTAGACTTCAGCTCAATGAGTTAGAAGAAATTCGTAATGATTCTTACCAAAATGCGAAAATTTATAAGGAGAAAACCAAAGTTTTTCACGACAAATTGATTCTTCGAAAGTCGTTTCCACCAGGCCAGAAAGTTCTCTTGTATAATTCTCGCCTTCACCTTTTTCCTGGTAAGCTTAGATCTCGTTGGACCGGCCCATTCTATGTCAAGACCGTGTATCCACACGGTGCTATTGAGGTTAGGAACCATGATACTGGAGAGACTTTTAAAGTCGACGGTCAGCGGTTGAAACCATTTATAGAATTGACCAACCCTGAAGTGGAAAATACAAATTTACAGGATCCCGTTTATCACGACTAATTTTCTGCAGGCACAGTCAAGTCTGGCTGAAGACATTAAACTTAGCGCTTTATGGGAGGCAACCCATCTCTGTGGTACATGGTCCTGGTAACATCTTTCCCTATCTCTTTTCTTTTGATCAACATTTCTCTTTGTTCATGCATTCACATTTATATATCTGGAACATCGAGGACTATGTTCAATTTAGGTTTGGGGGTAAGGGAGTAAATTTTTAGTTGTACCAAAAATCTCCAACATTTAGAGTCACATAGTATTCGGTTAGCTAAGTTTACATATTGTTTCTCACTGAAAAGATGGAAATTGGAATTGCTAGGGATAAGACATTAGAGAAAAGTACGTTGAGATCATTGACAATCAGGAGAGAACATGTACCTTTTAGAGGGTAATCGTGATGGACCTAACCATCCATGATGGGAAGACAATTAGGTTAGAAGGAAATGCCAGAAAGACAAAGCAACCTCCCATGTAGTCTTAGTTACTGGACTACTACTCTCTCTCAGCAGAAACTTATCATCATCAACAAGCGGAGCGACATCAAAATTTATGAAGAAAGTTGAAGACGTTTAAGGTTTATAAGCAACAATAGAAAGAAAGGCAAAATTCAAAATCAAAGTTGAAGACTTAGATCAAAGAAAATCAAACGATGTAAGTTGTTGAAGTTCATGATACCAAGATATTTTAAGTTGCGAAGATCCAAGTGCTAAAGTCCTCGCTCATTGCCATGTAAATATTAGTCTTGTTATTACTAAAAAAAAAAAATTGAAAATGAAAAAAATATTGAAAATGAAAAATGAAAAAAAAATATATAAGGTATTTTACTGGTGATGTGTACGTTTTTTCGTCCCAGGGAGAGCTATTTCTAAGGCGGTTTCAAGAAAGCGGGCTAAATATTTAGACAAGTGTACTTCTCTTGGCTAAGGTCTGGGGGTCTTGGATTTCACTACTTTGGGGGAACTTGGTGAAGATATTTTATGTTTTTTTAAGCGTCTGAAGAACTGTCTTGTTAATAATGACGCTAGTAGCGGTTTTGGTAGCTTTATTTTTTCATAAATTAGGCATTGCTATTCAGAGGGGGGTTGGTGCCCAAATTGTTGCTAGGTTGCCAACCAATAGTTGTGTATGAGTTTTTGAATTATCTTCCTTAAAAACCCATAATTATTTAATTGGTTGAATGGTTTTATTGAAAAAAATAATAATTGTACATTCAAATTTTATTGTTAAAAATTTTGTTCAATAAGGCCATAGGGAATTAGAAATCTATAAGGAAGTTTCAAGCAAGAAATCGAAGGGAAGAGTTAATTGCCAAGGTTCTACGAAGTTCAAGAGTTTATCATCAACAGTTGAAGCCGAAGAATTTCTACTGAGCACTATGAGAGAGTCAAAAAGAGATGCATATTGGTTGCTTTGTTAGTCCGCTTTCCATCTGGCACAAGATCTTTCTAACACTGGTTCAACTCATCACACATAATTTGTCCAGCTGTATAGCAGATGTCCCTCTCATCTTTATCTCTCTCCTAATCTTATCTAGCTGTAAAGCGGATGCATCTTACAATGTTTATCTAGCTGTTTAGCGGATATCTCTTTATCTAATAATATTGCGGATGTGTCTCCCTTTCTTATTCAGTTTTAGAGCGGATACCTTTAATATCTCTGGCATTCTAGTTACTTGGCGATAGGTTGGGAATATGTATGTCATCATAGCTCTTAGAATACTTGTGACCAATTTGGAGTAAATGGTTTTGTGGGTACACCTCTGTTAAACCCTCCCGAAAAATTTGCTCGGGACTAGCAAAATGTAGGTTTGGGGGTATTTGATGAGTGTGTAAACACGACATTTTTACATTCCAATTTACAATTTTTAGTTCTCTATTTCATATATGTTTGATGTGTTGTTTAGTTTTGCAGGAATTTAATAAATGAAGCTTAATGGAATTAATATACGGAATTTCATCCGTAAAATGGAGTATAACCCAAATATTGCAAGACGTCAACGAGTCGACGTATTACGGGTTAAGGGCCAAGCCGGTATAAGATGAAAAAAATTACGCACATAGTGTATGTATTGTACCAAGTCAAAATAGTAGCATCATGGGACCAGCCAAAGGATTAATCGCATACTTTCATTATTTGGATGGACTCAGCATAATACTAACGACATGTGGTAGTACAATTCCTGCACTAAAGAAATGGTGAAATACATGTGCCATGTAAGTTGAAGAAGCAACGGACATAAGGCAGAAATGTCGGTGTCACGTGCTTTTCATGGATCCCATAAATCTTCTCCAAATATGTTTGCACCAAAGGCACCACTTGCATACATGGAAAGAATACAATGAAAATAAGTCAACAATATATATGCTTCCCATGATTAACGAAGGTGTGAGTGGCGTGAAGATAACAACTATACTATGTCGACATCATGGCTAGTTTTGGAAGTGGCATCTTACCATTTGAGATTGCATGCAGTAATGTCATTGACATGGAAATTATTCTCATTTAATGTGAAGATTGTGAAAGGGATGATATAAAAAGTGGGAGCCTGTACGTTCATGGTCATCTTTGGTTGGGAGAGATTGGTGCGAGTGGTGATCTTTTGTCCTAAATTTGTATTCATTTTTGATCTTTACATCTCTGGTTCTTGTAATTGAAAGTGAGCAAACGGGAAGTTGGATATAAAATACGCAGCCTCTCTGTAAGTCCTTTTGAGTTGAATGAAAATGAATTCAATTAAATCTTTTGCATTGCTACTTTCACTTATGAGTAGCTAAATTATTTTTCTAGGATTAGAGAGGAAACCATATTATGTATGCTAGTGTTTTAAATGTTTTCTATATTAATTTTCTCCATGGTCCTTATTCCTGATTGGTAACGATAATGATTTTCTTCATGCGTCCTATAATGCTTGATAATTGATTTTTATATTCTATATTAGAGACTAGCATTCTATAGTGAAGAGGATTATTAATTCTTTGAGAAAAAAAATATTAGAGACTATATTAGAGACTAGCATCCTCAACATATATGCATACGAAGGAAGACAGTGATCCGCTGACAAGGGATTCGCGTGTGTTTAGAAAAACTTACCTTCCGTTTTATACGGAGATGAACCGCTGAAGTCGACTCGGGTCACCAACTCCTATGTCAGTGTACGAACCCGAGGGGCCAAGGCAATATCGTAATTGCCGTTCTTCCCTGTACAGTTTAATATTTAATTACCCTTCCTTATGGTTTAAAACTAGAAATAATGTTCAAATGTCCAAAATCCAGTGTTCAAAAAGGAAAGTGCAAAAGAAAAGAAAATTACAAAAATAAAAGATATCCTAATACAATTTCTAAAAATAAAATCTAAAAATAAAAATAAAAATAAAAATAAAATCTAAAAACCTAAAAAAATAATAATAATAATTTTTTTTGTCTTTTTTCCTTTTTTTTTAGCTTTTATCTTTGACTCCAACTCTTTTAGTAACCAAAGTCTTTGGCTCAATTTCTTTTCGATCCAAACTCCAAACCTGTAGCACAACGATAAATACCCAAAAAAACATAGAATAGAACAAAGTAAAAATAATAACCTAAAAATAAATCTAAAAACTCTAACTTAAAAACAAGTCCGCGTCGGCGACGCCAAAAATTGATAGGATTTCAATATTATTGTAGAAAAATGGTTCACTCAAGACTTGTGAAAGCAGAATTTAAACATAATTTTTAAAACTAAAAATATAGCAAACTCAAAACAAAAGGTAATGCGAATATTATGGGGAAACTATGGATAGATTCCACCATTCATCAATACTTATGTGATTCAAAATATTACTTATATCATGCAATTAAATAATTGATACGATGCCAAATTATTGCCAAAATTAGATTTCCAAAATATCAAATGTTATTCGCAAGTATAACGCATCAAGAGTCTTAGACTAAGCATGCATTATCGAGAGAAAATACATTTGATTAATAAAATCATTTAATTCATTTTTGGTCAATGCAATTAATCATATAAAAATATTGCATAATATTGTTAAATAGAGATTCTTGAGAGAATGACTTCCTCCATCACCCCAGGGATTGGGTTTAACTCATCATGATGGAAACATGCTCGAAGTTCATTTTTATTTCCCAAAAGTGTTTACAAGAGATGAAAATATAAGAAAACTGAGATTTGCAACGGTTTTTAGGTGTTACAATGACTGCTACAAAGAAAACGAATCATCGTAACAAAGGGAAGAATAAATGACAGTCAAGAAACATTGGTCTTTGACTGTTCTATTCTTCACCTTCTATTCTATACTGATGATCAAAACTCACTGCAACTCTCTTTCTTGCTCTGTACCACTCCCAATCTTCTTCAATCACTTCGTACCTCCTATATGAATCCAGAACATCCTTATATATGCAACAAGACTAAGAATCTCCCCCCATTGATCTGAAAATCTCCGTTATAAATGAAATAAATTTTCACTGCATTATTTCCTGTTATTTCTTTTTATTGTGTTTGCTAGTGTCGACACACTCCCAACACGTTGATTTCTTGTCAAAGAATGAGTCTAACTTGCAAGCTAATAAGTAATCACAAAGTTCTTCGTCTCAGACTCTTGGATTCCGCAATGAAAATACGAGGGTACCCAAATACACCACAATCTTTTTGTTTCAACCTATAAGTCCTCTGTTGAATGTGATCGTTTATCGACAGAGTCGACAAAATACGAAAATTCGGTTCACACTTTGCGTGAACGTATATAGATACGATATTGAGACAATAGGACAACAAGTTAACTTGTTTGATTAACTATGGATACAAGATCGAGACAATACTACAACAAAGTGTTTTACTTGATAATAGGTTCGGTGATAATCAAACTATATAGGATCACTATCAAGTAATGCGGAGTTAACGTATACGTGTATTTTATTTTATTATAATAATAAATTATAATGCGGAAATCAAAGTAAAAGACACAACAAGATTTTGTTAACGAGGAAACCGCAATTGTAGAAAAACCTCGGGATATAGTCCAGTTTTGAATACTATCATAATTAAACCGTTATACAAAATCTAATACCAACTTATGTTAGAGCATTGCTCGGTCGAACTCGCAAGCGGTTGCTATCTCAAGCTTGTTTGTCAAGTTTAGTTGCCAAAACTATAAGTCTTGATTTCTAGTCTACTTATAGTTAAGTCTCGGATTAGGATAGTAAGTGTAGTTGAGCCTTAGACTCCACGGCGTTCATCGAATGAAGACGAAGAACTACTCAAGGGAACTTGTGGAACTTCATCAATAAAGAGTTATGTGGATACTTGAACTTATCTATCACTCAAAAGTCTTTCTATTGTATCTCCTATTTTGAGACAAAAGTCGTATTGCTATATAAACTTCGATTATACACATTTGCTATTCCGAGACGAGTTTATCTCGCTTATCTATTTCTCGAATTATGTGTCGGTAAGCTTTCGCTTTGACCAAGTTCATCTTTACTCGTGACAAAAGTCATGTTGATTATTTCAATAACTTGAAAATCTCTTTAATGAAAATAGTTTGTGGATAACAACTATATTAACATCCTCTAAGAAAGTTCGAATGATTGAAATGAGAGTTTAGAACAAGTAACCATGTTTGGATATAAACATAGTGTGTTCTCACATTTGTGTAAAAGTCCAAAACCGGGAACCTAAAGTATGCACACCCGTACGCGTACCAACGCTTGTTGGAAATCCGAGTGAGTACGCGTACCCGTACGCATACTGGCGAAAGTTTCACGTCCGTGAATTTCTGCTAGAGTTTGAAAGTAAAAACAAACTGAATCGGTTACTTAAGTATGCGTACCCGTTTGTATACTTAAGAAGATTACTTTCTAAAATTGGTTTGTTCACTAACTAAATCATTTATATAATAAGGAATGCAATCTTTGCAAACCGCGGCTATAATGTTCATGAATTGATTCGAGTGAATGAAAATCGATTTTTCCTCGATTGTGTCTTGTATAATTCTACGAGATCTAAGCAATTGAACAACTCTCTAACTAGCTCATTTGGGTCATTTGAACTAGTTATGGTGAAGATGAATAAGGTTGATATGAGAGTGCTCATATCGCTAACCATTGGTTAACTATTATTGAACCAACTAGGTGTACACGTTTAGGTACGGTTACTCAAACCTAAATGAACGTGCATTTCATTTGTGTATAACAAGCTAAGTTCAATCTAACAGTTGAAAGATATTAGCTTGAATCTAATCAGGTTTTCATCTAACGGTGAATATTGAATGTTTTGTTACCAAGGTAACTTAGATTGCAAACCCTGATTTGAAGACTATATAAAGGAGAACTCTAGCAACTGGGAAACCTAATACCCACACCTCCTGTGTGATACTAGTTGCATAATCTAGAGTCGATTCTCCTTTAGCCTTAGGTTTTTACGAAACCATGTAGGTTAACGACTTGAAGACTTCATTGGGATTGTGAAGCCAGACCCAACTATTTTCTCTGTAGTTGCGTGATCTGATCTTGTTATTTTCTATCGTGATTGAGTACAATCTTAAGATTGGCTTGAGATTTATATCTCCGATAGGCAACATAGAAAAGTAGTCACAAACACCTCCGTCTCATCGTTTGTGATTCCACAATATCTTGTTTCGTTAATCGATTAAGATTATTGTGAGGTGATTGATAAACTAGGCTGTTCTTCGGGAATATAAGTCCGGGTTATCAATTGGTTCTTGTTCACCTTGATTTATCAAAAGACGGAACAAAAACTCGTAGGTATATCTGTAGGAGACAGATTTATCTATTCAATAGACTTTTCTTTGTGATACAAATTTGTTTATCAAGTATTCGACTTTGGGTCGTAGCAACTCTTAGTTGTGGGTGAGATTAGCTAAGAGAATCAAGTGCGTAGTATCCTGCTGGGATCAGAGACGTAAAGAGAACGACTGTACCTTGAATCAGTGTGACATTGATTAGGGTTCAACTACATTCCAGTCTGAAGTTAACTTGTAGTAGGCTAGTGTCTGTAGCGACTTAATACAGTATGGTGTTCAAATCTGGACTAGGTCCCAGGGTTTTTCTGCATTTGCGGTTTCCTCGTTAATAAAACTTCTGGTGTCTGTGTTATTTCTTTTCCGCATTATATTTTTTTATATAATTGAAATATCACAGGTTGTGCTTTGAATCGATCAATTGGTAAATCCAACCTTTGGTTGTTGATTGAAATTGATTGATACTTGAACATTGGTCTGTGGTACCGTTCAACTTATTTCTCTTATATTCAATCAGGCTCGCAAATTCTTATTTGTTTGATTGCGGATTGAAAATAGATTGAGATATAACTCTTTGATATACTTTTTATTAAGATTGAATCGGACCGTCTAGTTGATTCTCTTGAAAGTATATTGGAGTTAGTCCATACAGATTGTTAAGCGAAATATTGGGTGAGGTTGTTAGGCCCCCGCTTTTTCAACTCCATGTAGTTGAGACCAAGCATACTCCCAGAGATACTTAATTCCCACAGTACACGCACGTTAATAACAAGTCCTTTGGATCGTATTCTAAACAGCAAAGGAAGAATCTGTTTGGTAACCACTCTAATCAATCTTTCTAAATATTTAGATGAGTTGTTGAAAAAGGCTCTTCCGTTTAACCTAATAAACTCCCTTTGTCTGGTTAGATCAATCAATCTAATAACTACCAAAAGTAGTCAAGTTTAGATTCGCACTCAATCAAAATAAATCTCAAAAGAGATATATTGAGAATACCGATCTCACGTAACTAACCAATTGAAATAAATTTAATTCTAGTAGGATCCCATCCGATCAAGGTTTGTGCACACAATTCACAAAATACGAAAACTGATAAGCAGTCTTCTTCGTCTTCAAATCTTCTTTAATCTTCAATAACCCGCACAATACCAGTTGAATCTCTTGTGATCAATCAAGCACAGAACGGAGTCTGTTAACAATGGATTATCACAAGATGTCTTTAGATCTACAAACAATTCTAAAGATCCCGTCGATACTCTAATTTAGTTTGAGTGAATCTTATATCAGAAGAGAAGATTCCCAAGCATAAACAAACTAGGCGCAACCAAAGTTTCAACAACCATTAGTCAATCAAATCAACCGAAAACTAATAAAACTGCAATTATCTAGTTTCCAACCAATGGTACTCTTAGAGCTTCTTGATCCCATAGAAGTCTTTAAACGAGCGGTCGTAAGAGATTTCACCTAATTAGGCTACTTTCCTCTCCGAATAGACAGCTCTACCAGAAACAACAAGAAATGAAGTTTTCCTGACTCTTATATGGTTTCCTATGCAAACTTAGGTATTTATATACCAAGGATGTCTGGACACCAAGGAATTTCCAAAACGGAAAATATTCTCAAGATATGCAATGAAAAACAAAATTCGGTTTTCATAATTCCAATAAATGCTTGTCCAGTATTTCCAAAATCTCTCAATAGAAAATATCCAACTAGTAAATGCACATTACTAATTTTTATTTTCTAGAGCTATACATTAATTGCTGGTAATTAATGTATATAAAATCAAAAACCTTAATTAAAAGATTCTTAATTTATTTCGGCACGGGATCACCTTGATTACTAAGGAATATCTTTGAACAATAAATGATAAGAGTTACTAGTCGTGTTCAAAGTAAGTTGACATCTTTTCACTGCAAATCCTTATTTCATATTTACATGGATTTGCATTCTTGGAATCGGTTTACCACACTTCCAAACAAGTTTAAAATTGGTTCGCCTATTTTCTAAGACTACTATGTGATTGATCAAATACCAAATCACATACATGGGTTCAATCGGTTTACCAATCACTAGGATCGGTTATACCTAAATATGAAAACGTTTGTGATCGGTCACACCAGTCACTAGGACCAGTTACACCAATTACAAGGATCGATTACACATACACACTCATGATCGGTCACACCAATTATTAGGATCGGTCACACCAATTACAAGGATCGATCATACCATCACATGGTGATTACTTAGGATCGGTTACACCAATTAAAAATCAGTCATACGAAATCATAAGTCAGGAATTATGATTAGTTATACTAAGATACATAACCTAAGTTAAGATCGGTTCTACCATCTCACACATATTGGTCATCCAAAGATTTGCAATGAATAGACGGACCAATAAGCCTAATGATTTCCCTTTCGTTTCACGAAACAAGTTCATGAATGTACTTCCTTCAAACAAATGTAAAACATTTTTTCCCAGGATGAAATCTTCACCATAACCCATACACATAATCATAACAATATATACAAGATTATTTCAATGTCATACCTACGAAGTTCAAAAGATAAGCGTTATACTTCGTAGTCTAATTCCCTAATACCATGATCGTACTATTATGATCATGTCTCATCACTAGAGTATTATACAATATGTACTGTATATACATCTTGGCAGTTATGTTTTCAATATGCACGACTTGAAAGATACGTTAGGAATGAAACAAGTTCAAGTCAGTATTACTAACCTCAAGTGGAAGGATGACGTCGTTGTTGTAGTTCGTTACTTCTTCGCATTTTTCAGGTCTTTAGAGTAATACTTGTATGTCTCAACATTCCTAAACTTTCTAGTATAACCTAAATGAAGTTGACTCTAGTATTTAATCAAGCGACTCTAGATGAGTTTTAATACTAAAATATGACAACCAAACTCGACATACCAACGCTTGGTGAGTTCAGCCGAGCTATGCTCTAACACGCAACAACTTCTTCTGTTAATCAGTTAGGTTATTGTGAGGCGACTAATATTTCTAGGCTTCTCTTCGGGAGTATAAGACCGGATTATTAGTTGGTTCCTACTCACCTTGATCTTTGAATCAAAAGAAGGAACAAAAAGAATAAAAGATAGACATATCTGTGGGAAACATATTTGTTTATAAGTCTTCGAATTTGGGTCGTAGCAAATATTGGTTGTGGATGAGATCATCTAAGGGAATCAAGTGTGCAGAATCCAGCATGGTTCAAGAGGCGTAAGGAACATGACTGTACCTTAATCAGTGTGAGACTTGGTTAGGCCTCAACTACACTCCAGTCCAAAGTTAACTTGTTGTAGGCTAGCGTCTGTGGTGGCTTAATACAATATGGTGTTCAACATGGAATACGTCTCGGGGTTTTTTTCCATTTTCGGTTTCCTCGTTAACAAAATTTCTGGTGTCTGTGTTATTTCTTTTCCTCATTATATTTGTTTATATAATTGAAATATCACAGGTTGTGCATCGTTCAATCAGTTGATAAATCCGACCTTAATTGTTCAATCAGTTGATAAATCCGACCTTAATTAAGTTCGAACTTGATTGACACTTGGGCATTGATCTTCGGTACATGTCCAAGTTATTTCTCATACCAATCAGTCTCATGGATTTCTATCTATTTGATTTACTGATTGTATTGAGAAAGAGATAAAAACTCTTTGATATATTTCTTGATTGAGTCTCTCTTTTAAGTTGGTGCTCTCGGAATTATATTGAAGTTTATCCCATACATATTCCCGAACGAATTATTGGGTGAGGTTGTTATACCACAACTTTTTCAATTGGTATCAGAGAAAGCAAATAGGCTAAGACCTCATAAGTCGTGTTGTTAGCAAACTGACCCTATGGACAAACGCATTACCAGGAATAAAAGTTATGTTCTATGGAATCTATTAAAGAGAAAGACTTGTCCGACTCAAATATAGATGAACATCTTGTTCCAATGAAACATGCAAATATTGATAAGTATTACCCTTGTTACCTTACTGATGAGTCTGACTCTGAAATAGAAAGGGAAGCAGCCAAAGAAAGTGCAACAATTCTAGGACAAGCTAGAATCCAATCCACTGAAGTTATTAGGATGAAACACAAAGTCAATATGCTTATTGGTATGGTTAATGATCGTGAATCTCAATCAAAGATTCTCCGTGAAGAAAAGGCCGAAGTAAACTTGAGAAGAAATTTACTAGAGGCCAAACTGGAGGAGAATGCTTTAGAGATTAAACGACTATTGAGTAAATCCTCTATTTAACGCAGGGTTTGTTCTAAAGAGTCCACTATTGCTTCTGATAAAACTGAAATGTTATAAAACATGACTACTTCTAATCGTGGTTCTCTAACGAAATCAGATTCTGAAGCCAAGTTACAATCCTTTCCTATTACTAAAGATGTGCTTACAACTTCCTTTAATCAAGGAACTACTGCATCTCATGGGAGGAAGAAATCTTCTAACGATTATGTTAAATCTACTCACTCTGGTGATCAGAAAGTATGTTTCTTTTGTGGCACAAGGGGACATGTTCGACGGAAGCGCAAATTAAGGTTGGGTGATAATTATATTGGTCGACTCCAACACACCTTAGATTTAATACTCAAAGGTGTAACTAATATTCGTATGTCTTAACCAATGGATTTTAGGACTCACCCTGAGAAATGTTCCAGGAAGATCTTTGATTTCTTGCATTTTTGAGACTTCATCTTTTGAAGTTAATTATGAGCTATTTAGGATGACACACTAAACCCTTTTAGGTTGAAACAGTTCTTGCAGCTATAGATTGAGTCCCACTTTATCGTTCTGCAATCCTTAATTATATACGTTCATAATTGGATACGGAACTCATATTCTAGCAATAACATGGTAGTCGTTTGAAAGATTCGTCCTCGCAATTAATTATTACCGAATCACTTTTTTTTTGCAGTTATATGTTTCTCTAAGTGATTTAGTGGGATGCTAGTACTTCCATGGATGTTGTAGCAAGGTAATCATTGGTTGGATTTTTTATAAAAGCCCCATAAGACGAGTGTCTTACACTCATAAAGAGTGATCCAAAAATCAAAAATCAAAAATAAATATAAGTATCCTCCTCATACATCGACATTTAAAATAACTAAATAAATACAAATAGAAGATTCTCTCGGTCTCCGTCGCCTAAACAAGCTGGAATCCAGGATCCATGTGATGAATTAATCATGTGGTCGATGAAATGAGTGAAACCTATCATCATTATTTAGCAAGTCAAAAAGATTATTGATGAGGTTCTCTATACTTGGATAGCAGTATGTGTGAAACGTTTTCCCTGTCTCCGTCGCCTATACAAGCGTGGAATGCAGGATCCAAGGGAACTATCATATATTTGCTGAAAAGAACATGCGCTTAAAGTATCTAATCATGTTTTCGAGTTAAATGGATACTTGTCTCAAATAATGAGTTAAATACATAAATATCCTTTGACTACATTCATACAAGTATTGCGGGTAACATCTTTCACCTTAGTCAACATTTGCACACTTCTTTATTCTATTTCCATTCGCTTATATATCCATGTGATTTCAGTACGCGAGTGTTGTGGATGTTGAGAAACATTGCAACAAGTACAATGACTATCTTAGTAGATTTTTGCAATCAGGTTGAATGTCACACGTAAGTAATTGCTTATGTGTGATGATTGGAATGTATGTGGGATATTTGCAGCTAAAGAACATACGTAGACTGATTACTTATTGGCTACTACTTTTTACCTTTACTTATAAGTTCTTCCAAGGCAATAAATTGGAGTAGTTTTTGTGGGTATACCTCTTGTAAACCCTCATGAGACTATAACTCGTCCACTAGGAACACCTAGAGATTTAAAAGCATGTTGCATTAGCTAAGTGTAACTGTATTATCAATGAATGGAGTTGTTGTATTTAGGATTAGTTTAATTTAGTTTGCTCGAGGACTAGCAAAAGCAAAGTGTGTGGGAATTTGATAAGTGCATAATTCATATGATTTTAGTGTCCATTCCATACTTATTTTAGCTATTATTCTTGCATATTTTCGTATTGTTACTCTTGTTTTCTCTTATTTGTCTCTATTAGATGAATCATCCAAAAAGGAGCTACAAAGTCCTAAAAAGATCTTATAAGAGAAGTATTTCAAGTATCCAAGTTCCCAAATTCAAGAGAAGCTGAAAAAGTGTGACGAAACGGAGCAAAACGCTCAAAATCAAGAGACGGGCCAAAGACTGAGATTAACTCATTCAAATTCAGGATTTATCATCACCATCTTGAATAAAATTTAAATATAAAAATAATGCAAAAATAATAAGGCCATTCCGAGTTCGGACGAAGAATTTACGGCCAAAACAAGCTTTTTATCGAATACCGAAGACAGGAAAGTACGCAAACGGGTATGCAAACGGATTTAATAAAATTCCAAGTATGCAAACGGGTATGCATACTTATTTCCCTGGATTTTATTACAAAATTAAGTATGCGAACGGGTATGCATACTTGTGAAGGCCAAAATTGTTAGGGTATTTCCTTCGTAATTTCGGGTCGAGTTCCTTAACCGACGGAGATACTTGAAGGCCAAGCAATGTACACATATAAGAAGGTATTAGGTCATGTAAAATCATATCATATCAAGGGATCACGAAATTTTAAGGGTTTGGAGAGAAGAAACAACACACGGAGCGAAAGCTAGGGTTTCAGAACGATTCCTCTTTCGTAACGTTATCACTTACTTTTCTTATATGTATACCATGGATGTTTATAAATACATGAGTATCTAAACACCTATTTATTGAGTATGAATTCTAAGTTTTAAACAAAATTTAAGTTATTATATTAATCTACTTTGAAGTTCTTCATTGAATACCGCTTGTTTATACTATATGAATATTTATGATTGATTGATAGGTTGTCTAGGTGGTCAACTGGATTGATTTATTGATTTAATCTATTTCTAGTATTAAGTTAGGAGATAAGTAATCGTCGAATAACTTGTACAAAAGTATAGAACACGAGACCTTGCAGAGGGATTCTGTGGAGCGATTGTGTGTACAAAAAACACTAGAAAGTGTACCTTGATCTAAGAGTTTAACTAGTAGGATCAACCTATAAATTCAAAAAAAATAAATCATTCAACCAAATTACACCTTTAGTGATCTACTACTAGGTGGTTTAGACGAATTTAATCTGGTAGGCGAGAACTTCCATATCTAGTGATATAAGGAATTTAGGGAATAACACTGATCTAGCTGTTAATCCACAGTTGGTGATAATCTATGATCAACGACAAGTAGGAAAGTATAATAACTCATTGACGGTTTATTAACGAAGAAGGATTCATTGATCACCAATTTCTATTGATTACAACTCAACTTTATTTGCTTTGATTATTTTCTTTTGTTTAAAATCTAAACAAAACCCCCATTTGTGTCACTTTGACAATTAAGACTCACTGCTCTTCGTGGGAACGATTCTTACTTCCATTATATTACCAGTTAATTGTGTGGAAATAAGATTATTAATTTGTTGAGCCTACAACAGCCATCAGCGAACCGGGTTTGCGAACGGCTTGTCTAGACCAAGGTCCGGAGCTGCTGTTCGCGTACCCAGTTTGCGAACACAGTGGTTAAGTTCTAAAATCGGTAATGTATGATTCTCATACTCATGAACTAAAACATTTATGATTTAAGGAATGCAAATTAAC
Organism: Papaver somniferum; assembly: GCF_003573695.1. Lineage (NCBI taxonomy): Eukaryota > Viridiplantae > Streptophyta > Magnoliopsida > Ranunculales > Papaveraceae > Papaver > Papaver somniferum. The sequence goes on from NW_020627707.1 coordinate 6,193,617, forward strand.
TTTCAAACCGTGGATTAATGTTCATGAATTGATTCTTGTATAAGTACTTTGTACAATCATGAATCAAACAGATTTCGTTTCAATTTGTTCATGGATATTTCTATGAGATAGTGAACAATTGAACAACTCTATTTTAAGCACGATTAGATTCATTTTATTATCTATCATGGTTTATTGATCATCATATTTGATCTTGAAGTGTTAGATGAATATGGTTAAGCTAAAAGTGTTCATATAGCTAACTTCGGTTAATTGTTATTGAGTCAACCCAATATACACGTTTAGGTACGGTTACTCAAATCTAAATATAAGTATATTTCATTTGTGTGTAATAATCTAAGACCATCTAACGGTGGATATTAATTGCTTAGTTTCCAAGCAGACTTAGCTTGAATCTTAAATCAGAAGTTCATCTATCGGTGAATATTGAATGCTTTGTTACTAAGCTATCTTAGCTTTGATTGAAATCAAGCTTGATTTAAAAGCCTATATAAGGGATAACTCTATCAATGAAAAACCTAATCCCGACACTTCCTTGTGTCCTAGTTGCAAACAAGAGTCGATTCTCCTTTAACCTAGGTTTTCCAAAACCATTATTAGGTTAACGACTTGAAGACTTCATTTGGGATTCATGAAGCCAGATCCAACTATTTTCTTTATAGTTGCGTATTCTGATCTTACTTGTGCTATAGTATTGAGTTTTATCTTCTCTGATATTTACTCGATATTTATCTCCGATAGGTAAGATATAAAAAGTAATCACAAAAGTTCTTCGTCTCAGACTCTTGTGATTCCGTAATAACTTCTTCTAATTAATCAGTTAGATTATTGTGAGGTGACTAATATTTCTAGGATGCTCTTCGAGAGTATAAGATCAGATTATTAGTTGGTTCCTGTTCACCGTGATCTTTGAATCAGAACACAGAATAAAAAGAGTAAAGGATAGACATATTTGTGGGAGACAGATTTGTTTATAAGTCTTCGACTTTGGGTCGTGGAAAATCTTGGTTGTGTGTGAGATCATCTAAGGGAATCAAGTACGTATAATCCGGCGTGGTTCAAGAGGCGTAAGGAACGCGACTGTACCTGGATCGGTGTGATACTTGGTTAGGGCTCAACTACATTCCAGTCTGAAGTTAACTTGTAGTAGGCTAGAGTTTGTAGCGGCTTAATACAGTGTGGTGTTCAATCTGGACTAGGTCCCTGGGTTTTTCTGTATTTGTGTTTCCTTGTTAACAAAATTTCTGGTGACTGTGTTATTTATTTTCCGCATTATATTTTTTTATATAGTTGAAATATCACAGGTTGTACGTAGTTCAATAAGTTGATAAATCCGACCTTAATTGTTGGATAGAACTTGATTGATACTTCGGCATTTGTCTTTGTTACCGTCCAAGATATTTCTCATATCAATCAGTCTCACGGATTTCTATTTAGTTGATTTACTGATTGTATTGAGAAAGAGATAAAAACTCTTTTGTATATTTGTGATTGGGTCTCGCTTTTAAGTTGATGCTCTTGGAATTATATTGGAGTTTAGTCCATACAGATTGCCAAACGAATTATTGGGTGTGGTTTTTTTACCCCTGTTTTTTCAGAAATTTCAAGGTAACATCACTCCAAGACATACACATCAATGCAGCACATTTCTTTGAGTAAGTTCAACGCAAAAATTTACAAAAGGAAAACAAAAGTATGAATTATTAAGATTTCTGAATTGTAAAAGCACCGCATAATTCTCAGATGCAACACATCTCTTTGACCAAGTTCAATGCAAAAATATAAAAAAGGAAAACAAAAGTCTTATAATGCTATACCAACTATTTGAACTTCTATCAGTCAATTCAAATTCTCATATTTCTATTTCCCGCCTCTATGTACAGGGGTGTAAGTGTGAAAGATTCAACTTACTTGCGTGAGATCATCTTGTCCTGGTTGTACTTCCTTGCTAAATCCATCAAATAAGATGGTTCAATAATCCCACCACGTATCATTCACACAAAAACAAACAAATGTATATACATCAATACTTTGAAAATTAAACAAGCTTATATTGATAAAAACATGGAGGTTTTTCGAATTTTACCTTCTGGATGTGTACTACCATCATTAAGTTGTTCATGTTGGAAATTGTGGTTCCCAGCTCATTCTCAATCTTATAAGGTTATATCTACGAGCCAAACTTATATCAATCAAATTCTCAGACAACCATAAGTATTACTAATGCTTGTAGCTGTGAAGAAGTTGTGTTGGTGTTGGCTCACTTAAGCTTGGTACAATCTGCAAATCAAGCAAAAATTCAGGTACACAATCCGCTAGAAAACTAAGTAAGCATCATATATCATATACGAAAATCTAACGTAATTATCACGATTTAATAAATCAGTTCACTTAGTGTAAACCGATTTCGGGTAAGATTTTGATTTGCAGAATTCGGATTTTAAACGTTCTGCTGGATCGGAGATCGTTGGACAAAAAGATCAAAAAAATAATTAGGATTTATGGAATGTGGAGAATAGAAAGTTGTTTTTTTTTTTTGAATTTTAACTAAAAATAATAATTAATTTGTATTTATATGGATTAATATTAGGATTAATCTGATACTAGATTGGTCTTGTCTTCCAATTTAGGAACCATTTTTTGGGGACCAGCCTTTTTTTGTGGAGGCCATTCTTTTATTTTGGGTAAGACATTAGAAGTAAATCTAGGTCACCCCTTATCTAGATATTTATTATAATACCTAAATTACCCTCCTGATTATTTTTGGGTAATGATTAGTTAGTGTTAATATTAGTTAGTGTAATTATTAGTGAAATGATTTTTATAAAGAATTGATATTAAAATCAGATTTTTAAAAAAGAAGTAGAATTATTGAGAGAGAAAAGTTAGAGAAGATGAAGAAGAAAAACATGGAAAATAATTTTTTTTTTGAGTTCACTAAGCTAGAGTATTCTAGTGATGATTCAATTGATGACAGCTCATCTGAATCTTCATCTCCTTCCTTTCCTAGAGTATTTGTCAATCTTCACAATGATCCGGATATGAATTATTTCTTAGATGGTGATTGTATTCTTCCCCAAAACCAATCTCAAGATGAAAACGATGGATTTTACCAACCACAACCGGAGGAAGAGTATCTGGGTACCCAGGTATGCTCTAAACTTAGATAATGTTGGTTGAATTGGTCCAAATTATCAAAAAAATGTAAATTTTTGAAGTAGATTTGGGCTTGTTCGGTTACCTTGTGTAAAAAACAGGTAACCGAACTCATCTGAAAGTGTAGTTCGGTTACTTTTCCCAAACACGCAGTTTACCGAACTCGGTATTAATAGAGGTTTTTTGAAGTTCGGTTAACAGACATGTTACCGAACTTTTTAAATAGGATTACAGAGTTATGTTCGGTTTGGCCAAAATGTAACCGAACTTTAGGGTCTATAGGTTCAGTTAGTTCGCAACCAATAACTAACCGAACTTACATAAAATAAGATTTGACTTATTGTATAAAGTTCGGTTGGTTCGCAAACTTCATACCAACCAACTATCTAACCGAACTTACGTAAAATAATATTTGACTTAGTGTATGTAAAGTTCGGTTAGTTCGCAACCAATAACTAACCGAACTGTACGTAATAAGTTCGGTTATTTCGCAAACTTGAACCCAACAACACAACTAACCGAACTTAACAAACAAAAGAAATCAAAAGTTCCAGAGTCGCATTCGGTTACCTAGTTAAAACTGGAAGGTAACCGAACTTTGTGCTTATTATCTTTTCGGTTACATGTCAACTTGCTTTACCAGCCGAACGCGGAGTTCGGTTATCCCGATAAAATTATCATGTTACCGAACTTGTTTGTGATTGCAATTGTTGTTGTACCACTTCTTATAGATTGAATGTCAACTTATACCAATGGATGATCAACCTTCTCCGATTGGTATGTTGTTTGAAGATACATCCCAACACTATGCCAATGATTTGGTATTTGAAGAACCTATCGATGCGAATAATTGGGCTAGAGATCATGCCAAGAAAGCCATGTGCGTATTAGTTTTGAATGGAAAAGAAAGCAAAACTCGTTTTGAAATGGTTTGTAAGAGAAGTGGAGATCCCGATGTTAGTCACAAGAGGAAGGGTTATGTGTATAAAGGAAAGACGACGAGGAAGAACACAACGTGCTCAAAGAAAATTAAATGTCCGTTCAAGCTAGTAAGTAAGTGCAAAAACATGAAGGGTTGGGTTTTATCTATGGATAAGGTGGAAGGTCATCATAACCACCCTCGTCCGGAGGATCTTGAAGGATATTTAATTGTCGCTCGGCTCACTCCTCAAGAAATGGAGAAAATAGCTAAATTTAGGAGAATGGGTATTTCACCACTTAATATGCTTCGCTTACTAAAGGATGATAACAAGGATAACGTATCATCTTTGTCCACCATTTACAATGCAATTGAGACAATTAAAAGGAATGAATGGAATGATAGAAAAGTGATGCAATAATTGTTTTTTTGTGCTCAAGAGAAAGGCTACGCGGCTCTCTACTCAGGATTTTTTCCATCATTTTCTTCAACAATTTAGCACTTGCCTTCACCTTTTTCAATCAAAAGCATAAGTAACTTTAATTTTTCAATACTTTATAACATTTCGAAAAACAGAAATAAGAGTAAATATCTTACCGCCGAATTCCACAAGATCAAGGCCTCATCTCCACAACTAGGGGTATGCTTCATAATTTTCTGAGCCTCATTCTCCACTGCCTTCGCTTTCGCTTTCTCAGCACGGGCTTGTTGGACATGGTTTATTACACGAGGATGAGAAAAAATTTCATACCATTCCATATATCCCTCGTCAGCGGCATTTGGCTCATCAAACGAATCTTGACACTCTTCAGCTGGAATAAGATACTCCCCAAAGTTTTTCCAGTGGGTCACTGATGGTGCAGGATCGTATTTTGAAGTTTTCCTCTTGTGGGACACTTTGGACACAAAAAAGTTGTCTCAATACTCTTCGAGGATTATACATTGTACAACCTCCAGGATGAAACAACGGTCCATTATAAGCCACGATAGGTGAGAAATTAATAACCTTAACTTCTTCCTCATCTTCATCAGATGGAATGTCGTAAGGATGAAAAACCACATCTTCCACTGTTAACTTATCCAATTTCTCCCTCAACTCCAACACCTGATTCTTCTTACCCTTGTCTTGTGAGTTCAAAAACTCATATTTACCAGTTGTAGGCTTCCCATAAAGCCAAGGAGTCTTGGCGTGAGACAATTGCAGTTTAGGTAAGTAGTCGTACACCCAAACCTATGAGTATAAGCAACAAATAATACATTCTCAGTATGATTAGTAACAATACAAATTCATTCACTTGTATCTTGAAACACACAAAGGATAATTTAACGGGGTACCTGAACAAGGGTGTATAAGTGTTATAGTATTTTTCAAGAGGTAAGTAAAGATTCGTTGCTCGGACTTGAATAGATTTTAAAACGAAAATATATGTACAAATTTTTCACAAGATGTTCGAGAGGTATTGGGACTAAGGACTTGGCCAATTCTTCATGCATGTGGTATATTTTATTTATTCTTAACAATTACTGCTCAAAACATAAATATATGGACTCTTATTTTGCCAAAATAGATTCTCAGAATATTAGTTATAAATCGTAAGCATGGGACATCAAACATTTAAGCAAGCATGCCGCATCAAATAAAATGATAACTAATTAATTAAAATCATTTTTCAATTTTTAATCAGTGCAAAAGTCATAAAAAGAATAAATCAAATTTACCACAATGACAAAAATAGACTCCCTCCGTCGTCCCAATGTTGGGTTTAGCTCCTCATATTAATCATAATCTCAAAATGTTTTATTATTGCTCCAAAGTTGATTACAAATGAGTAAACAATGCAACAGAGAAATAGCAACAGCAGTTCCTGTTGCGAAGACGATGTTGGACTGTTACAGAGAAACAATTGGTGACGGAAAATGAAGTTCTGTGGCTGAATGTGCTGTTGCAAATCGGTTGAAGAAACTGTTGCGAAGATGAAGAAACTGTTGCGATTCGGATGAAGGAACCGTGGCCGATTCCTTGTTCTTCACGGGCAGCAGCAGCAGCAGCAACAGAGTTTTGAAAACTCTGATTTCTGCTCCTCTGGCCCTCCTTTCGACTCCCAACTCTCGACAACCATTATAGTAGACCCAAAGATCATATTTATACTCAAAGACACGCTGAAATCCCTCGCCATAACTCCAAATAATTCGTCTTTACTCGGCAGTGAATAACATTATTTTTGAATATTTTCTTACCAGATTTAGAATTTCACACGTAAAATTGGATCCTGCACGCTCTAGTAAGTCTTATACATGCCTCATAAGTCATCCAAATCCTCCAAAACACTTCCATGCACAACCAAAACACACACAACACCGTGTACAGGTCGTGTTCACTCCGTGTAGCTCTGTTTGAGCTCGAGAATCAAATCGATATTTCCAGCCAATTCCAATCAAATTCGACACCCAAAATATCTTCCTTAGGCTAAATCACATCTTTCTACCAAAATTAAGCCATTGAATCGACCTACCACTACTTCATTTCTTTGATCGAAAATTCTCCTTTGTGTGAACATTTTCCCCGCCAATTTTGAGAATTTGAATTGTTGAAGAAGGTGCCCCTTATCCTGGACTGGGGTGCGAATAGCAGATGCCTTGGGGGTGACCTGGGGGTGCCCCTTAGTAATTAGGTTACCCCTTATCCAAACTTGGGAGTCCGAATAACACGTGCCCTCCGGGTGCCAAAATCAACTTTTCGAGCCGAATTTTCTTAAAATATTTATTTCCAAAAAATACCTACAAATACATAAAATAACAAAATTAGTACAAAATCGAGTGCCAACAATATATAGTATTGAGAACAAATTGGACACAAAAATGTGTCTATCAAATACCCCCAAACTTATTATTTGCTAGTCCTCGAGCAAAATTTATTTTTGAAAAGTGACCGAGATAATCTCGGGTGGGTTTATCAGAGGTGTACCCACAAAAACCAATACTCCAGACCCTAGCTATCTACGCAGAACCTTGGAAAGCACTAAAGAACCTCCTTGGTTGGCATACAATTATTGACTCTAAGAGGAAGAACCCTGATGCGAAATTCCAATTGATGTACACGAGTGTGCACTCAAGCATACTAAAATTCATATAAGTGACAGAGCTCTACTAAGATAGTTTCACGATGGACATCATACTCGGAGTCAGACTAATCACATGAAAAGATTAAGAAGATGGAAAAAGAAAAATGTAGATGGTTGAAAAGTGAACGGTGTTTCCCATATCTGTCTGAAGGCCTCTGCCAAGGTGAACCTAACCTAAATGACTGAGATACCGGTCTGACTAATATTAACACACTGGCATATACAATGGAACCAGTGGTCAATAACTTAACTCTAGGTCAACACAACTGGCATATACAAGGGAACCAGCAGTTGACTACACATAACAATAACCATTTTTTTTTTAACTTAACGGCATGAATAGATCTTTTTGATCCAAGCACATGCTTCTTGTCAGCAGATTACACGATAGTTCCCACGGGTCCTGCATTCCACGCTTGCTTAGGCGACGGAAACAGGGAGAACACACGCATATTGCTATCCAAGTGTTAATACTTATTCCGATTGGTCTAACTGGTCCGGTCTTTTTTCTTTTTTTTTTTTGGAAAAGGTAACTCAGTCACTCTATTTCACCCTAGCAAAGGTAACAACTTGAATCGTGTGCCCCACCAAATCACTTGAAACAAAAGAAAACTAAAAATAGAAAGTGAAAAGGACTCGACAAGATATGGCGAAACTATCATGTTATTTCTAACACCTGAGCTCTGTGCTTTTATGAATAGACTCTATAGATGTTTCCATCTAGTCAGATTGGTTCCTCAACTCCTAAAACAAAAATGTTTCCATCCACTTAGATTGGTTAGTGTTATCCTTAATAGGCGTAAATTTCTAGGCTCTGGAGTTTATTTATTATGCAACTAAAAAGTTTCTCCCATACCCCCAAACTTAAATCTAACATTGTCCTCAATGTTCTAAAGATAAAACTAAAAGCATGAACAAGGAGAAATTGTTACCACTTGAAGCAAAAGAGATAAGGAAGGATATTACCGTGTCGCAAGAATATTGGGTTACCTCCCAAGAAGTGCTAAGTTTAAAGTCTTCAGCCAGACGTAGGAAAGGTTTAGTCAACTCGAACCATATAACAATAGCCGGAATAACTGTGGGTCTTTAAAACCAAAAAGAGCTGACAAAAGGAAACTGCAATGAACCAAGAAAATGAACAAGACTAGCGTGCCCTTACCTAGTTTCTGGATAACTATCGCTAATTGCGGTTCAGGTTCAGGTTCTATGAAGGGGTCTAAATAGACAATTTTCCTCGGATGCATTTCCTCATAGGTAGGATCCAAATTATTAGGTCCTAGAGTCTGGAAAAACTCAGATAAGAACCTGGAGTCACAAAATAACCTAAATAATTTAGGATCCTCTAAGTCAATTAGGTATGACTTACAAAGTTGACCACAGTCAGAGTAGTGGTCATTCTGAAGCAAATGTGTCGATTCTAATTTCCTAAAGTACTTAGGCTTAGTCTCAGAACTTAATAAGTGACACATTTGAAATCTATACGTTCCCACAATTGGAAGAAAACTATTTGGTGGGAAAACAAAGTCAATTTGGGTATCATAGCCTGGGAAAACCACATCAACCAGAGGATGGGTTTCTAACGACTGAACCTTTTTCAGGACATCATTAGGTTCGGGAAAACGAGTATGAAGGTAATCTTGTAAAATTGTCGAGGCAGAGATATCAAGTCCTAAGTGAAGGGACTTTCTGAGAGTTAAAGGTAAGGCACTATGAAGGTGATAATCACCCCCAAACTTAGAGTTTTTAGTGTCTCTAGATAGACTAGTTACAATCTCCCTAATTTCTGGATCATTAGATTCTTGAAAATGGTCAATTGATTCTTCTAATTTATTATCAGGTAGTGCATCTTTACTCATCTTTACGAGTCTATGTTCTTCATTCAAGATTATTGTTTCTAAGTCGGTAGACTCTAAAACAGCATTTTCAGAATAAACCCGTTCCTCTAAACCACTATCGGCTTCGTAATCAAAAGGAAATACTACGTCGTCTAAAACGATGGTATTCCTAATCAAATCCTCGTCCTCTTGAATAGGTGAATAATCATAAAAATTATTTGGATTTGAAGTAGAAATAATATAATCACTATAAAGCTCAATTGGATTACTAGATTCCTGATCACTATGCCTACATATTTCAGATTCTTCATCACTACTATCCTCATCATCATAATAGTACGAAGATGATTGAACCTTATCTAAAGTAGTGTCTTTTATTCTAACCTCGTCCTCTAGATTGGGCAAATATTCACTATTGATATCAAGGGTAGAATTGGAAACACTATATTGGAAATTAAGACTATCTTGAGCAGTTCTGTTCTGGGCCTCGAATAAAAGCTTTTGAATCGACTCACATGACTTCATTATGGTATCGTGTATAGAAGGTTCACTCATGGGTGCATTTTGTTTATTCATTTCTAACACAAACCTATTTGTATTCTCAGTTAATTGTTTGAGAGACTCTTCTAGAGGAAGAACAGGTTCAGAAGGATCATAATAGGGACTAGTTTTCAATAGTTTGATTGTATCCTCTAGAGACGAAGAACTAGTACTATAATCTTCTTGCTCGTAAGACTGATGCATGTGTGGATAGTAATTGGGCTCACCATGGTATGACCCATATCCTTCCAAAGGATGGCGTTCCCAACCACTATTCCCAACATGGTCATAAAAAGGATGATGTCCATATTCAAATTCAGGTCGATACTCATTGTATTGGCTTCTATCATACCAGTTCGACATTCTTAATTGCAAGGGAATTCTACACAACCACAAACAAGGCCGACTCGACTCCACCAAAACAAACCTAAAGATTTCTAGCAAACAAAAAGCATGATGGCTCCACTTAGATTGTTTCTAGACCAGCTTCTATCTTTCGAAAGGGAATTCGTTGCAATTTGAGCACACCCCTATGGAATAAATCCGAGCTAATGTAAGTTGAATCGAGGCGAGGGAAGCTCAGTGGAGCTTTGATACCCAAGGCCTCACCGCTATCACAAGGCGGCGCAGTCACGCATTCAACTCACAGAAACCATCATGAACTTTGAAGTGTGCTTAAAGAGCAACCAATATTTTTCGAACGAGTTTCCTATTAAGCTCGTTACCCTATCTGTCTCGTTCTATTCCAAATTTTAAGCTTGGGTTCGCGTTAGGTTTCGTTTTCCTAAGGCGGGCAAGAAGGGAGCGGTGATGAAATCCGAACCCTTATCTTGTTTAGGCCAGGCCTTGCCCTTTACTAGGAAAATAAAGACAGTCTGGTCCTCAAACAATTATCACCTTAAGGCAGACAATAACCCGCTTGCAGGAGATTCGCGGGTGTTTCGATTGGACTTACCTCCCGTACCAGACGGGCGATGAACCGTTGTCGTCGACTCGGGCCACGACTCCTATGCCGTGTGCGAACCCGAGGGGCCGAGACGATATAGTAATCGTCGTCCTTCCCTGCACACAGTTTATATAATAATTTTTTTTTTATATAATAATACCCTTCCGTAGGGTTAAAAAAAAGAATAAAGTCCAATTGTCCAGAATAAATAAAAAAATTTACAGTTTTCCTCACACACTCTAAAAAAAAACAAATTTAAAAATTTAAAAATTAAATCCTAAAATTGTCCTTTTTTCTTCTCTTTTCGCTTTTCGCTTTAAGCTTTTTCCTCTCCAAGTCCTTAGTGCTCCACTTCGAACCTGTAAATCAAAGACAAAAAGACAAAGTAAAAAGGAACAAAAAATAAAGAAAATAAAAATAAATAAACATAAAAATTCTACCTAAGCACAAATCCGCGTCGGCGGCGCCATTTTGATAAGAGATTTTTCGTGGTTGTAGTAATGAAGTTCAAACTCTCGGACTTGTGAAGGATAATTTTTTAGAAAATAAATATATATACAAATATTGACAAATTGGTAGAGAGGTACTGGGACTAATGATTCGGCCAATTTTCATAACATAGGGCTCAATGATTTATTCTCAACAATAATCGCTCAAAACATAAATTATATGGACTCTTATTTTGCCAAAGTAGATTTTCAAAACATTAATTGTAAGTCCTAAGCATGATGTATCAAAACACCTAAGCCAAGCATACATCATCAAATTAAATAACAACCAATTAATTCAAATCATATTTCAATTTTAAATTAATGCAAAAGTCTTAAAAAGAATTAATGAAATTACCCCAAGTATGAAGTTTGGCCTCCTCCGTCGTCCCAGTGTTGGGTTTTAGCTCATCATAATAAAAATACTCTCAAAATAATTATTTATTGCTCAAAAAGTGGTTTACAAATGATGAAAAGGTGTAAAACAATTGAACAGAAAAATCGCAACAGAAATAACTGTTGCAAAGGCGCTGTTCAGCTGTTACAAGAAGAACGATAAATGATAACTGCTGTTGTACGACGAACTACGACCCACGAGTGTGCGTCTTAGACACTGTTGATAAACGACTACTTCTGCGAGTCCGTTCTTCGTGTTCTTCATCTTCATCAATGGCAGCAGCAGCAGCAGAGAGAAATCATGGTTCTCGATTCTGCAGCGTTCCTTCTCTCCTCCCAACTCTCGACAACCATTATAGTAGACCCAAAGATCATATTTATACTCAAAGACACGCTGAAATCCCTCGCCATAACTCCAAATAATTCGTCTTTACTCGGCAGTGAATAACATTATTTTTGAATATTTTCTTACCAGATTTAGAATTTCACACGTAAACTTGGATCCTGCACGCTCTAGTAAGGCTTATACATGCCTCATAAGTCATCCAACTCCTCCAAAACACTTCCATGCACAACCAAAACACACACAACACCGTGTACAGGTCGTGTTCACTCCGTGTAGCTCTGTTTTGAGCTCGAGAATCAAATCGATATTTCCAGCCAATTCCGATCAAATTCGACACCCAAACTATCTTCCTTAGGCTAAATCACATCTTTCTACCAAAATTAAGCCATTGAATCGACCTACCACTACTTCATTTCTTTGATCGAAAATTCTCCTGTGTGTGAACATTTTTCCCGCCAATTTTGAAAATTTGAATTGTTGAAGAAGGTGCCCCTTATCCTGGACTGGGGTGCGAATAACAGATGCCTTGGGGGTGACCTGGGGGTGCCCCTTAGTAATTAGGTTACCCCTTATCCAAACTTGGGAGTCCGAATAACACGTGCCCCTCCGGGTGCCAAAATCAACTTTTCGAGCCGAATTTTCTTAAAATATTTATTTCCAAAAAATACCTACAAATACATAAAATAACAAAATTAGTACAAAATCGAGTGCCAACAATATAGTATTGAGAACAAATTGGACACAAAAATGTGTCTATCAATAAGCCTCAAAAAAATACTCTTAAGCCTCGAAACTTTTCTGAGCTCCGATTGAACGAATGAAAGAACCGCAATGCCCCAACAGTAGTTGTTCACCTCATCAAGGGGGTCCAATAACTGGAGGTAATGAGCATTTACCGAGTGACCTGAAGTTTCGGGGAATAAAATGGTTCCTAGTTGATATAACAAATAAGCAGTCACATGGTGCTTAATCTTCTCCGGTGTCATCACCAACTTTCCTTGAGCAACCAAATCTTTCGTCCCTGAAAACTCATCAAACAAGCTTTTGAGATTGATCTTTTTCAACTTCTTATTGTACGCGCGATCTTCCTCAAACTCATTATACTCATCACCTTTCTTAGGCTCTTTTGCAACTCGTATAAACTCACATTGTTCCTTTGTATCGCTCCATCCTAGACACTTTTAGACCAACTTTTCAAGAAGTTCATAACTCATAGAGGGATCATAGCCATCTCGAACACTTGTTCTCGTAATTGGTAGGGATGTGATTCTAAAACAATCATCCGGAGTTATTGCCATCTCGCCAAACGGTAGATGAAAGGTATCCGTCTCTGGATAAGCCCTCTCGGCAAATGCAGAAACAGTGACAACATCAAATTTTTGGTGTGCATGTTATATCCCGTTCCATAGCACACAATCAAATACCTCCAAGTGGACCTCATCACACTCATTATCTATACTCCATATCTTGTTCTTTTGACCTTTCAAAACACGAACAACATTATTATGATCCTACAAAAACAACATCATATATTATATACTAATATATATAGAAAAATATAATATATGTCAAAATATAATAAAATGACTGAGAAATCTTGATGGTTAAGATTCAATACTTTTGTCGCAAAGATCTTGGCAGCCCATGAGTTTTGGTAGCCAAACAATACCGCCCCTCCATCTCTTGGAGTACCATAAGTTGGCTTCTTTGGCTTCAAACACAAATCGTCATTAGGAATGTATGCATATATAGCACAAGGCTTTTTAGGCGTCTTTCTAGGTTTTTTTTCCACTATTTCTACTTGTTCCTCTTCCTCTTCATCCGAGTCCTCCTCTGATTCGTCATCTTCATTATCTCCATCTTCCTCATCTTTTTCACCGTCATCATTGTCACCCTCATTTCCTCCTTCTTTAGCTGGCTCACCTTCTCCACCTTGATTATGTTCTTGACTTCCCATCTCTTCCACGATCTCTTCATTAACTTGTTGGATTACGTAGTCAACATTATCTCTATTGACACCATCTTGGATGACAACACCAGGTAATGGCCCACCTCCAAACTTGGCATTTTGGGTTCCACGCTTATCAGCACCTAAGTGTACTCTGCCTCGAGGAGTGGGAGTTCTCATATCTTCCACTAATCCTTGGTTGTATTTTTTGCCTTTCCCACTAATCAAGAAAATAAAAGATATTACCTTAACCGATAAATGATTGACTACATCAGATGTAACATAAGGGTTCTCGTAGTAAGGTTTGGTTAGTATCAAAAGTTCACGAAAATAGGCCAACTCTAAAAAAAAAGTGTTCCAGTGAAGAGTTCGGTTAGTCCAGTTTTTTTGCGAACAAACCGAACTCCACATATATGCAATTAGTATGGAGTTCGGTTTGTCAAGGTTTTTTGCGAACGAACCGAACTCCAGAAGTTTGCAATTAGTAAAGAGTTCGGTTTGTCAATGTTTTTCAAAAAAAAATTTTGTATTAGGGGTAGAGTTCGGTTACTTACTAGTTTTAACTTTCTTTGCGAACCCACCGAACCCAATGGACAAAGTTCGGTTAAATCTTAACTCAACATAGTGGGCAAAAAAGCAGAGTTCGGTTACAAAGTTTCAAAAAATAAATTTTGAGTAATAAAGGTGAAGTTCGGTTGCAAAACAGTTTTAATAATTTTTGCGAAGCAACCGAACTATGAGTTCGGTAGCCTAATTCTGAATTTCTTGGAACCGAACTGTTCTTCGTGTTCTTCCTTTCAGGAAGTTCGGTTAACAAACTATGTTTTTTTAGAAAATCGTCCTAACCGAACAAGGCACTATAACTTCCATTTGAACCCTATTTTGATGATTTCTATTCAATTGAAGCAATCAAAATCAAATTAAAAGTTATGGGTTTGTTGGAAAATACCTGCGGATTGGTCCCATGGCAGAATCAGGGTTCGGCTTGCGTCTTTCAAACTCGATGATGCCTCTAACTTCTGGTTCCACTTCTTCCTCAATTTGAACTTGTTTGTGATTTGCTAGATGTCCTAATGGGGGACCTGTTCCTGGGAGTCTTGGGGTTTTCTTTCGAAGAACCATTCTTATAGTCGATTGATTAATCGACGATGAAAATTTTATGAATCGACGATTAATCGATGAAGAAGATGTTGAAAGGAAGAAGAAGAGAAGAAAAAGAAAATTCTCCCAAAACTCGTTTGTGCGGCGGTAGGGTAGGTCTGATTTTGTGTTTTTATTAATAGATTAGATTAGGTTAAATTTGTATTTTGGTAGTTATTAGTTTAGTTGTAATCTTAATTAGGATTTGGGGGCAAATTAGTAATGTCTACACTTTAGGATATCCCTTATAAGTATAGGGTAGATGGCCTTATAAAACAACGGTCCCAAAAAAAAGGTTGGTCCCAAAAAAAAAGTGAAAACTACAGTGAGACCCATTCTCCCAGATTTTTCCACTGAGAAACCCACGGACAGAAAACTACATGCGCGCCCCCATTTTTGGGAAAAAAATTACTCCCAAACCCGTATTTTCTAAAAATTCTGCTTTTTAAATTTCCCCGTATCCCTTAAGTGTAAATCTGGTTTCTCGTAAGTAAAATTCTATTTTTATGTCAAACCATGAGTACGAGGGTTGGAGGCGAGATCTCATAAGGTATGGACAAGGTGTAATTTGAATCAATATGGGTTGTAATTGATGAAATCAAAGAATGGGTTTGAGCTCGTGGTTAAGAAATCAAAGAAGAAATTGAAGATGGGCATAGTTTCTACTACTGCTGATACTCGAGATTCAAGACATTGATAAACCTACGGTTGTTGAATCGAAGATGAGGTTGTAGCCATGAAGATGAAGCAGAAAGGGCATCTGCTGCTTTGGTGGGACGAAGAAGAAAATTGAGTTAGGGTTTCGTCAAAATTGGTTTTTGTTGATTATTGTTTGGCTTTCAATTGATCTGATAAGGAATCTATATTTTTGTTGTGTTTCAATTTAGGTTTTAGATTTGGAGGATTAGCAATTGAATAGAATCATAATCATTCTTCTCTCGTTATCTATGACGATTATTTTCCTCCTGATCGATTTCCTCTATCTTCTTAAGAACCTTTTTATGTACTTATCAATGTCCTGAAATGATAATCACAACCGCAACATCTACTATTCTGATATTCAATTTAGGAGTTGTCATGTACTAATTTCATAATTTTGTTTATAATTGATTTTTAAAAATTGGGTTCCATAAGATTAATTACTTGACATTTTTTTATTTCTTTTTCCTAATCTAGGGATAGGTTAAAATTGTGATTTCTTGAACAGTTCAGAAATCAGGTGCACCACCACCAAGGATTGTTGTAGTGCAACAATGTATACAAGAGACAAAGAGATTTTGATGGCTCTATGCGAATATGTGGTTCATTTTTCTTCTTCTGTGTATAGATTGTAGATTTTTTTTTGGTAGCCTATTTGTAATTTTCTCCCAAACTTTCTTCCCATTTATTAGTCGCCTATTGATATTTTATAGTTTGGTTAACAAGGCATGTAGACATTTCTTGTTTTTTGCATATTTGAATACCAAACAGGTACTGGAGCGGCATCAATGAAACTGAACTCAATGCTTACAGGCATTCAAAGTGGTCTTATAGAAAACAATCTAGGTTGGACTGTTGAGATGGATTAAGTTCTTGTTCTCCGTTTCCAATAACCTCGCCAAACTGGCTTATAAAAAACTCCAATCCACCTTGGATGTCAGGTACTCCATATTTAATTTTCTCACAAGCAGTTAATGTTTGAATTATCATTATCCAAATTATATTCAAATGTGGCAATTCCAAGCTAATAGGAGTGGAAGCATTGTACCAATAAAAACCATGTGCTGACCTTTCCAAACTTCGTTTGCGTACCTTGTGGAAGTAATTTTATTAGGTCCTCCTACAATTAAAGCTATACTACATTCACTTTGAGTGTTTGCAGGAGACCCTTGGAAGATGAGATGCTGTTGGTGTTGCGGAATGAAGCTTCTGATGCTTGTAATGCTCAAGTTACAAGCGATGCGGGTGGTTGCTGTCAAATTTGTTAGAGTGAATTTAAGAAGGACAAGAAGGATAGGTATTTGCCGGACATGGAATTGAAGACGAGCAAGAATCGGAAATTGGGTATCAATCCAATTTGGATTTGGTTGAGAACTGATGTGTTGTCATTGATTTGATGATGAAAGATAACAATGGTTACATAACTTGTTATAGATGCATAACTTTGTTATCCAAATGCATAATTTGTTATCTTTCATTGGTGGTGATGCAGTGTGCAAATGGTGTTGGTTGGATGTATTGCGTGCAGTATTGCGATAATGGAGGTGTGAATAGTGATGCTTAACAGGTTATGCATCTACAAAATTTGTTGCATAACTTGTTCTGCATTCTCGAAATTGGTTGCATAACAACGTTTTGCAGTTTTTTTTTTTTGCATAGCTTGTTATGCAGTTCAGAAAACGGTTGCATAACACGTTATGCAGGTACTTTTTTCTTAGTATTGAAACCAACAAAAAATAAGGCTGCATAACTTGTCATGCACCTACAATAATATCTACATAACATGTAATGCATCCGAAAATATGACTGCATAATGCATTATGCATCGAGAAAATTGCTGCACAATCTTTTATGCATCGAGAAAATAGATGCATAACCTGATATGCATCCGTAAATATGGGATGCATACTGCATTATGCATCAATTTTTTTATGGACGCACTAAAATCAACCAAAACAATGATTACATAACTTGTTATAGATGCACAACTTTGTTATCCAAATGCATAATTTGTTATGCAGTGGAGAAAATGGTTGCATAATTCGTTATGCGTTTGCAGAATGTGTTATGCATCATTTTTGGTGGCTGCATAATAGTTGTGTATCAAGTTTTCGAAAAATTTACCTAAAATGATGATCACCTCCGATTTTTTTCGTGAAAAACAAAAATTTGATATTGTTGTTTGTACTCGTTGCGTAGCTCTCTTAAAAAGATTTCCAACGATATAAAATTTGTAAAATTCCAAGGCGCGGATCTTTAGATATGTTATATCCAAGTTGCGTTGCCAATTATACCCCTGGTGCATAACCCGTCATGCGGATGCATAATCCGTCATGCAGACATTTTTAATAATTTCATATAATTATGGGTGTCACGGAAATAATTATGGGTGTCACGGTATCTAAAATTAATTGTGGGCCTAGCAATGAGAATATTATTTTTTTTGGGCCTGCGCCTAATTTTCCAAAAAAAAACGGTTCCAATTTAGACGAACTATGATTTTGGGAATACCAAAATCTTCCAAGGAATACTGAATGATGACAAAAAAAGGTTGTGAAATAGCAAAATCAGATAACCCCTTAACCCAATTTTTTTTAATGGCAAATCTGCCCTTTACGTATTAGTGTTAATAATCTTGATTAGTGATTAAATATTTTGTTTAGTGATTAAAATAATTTCCAGAATTATAAGAGTTGTTTAAATGAAAAATTTGAGGAAAAAAAAATCAAAGTTTTGGTTTGGTTAAGAAGGAGAGAAAGAGGAGGAGAAAGTGAGAAAATTCTAATTCTTGATTCAATGGAGGATGAGGAGGGTCATCATTCATCTAAAAAACCTAGGAAAATACATATCAACTACAACAATGATCCAGAAATGGCTGATTTCTTAGATTATGAGAATGATTTTACACAAACTTAAACACAAGCTCAAACTCAAACATAAACTCAAGATGATGATTTTTATGAGCCAAATCCAGATGATGAAGACATTGATGACGAACCCAATGCTTCTAATACACATGTACACTTATATCCTATACTTAATCTCACTTCTATAGCTCTCAATTATCAAAAGTTAGGTTTTTTGAATCATGGTTCGGCGAAACAGGTTGAGGTTCGGCTCACATATATGAGCCGAATCTACCATTTGATGAACGGTTCGGCTTACTGAATCTGTTTACTGCATGCGCCGAACCTATAATTTCCAATTCCAACCCTTTTGATTTACACTAGTTCGGCTTATATGAAAGTTTCATAGTAAGCCGAACAACATCCTGAATAGCCCGGAATAGAATCATTACTAATTCGGCTTATATATCCAAAATCGTATGTGTCGAACATAATTTTTTAATTTCTGGGTTGAAATATTGTTACTGGTTCGGCACATATGGAGAATATCGTATCAGCCGAAACCTCTTATGTTCAAGGTTCGGCACATAATATGATTATCGTCTGAGCCGAACATGAATTTGTTAATTTTTGGGTTAAAATATTGTTCGTGGTTCGGCACATATTGAGGATATCGTATAATACGAAACCTGTAAATGTTTATAGTTCGGCACATAATGTGATTATCGAATGCGCCGAACCTTGTTATTATATTCCCTTTCTAGTGTTTAACCTTGTGATATTCTTTGTAGATCGTGATTGGACCCATGGAAAATCAACCTGATCCAGTAGACATAATTCACGAGGATACCAAGGATCACTTCCAAAATGATTTGGTATGTAAGAACCTTTTGTTTACCTTAATATTGTCGGAATATTCCAAAGTTTTTCTTACAAATTACTTGTTTTGGAATGAACGTAGATATGTAAAACTAAACCAGAAGTTCTGGATTGGCTTGAGGAACACACGATGAAGATAAATTGTGTACTAGTTAAAGGACAACAAAGCCGATGGTATTGGTTTGAAATGATTTGTGAGCGTAGTGGAAACGGTGCTAGCAAGGTTAAAAAGGGTATTGTATACGTTGGGAAGACCGGGAGAAAGAATAGGACGAAGACGAAGAAAAGAAATTGCCCTTTCAAGATCGTTTTCAACCTCAAGAATAAGTCCATGAACAAAGAAGATCAATATTGAATAATGAATAAAGATATGGATTGTTGTCATAACCACCCACGTCCCAAAGACCTTCATGGACATGCGAAAGTAGCGCGACTCAAACCCGACGAGATGCTAGAAGTGGATAAAATGACACGAGCACGTTTTCCACCTTCTAGGATTCTTAGCAAATTGAAGGCGGACAACAATAATAACAAGTCGACTATGCAAACTATCTACAATGCAAGACAAAAGATTAGAAGACTCAATTTGCAAGGTAGGATGGTGATGCAACAAGTAATGTGGTTAGGGGTGAAGAATAACTACGCTTTCCAAAAGAAGTTGGATGACTTCGGTCAAGTCACACACCTATTCCTTGCCCACCCGGAATGCGCCCAATTGGCTCTATGCTTCCCACAAGTTATTATATTGGATTGCACGTACAAGACTAATAAATATGAGATGCCGTTGATGAACATTGTGGGGCATACTTCGACAAAGGCACCGTTCACCGTGGATTTTTGTTTCATGAAACACGAGAAGAAAGAGAGTTATGTTTGGGGGTTAGAACAATTGAAGTTAATCTTCCGGGAGGGTGCTCTTCCTAAAGTGTTCGTTTCCGATCAAGATTCATCGTTGATGTATGCTATTAAGAAGGTATTTCCGGATGCATTCAATTTTCTTTGTACATTTCACATATGGTGCAATGTGAGGAAAAAATGACAACCGATAATTCAACCACTTAAGTTTAAAGAATTAGAGAATATTGCTAAGCTACCGTTGGAGACACGAGTAAAGAAAAAGAAGGAATTCTTGAAAGCATATGAACATAATGAGATGTTGTGAGCTTCTTTCCAAGGCGAATGTGAAGCTTTGATATGGTCAATCACCGAGGATGTCTATGAAGAAAATTTTAAAATGCTTATTAAGCATTGGAAGACCGCCTACCCTGATGTCATTACTTACTTGGTCAAAGATGTGTTGGAACCTAATAAAGAAAGGTTTGTGAGTTGTTTCACAAATCGGCACAAACACTTCGACAACCAAGACACAAGTATGGTAGAGTCGGATCATTATTGGTTGAAGAAGAACCTTTTTGGTTGTGTTGACACTTTTGTCACGGTTTTTGATACAATTGATGAATATTTCAAAAGTGATGTTGTGAGAATTAAAACCGCGTTCGAGCATGACCTTATGTTTAGACACAAGAATTATGGTACTAATTGGCTACGGGAATTAACTTATAGAGTCTCCCATCTATGCATCGACTTGTTGATGAAAGAAGTGGATTTGATTAAGACATTAGGCGCCACCTTGGAGGAAGAGTGTGTTTGTACAATGAAGAAATCAATGGGACTTCCATGCCGCCACGACCTACTTCGGTACAAGGATGGTATCATACCATTTGAGGATATTGATCATTTTTGGAAACAATTAAGCTTCGATCTTCTCCCAACCTAAGACGATGAGGATGATCTAGATATATGGGACACGACAAATGGGAAAAAATTGGCGGAGATGTATAGGAATATGTCCCGACCTCAAAAGAAATTCTTATGGGACAACATGATGCCGGTCATGTATCCTTTCACCCAAGAAAATATTTTGGAACCGGAGAAGAGTGACCCGAAAGGTAGGAAGAGTAAGAAAATGAATAATTTTCAAACTAGACAAGCCAACAAGGAATTATTGGCTAATAAAAGGAATCCATCCGGCGTTGAGTACCATGATGCAAGGTTTGAAAATGCAAAGAAATAAATTGAGAAGTTGATGAAGGAGGAAGAAGTCAAAGTTCCAAAAAAACGAGGTCGTCCGAGTATTCAAAAATCGGAAACAAGTAACAAAGAGGTGAATGAAAATGATTGTCCGTCACAAGCTAAGGATAGTAAAGAGGATGTCAAGGGGAAGGCTAAGATGTATCCTTTACAAACTAAGATAAAGGAGAAAAGGACCGTACATGA
Source organism: Papaver somniferum (assembly GCF_003573695.1). Lineage (NCBI taxonomy): Eukaryota > Viridiplantae > Streptophyta > Magnoliopsida > Ranunculales > Papaveraceae > Papaver > Papaver somniferum. Next base: position 6,215,154 of record NW_020627707.1, read on the forward strand.
AATTGGTAGGATGAGAGGACCCAAAAGAGATAAGTCTGGTAAGTATATGAGGCCTATCAATTTTATATACGATAACTACTTGGAAGATCTATCGCCAATAATTCATGAGAATATTATAGCAATGGACGACGTGCAAGGCGATGGAAATTGTGGTTATTACGTCACGGCGGAACAACTTGGTCCTTTTATGGAAGGGAATAATCCGGTGCCCCCTGAAAATGAAGTGAACTATATTCGGCAACGATTGTTACAAACCCTACGTAAAAACAAAGAATTCTATAATACAATGATGAGAACAGGTCCAAGAAAAGATGCAGGGGTGGCAGCGGAGTACGTTGCATTCGAACGTCGTTTGCATGGGGATTTTATCATTACCGAAGAACATTGGATGTCAATGCCCATTTGTGGGTTTTTAATAGCGGAGACATTCAATTGCGTCGTACATTGTTTCGCATGGATGGGTAGTAGCTTTACTTACGCGCCTCCAACAAAACCTTGCAATGATGGTGTAAAGGATAGAAGACTTGTTCTTGGATTTGTTCAAAATTGTCATTTTATCGGCCTCAAACTTAGACCTAGTTGCCCATTACCACCCTTGATGAGTGCAGCCTTTTGGCCTAGATTTGAAAATAATTTTGCGATGGATTGGTATGCAAATTATGCGATGGAAATGGATCTTTGGAAATCTTTGCATGTGCAGCCTCCAAGTGGACAAGTAATTACGTTTTCAAGTGATGAAGATGTTAAGCAAGAGGTCAGTCAAGATGATGAGAATGAGGTCAGTGAAGATGATGAGAAAGAGGTCAGTGAAGAGGATGAGATTCGTTTAGGATCTCCATAAAAAATGTTTCATGGATTTATCCGTTTATTTTGTGTCTTTTGATTTTCGTGTAAGATGAGGATGATATTTTGACTAGAATTGCAGGTACATGTACCCATCAAAACGAAATACTTGAATGATTTACTTTTTAGTTATGAAACGTGTTGTTTTCTGCAAACTGGAACCATGAACACAGGCGAAGGTTCGACTTATCACATAACGAGTATTATAAGCCGAACCTGGCAAAAAAAAAACCAGAGTTTTTTTGTCAGGTTCGGCTTATAATAACAATTCACTGCAAGCCGAACCTGACAACAAAAAAATACCAGAGTTTTTTTGTCAGGTTCGGCTTATAATATTATTTCACTGCAAGCCGAACCTTAAAACTTTAAAAAACCAGAATTACTTTGCTAGGTTCGGCTTGTAGTATATTTTTAAAGAAAGCCGAACCTTTCATGATTCATGAACACAAGAATTATTATACCATTCCAAATAGACTTTTCAAATTCATAGAAATTGTGGATTACATCCTGCTACATAGGAGGCTTGCAATTAATTTCTAATATCCTAAACGGGTAATGAGAAACCTTCTAAGAATGTGGTAGTGATCTTTGTATTTGAAATTCTTTCCCTTCCATCGTCGCCATTCCTCTAGAGCTCGAACTTCAATCTCAGAGTTTGTTTCACCTTTGAGTCGATATCGACTCACAATCCGAACTAAATCTATGAAGTCTGTGACTTTTTTCTTAATACTTTTAATTCGGCAAAACAAGGACGCACTATCCCGGTTGTGAGGATTACCTGTTTCCGTGCTGAAGGCTTCATGAATTCTAACCAAGTAGTACATACTCATCAGACCATTTACTCGTCGTTCTTCACCCTTCTTTGGATAGTATGGTACATAATTGGTGCAAAGAGATAAATCTTCTTCTAGAGTAAACTTAGGAGTTGGGGGTGACATTTTTTGAGCATATGTGGTTAAGAATATGAAAAAACATGTAGGTATATGTAGAATACAGTTTTACAACGGCTATATCTTTCAAAAAAAGAGTCGTTCCTAGATTTTCGTGAAAAAAAGTAAAGGTTCGGCTTATAGAAATTTTAGAACATAAGCCGAACATATATAAGTAACGGCTATTTTTTTAAAAAATTTGAAAACTTTTACAGATTCGGCTCACCATATTGGTGAGATTTGAGTCGAACTATATACTGGACTACACCAATAATGATTTTTAAGGCTCGGCTTATAACTCAAATTATAGAAAAATCCGAACCTGAAGGACAAATGATTCGGCGCGTAACTAACATTAGAGGATAAGCCGAACTCTATAAATTCGGCGCATAACTCAAATTTCAAGATAAGCCGAACTTTATAAATTGCAGGTAGTAAGTAGCTAATTAACTGTTAAGCTATTCATTAAAACATGAAATTGAAGGTGTCCATAACCCAATCCCAGCACCATTAAAAACAAAGTTCAGCACCTAAAAGCAAAGGTGTTTGCAACACCATAAAAGTGTACTTAAAACTTAAGAAAAACATTAAAAGGAAGTTGGAAACATAAAAGGGCATTTAACCACGACCCCTCTTCTTAGTTGCACGACCACCTCTTCTTCCACCTTGGTCTTCATCTTCCGACGCATCATTACCGGGTTGGACGGTAGCACCACCTTGGCTTGTACCTTCACCAACTTGTCGAGACCTCTTAGTGGTAGGCCTTTGTTCGGGTTCCTCGGGTCCTTGTCCTTTGTTGATGATTGCATCCCACTTGTTGATGAGGTATTTTTGTTCTTCCACGGTCATTGGTGTTTTGCAACCAAGTTTGGCCTTCATTTTTTTCGAACTATGATTTTGGGCATACCAAAATCTTCCAAGGCATACTGAATGAAGACAAAAAAGGTTGTGAAGAATTCATGAATTTCAAACAACATTAATCGACGCAAAACTAATACAACCATACAAGCCGATCCTAAGCACATGCAAAAATTCTGAAATTCAAACAACATTTATTCGGCACAAAACTAATATTACCATGCAAGCCGATCCTACGCACATGCAAAATTTCTGAAATTCACAAAACATATTCGGCACAAAACTAACACCATCGAATAAGCCGATCCTAAATATAAGTCTCTGTGTCACTAAGTTCGGCTCAAAACGGATTTCAGATTTACGCCGAGCCGTTCATATGCACTTTCAGGGTTCAGTTTCAAGAACAGCTCGGCGCACATCTAAGATTTGTTTTGCGCCGAACTATACACTGTCACCGCCGCAGAAACATAATTTTGACGAATTAAATCCACCAAACCAATCTAAAACATCAAATACGAGATGGGTTTGCAGAACTAACCTTCTTATTCTCATTTCCGGAGTTGGTTCTTCTTCAATCTCTTTTTCCGGTTGATTTTGTGGTTGATTTTGAGTTTGTTCTTCACTCTCTAAAATGCTTGCCGACCTTGGTAATACAATGAGATGAGTGATACATATCAACTAACTTGAAAATGCTTAAGCCGGCATTTTCAAGCTTTCAAACCTTGTCGGCTCTAGTCTGATCGGCATTGTTAAATCATTCTTACGTGCCGGCTGTTTGTAGTCGGTAAGGTTTTATATGTCGATCTTGCCGACCTTGGTAATACATATCAACTAACTTTTGATGTTTTGTAGATTGTTGCATTGGTACAGATGACGGATCAGCCTCAAGCTCAGAAAATTAGGGGTCCCGATACTTCCGAACATTATGCTAATGATTTGGAATGGAAGGAAAAAGACGACGCGGTAAATTGGATTGTTGAGAAAGCCAAAGAGAAGATGTGAGTTCTAGTGAAAAACACCCAACAAAAATCTATGCGGTTTGAAATGGTATGCGAGTGTTATGGATCGCCGGACGAAAGTCACAAGAGAAAGGGTTATGTATATGATAAGAAGACGACTAGGGTGTACAAGACGAAGTCAAAGAAGTGTGGATGCCCATTCAAGATTATTTTTGGGAGGAACAAAGACACCGATGATATGTGGAGAATGACTAGAGTTGATTTTGGTTAGAATAACCATAAAGATCCAAAAAATCTTGTTGGGCATTGTCAAGTTGCCAAGTTGAAACCGCACGAGTTCGAACAAGTAAGAACAAGTTGGGGAATTAAACCAAGTAATCTCCTTAGTAAGTTCAAGAGGGATGACCCGCATAACCTTTCTTCATTGTCTACAATTTATGCGGCCGAGGCAACTATTAAAAGAATTGAATGGGATGGAAGAAAGGTGATGGAAGAATCACAATGGTTAATACACAAATACAACTACACGGTGAGACACCATGAGTCATCGGAAGGGAAGGTGGATCGTATTTTTCTTGCGCATCCCGATATGATTCAATTGGCGCGTTTCTTTTACCAAGTTTTGTTCATGGATTGTACTTATACGACGAATAGGTACAACATGCCTTTGTTGAACATTGTTGGACAAACCTCGGATAAGCAATCGTTCACGGTGGCATGGTGTTTTATGGATCGTGAGAAGGATGATAACTATATTTGGGCATTGAAAACTTTGAAGCTTCTCTACCACGAAGACGAGATTCCCGGGGTTATAGTCACCGACAATGAGCAAGCAATAATGAACGTCGTGAGGATAGTCTTTCCCAGTGCACAAAATTTACTTCACACATGGCATATACAATGTAATCTTAGAAAGAATTGTAGAAGTCATATCCAAAAACCGAAAGTAAAGAAAGGAACTAAGTGTGAAAAATAGGAAGATGAACGTCTTAGCAAACTAACTAAAGAGGAGAGAGAGAAGGAGAAAGAGAAAGAAGACGAAGAATGGAAAGAATGTGAGATTAAGTTTGGATTATTCATGAAAGCGTGGGATAAGGTGGTTTGGTCGATGAGTGTTGCAAGATATGAGATAAACTTGAAGGAGTTCGAGGATGATTGGGGGACTAATTACCCCAAAGTAGTGGAATATTGTAAGAAACAATGGTTGAGGCCACACAAAGAGAGGTTTGTGTATGCTTTTACTTACGAATATAAACATTTCAAACTTGAATCCACAAGTATGGTAGAGCAAGCTCATGGGAGACTAAAATGTCTACTTTTCACAAGTCAAAATGGGATTGTGACGGTGCAACATGCTATCCATGAGTACACTAATAATGATATCGACAAGATAAAAAAGCAATTCCAAGAAAGTAGCTTCCTTAAGTTGAAGGAGTTTAAGGAGGATGATTGGTTTTCTTGTTGATATACATATAAACGTCTCGCATTGGGCAATACGTTTTATGATGAAACATCTCGCTTTGTTTAAAAAGTATAATAAGCATGACGACCCGAGCACTCCTTGTAAGTGTAGGATAATGAAGTCTATCGGACTTCCATGTCGTCATATGCTTGGTAGGTATAAAACTCCCATTCCTCTTGATGATATCGATCCTTATTGGAAGCAATTATCTTTCAAACCGGCTCCAAGAGAAGTTCCCGATGAAGATTTTGGCGACATGGAACTTGGGAGAATAATCCTTGAAAAGTACCCCAAGTTGAATAGGTTGGACAAACAAACTATGAAGAAAAAGTTGATGCCGATTGTTTACCCTTTATGGAAGAACTTCAAGAATCGGCGAAACAAGATCCAACGGGTAGACCACCTACCACAAAGACGAGGGCGGAAGAAAGAGAACAAATTAATGAGTATTTGAGTACAAAATGCGATCAATTCGAAAGGGATCAAATTAAAGAGTATTTGAGTACAAAGTGCGATCAATCCGAAAGGGAAAAAATTAAAGAACATTTGAGTATAAAGTGCGATCCATCCGGACATGTTTATAACGAGGCGCAATACAAGGAGGAGCCGCCTAAAAAGAAAAGAGGTCGTCCGCGGAAAGAAACAACTACATCAACGGTTTCAAACTTGAAACCAAATAGCACTCCACTTCTTGAGAGCCAAGCAAGTGTGGAATTTGTTGGAAAGAAAAGGGGTCGGCCAAGGAAGGATTCAACTACACCAACGGTCTCAAACTTGAATCCAAATGGAACTCTACCTCTTGAGAGTCAAGTAAGCCAAGGAGATGTTGCAAATAAAAGAGGTCGTCCAAGGAAGGTAGTACAACCGGTGTTTCAAGAGTATCGCGTACAACTCCCTCCAATTATTCAAAAGTTCATTATTGGTACCGACGACGTCCCAAAAGATGGAAATTGTGGGTTTTACGTTGTCTCGCAACAATTGGGACACCTAAGTGGAGCGGTTGAGGAGAATCTCACCCAATGCCAATACATAAGAAAGAAGATGGCTGCCCGACTAGAAAACGACAAGGAGTTTCATATCTCAATGATGCTAGAAGGTTCCATGGAGGACAAAGAAGCAACTTTTAAAGATTTGCTAACTAGTGTTAAAGGCCCGGGGGAAATGCACCGGTCAAATGGGAGCATTGGATGAGAATGCCGGAGTGTGGCCATCTATTGGCGGATACGTGGAATTGCGTGGTATATTTTTTTAGTAAGGGACTATCTATAGCATTTGCACCGAAACATGCGGTTTGCGTGGAGCAACTCAAGTATAGAAGAATTGCCATGGCTTTGGTAGATAAAAATCATTTTATTGGTCTACAACTCAACAAGGAATTTCCTTTATCTCCTCTTTGTAGGTTTAGTTTTTGGGAGAAGTTCACAAACAACAAGAGCAAGGAATGGGTGAAACTTTATGAGGACAACATGCTCCTTTGAAATGTTTTAGATGAGTCTTGGGAATGTCCCATAGATTTGATTAAAGGAGGTTCAATAGATTTGAATGAACTCCCTCCAATAGATTTGAGTGATGAGTGATTATGATTAGGGAATAAGGAATCTTTTTGTGTAATGTAATTTGGAGTACTACACAAAACATTCGTACTTTTTGGAGTACTTTTGTAATCGCATGCGTGTTTTGTGTAATGTACTTTGGATTTCTACAAATGAATGAAATGGATGTGTGTTTTTTTTGTGTATACTCATTTGGTCGGCATTGTATTTATTACAAGACCCTGCCGAACGTCCCAGGGTCGGCATGGTTTTCTTTCGTCAGATTGCCGGCGACAATGCATGACAGCACAGGAAAAAGCTGTCTGGGATGGTCGGAAAGGTCTTGGTTTTGCCAGGTTGCCGGCTTTTATTCGGTCGGCATGGTTTATGAGGATAAACATGCCGGCTAAGAACTCCCTCAAAAAAAGTTGTTCCTGGATGTTATCTTCTATTATATCCGGCAAGGTGGATTAGGAGAACCCCGCCGACCGTATATACGCTGGCATCCTTTATGAGGATAATCATGCCGACCAGAAAAGAAAAAAAAGTTGTTCCTGGATGTTCTCTTCTATTATAGTCGACAGTGGTTTTTAGTATATCCCTGTTATCGGTTGTGTAACCGGCATGGTTTGTAAACAGATAAGTGTCGACTATTAAGCCGCCGGAAAGCTTTTAGTTTAGTACAATGCGGACTATACATCAGATACGCACCTTAAAATCTTAATTAGAGCATACAAACCTTAATTAAAGCATACAAACGTTAAAAACTTAACCCTGACACATTTGGGACGTAGATAATATCTTTTTCCGGTACACAATTTCTTAGGAGAGGTAATTAGCTTCATCTTACCGTCGCAACATGGATCTGTGCATGGTAGAAGGTTGATTTTAGAAACTTCATCTTCATAAGGAGTTAGGCGCTCATCTATCCAATAGAAAATCCCACAACAAGTGCATTTTGAAGCATACGACTGATATACACCTCCTATTGCAGCTTTCATGAGAAATTAGAATCCCTTACAACCTTCAATAGTGCACTTGCTTCTTTCAAAGGGACAATCTTTTGCAAAATGACCACTCAGTGTACAAAGACTACAAATATTTGGTTGTGTTGCACTTGAAACTTCCATTCTTTATGCAAGGTTGAAGATGAAGTTGAGAATGCTTTTATAATAACAACACACCTAATATCTTGATTTTGAAATTTATAGCCGTTGAGCATTCAATGGCTTGTACTTTTTACCTATAAAGTGCAACTAACATTTACGTCGGCAAGGTCTAGATTTCAAACCATGCCGACCACCACTCCCTGACAGCATTGTGGCATATAAAGCCTGGTATGGCCGGCAGGGTCGAGCTTACAAACCATGCCGACTTACTGCAACTCTAATGATATCTAAAACTGCACAAAAAGATTAAGTTCTAAAGCAACTGAAACCGAAAATTAACATAATTTTAACAAGTCTAAAACCAAAACCTAACAGTTCAAAACATAAGGTAATAGTTCAAACCACAATATAAGTTTCTAAACCAAGTGAAACATAATAAAGTTTAAGAATTTCATGGATCCTTCTTGTTGTTGTTATCTTCCTCCACATCAGTAGCTTCTTCACCATCACTAGCTTTTTCAGCAGCATCAGCTTTTGCTTTTCCCTTATCTGGACCTATGTAGTCACCGTCCTCATTGTAATAGGGGTTCACTCCAGAAAAGTCACATGTCCTGAAAAGTCCTTGGATTAACCTCCTCTTCTTCCTCCTCTGATGATGTGCATTCTTGATAGTTGAGGGGATTGCTAGGACTATCCATAAACCTTAAAAATTCTTCAGGATCTTCCTTACCCCTCATAAGTAACTTTCTTACAGGACAATTCTTTTCAGTTTCATCTTTAGGATCTTCTAAATTGGGATAAACTGCGTCAACAAATTGTAATAACTCTTCTGCATTGTTAACAAGACAAGGGGTATCTTCTATTTTTTCCTCTGGGAACCTAAACAATACACAAATAAGAGATATGAAAATTCTAAATATTGAAACATGGTTCTGGTAATACAGTCGGCAGGGTAGAGAATATATACATTTCCGACCAATACGTAGCCGGCATGGTAATAACCATTCACCAAGCTGACCAAAACACAGCCGGTAGGGTCTTATTCAATAAAGATGTCGGCTATAACTAATGAAAATCAAGTTTCTGTGACCTAAAGTCGGCATGGTACAAGTATGATACAATGCCGGCTAGATGTAAGCCGGCAGGGTTTATTAATATACCCTGCCGGCCCTGGTTATTGTTTAACAGTCGCCATGGCTACTGTGAAAAGTCGGCAGGTTATTCATCCTAATACCATGCCGGCTATTACAAAACAACAACCGTCGGCATGGTTTTAAACTATCGACCTTGCCGGCCAAAAACCCTGAAAATCATAATTTTCCATTTCTAACCTAATATAACAATCAAAAAACACTAAACAATAATGAGTTTGAGTTTAGATATCACTTACAGTCTTCTTTTCACCGGTGGAGGGTTTTTTTCAACATTCTCAGGGATTGGATTTTCGGGTTTGCTAGTTCCAACTTTTTCCTTACCTTTTCCCTCTGATTTGGATCTTCTCATGTTACTTGTTGAATGTCTCTTGCTACTGAATCGAACCATTTTTGGTAGAATATCAAAATTGAAAATTTTGGTTGATTTTTGGTTGATGGAATAAGATGAAGGAAGGAGAAGAGGAGAGGGATTAGAGAAGATAGATTTGAGGAAGATTAATCAGTTTTTAGTTTTTAAGTTTAGGATTTAATGTTAGGTTAATTAGTGCAGGGATAGTAAAGTAACTTCATCCTGTTTTGACCTCCTCTTAGTAAGGACACATGTCCATTTAAATTTGGGTATACCCCAATTAGTTTGAGTATACCCCAATCTCGCCAGGTTCTCAAATTGTTTACTCAATTGAATTTCCGACTTATTTATTTTTAGAAGACGAAAAATAATTTTATAAATGGTATCTAAAATATTATTGGATTAATTTTTTTATTTATCGTTATCCCTACCAAGTGAACTCTCTATCTATTTTTCGTTTGGTACTTTATTATGATTGGCCACATTGGGTATCAATTATTTACCACGTACCAAAATCTAAACTAGTACAAAACAAAATATTCCTAATCGTTTGATTGGTACCCAAGCAAATCGGGGGGGGGGGGGGGGGGGGGGGGGCCTCCGTAGAAGCTACGTACACTTTGATCATAGGCTCCTGGCCCGGCAAATGGATATTAACTTCAGCAGACGTTATCAAGTCATGATCCTGTTGCTCCTTATCAAGTCGAGCACATCTATATAATAAGAGAAACTAATTTGGATCCAGACACACAATTCTGTCTGTATCTCTCTCTCTCTCTCTCTCTCTCTCAACTCTAGCCGATTACATTTTTGTTCGTTGGTCATCGATTGGTGAAGCAAGATTTGTGGTAATTGTTTCTTGGTTTTTGTATATATAGAAGAAAATGTCATCGATTAATTCAGTGTTCTTCTCTGGAGGATCAAGTGCCGCAAACTCCTCAGGAAGTTCAATCACCCATCAGCAGCAGCTGGCTTTAGTATTTCTCTGTAATGACCAGCCACGCAAGAGTACCAAACTGAAAATGGTCCGATGCGGAACATCGTCACATGCTAGATCTTCCCATCCGGCAAACCATGATCATCAACGAAGTAAAAGTACAATTAGTACCATCGGGTCGAGAGATGGAAGAATATTGTTGGTGGATCCTAAGCCTAAGAAAGGACTTGTTTCTCAGTTCTTTGATGTTGTAGAGAAGTTGATAGTCAAGCTCATGCATGATTCTAGGCAACATAGTTGCAGCCAATACTTGGCAGGGCCTGGGATGTTCGCTCCGGTACATGGCGAAACTCCACCTCATCCAAATCTCCCTGTCAATGGATACCTTCCGGTAAGAAAGAATAATTATTCCACATACGTAAACATGCGAATTTCTGAGAACTACAAATATACATATAGATGTCATCTTTTTAATTGCTTTTTTTTCCAGGAAGGATTAAATGGAGAGTTTTTAATGGTTGGGCCAAATCCTAAGTTCATGCCTGTGGCTGGATATCACTGGCAAGTTGGCAAACTTCACTTCTCATACGGATAATTGGTCGAATTTTTGTGGTTGTGAGACAACACAATAATAGATTCAGCCATTGATTAGCTTGTTTTCATGAGATAATTGACTGCTAAAATTCAAAAACCAAATACAAACGAAAGCATTGTGCCATTTTGGTACGTAATGGTTGAAGTTGACCTGTGCTAATATTTGTTTATTTATTGCTCGCAGGTATGATGGAGATGGGTACGTGTCCCAATTCCTTCTTTCTTTATGGATTGTTTATACTATTATCTTCACTAAGACCGCATATGTATTTTAAAAGGTGTGTAGGATTCATTGACTCATTGACATGGTTATAATGACATAATTTTGATATTTTAGCTCGATAAAATTAAAGTTAATTTTTTTATGACATGTTTTTCTTATAAATCTCTACATTTCCACCAAAAATGAGAGCATTCTGAAATGTATAAGACCACCATCTACCATTTTGAATATCAACTGTTTAAGATTAACGCTTGAAATTAAAATTTGTAGAAATGCATTTTATTTCGCAAGTAAAATGTCTCCTACAGTCCTATTACAATGAACTAACACATGGGTTAGGTCCTGTAGGATCCGTTGACACTATATTGACATTTTAGATCGTAGTTTTGCTCTGAGGTCTAAATGAGATAATTTAGAAGCTGAAATTTTGACAGAACGGTGACTGTTGAGTTATATTCTAATTTATTTAATTGAGCCATAAGATTTGAATCCAACGTGGAGGTCTATTATTATTTTTTATTTTCTTAAAATCAACTAATTAGAGATATTCTGCATCTGAGTCCCAAACACATTCGTCCAAATGACAAGGTAGAACAAATGCGTGCATCGCAGGTAGTAGTGGTTTCCTGTTATCATGAGTTGTGCTATGCTGCAGAATTGTTCATGCTTTGCGTATTAAGGATGGAAAAGCAACATATGTTTCACGCTACGTAAGGACATCTCGTCTTAAACAAGAAGAATATTTCGGTGAAGCAAAATTTGTCAAGGTATTAAGGAATGCTTGTTGTTAGGGATTACGGTATGTTCGAGTCCCAAGGTCGTCAACTGTTTAAATTTTGAACTTTAATTTCCAAAATTTGCCACGATCTATGCGCCAAGTTTATTTATGTGTTTTATATTTTTGGAATATACCTCTAATTTGTTTCCCCACGATCTATGCGCCAAAGTTTATTTATGTGTTTTATGTTTTTGGAAAATACCTCTAATTTGTTTCCTCACGATTCATGCGCCAAAGTTTATTTATGTGTTTTATTTTTCCAGAAAATACCTTTAATTTGTTTCGGATTTTGTTATTTTGTGTTCTCATGCACAAGATAACAACCAATCATCTGCATGAGAAATTGAAAAAACAATAAGAAAATAGTGTTTCTTTGCATTGGAAAATGCAAACTTTCTTGGATTTTTTAAATTCTCTTTCTACAAATACATTCTCCAATGCAAATAAACACTATCTCTCTTACTATATTTTATTTGTTTTTTCAATTTTCCATGTCAATGATTGGCTCTTATCTTGCATGGGTGCACAAGATAACAAAAGAAGATAAGATTTATTTGCCTCCACATGAATGAATTATTACCACTTTTATTTTCAATCTTGGCTCTGGCTGCCACAATATCCATGTAAATTGTTGTTAACATATTCAAACATCAGTCCTGACTTAACCTGCTACAGGCCACTGTATCCATGTAAAGCATTGTTAAACCCATTCGAATATCCGTCACGACTTAACCTGCTACGGGCCTATGAGATTAAGCAGCACTTCATTTTTCGGCTCTACCATACATATCATACAACTATCACAATTTGTTATGTCATTTACAGGTTGGAGATCTTGAAAGACTATTTGGAGTGTTCATGGCCAGCATACATATTCTTCGATCAAAATTTGAAGTACTGGATGTTTCGTTTGGAAGTGGAACATGTAAGTGCTCGACTTTCCATTTAAGATACTTATTTATTGTTAAATGCAAAGGGTTTCGCGTATTGAAATTCTTTTGCAATTTAAAAAGTATTTGGAAGAAATTTCAAGATTAAGAAAAGAAGAAAAAATCTTTTGCATAAATAGGATAAATCTAAAAAGTATTTGGAAGAAATTTCAAGATTAAGAAAAGAAGAAAAAAAAAGCTTCATCTTTAAAACATCATAATGTTACCAAGTGAATGACTAGCATTCCCACTTTCCTCAGTTGTGTTCGCCTGCTCATAAAAACTCTATTGTTACGCTCTCTCCATCAAAACCAAGTTATAGTATATGGAACCAACTGCAAACTCTGCTCTAACCTTGTATTTAGCCCTGTCATCTTCCGTTCTTCAAATTTTTTTTTAGAGATCCTAACCCATGAATAAATTCCAAATTTGCGCCAGGTTAATGCAAAATGAAATTTCTAAACTGCAATTAAAGCTATTATGTTTTATTAGGCGTCCAACACACACCTTTTTGAAAATTGGGGGATGTGTGTTTTCATTACTTGGTTAAACTTGAAACTACTGAAACCATTGATTGAATTACCTATGTAAAGCTTAATCTTGTAGTTTGGTTAAATTTCTTGCATCCACGCTTTGGGTGAGTTTATCCATGACTTGTGCCAACAGGTAATACTAGTCTCACATATCACCATGGAAAACTTATGTTTTTGCTCCTTTTTTAGTCTTACCCTTCAGTACTTATGTGAAATATTGTAATATGTCTTTCGATTCTCTTATTTTTCATAGATCTGTCACCTGTTGTTGTCATACTGTTGATTTGTAGTTCATGAATCTTCAGTACATATATCGCATACTGATAGGAAGTGCTCCTTGTTATGTTTGATTCAGTAAGTATATGAAATACTGAAATAGATGCTCTTTGTTACGTTTGATTCAGTACTAGAATTGGATATGGAGATGATCTGGAGCTGCAGTTCAGAACTTATTGCAAGAAATGACAGATTTTGAATGATAGGAACAGGAGTTGTTGTTGGTTCAGATTTGCAAGCTTGTGAAATTGGTGGTGGTTTTGATGAAGTTAGAAATTGTTGTGATGTGTGTTTGATAGAATGTGTGCTGCAAATGGATTTAGAGGAACATAGAAGGTTGGGTTGCTGATGTAAACTGAAGATACAGATGAGATAGAGGAGGAATTGTAGGTGGTGATTACTGTGAACAAAATCAGTGGATGAGATGTTCGTCTCAATGGGTTTATGAAGATGGTAGTGTTGTTTAAACAGGGAAGAAGAACAAGTCTGTGTTGCAGCTGAATTGAAATGACAATGGTGTTGATGTAGCTGTTGCAGTTGTAGTTTAAGGTAAGAAGATTGTGATGCAGCAAGATAGAAGATGGAGCTGAAGGCAGTGGTGAATGGTTGACTGCAGAGGTGCTGGTGCTGCAATAAAGTAAAGTGAATTGAGGAGTACTCAGATTACTAAGTAGTGTAGCAAATATGTACTCAAATTTGTAAACAGTGTAGCAGTTATGTACTCAAATCTATGGTCCTTTATATGTTTTAATTAAATTTGGACCTCCAGATAAATAAAATCCCGATTTGGTAGAAGTATGTTATTTCGCACGTACTTAAACAGTTGGGTATATTAGTCATTTCCATGTTTTCAAATAACTTTGGACCTTAGAATAAGAGTAAAATCTAGTTGTACCCTGCTATAAATAACCTTCTGGGCTTAGGACCAAACAAGAAATTTTCCTTAGGTAAAACCAGACGACCAATAAGACAGTTTTTGCATTCTTGGAAACCCAACTGATATTCCTCCTCCGTAATATGGATAAAGACATGAGATCCATTAAAACAGGATTTTGCAAGCTTCTCACTGTTGATATCAAGGGTGTTGAATAACGAAACTTTGCTAGAATAAGGCACAAAAGTAGTCTTATTGATTTGAGACAAACCAGAATTATTAGGTTTGGTTAAAGAGTTGGCATTGTTTACACCATTGGAGGTGTTAACAAAAGGATTAGGAAGAGCTAAGAAATCCCAAGGACGATAAGTGGTTTCCTTGGGAGAAGTATCAGTTGAAGAAGAGGAAGGATTGGAAAAAGACGACGCCATGGAGAGAACCCTAGAATCGCCTAAAAGTATTTCCGGAAAAAACTGACATTTTCTCTCCCTCAAAAAATGATCGCCAAAAGTTTAAGTCATCCCGAGGGCCGGTGGATAGAATATTTAGCTGAGTAGATGGAGGGTTTTCTTTGTTGATTTTAGCATAGGGTTTTGCAAATGAGGAAGAGTTTTTTTTCTTTTGCCAATTAATGTAAGTTGTGCTGCAATTGTTATACTAAAGTTTTTTTTTTTTACATAGTTACGCTGCATCTCTCAGCATCTGCTCTGGATTTTGAATATGTGTATCTTAATAAGCTGCAATTATTTCAGATGATGTGCCAAATGACTTGGCTATCGTTAGAAGTTTCATAAGAAGATTCCTCTATTAACCTGAGCATGAGGGGAAATATGAATTTAATCATTGTTGCCTCACTTATTAGAAACAAACATTTATAGTGTCATTCATTCTTTGTCTCTTTTACAATCTTCCAGATGTTCTTAGAATTTTGGAAGATGGAGATATACAGACAGTTGGAATGTTAGATTATGACAAGCAATTGGAACATTCATTTTCTGCACATCCAAAGATCGATTCATTTACGGGTAAAAAAAGATCTTACATATAGATTGGATATCATTACATGAGTATAGCTACAAAATAATATCTCTTTCTATATAACATAAGTATTGTTAATGATGATTGAAGGTGAGATGTTTACATCTGGGTATGAACTCACACCACCTTACTGTACATATCGGATCATTTCTAAAGATGGTTTCATGCATGATCTCGTGCGAATAACATTTTCAGAGCCTACCATGATGCATGACTTTTCCATTACGGAAAATTTTGCAATATTTATGGATCTGCCTCTAAACTTTCGACCAACGGTATAATGTTGTAGTATTTTTGAACTATATATATATATATATGCATTTATTACTTCTATTTTACGGTGGTTTGTGTGTCTGCAATGTGGATTCCAAGGAAAACCTCGAGCTGGCACATTAATAAATATTCACAAATAAACCCGTTTTTTCACAAACATGATAAAATATTTCTAATCTGAAAATGAACTTCACTTATATTTCAGAATTTGGTGACACAAGAACAAATTTTCGCATTTGATACAACAAAGAAATCCCGCTTTGGTGTTCTTCCACGAT
Organism: Papaver somniferum; assembly: GCF_003573695.1. Classification (NCBI taxonomy): domain Eukaryota; kingdom Viridiplantae; phylum Streptophyta; class Magnoliopsida; order Ranunculales; family Papaveraceae; genus Papaver; species Papaver somniferum. Next base: position 6,231,082 of record NW_020627707.1, read on the forward strand.
ATTCAACGGATGAGATTCATATGAAATGGTTCGAACTTCCTAATTGTTTTATATTCCACAACGGTAAGTTGTATATTTACCTCATTTTTCTTATCAATTATTACACCAATATTTTGTTACAGAAAATGAGTTTTTAACATATCTTGTTGATCTTGGTTGGGAATTGATGTTAGGACCTATAGGTCACTAAGGATGTTTAATCGATTTATTTGAGTGAATAAAATAAAGGCACTTTTCGTCCCACATATATGGTAAACTAAGGAAGAACTTCACGATATAATAATACTCTTATATGGATCACAACCGATAAAATAATTAAGGATATGCAATATGAAAAGTAATGTACTGTATTTGTGTGCAATATGTTCTCTTTTACCAATTCAATAATTATATGCGTGCCTAAGCAAATAACCGCTTGAAAAATAATTAGTTTAGTTTTTTTTTCTTTTGGTATTTGGTCCGATGATTAGCCAATGCTTGGGAGGATGGAGACGAAGTAGTTTTGATTAACTGTCGCCTTAAGACAACAGATTTGATGAGCATAGTCAACTGGATTGCAAATCCTTTTGATTTCACAAGTGAACTGTAAGTTGTTTTTGAATTCATACGTATGAAACAATTGGTTCAGTGGGGTTTATCCAACAACTTTTCCGTTTCCAATCAGGTACGAGATGAGATTCAATATGAAAAATGGTTCTGCATCACAGAAAAAACTGTCACTACCTTCTGTCGATTTTCCCCGGGTTAATAACAATTACATCGGCAGGTAAGTTTCATCTTCTTTTATCTTGTCGATGTTATGTTTACAATAGTTCTTAATTTGGTTAATGCATGATTTATAATTCAAGAAACAAAGGTTTGTGTATGCAACTATAGTTGGAAAACGGACAGGGATTATTAAATTTGATTTGCATGTTGAACCATTTCTAGGAAGGAAAAAGTTTGAGGTAGGAGGAAATATTAAAGGTATATTTAACTTGGAACCTGGAAAGTTTTGCGGCGACACGGTTTTTATTTCTCGTGAGCCAGGAATAACATCTGAAGAAGATGATGGACACTTGATATTTTTCGTATGCGATGAGAACACTGGGTAACTTGTTTCAACATCTCTGATTTCTCATGCTTATTTGACGAAAATCCTTTTTCGGTGCTAGCCAAAGGTTGCATATAACCAATTGATGCTGACTAGGGATTAAATCAGACAATGACAATCAAAAATGTTTCTTGAAGTCTTCATCCTCGCCACATATGCCATTCGATGTCAATTGGCAAGTAGCATATACATGTATTTTTTGATATTCTGTCTTTAATCATGTTATTATATGGGGTTTGATTTTGCCATGAACTCTAATATACAACCATTTGAGTCTAATATATTGTGAATGCCAACAATATTAGGATGCATCAGTTCGTACCACATGGTTCACTTGGTCCAAATTTTACTTTTCAAAGATTTCATTTCATTTCGTATTAAATTTTTTGTTAATTACTAAGACCAAACTAAACTGGTGTTGAATTATTATTTTTTTGGTCTTTCTTTGATCAGCTAACAAAAATCAATATGTAAATTTGTGCAGAAAATCAGTAGTGAATGTAATTGATGCCAAAACAATGTCAGTTGATCCAATTGCTGTTGTTGAGCTACCCAAAAGAGTTCCCTTTGGATTCCATTCTTACTTCGCGATAGAGGTCAGTTTTTAATCAAATTTAAACCTTTAAATATGCATATTACTTTTACCACGGCTATTGCTTGCTTCAAGTGTTAATTTTGTGTTCCGTGAATTGGCTTGATCTTAAAAAAATAAAATTACTTTTTGTCTGGTTGTGTAAAATTTTCACGGGTTTAGTGCAGTTACTAGTACTATCTTTTCTTTAGCCTCTTCAAATTTGTAATTGAGTTTATCTGTGGAATTATGTACAGGAGCAACTCAAAGCACAAACAAAGTTTTGAACAACCAATTAAATGCTCTATATGCAGGAAAATATCAATCTATGAGTGTTTTGAACAACCAAATGTTCCAGAAGCGGGCACATATCAGTCGTATGAGCGGATTTGATGGTGATGAGTTTCAAACCCAGGTCATTGGTATCATCACCCAATAACTTTACCACTCTGCTACAGTGAAATCAGCAGCGAACATATCATTTGATGCCCCGTACTTTTTTCTTATGCAAAAATAATTTCGGGGATATATCTTAAGTTCTAATAAAATTTAATTATAATTCTTTATGAAGCGTCAAACTAAACTGTTATTTTCTTTTTTAGAATCATACTAGTGGTTTCATATTACTCTTCTGCATTTTCTTCGTAGGTAGCTTAGGTTCCATCATAAGATTTCCTTAAGTGTACTGCCTCAGCCAGGCCATAAAATTATGGATGATTCTATGTTAACCGGGATAAATTATGTGTTTATCATTGAGTGGATATCCAATGGATGATAGAGAATGATTCTATCATCTGGATTAGTAATGGTGGAGGTGGGTCCCACCTTCCCTCTCACACTGTGATAACCGTGGGATAAAGTCCCGGTGTACTATTCATTCTCGTAAAATTATTAAATAATATTGCTGTCATGCGTCAAAGTAAATTACAACCACAAATTAAAGCGTACTTTCTACATTTCTAATGGGGTGTACCAGTTTATTAGGAAGTGTACCAAATCCCCTATAAAATAAATTGGATTTTTTTTTTACATGAGATTTGGTACTATCCCCAATAAACTGATATACTCATTAGCAGTCATGGTACTTTTACCGCTTAAAATTATTGCTCACAGTATCTGCAATAGTGCCATGTGGACATATGTTATAAAATGGTTGTAACTGATTTTCAAAAAGATAAAATAAAAATTGCGGCTCGACGGGTCAATTTTTGTTTTATAAGCGTCTTGTTTTGCCGATGGATTGATTAACAACAAGTTTAATGTGTATTTGAGTAAGTTTTTTTATTATTATTATTTCACCGTTCACTTCGCATTCTCGTTCTCTTCAACATGGTATTAAGAACTCCTGGATTTGAGTGAGTTGAACTTGGTGATTGGTTATCCCCATGTTTTGAGCATTCTTTGCTTCAGTTTGTCATATTTCTTCCACTTCTCTTTGACTTGGACACTTAGATACTTGGAGTACTCCACTTCTAGATCCCTTGTAGCCATTTTCACTATTCTTGGGATAATTCACCTAATATAGGCAAATAAAAGAAAATAAGAGAATATGTAAGAATTATAGCTAAAACAAGTATGGAATGGACACTAAAATCATATAAATTATGCAGTTATCAAATTCCGCCACACTTGGCTTATTCCATTCCTCTAGGAAACTATCCTAAACAAATACTAAACTAAGTATATAACTCCCTTTCGTCGAGGAAACGGTTACACTTAGCATGTGCAACAAGGCTTTAAACCCTTAGGTGTCCCTAGTGGACGAGTTATACTCTCATGAGAGCTCAAAAGAGGTATATCCACAAACCATTCTCCAACTTCAAAGCGTTCCACAATCCCAAGCATCCAAGGAGCTATAAGGACATAAATTTTCTGCATGCTAGTAATAAGAAGTTAGAAGTACCAACGAACATATTCTCATTCTTAAATGTTGAGCAAGAAATAACCACACCATATCAAAGAATTCAGGTTTGCGAGCAACCAATATGCATTTCACCTTGACTTTTGTCTCCCCAAGAGGGTTTTATGATAATCGAACTCAATAAGACGACTTTTTTATGGGTTTCACATGTGTGCAGGCAGGAATGAAGAGGGAAATCTTACATATGTTGATTGGTGTGAACGTAACCTTCCGAAGTAATTTGTGGAGACCTCACAAACTCGTGGGAAATAAAAAAAATTCTTCTGATGATCTCTAAGAAAGGAAATCAACTACTATGCGAGAATGAGAATACTCACTCAGCTTGACATTCAATTGGCAATAATAATAACACCACTCTCACAACATCCAATGCAATCATCTTGGTCTTCAGATTTCGGTCTTCAACTGTTAATGATGAATCTTGAACTTCGTAGAACCTTCATAATTTGTAACATTTTTTCTCGAATTCCTTGTTGCTTGAAACTTCTATATATTTTTTTCTTTATCATGGCCTTATTGATGAAATAGCAACCTAACTACAAAATTCAAATGCAAATCTTTTTGTATATATATTTTTATTTTTTTAACAAAAGGCCTAGCATGGTGATGACTCTGCCCCTAGCAGTTTTTTTTTCCTTTCTTTTTTCTCATTTTTTTTGATGAAGAAACCAAAAAGATTGCAGCTACAGAAATAAGAAAATAATATTAACATGGCCATAAGAGAAGGACTTTACCACTTGGATCTTCACAACTTGTATTGTCTTCGCATCATAAACTTGAATAACTCTGATCTTTTTATCTTCTTCGTTTTTGTACTAAGTCTTCAACTTGGATATAAAATTCTGCTCATTGTATAATATCTTCACTATAGATATAGACTTTTTCTTTTCCTTGTACTGTTGCTTGTAAACCTTGAACATCTTCAACTTTCTTCATAGATTTTGGTGTCGCTCACTGTTGATGATAATGTATTTCTATGGACCTGTTGTTGTCGAAGGAATGGTGCTAACTGTAAATCAAACTCAAGAATGAGGCTTTCATCTTTAGACGTTACCCTCATGATTGACAAAAATTATCACTCAAGAGATCAAAAAAGTAGTGCTGAAATTAGAGTGAAGTTGGGTAGCTCACCATTCTAACCGGAATTAGCATACAGTGACACACACTATAAAATGACAAATTTAGTTAGCTATAGAGAATTGAAGGTCTGTGCCTCGCTTGATGTAAATATGGGTAGTCTCTGCTAATGATTGATCAACAACTCTAATACTAAATATCTTTCTGCACCTAATTTGCCACCGACGTGATTAAATATAATCTTTAACGCTCTAACAAGTAAGAAACCTGAACATTTTTTTCTAACACTTCTAAGTTCAGTTATTTCAGTCAGAAATTCCCTATGTAAACTTGGCTAGAAGTATGCTTGTGACTCTAAAATCTCTAAAAATTGGAGGTTTTATGCAAATATTTACAAAATTTTGAAAAATTGTATTCTAAAAGTGAAAACTCTATATGCAATATACTCCCCCACACTTAAACTTTACATTGTCCTCAATGTAATTGACTCATCCAAAGTAAACTAAGGTGGGGAATCAATATATGATATAAAAACCTAATAAAAACAAAAGACAGAAATAAAAAAACAAAACGATGAGTTGCCTCCCATATAACATCCTCGGCCCGACTTGACCAATTATGATACTCCTCCAGAGGGAGCAAACCTCTAAACTCTAGGGAACATACATCCACCTTGTCGCGTTGAACCTCACAAAATATTTTGTGCGTTTCCCCACCACCAAAGTAGGGATACTTTAAGTGGAAAGGAGACTAAGGTTCTAATTTAGTGCCTGCACAACTGAAGATAAAACAACTTCATTAGTAATGGACAAAAAAAAATATAAACAGAAGTACCAAATTGGACTTTCGATTTTCATATATAAAACTTGTCTCCACGAGATCTCCGCTGCGTCTTGGCCATTTCGGCGAGTTTGTCGATTAAATCTTGTCTTTGCGCGATTACGAGACTCGTCTCGTCCATGAACAGACTACATTGCTCGAGATTCCCCATGTTACAGACAAGGAATGCCCATAGTAATGCATGTGGTTGGAAAAATCCCGAGATTCACCACATTGGTTACATGGTAACTTAGGGATTCAGTGCACATGTTACCTAGTCGATAGACTTGATACCAAATACGTAAATTAGTTTAGTTGATGCTGCAAGTGCAAACCATGAGCAGAGCACAAGCCCAGATAGTAAATTTGACTTACTTCAGACAGACTTGACTGTTGACTCAATTAGTTTCCTACCCAAACTAACAAAATTCAGAAGCAAAATTCTCTTCTCTAAAATTATTTTCTTCTTCAGCAGAAGCTTTGGTTGTTCCATGATGGTTTCAAAGTCCGTAAGAATTACAGGCTCAGGTAACATTGATAACTTATCATCTTCATCCTCTCTATTCGAAGTTAATAATACTGATCTCTTCTTATATCAGATTCTACTGTATTCATAATGCCCCAAAAGTATCTAAATCGATCATGAACCAATCATCATCATCCTCATCTTTAACTATAGACCTAACTATGATTTTTTCATTCTTGATGCCAATAATGGTAGTTTTAACGATACCCCTTTTGGAACCCAAGGCTTTATGAATGAGTTGAATGACCCATTTTATCCGACAGAAATTGTACAATCTTGTAATACTCTTTTACTTTGTTGTAGCTCAGCTTCTTATAGTGACATTGGATTTCGAACTTATCATGTTTACAATCATTCTACGAAAGGTTATAGAATCATACCTCCACCCCTATATTGGGGAATTCAATGTTTGGATTTGGTACCAGTTTCGTTTTGTTGTGTTAGTTTAGCTTTCGATCCACTCAGATCACTTAATTGTAAGATTGTCTGCATTTGGAGAGTTGGGAGAGTGATGAATCATAATTATAAGATTGAGATTTACTCATCGGAAACAAATTCTTGGAGACTGTGGAGATACCTGTACTGTATTCATTTTTTCAGTGTTTATTGGAAAAATTGATTGAATTGGATTTCTACCGAAACTAGCCGTTTATTTTACTTCGATATTGATGGGAAGCCATTTTGTCTGATAAATAGTGATACCGAAATGAAATGCAGGTATGGGCTTATTAAGTATTTTGGAGAGTGCGTGGGTCATTGTATTTTATTTTGATGGATAAGAATCTGTCAAGCTGCTTTGATATCTTCGAGACGGAGGTTGATTACCAAGGTTGGAAGAAATTAAAGTACTCGGTAAATCTAAATAGGTTTGAAAATGATTATCCGTAGTATGATATGGCAGATTATGGAAATTTAATATGCTTTATCTTATGTGCTGATGAGGAAGTTGATGGAAGGGTCGAGGGTGTTTATACATGTATCCGACAACACTATATCTTATTGTCTTAAGAAAAAGATTTTCGTAGATGTTTATGATTATCCATCTGATGACTGAAAGGATTTCTGTTCTATAACATGGCAGGATGCTCATCCTTATATTGAATCACTTGCTAAGGTTTGAGTATCTCAATTGATCGACAAATGAGGTTCTGAATCTTGCTAGCTGAATCCCGCATCAAGGCTTCCTCTTTTTGTTTCTTATATCCTGTTCTTGTGGAAGGTTAAAATATAAGTCTTCATTGTTGGACCAGACGCATCCAGGTTTTTTCCTTAGTTCTCTTACATCTTTTTGTGAAGCATATAGCATGTTGTCACTTAACAGTGCGGTTGGCATAGAGAAACTTGGTTAAGGTTCGTTTAGGCAACTATTGTGAACTTTTATTGTTATGACTTTGGGGTAGTTCTGCAGTAGGTTGGGTGAACTTTTAGCTAATTTTTGCTCTTCGCTATGTATTGGTATCTTTTCCTTTTCCTGGTTCTTGTATATTTATCAGAAGCAACAATGATGCGTAGGTTGGATAGGTTTTGTCTATTCCTTAAGTCATGCTTTTTCAGCGACCCAGTCACCCTTTACTAAGTTGGGTCAGAGTGAGATTCCCAAGTAAGAGACTTCTCGGGCAGGGAGTACGATGCAGGAGCATCCTCCCCTCGCTGACTGGAATCGTCCCGATTTACTGGATCCCTTAGCCATGTAGTGAAGTGATAAATATGGCCTTTCCATCAGTCATGGCTTATTAGCTTCCTTCACCAGTATGCTTTTATCTGTGTTACTGTGTATGTTTAGTTGGAATTTTTTCCATGTAACTTGTAATCCTGTTTATATCCTCCGGCACTCTGCAGGTGCTTTTCTTCATCAAATTTTGTCTTTCAGCTCTTGGTGCACTTGTAAATTATAGTTGATAGAGTAACTCATGGTGGCTTCTATCATTGCTTTGGTTTTTCGTTTGTCGTCCATTTTATATCTAAGTTGATTTCTTTCTGACGCAGGCCCCTAAGGTTACTGAAGAGAATGCTATCAGTGTTTCCAAAAGTTGTCACTTGCTCATGGATTTTCTTTTCTTGTGAGTGCTCAGCTTATTTTCGTTTAGTGATGCTTTCCTAGAATTATCGTTTTCAACAATGCAGTAGTATATTGTGTTCTTTGTATATGTGACAGTTGGTAGTAGGATACAACTTCCACCGATAATTTACTGCCATATGTCTGGTTCGAGATCTAAAACAAGACGAGTATAAGCTAATAATATAAGGGAGCTTATTGTTTTACCCGTTCTCTTTTTGTAATCTAGCATCTCTGCAACTATCATTCTAATTCGTGTTTCATGTGTGTTGTTACTGGAGGAGGGTAATGTTGAGGCCAAGAGGAGATGCTGAAGAGGCAGGGCGTGATGCAGAAGTTTGCAACTACCATACTTTGCAAGGAGGATTTCCCAAATTTTATAGCAGGACGACCCCAGGTCGCTTAGGTAATATGGACCTAGCTCTCATCAAAAACCAACTTACTGAGGAAGCACCGACCGGATCTTAGAAAGATCAAAAGCCGAGAATATTCAGGTGATGAACTATTTTAACAATTTCTGCTTAGTAATATAAGATTTCCAAGGTGATTGCTTAGTAACATTAAATTTATAAGGTGAAAAAGTAGGTTTCTAACTTGATTAAAGATGTAGAAATTGAAGATGAACCCTTGCATTGATAGGAATTTTCTATTGAAATTGAAGCTTGTAAAACCAAAAATTAGTATCTGGATATTCCACAAAGCAAAATCTGTGAGGGGGTGGCTTCGAGATGGTTCAACCAGATCACGACCACACCCTCGACCTTGTCTCTGCCTGTCTCAGCCTCCCTTAACAATGACATAGTTGCCTTTTCATCAAACTTCCACCCAAGATTAAGACTGATATCAAGATTAGGATGATCTTCTGAGTCAGAGTACTGAGATTCTCAAGTTAGAGACTTCTCAGGTGGCGAGTTCGATGCAGGAGGATCCTCCCCTTGCTGACTAGAGTCTACTCGATTGACGGGATCCCTGGGCTATGTAATGAATCCTTAAATATGGCTTTTCCATCAGTCATGGCTTTTGAGTCCGACTTCACTTCCCCACTATGCTTTTATCTGTGTTTTGTTGAGTTAGAATTTTCTCCTAATCCTGTTGGTATACTCTGCAAGTGCTTTTCTTTTATCGGATATTGTCTTTGGGCTCTTGTGTAATTGTAACTTATAATACTTGATAAACTATGGTGGCTTTTATCATAGCTTTCTTTTGTCAAAATTTTTGTATCTAACTTGATTTCTTTCTGATGCAGATCCCTCAAGTTACTGAAGATAATGCATTGTTCCCAAAAGTTCTGACACTTGCTCATGCATTTTCTCTTCTTGTGAGTGCTCAGCTTATTTTCACTTAGTGATGCTTCCTAGAATCGTCGTTTTTAACAATGCAGTATATTGTGTTCTTTGCGGATGCAATAAATGGTCGTAAGATAAAACTTGCATTAATAATTACTGATATGTCTGGTTCACGAGTCTAAGATAATATGAGGGAGCTTATTGTTTTACCTTTCTAAATTGACTCTTAAAAGGGGTTTGGATGATTTTATCTCTCTTTCGTAATCTAGTATCTTTGCAACTACCATTCTAAATTTGTCTTTAATGTGCATTGTTACTGGAGGACGATAAGGTTGAGGCCCAAAAAGAGATGCTGAAGAGGGCAACTGATCAGTGGACCTGCTAGCAGGTACTGAGGTACATATTTCAAATTTTGTTGCAGAAGTCCGCTAGTGCCATGCTTTGCATTATGACAGGCTTTGCAAGTAATAGCTTCCAAATTTTATAGCAGAACCGCAGGTCACTTAAGTATAAATATATGGACTTAGCTCTCATCAATTGCCAACTTACAAAGGAAGCGCTGACGGGATCTTAGAAAGATCAAAAGCCAAGGTTATTCAGGTGATGAGGAACTATTTTAACAATACTTGCTTAGTAATATTAGATTTGTAAGGTGATAAAGTAGGTTTCTAACAATGAACATCGTAAGTTTTGTTGTTTTACAATGAAGAAATCGAAGATGTATAACCCTTGCATTAGTAGGAATTTTTTTTTCTATTGAAATTGAGCTTACAGAGATGTATGAGATCATTAACTAATAAAGAGAAAAAAAATTGTATACTCTGTCAGAATCACACTAATTGTAGTTGCTGCTATATTTGCATGATGAAAAGAAAACTTCTAAAACAAAATATTACAATGTCAATTCTGTGAGGGGGTGACTTTGACAAGGTTCGACGAGATGAAGACAATCCCTTTTCAGCAAAGGAGACAATGACATAGTTGCCTATTCATTAAGCTACCACCCAAGATTAAGACTAAGATCAAGATTAGGCTGATCTTTGCAACACGCCTCCCTAGCTTCATGCTTTTCAGTAATAGTTGTTGCGGCATCTTCCACAATTCTGTCTTCAATGATACAGTCTTCATCAATGATCAAGTCTTCAATAGTTGAAGACGACGATGACGAAGATGATGCAATAAGTACCTCTTTTCTTGCACACAAATTTTGTTTTAGTTTTTCCAAAGATTGTTTCACAGACTTTAACTTCTCCACAGAATCGAGTTCTTCATTGTCTATATTGTCCCACCAAAAGCTATCAATACTCCCATTCCCAACACCAGCCTTGTTTCTGCATTGTGTAGAATTCTTACTTCTATGAACATTCTCACTTTCTTGTTTCTTACCTTTCCTCTGTTCTTCAAGGAACCGTTGAACCATATTACAAACACCCACTGGAGAATTTGTAAAGGTGTAAGCCTTTCCACCAGGAGAGAATACGATTATGCAGACAATAATATCTGCAAATAACCTGCATAGTTCAGTAGCTTTACTCTTGATACCTTCTCTTCTTTTCGAAAAAGTTACCATTCTCTTTTGTGGATCAACAATCCTTTCTATCTCTATCTTCTTTTGACCCATGATTCTTCAAAAGTTTGTTGTAATTTCTGTAACAAAAAAGAAGTTAAGAACTGCAGAGATTCAGAGAGCGGTATAGCTAGTGCGATCGATTTAGCAAAGTTATAATTGAGTTTGAGAATACATGTACTACTCTACCTCTATTTATATGGATGATAACTTATCGGATACTCCTAAATCTAATCAGAAGTTTCCATTTTTATAAAACTCTTGCTTACCGTAATTACGTCGGTTTCCTAATTTTAATCTAATGCGGTGTTTTCTATTTTTAGGAAACCTTGTTTCTAAAAATTTGAATAAGTCGGTGCGTCTATGTTTTAGAGACGTTACCTTTTTGAAAATTGGATTTGGGCTGCACTTAGTGAAGGCCGGTCCGGTGGGATGGGTTCGTCCACAGGGTGGGTCCATGTTGGTCCTGTTTGAATTCTTTTATTTCCGCTCCTCCTTTTCTGAGTAACTAAAATATTTTAAATTGTTTGTTCGATTTGAATCAAAATTCTTCTCCAAAATATCAAATTATTTTGGATTCTAAAGTTTATTCGTTTATTTTCCTCGTGCAGAATCATCTTTGGAAATTTATTTTGTGTTAAGATTATATTTGAATAGTGTCTAATTTCATGGAATAAATTATCTTTTCGTGGAAATAACATGTTTCCACTTATTTAATAACAAACGTTATTTCATGAAATTCTGAGCCTAATCTATAAAAAAATGTGGTCTATAGTTTGTTTTAGTTTAATTTCATGAAATTTAGTATGATTCGATGCCTCTCCCTGGAAACTGTTTCTGAAACAATTCATAGAAAGTGTATTCGAAGGAATCAATATCTGGGGCGAGGTAAGGAAAGACTTCCTGCAAAATTCTGTGGAATTGAGTTTATGGTGGTTTTGTTTGCAAAATTCACAATTCTGAGGGACTTATAATTTCATGTGATTACAAATTCCAGGATTCATGTAAATCCCTCAAGAGTTTGGTAACTCAGTTAAAATTCCTATGGTGCATAGAATTCTCCTATTTTGAAGTTTATGTATTGTTTGGGATTATCTTTAAAATCTCTAAATCGTATATATATATATATATATATATATATATGGGATTTAGAGTTTTTTTCTTAAAAAAAAAAAAGTGGGTCCATAAATTCCTTAATAAGTTTCCCAGCAAATCTTAGGGGGAATGAGTCGAACTCCATATGGGGATTTACTGGAAAAGTAATTCCCGTAGGAAACGTGATTCCAGAAATTTGGATAACCAAACGTACCAAGAGAAACATAATTCCAACCTAAATACCACCTCTAAAATTCTAGATCCAAGCCCACCTTAATGCATATTTTAGACAATATTTTCTGTAGTCAGATGGGAGTGCAGTCAAAAATATACAATGGGATCTAATGAAAACAAACGAATACGAAAATCAGATGAAAATTGTTCTTGAAATTAACATGTATAACCTCTAAATAAATATTTCCAGGTCCAATGTAATCGACCGAATTCTAAAGTCTAACAAATTTGTCTTGAGATTGAATTTTGTAAATTACTTAGCATATCTAATAATTTATGTCAAACGAATTACAAGTCAGATTTTTGCCTGTGAATCAACTAATGTAAGATCTAAACATATCTCATTCATTTAAATGGGGATGATTCCAAAGGAAGAGAGTGAATCTTATCAAAATTGTATCGACTTTCAATTTGTTAATAATATGAAACAAAAATTAGGATTGATGAGAATGAATCGTATGAATTTTACTGAACCTCGACCCGATGAAAGTTCAATCGGTGTATAAAAATGAGAGTGAATTCAGATGATATGAACAAATGAATTTAAAGACAAACGATCGACCCAAATCAGGTGTTGATCGTTTGTTTTTTTTATTTTTCTGATATCTGCCTCGAGGTATGATTCGGCTTATATATCTGACTTAGGATTACTTGGGTCAAATCATTTTGTACCCGACTCATGGGAGCACATATCTTACCGGATTCAAATCTTTTTTATAACTCTATTATTTAATAATTTTAAATTCAGAGTCAGATTCAGACGAGTCATATTAGTTAGGAAAAAAAGTCAACTTACTCAAATACACATTAGACTTGTTGTTAAACAATGATGCAAAATAAAACGTTTATAAACAAAAATTGGCCCGTTGTAGCCACAATTTTTGTTTTATCTTTTTGAGAATCAGTTACCACCATCTCATAACATATGTCCTCATGGCACCAATGCAGATACTGAGAGCAATATTTTTAAGCGGGAGAAGTACCATGACAGCTAGTGGGTATTTCAGTTTACTGGGAAAGTACCAAATCCCGTATAAGACAAATTAATTTCGAATTTATTTTATGAGATATGGTACCCTCTATACTAAACTGGTACACCCCATTAGCAACATTAGGAACTACGTTTTATTTTATATTAGAGGATTGATCGGTCGAACTCACAAGTGTTGCTATATCAAGCTTGTTGTCAAAAATGTATCTTGATTTCTAGTCTACAATTAGTTAAGTCTCGGTATAGGATAGAGGTAGTTGAGAAACGAACCAGTAATCATTTGCATTATACCGTTTGAAGACGAAGATCAACCGAAGTTTTTGGAGAACTTCATCAATAAAAGGTAAGTGAAGACCGAACCACCTATTTCTCAAGTTATATTCACCTTCCTATCCTTGAGACGGTTGTTGCATAACTAATTGATACATGTGTATCTTCCTTTCCCTGGGAACTAGTGATCCTCAAGACGAATTGAGGATAAAATCCTATATTAGGAAGGATTCCTTGTTTAGGATAAATTCCTAGTTAGGGAAGAGTTTTATTTTAAGCAATACTCTTAGTTTAGGTAATATACCTAGAAAAGGATTTAGTCCTACAAAAGGAAATAGTTCCTAGAAGGTTTGGGAAACCAAACCGAAAGCTATAAATAGAGATGTTTATCTCATAGCTAAGACAACTAGTTAGTGGGTTTTTTATATAGACGCACACACAGAATATTAGGCACAGAAAACCTAGAAAAAGCTTGGAACAATACTTGTGCAAGCTTAGCAAACAGTTTAAGGTTAATCCACTGTTAGAGAAGATTGTGAACGTAACAAAGAGAGAATTGTAATCGTTTTCTTGTTCATAATCTAGAGAAGATATTTTCTTCGAAATTACTACTTGTGTTCTGTTTTCTAAGTTTTTCGTATATTATTATTCTGAATTCCGCCTTTATAGTAATAGTTGCCAAGGTACAGAGATCATTACGTATCAAGTTGGTGTCAGAGCGAGGTTAGTTTTTAGGGTAAATCCTTGTGGTTTATGGTTTTCACTAGATCTCTCTACATAAAGCTTGGTGAGGTACTTGAGAAGCTAGAAGAAGTTAAGACAACAAGGGGATCAAGGATGACAAAGTCATATGATGATCCTAAGGAAGGCGAACCACAAACTATGGAAGAAAAGGTGGCTACGCTGCAGACAGACATGAAGTCAATTCAAGTTACCCTTAAGGAACTGAGTGAATGTATTTGTTCTCATACACCTAAAAAGGAGACGAAGAAAAAGGTTACACATTCACCTGCAGCTTCGGAAAAAGATGATTCGGAAGAAGACGAGTCGGAAGAAGAAGAAGAGGAAGAAGATGAGGATGAACAGGAGGAAAGCGAGCTTCCTAAAGGTCCTACAACAACTAAACCACATGGTAAGAATCTGAAAATTGATTTTCGTGTTGATATTCCACTTTACGATGGGAGTGTCGATGTAGAAAAATTGGATGATTGGATTGAACGTCTAGAGACGTATTTCTCTTTCTTTGAATATGGTTCAAAGGAAAAGATAGCTTTCGCGGCATTGAAGCTACAAAAGCATGCTCTAACTTGGTGGAAAGCTTATCAAAGACAAAACCTAGGTAAGAGAGTATTGTCGTGGAAAAGATTCAAGGCAGTTGTAAGGAAACAGTTTTATCCGGTTGGCTACCTTGAGGAGAGATGGTTCCAGTGGTACAACTTGAAGCAGACTTACAACCAAACCGTGCAAGAATATACTTCGGAATTTCAGAATCAAGCTATGGTTTTGGATTTAGACTTGGAATATCATGCTATCTATATGAAGTATATTTCCGGGTTCCATGAGTATATGCGGAAGGAGTTGAAGATGTTTTTGGTGGATACTATCTCCAAAGCAAGCATAAAAGCTAATGCCATCGAAGGCAGGCTGAAGAAAACTGATGTTAAGGGAAACGTCAAGGAAAAGTCTGGAAGTTTCGTCGCTAAAGGAGATGAAAGGAGCAAAGAGAAAGGGAAGTATAACGACCAAGAAGGTTTAGTTTGTAAACATTGCAAACAAACAGGGCATGTTGTTGATAAGTGTTGGATGAAGTATCCTAATCTAAAACCAAAAGGGTTGCATAAGAAAGAAGCCATGATGGAAACACTAGTCACACAAGTTCCAAAAGAAGTCCAAGGACTAATAGTACCTAATCCAAAGCTCTCTCTAATGGCAGGTGGCGTAGAAGAGCTTACAAAAGACGATCCTAAGGAACGACTTCACGGTTAAGATGCAGGTTAAGACAACACTAATAGATGTTGTCATTGACCCGGGAAGTCAGAAGAATTTACTTTCACATTCTTTGGTACAGAAGTTGGGTTTGAAGACTTTCACACATCTGAAACACTATCCTTTGGGGTGGCTTCAAAAGGAAGGTGGTCTACAGGTTGCATAACAGTGCACGTTCAAGTTCGCTTTTGATGAGTCATACATTGACGAGGTTACATGCGATGTGGTTCCATTGGATGTTTGTCAAGTTGTACTTGGTAGTCCTTACTTGTGGGATCGAGATGCGGTTCTACACAGAAGGGAGCAGAAGTATACCTTTACCAAAGATGGGAAAACTTTTGTAATACGAGCTATTGACTCTCCTCTTGAGGGAGCGAGCTTGATTACAGCCACTCAGGCTAAGCAGTTGGTGAATGCTAGTACAAATTTTATTCTCCTTGTGATCAGTTCTCTTGACGAGAATCCGAGTAGAGTTTGTTTGGAAGTTCTAACCAAACAAAAAGAAGATGACCTAGGAAGGTTGAAGATGTTTGAACCACCATTACTAGATGATGATGGAGATGACAAGACGATCTTTCCACATGCGGAAGACTTGTGGTTTGATAGAGAAGAACCACTCGAGGAGTATTTCATTACGGAGCGAAGAGTGACTAAGACAAGACAAGAAGATAAAGACGCTTTTCTAATTGGAAGTCAAAGTCAAGTTCCCAGCAAGGAGAAATGGTTCAGCAGGGTGAAAGGAACTCATGAGTTCCGTAACCTACAAATATAACTTTCACATGAATTCAAGTTCTTGAGGGGGGGGGGGGGGGGCGCATGATACATGTGTATCTTCCTTTCCCTGGGAACTAGTGATCCTCAAGACGAATTGAGGATAGAATCCTATATTAGGAAGGATTCCTTGTTTAGGATAAATTCCTAGTTAGGGAATAGTTTTGTTTTAAGCAATACTCTTAGTATATATAATATACCTAGAAAAGGAATTAGTCCTACAAAAGGAAATAGTTCCTAGAAGGTTTGGGAAACCAAACCGAAAGCTATAAATAGAGATGTTTATCTCATAGCTAAGACAACTAGTTAGTGTGTTTTTGATATAGATGCACACACAGAATACTAGGCACAAAAAACCTAGAGAAAGCTTGAAACAATACTTGTGCAATCTTAGCAAACAGTTTAAGGTTAATCCACTGTTATAGAAGATTGTGAGCTTAACAAAGAGAGAATTGGAATCGTTTTCTTGTTCATAATCTAGAGAAGATATTTTCTTCGAAATTACTACTTGTGTTCTGTATTCTAAGTTTCTCGTCTATTATTATTCTGAATTCCTCCTTTATAGTAATAGCTATCAAGGTACAGAGATCATACGTATCACTAATTAGACTAGCTTGCATAGACAAGAATCTCGAGTCGAGAACTAATTATTTAGTTTAAGAATTTCTCGAAATATAATGACTAAGCTTAATGAATATTTGTTCTTACTTGAAAAATTTCGGTGGATAACAATTTATTGTTCGGAACCAAATATTGATTCAATTTTATCATTTGAAAATAGCCTGGAACAGTGATATGTGTGATTGATGTTATTCAGGAATGTTTCAAATTGATTTAGAGAAATATAAAACTACTATATTCGGAATATAAGACAGTGTTATCAGTCTTACAAACTGAGAAAACTGTTATATGTCTGAAGCTGTATTACATGTATTCATACACGTAGCGGAGTAGTTATATATCGACTTCCATATTTGTGTGATATGCATATTCGTACTTATATCATGGGAAAATCTGTTTGTTTCCTGATCCGGATAGGTATGTATATTTGTATACAAACCATCGTGGAACTGTGGTAAAGGAATCGGGTTAAAATAGTCAAACCGGTATGTGAGCCAAAACAGTTCTATGTTCTAGAACCAGTTTAGTCCCAAATCGGTACGCAAGCTGAATGTTCTGTGAACTCCGGAACTGACAAAGATCTTAAGTTTGCAAAACGGTACGTGAACTAAAAATTTTTGTAGACCCCAGAACTTTGAGTTGGTTCAAAGTTTGCAAATCGGTACGTGAACTGAAAAGTTATGTAGAGTCTGAAACTTGGTAATTGCATAAGTTTGCAAACCGGTTTATGAACTGAAAAGTTCTGTAGACTCCGGAACTCGGTAAATACATATAAGTTTGCAAACCGGTTTGTACTATGACTCAGCCGATTCACGAAGTAATTTGCATTTGATCATTTCTCTAGTTTGCAAATCGATCATGACTCAATTACGATTAAATTATTTCCATGAAGTAATTTGCATTTGATCATTTCTCTAGTTAACACTAGACTCATTTGATTACATGATTGTGACTCAATATTAATGTCTTAGTGAACATGAAAATGAGTGTTAAGCTTTTAAGTTCAAATCGGCTATTTTCGGCTAACGATGTTGAACATAGTCTTTATACACGGTTAGGTTACGGTTTACCTAACCATAGTGTATATCTTGTATATGTGATTAAGATTCAAAGCTTTCATCTAACAGTGGATATTGATTTAAAGCTATCTTAGCTTAAACCTAAAGCAACCTAGACTTTGAAGTCTATATAAGGGGAACTCTTGGCAACTATGATCTTTGAATCCTGACACTACTTTTTGGTGTGTCCTTGTTTTATCTAAATTCGTCCTGTCCAGAAATCCTTTTAGGGTTTAGCGACTACAAAGAATTCATTGGGATTCGTGAAGCCAAGTCCAGTTATCTTTTATTTTGATAACTCGAGTATCTTGATCTTGATTTTTTGTAGAGCTTGCTCCATCAATCAAGATAGATAGTAATCAACAAAGTTCCTTTGTATCATACTTTGTTGACTCCCCAAGTTTTATACTTGCGAGGTGAATAATAATCTAGGCTGCACTTCGGGTTGCATAAGTCCGTATTTTGAGGATAGCCAGACTTTTGTCTAAGTTGCTGTCGATTTCCATCATTTAGATCTATCGTTTGATATGATCATCCGTTTAGATTGTAAATCAAGAAATCAAATATAAGCTTAATCTGTGGGAGGAAGATTTGGTTTAAAGCCTTCAATTGAGTTGAAACAACTCTTAGTCGTGGGTGAGATCGTCTAAGGGAATCAATTGCGTAGATTCCTGCTGGGATTCAAGAGGCGTAAGGAGTGCGACTATACCTAAATCATTGGTAGACTTAGTTCAGGCTCAAGTGCATTCCAGACCGAAGTTAATTGGTAGTAGGCTAGTGTCTGTAACAGCTTAATACAGTTTGGTGTTCAATCTGGACTAGGTCCCGGGTTTTTTCTGCATTTGCGGTTTCCTTGTTAACAAAACTTATGGTGTATGTGTTATTTATTTTTGTGCATTATATTGTTTATCTTTATAATTGAAATATCACATATTGTGCATTAATCAATCAGAGTAGCTAGGTCCAACCTTGTTAGTTTGAAAAGACTTGATTGATTCTTGGACATTGGTCTTTGGTACCGTCCAAGAACTCACTTTGTAGTTAGGTTCATGGATTCAATTCTGTAAATTCTTTAACGACAGTCGAGAGAGGTATATAACTCTGGGCACTTTCCTTGATTGCGTGTTTACTCACGGAGTTGTGTTGAGTTTGTCCATACATATTGCCTAAGAAAAAGTTGGTGGTATATCTTGCTACCCCCGACACTTTCATTTTATTTTGTAGTTGTTATTTACTTTGACACATGGAAATAGTGTATATGTTTATCAATAATTTTACGAAAATTTATTAGTACATCGGGACTCCATCTCGTGGTTATCACCGTGTGAGAGCGACGTTGGGACCCACATCCACCGTTACCAATCCAGATGACCATTCTCTATTATCCATTAGATATCCATGCACCCGATGATCTACACGGAATTTATCCGGGTCGACGTTGAGTCATTCATAACTTTATGGCATGGCTGAGGTAGTACACGTGAAAGGAAATCTTATAGTGGAAGCTAATCTACCTACGGGGAAAAAAGCAGAAGAGTGGGAAACCACTAGCATTATTCTTAAAAAAAACTAATAGTTTAGTTCTAGGCTTCATAAAAAGTTCTAATTAATTTCATTACAAATTAAAATATATCCTCGAAAGTATTTTTAAGCAAGAAAAAATTAAGGGGCGTTATGATATGTCCGCTGTCGATGTACTATACTAGAGTGGTGAAGTTACTGGGTGATGATACCAATGATTTGGGTTCGAAACTCGTCAGCATCAAATCT
This sequence comes from Papaver somniferum, assembly GCF_003573695.1. Taxonomy (NCBI): domain Eukaryota; kingdom Viridiplantae; phylum Streptophyta; class Magnoliopsida; order Ranunculales; family Papaveraceae; genus Papaver; species Papaver somniferum. The sequence goes on from NW_020627707.1 coordinate 6,250,794, forward strand.
GCTCCCCGAATATACTCATAGATTGATATTTTTCCGCATCTGGAGCATTTGGTTGTTCAAAACACTCACATAGATTTATATTTGTCCGAACTTGGAGCATTTTATTGTTCAAAACTTTGTTTGTGCTTTGAATTGCTCATGTGCATAATTCCACATAGAAACTCAATTAAAACTTTGAAAAGGCTAAAGAAAAGATAGTACTAGTAACTGCGCTAAAGCCCGCGGAAACTTCACATAACCACATAATAGTAATTGAATTATTGTTAAGATTAACCCAATTCACGAAACACCAAATTATTTGGAAACCCAATGCTAAGAAGAAGGTAATATGTACACTAGCTAGCTTGGTCAGATAAAAAATTGAGTATCCTACCTACGGAACATGACTCTACCCAAAAGCTTAAACATTGAACAACTAACATGCAAAGTTTGAATAAATTTAGACCCGGCCCGCCTTGTCGCAAAACACTTGAAGCAAGCAATGGCTCTGGTAAAAAGTAATATGCAAATTCAAAGGTTTAAATTTGATTAAAAACTGACCTCTGTCGCGAAGAAAGAATGAAATCCGAAGGGTACTCTTTTGGGTAGTTCAACAACTGCAGCCGGATCCACTGACATTGTTTTGGCATCAATTACATTCACTACTTATTTTCTGCACCAATTTACATACTTATTTTTTGTTAGTTGATCAAAGAAAAATAATAAAATAAAATATATAATCAACACTAGTTTAGTTTGGTCCTAGTAATTAACAAAAAATTTAATACGAAATGAAATGAAATATTTGAGAAGAAAAATTTGGACCAAGTGAACCATGTAGTAAGAACTTATACATACTAATATTTTTGGCATTCACAATGTATCAGGCTCGAATGGTTGTATATTCGAGTTCATGGTAACAACCAAACCCCACATAATTACATGCTCAAAGATAAAATAACCAAAAATATATGTATATGCTACTTGCTAATTGATATAGAATGGCATATGGGGCGAGGCTGAGGACTTGAGGAAACACTTGTTGTTGTCATTATCATATTTAGTCTCTAATCAGGATCAATTGGTTATATGCAACCTTTGGCTAGTACTGAAAAAGGATCTTTTCAAATAAGCATGAGAAATTAGAAATAATGAACAAGTTACCTAGTGTTCTCATCGCATACGAGAATATTAAGTATCCATCATCTTCTTCAGATGTTACTCCTGACTCACGAGAAACAAAAACAGCTTCGCCGCAAAACTTTCCAGGTTCCAAGTTAAAGATACCTTTAATATTTCCTCCTACCTCAAACTTTTTCCTTCCTAGCAACGGCTCAGCATGCAAATCAAATTTAATAATCCCTGTCTGTTTTCCGGCTATAGTTGCATACACAAACCTTTATTTCCTGAATTACAGATTATGCATTAACAAAATCAGGAACTATTGATGTAAACATAACATCAACAACATAAAAACAAAATGAAAATTACTTGCCGATGTAATTTTTATTAATCCGGGGAAAATCGACAGAAGGTAGTGACATCTTTTTTTGTGATGCTAAACCGTTTTTCATATTGAATCTCATCTGATCTCATACCTGGTTGGAAAAAAAAAGTTGTTGGAAAAACTCCACTGAACAGATTGTTTCATACTTTATAATAAAAAGCGTCTTACAGTTCACTTGTGAAATCAAAAGGATTTGCAATCCAGTTGACTATGCTCATCGATTCTGTTCTCTCAAGGCGACAAGTAATCAGAACTACTTCTTCTCCGTCTTCCCAAGCATTGGCTAATCATTAGACAAAATATGAGAACAAAAAAAAAAAAAAATAAATAAAATAAAATAAGCTAATTACTTTTTCGTGTGAGTGGTTAGCTTAGGCCACACATGAATTATTGAAGTGATAAAAGGGAGGATATTGTGTAGAAACTTAGTACGTTAGTTGGTGAATATGGATCTTAAACCTTGTCATATTGGCCATGCTAATTTTATCGGTTGTGATACTCTATGTTCTTATTCGCATGGTTATCATGCGAGTGCCATGAAGATACTAGTATGTAAGGAAGTTCACCCTTGGTTTTTTTAACCAATAAAAACATGCGCGGACGACTCATAAATATTGGTGTGATAATTGATCAGAAAAATGAGGTAACTTTTTTGATCTATGGATTTCGTGCTCCAGATGTTAAAATAAATAAACATATGGCTTACCATTGTGAAATATAAAACAGTTAGGAAGTTCGAACCATCTCATATGAATCTCATCTGTTGAATATCGTGGAAGAACACCAAAACGAGCTTTCTTTGTTGTATTGAACACGAGAATGTCTTCTTTCGTCACCAAATTCTGACACACAAGTGAAGATTATTTGCAAAAAATAATTTTTTTTTATTATGTTATGTGAGAAAAATGGTTTATTTGTAAATTTTTATAGCATGTCAGCTCGGGGTTCCAGTGAACCACATTGTAGACACACAAAACCCTCGTAAAAATAATAGTAATGAATAAAAACACATATATAGCTCAAAACGACTACCAGCATTATACCTTTGGTCGAAAGTTTAGAGGCAGATCCATGAAAATTGCAAAATTTTCTGTAATGGCAAAGTCATGCATCATGGTAGGCTCTGACAATGTGATTGGCACGGGATCAAACATAGAACCATCTTTAGAAATGACCTGATATGTACAGTAAGGTGGTGTGAGATCATACCCAAATGTAAACATCTCGCCTTCAATCATCATTAATATTTATGTTAAATTAAATAAGAGATATTAGTTCATAATGATTTCCAAACTATATGTAAGATTATGATTTACCAGTAAATGAATCGATCTTCGGATGTGCAGTAAAGGAATGCTCCAATTGTTTGTCATAATCTAACATTCCAACTGTCTGCAGATCTCCATCTTCCAAAATTCTAAGAACATCTGGAAAATTGTAAAAATAAAAATAAAAATAAAAATGAATGATACTATAAATGATGGTCAGGAATAAATGAGGCATTGATGATTAAACTCATCTTTTCCTATATGCTAAGGTTAAGAGAGGAGTCTTCGTGTGAAACTTCTTACAATATCTAAGTCATTTGACACATAATCTGAAATAATTACATCATTAAGATACACATATTTCAAAGCAAGGGGTCGTGCTAAGAGTTGCAGCATAACTATGTATAAATAGTAGCATTAATATAACAATTGCAACACCACATAGACATATGTATAGATGAGTACATCAAAATTACTTACAAGGTTTATCCATTTCTCCAAGAGCCAAGAGTTTTCCATGGTGATATGTGAGACTAGTATTACCTGTTGACACAAGTCCAAAATGTGAACGTAAAAACTTTAACCAAACTAAAGATGATATGTTGATATAGGATTAAGCTTTACATAGATGATTCAATAAATGATTTAAATTATTTAGAGTTTGTTATCAAGTAATGAAAATGCACATCTCCCAATTTTTAAAAAGGTGTGTGTTGGACGCCTAATAGAACATAATAGTTTCAATGAAAATTTGGTATATATTCATGCCATAAGAGCTCTAAGCAATTTGAAGGAAGGAAGATGGCACTTGGCAGAGCTGAATGCAAAGCACAAAAGAGTTTGGTTGCTAGTTTCATACAGTATTGATTTGGTGCCGATAAAGATGATGTTTTAATTCTCATATGAAGTTTTTGTGGTTTGTAATGGATAAAAAACTTTAAATATGTGAGAAGCTCTTTTTATTCGTTTTTCAGCTTTATTTTTTCCATTTTTGTAAAAAAAATACATGAAACCCTTTTCATTGAATATTAAATGAGTATGTAAGATGGAAAGCGGAAGACCTACATGTTCCACTTCCAAATGAAACATCCGGTACTTCAAATTTGGATCGAAGAATATGTAAGCTGGCCATGAACACTCCAAATAATCCATCAAGATCTCCAACCTGTAAATGACATAACAAAGTGTATATGAGTGTTAATTGATATGTATAGCAATGGTATAACGGAAATATGAAGTGGTTCTTAACCCCAAAGGTCGATAGTACCGATGAGGTAGTAACTTATAAGCAACGAACTTATGAATTGGCTGAATAACATACACAACTAGTGTACTAGAGGTGACAAAGGAACGTTATGTACAAGTTTTCACCTCATCTACATCTAATCTATTATATTACGGATTTCAAATTTGGCATCCGCATCCAATCCAACATCCAATTGGTGCATGGATGGACAGATTGGATGCATCCAGTGGATTTGTTTTATAATTTGAGTTTATAATAGAGATATATAGGCAACAAGTTTATGGATGGTTTTGGAAATAAATATTTAACATTGGATTTGAGTGTAATGCTTTGAAGTTACTCAAAATTTGAAGAGGAAGAAAAACCGGACCCCTTTGAAATAAGATATTTTTGGTGTACTTTGGGGTTAAGTTGTATACTTATGCATACATTGATCTTGTATCATGTAAGCTCATCAAGTATAGTATGAAAGGAATATTTTATTTGGCAAGAAAAAAGAGGATACTAATAGGTCTGGATGTCCAACGAATCCTCAAAGTTGCATCCATACCAATCTGTAATTGGTTGGATTTTAAAAATCACATCCGCATTCAACCCATTAACGAACGGTCTGAACAATCAACCACAAAAATATGGTTAGCCTAGGAAAAATCCGCGGATATTGGGCTGATGCTCACCCCTAATGTTACAAGTAGGCAATGACAAGTAGAGCCAGGAACAAGATAATGGGTAATGATAACCCATTCATGGGGAGGCAAAGAATATTTTTCTTAAAACAAAATTAGAAGTAGTATTTTTTACATATATATATCATAAAATATGGTGGGAATTAAATGCTTGACCCTCTCCTCACTCTCTTACTCAAATGGCTTTTGATTTAAAATTCATTAAAAAAAATTAGCGCACCTTGTTCAAATGACCCATAAGAAAGAAGGAGGGTCATATGAATAAAGGATGTCATTAAACAAAAAACTATATTTGCAGAAATAATCATATGTGTAAAAATATAATAAAAATGAATATAAACTTTATCTTGTAGGGGTATAATCTTCAAACCAACTTATATATCATATCTCACGGATCATATATCTGAATTTAACAAATTTTGTATATTTGGAAAACTTTTTCAAAGACATATATAAAGAGCGTAAATACGAATATCAAAATTTTGTTTTTCCAAGAATTTTTTATTCTCTTAATGATTTTTTTTAATTCTTCATATTTTATAGTGTGCAGCTATTATCCACAATTTTTCTAGTGTGTAAATACTATCCATAATATTCATTTTTTGTGTGCAGCAAATATCGGTGTGCAATTATTATCCACAATGTCAGTTAACCTTCTTTCTTTTTTTCTTAATGAAATTTAACCTTCATTAATTATTTGTATTATAGTATGTACATCATTATAGGACCTAAAAAACAAAAACTCTCTTTTGATTTTTTGTACTCCCTTTGATTTCATAATTTGTGCAACATATATACACAAGTAGATATCTGCAGAAAATATGCACAATCAATCAAATCAAAAAAATGACCTTAGAAAATGATTATTTAAGAATTAATAGTTCGTATCAGGACTCGTCATTGACTATCAAGTCAAGTTGTGGACCAAAAAAGTTATAATTTTGTGTAACTTTATTACTTTATTAATCTAAATTATTACCTTATTAATTTTATAAATTATAATAATTCCTAGAGTTATTCTAACAACAGATTCTTCTTTCCTATTAAAAAAAATAAAAAATTCTAACAAAAATTAGAGACATGACAGTGTCAAAGACTAGGTGATTCATGGTGGTGATGAATCATGATTCAAATTGAGACGAATGAAATACAAGGAACAACATTGGGATTTGGTATTCAAACTGGTTGATTTTTCATGTTGTGTATTGTTTGCATTTTTTCACAGTAAGCATCCGCATTATTATGATTCGGACATCTATGGTTTGTGGTTAACCACCGGGCATACCATAATGTAAGACCTGAACAACCAACAATACTAACCTTAAGAAATTTTGCGGCACCAAAATATTCCTCCTGTTTAAGGCGAGATTTCCTCACATAACGGGAAACATATGTTGCTTTTCCATCTTTAATACGCAAAGCATGAACCATTCTGCAGCATTTGTCGCATCTACGATTTAAATTTCTTGACTGTTGGTTTTTGTAAGTTTGTTGTGTAAAGCCATTTTGTCTCTGGGTCCCAAAATTATTTGTCTGTCGATGGCTTTGGGTTGCAGCCATACAAGTAAAATTTGCTTGTCAGAGATGACGGACTTGTGGATTGAACGGCAAAATTGTAAACAAACTGGAACCAGATTCTTAGTTGATCAAGGGGTTGACTAGTCAATACTCAGTCTAACAGATCAAACAATCAGTCAAGACTCAAGAGCCCCAAAGGCCAAAGCTATGAACGGACTGCGGAGTACGGACACAAATGTGACCCAAGAAAATGCCACCGTTTTTTCCAGAGTTTATTAAATGCCACAACCGTTAGTTTTTCCGTCAGGACCCACACACTTGGTCTTTTTCGCTGACTCGGTCAAAAGAATCTTTCGTGATTTACATATTTACCCTTGAAAACCCTATTATACTAGTCATGGGTTCACCGTCTTTATCACCGGTAAACAAAAAAAAGAAAATAATAACAGGAGGAAATGTGTTGCTTCCGTGAATCATTTTTCAGAGTCTACAATGGGTATTTGCCAGGGTCTATCAAGAGCTTTTATATCTCGACTTCCAGGCTGAAATGAGTTCGAAATGCTGAGCAGTTGATGGAGTTTGAAGACCAATTAAACCAGTGAAGATAATGGTCTTGTTGGTTGATAATTTGGACTGGATTTGGAGATTTATGATTGTTGAATAATTTCTGAACTATGGGTTTGTTGTGAATTGAATTTGCAGGTGTTTCAGTGAGTTTAGAAGCGCTAGAAATTTCAATGTTACACCAAGATGATAATGGCACATTAGGTGTTCGATAAAAGTCCTAAATGGATTTTTCTTCACCTCTTCAAGCTCAGTTTCTACCAGTTGAGCCTGTGTACAAGGGATGTTGCTGAAAGTTGTTGAATAGAAGATGAGTTCAACTCGGATTCGAGTTTTGAGTGATTTTGGGGATGAAATTAATATCGAATTGAATTTTAGGGTTCAGTGAAGAACATCTTCAAGGAAAGGAAGTTGATGAGAACAAGGGATAAGAAGACACTCCTGCTACTGCCATTGATGGTACTTGAGGAAATGATGTTGCTGTTGATATTATAGATGAACTGAAGATAGGTTTGAGCTGGAATTGCAGGTGTGTTTTGCAGTGGTAGTTGCAACAGAATTGAAGGTGGTTTGTGCTTGGTTAATGTCACAGGAGCTGCAGGGAGTTGCTGTAGGCTCTTGAGATGAAGCAAGAGAAAATGACTGCGATGGTTGGTGATGAATTGCCATGGAACTGAAGTGTTGCTACAGAGTTCCATGGGTATTTGGTGACTTAGATGAATGCTAGGACAGGTGACATGACAGTGTTGATGCTGGAGAGTTTTACTGGTGGATGTTGCAGGTGCAGTGAACCCAAGAACAAGGAGGAATCGGTGATGGATTACGGATGGGTATGATGCTGTTGAACTGGACATGGCGAGACTGCAAGCGAGATGAGTAACAGATTTGCTGGTAATGAAATTGAATTGGCACTGGAAATGGTATGAGGAGATGTATGTTTATGATATGAAATGGTGCAGCTGGTATTGTTGCCGCTGCAGTTTGGTGGTAGTTCTGATGTGTTCGCAGGCAGAGATTGTTGGAAATGAAGAAAGGAGGTTAAGCTGGTCGTGGTCCTGGTGAAGCTGAGTATGCCAGATTACAGGGTGATGGCTGGAGTAAATGGAGTTGAGATGTTTAAGCAGAGATAGAGCTGTGACAGATTTGAGGGTGTATATGTCTTTTACTAAGCTGGATAAATGCCACCTATGCACTAACTGATGGCAACAGTTTTTTTGGATGGAAAAGGTCAAACGTGTGGCATTAAATAAACTCTGAAAAAAACGGTGGCATTTTCTTTAACTGCAAATTGGAAGTGTGGCACTTTATTAAAATCCCCAAGGGTATAAAAATTTACCGACTCAAATACAAATAGCTCAACGTTCTACATCATAGCTTTTACTAGCCGTACCTCCAATTTGGCTTCCATTAATTATTGAGGAGGACCATTAACCTAATTATTGAGAGGACCATTAGCCTTTTAGCCTTTTAACGTTTTACAGAAATCATAGCTTCTACTAGCCTGCACCTCCAATTTATCTTCAGCTAATTATTGAGGAGGACCATTAATCTATTAACCTTTTTGAAGCCTGGCCAAATTGCGGTATACCGAGACTAATTGGGGTATATCTATTTTGTTCCCATCCAAGATAGTGTGTTAAGAGGTGTCTGAAAGATGTTAAAAGACCAAATTACCCTTGCTATCAATACCCTGCCGACTGAAACTTGGTTTTGAAAATTTTCAAAACCAATTCACCCTGTGAGGTTCATGTGTGATGAAATCGAAAATCGGAACAAAACTTTAAAAAAAATAAAAAAATAAAAATAAAAAGTGGCTACGGGATTTGAGATTGGGTACAAAATCATACCCAATCTCAAATCCCAATCACGTATGATCCCGCATTTTTATAAAAGTCGGCAAGGTGTTTTTTTGGTGATCTTGCCGACTAGTATCAGTTGGCAGGGTATTTTTTTTGTCGACCTTGCAGACTATTCAACTCTGAAATTAACATTTATAGGATCGGCACGGTAATCATCATTATACCTTGTCGACTATAGTTTAGTCGGCAGGTTATGAAATTAATACCCGACTAATCATGTATTTATAACACTTTTCTCTGTATGTCAACAATCCTATAGTCGGTAAGGTGTTTTTTGTCGAGCTTGCCGACTATGAAATAGTCGACAAAGTATTTATTTCATAATATGCCGACTAAACTATAGTCAACAAGGTATTAATTTAAAATACATGGTAGGGGTATTACGATTCCCCCAATATATTGGATTTTTTAAGGCGGTTGTTTTAGAAAAAAATAATAATAATAAAAGGTTATAACTTCTAAATTGTTCTCGTTTGTGCCTCACAGCAAAAATGGGATCTAAAGTGTCAGTATAGTGTCAGGCGATAGGAGACATGTTTATCACGTTCAGGAAGGACTTTCAACATTTTACCTACGAAACAAAATGCACTCCTACTTTTAGCTGTGGTTGGTTGTTCTTTACCAAGAAAACAAAATGTACTACTTCGCACTTTCGCAGTACTGGCGCTCTTTCTAAAAACGGAAAATAATAGTATATAAGGGATAGATACACGTACCCATCTCCATCATACCTGCACGCAAGAAGTAAACAGATATTAGGACACATCAACTTCAACCATTACAGCAGTGCTTTCGCTTTTATTTGGTTTTTGAATCTTAGCAATCAATAATTTCGTGAAAACAGTCTAGTCTATGGTTGTAAATTTGTAATCTACTGTTACGTTGATTCACAACCACAAAAGCTCGACTAATTATTTGAGTTTTGTCTAACTTGCCAGTGATATCCAGCCACAGGCATGAACTTAGGGTTTGGACCAACCATCAAAAACTCTCCATTTAATCCATCCTGTAAAAAGAGGAGTTAAAAGACATGTATATGTATAGTTCTCAGAAATTTGTATATACGTACGTAGACGTATACTGCATGTTTACGTGTGTGTGGAATGGTTATTCTTTCTTACCGGAAGGTATCCATTGACAGGGAGATTTGGATGAGGAGGAGTTTCTTCATGCGCCGGAGCGAAAATCCCAGGCCCGGCCAAGTATTGGCGCTCGGCTGTTTATCATGCATGAACTTGACTATCAACTTCTCGACAACATCAAAGAACTGAGAAGCAAGTCCTTTCTTAGGCTTAGGCTCCACCAACAAAATTCTTCCTTCTCTTGACCCGCCAGTACTAATTGCACTTGTACTTTGTTGATGATGGTTTGCCGGATGGGAGGATTTAGCATGTGACCATCTTCCGCATCGGACCATTTTCAGTTCGGTACTCCTGCGTGGCCGGTCATTACAGAGAAATACTAAAGCCAACCGCTGATGGGTCGTTGAACTTTCGTAGGAGTTTATGGTGCTGGATCTTGCAGAAAAGAACATTGAATCAATCGCTGACATTTTCTTTTAAATATACTGGTTTAAACATGCAAAACCAAGAACCAGTCACTGCAAACAAATCTTGCTTCGACGATCGATGACCAACGAACAAAAATGTAATTAGCTAGAGTTGAGAGAGAGAGAGAGAGAGCGAGAGAGAGAGAGAGAGAGAGTTGTGCGCCTGGATTAACAATCGATTCTCTTATTATATAGACGTGCTTGACTTGATAAGGGTCAACAGGATCGTGACTTTGATAACACCGTTTTCAAATTTATTAGTCTACAGATTTTTTACTACTTGAGGAAAAAACTGTGCATAGATGTTCAACAAGTGTGTTCCTTATAGAACATTTGTGGTTCCTACATCCACAAATGAAAGATATGGTAATAAATGCATGGCAACAATCAAGTGAGGCTGACTTGGCTAACACTCTAAGGCGGGACATGGAAAGCACGGTACCAGCACTATAATTATGACACAAACAGACTTTTGATCATCTCCCAACACTTCTAAAGGAGGCTGAATTTCAAATTCAGCTAGTGCAATCAAAATGTGCATCAACTACAGGTAAGAAGCTACTTTGTTGGTTGCAACATGAGGAGGATACACGGAACTCACACTTGATGCTTCAACACTGCCGTGATACATACTGAAACAAAGATCGACGATTGACTGGCTAAATAATGGAGATATGAACATCACCTTTTTCCATACAAAGGCAACAGTCAACAGGAGGGTAAATCATATACATCAACTGTAACATCCTGTATTTTTATCATGGTGCATGCTCAAAGATGCGCCATGAACCGAGATGAAGCTTCATCCAGAGCTTCCGTTGCGTGGTAAATAGAACATTGGCTTAGACCAAAATGGCACATTGTGTTGGCATATTGGTTAAAGGCCAATAACGCGCAAAAGTGGCACATTATATTGGGCATATTGGCTAAAGGCCAATATGGCGCAAAGAGGTGCAAGCTACAAGCTACAGTGGCCTAGAGCCAATCATATCACATTACCATGTCATTGTCCTACGACCTCCTTGAGCAAATCTAGTGTTAACGTAGCACATTACCATGTCATTGCCCTAAGTCCAATATCACATCACTGTGTTGCATTAGGCCGGAGCAGGCTGACTTAGGAAATGTTCATCCATCATGGCCGAACATTTGAATTGGCTTATGGGCCAGAACTGAATGTACATCCATCATGGTCGGTTATTCAGAAATACATGGCAACGGCCATGAATAGTGAAGCAAGCACCTCAAAAATGGTACTTGGTAAATGTCATTTTCCTCCCCTAATCTAAGTTGTAAAAATGTCCTGAAGACATATATAGGGAGGGGTAGTTGGTTGAAGGTGCATATGCGGACTATGCGCCAAGTAAGCTTCATAGCGTAGCCGAAAGAACATAAATGATGCTTAGACCTCATTTATAGTTGTGTAGCCTTGCCAATTGAGCATATTAAGCATGGGAATTATTATTCCATGTGGCGGACTCAGTAATGCGCAACATTTGTGCATTTTGACGGAACGACCTGCACGGACTAGGCTATTACCATTATTACTTGGTCACGTCCTTGCAAACGAGTTGGCTTAAGTTGCTTTTCCCTTCGAGGATGAACTACGGTCAGTGTTTGATCCCTTTACAGAAGGGAAGGGTACGTAGGCAGCCGCAATGAGTTGCAGCATTGCTGGTCCAGCACATTGTCGCTCATATCATCTAATTGAGAGATGATTGTGGCATATTGGCCTCTCATATCATCTGGCTCAGTATTGCGATGCAAGTGATGATTGTGGTCAAACTTGATGAGGAAAGTTGCATGCCATTCACTGGATGCTCAGACTGCCTATCAAGCTACACGGAATTTGCATATGTATTAATGGCGCATTGAGCATGGCCAGGAAATTAAGCTACAACAATATGCAAGTTAAAGGGGCTTACATAAGCCTAAAAAAAGTATGGCATGAGCCTGATTGATGCACCTTTGGCACGAGCAATACAAGTACATGCTTTCAGTAATGTCTAAGTTATCTGAAGAGGGGGAATTAGTCCTGCAATGGCCTATGCGTAAATTCAAGGCATGTACTAAGCCTAGAAAGGACCCAAAGGCCAGTGATGCATGTAAAATTCATCGTCCACATCCTTTATGGCTTTAAACCCTTCGCAGAACGAGGGTAAGTCGGAACGGTGTGGAAGTTAAGTTAGCTGCATCATGCTCCACGAGCATGCTTGCAAGGGAAAATGGACGTGCATTTGCCTAGTTTTAAGGTCCGGTTAGTAGCATCAGAGTGGCACAAAGGGAAGTTATGACCTACTCCCCCAGGTGCGATAGGCGAAATTTTCCGGTCCGTCACATCAACTCATGGATGGAAATATCACTTGGGTAGACAGACGATCAAGGGAAAATTGCAAGCTTGCTGGTACAACACTTTCAACATCAATATGTTATAGCACCAACAACAATAAATATGGATCTAATTACTGGCATGCAACCTAGACTGACTGAAAATCAATGCAGAGCTTTCACTGCAACACCAACACCAGAAAAAATATATAAATCTCTCTGTGGCATTGGATCGAAGAAAGCTCCGGGACCGGATGGATATATAAGTAAGTTCTTTAATGTTGATTGGGACACGACAAACACACAATTTATAGAATTGGTTCACAACTTCTTTGAGAATGTGGAGTTAGACTCACATTTCAACCGTACCAATATAACCTTACTGCCAAAATCCGAACACCCATTTAAACCAAGTGATTTTCGACCAATTGGATTATGTAACGTAGTCTACAAGATTATATCAAAATTATTAGTTGATAGACTAAGACCAATCCTACAATTTATTATCAGTCCTTACTAGAGTGCGTTTGTACCTAATCTAGCCATCCATGACAATATAACCAGTGCAACTGAAATATTCCACCATATCAGAACATCTCCACCAACCCAAAAACCAACAATTTCCCTCAAGTTGGACATCTAGAAAGAATATGACAGTATTAATTGGCGATTTATTAGCCAAACTCTGTGCACCCTTGGATTCCCAACAAAATTCATTGAATATGTTATGTTATGCATAACATTTGTTACATACTCGGTCAATGTTAACGACACCCTCCATGGTTGTATGCAACCATAAGGTAACTCATACATGGTGACCCCTTGTCACCGTATGTGTTCATTATGTGTTCAAAAGCTAAAGGTCATATGCATCTCAAAAAACACGACACCAATTTTACATCTTATGTATGCTGATGACTCATTGCATGCTCGGCGGATCAATATACGTGTGAGAACCTACGAAATATCCTAAACTCCTACTCATAATTAGTTGTCCAAGCAATTAACAAACAAAAATCTATTCTCATTCACCACCCAAACACACCACCACATATCAAATCATGGCTAGCTCACAATTTCCAAATCCAAACTTCACATAACTCACCAACCTATTTAGGATTTAAATTCAAACAAGGTAAAGATTCTTCATCAATATTTGCTCAGCTGTTACAGAGACTGGAAAGGAAAGTTAAGGGATGAATGGACAAATGCATCAATCAGGATGGTAGATGGATACTAATTAATACGTCATTAATACCGATGGAATATCACATCTTGATGGCACGATTACTACCATCTTATGTGCACAACAAAATGGATAAGATAGCGAGAAATTTATTCTGGGGCCATGAAAAAAACATAAAAAAAAGTTACACGTCGTTGGACGTGCTAAACTCAACTTGCTAGTAAGTCAGGAGGGCCTTGGAATTCGGGATTACAAGAAATACAACTTGGATCTACTAGGAAATGAGTATGGAAAATTCATGCACAACCAACAACAATATGCAACAGAATGTACAATACCAAATATCTCCCTCAAGGGTCTATTTTGAACGCAACACACAAACCAAGGAACTCAACAAGCGCAACTTGGAAAAATCTAAACAAGGTGGATGGGTTTATGCAGGAACATTATGTTGTACAGATTGAAGATGACAACACCACATTCATAAAAGACAAATGGATTCCGACGCATGCTAACATAACAACTCCAGAAGATTGGGAGAAAATCTGGTTAGTACACTCATTGAACCGCATTCTTTTACTTGGAAACATGATTGTTGAACCAACTCTTCACACCGCCCATTTCTTATGTGATTAGAAGCATACACATCCAAAACCCTCCAAACCATGATTGCAAAGTTTGGCCACTTTCAAAGACTTGACACTATACTGTCAAAAGTACGTGGGTATGAAACTCTAATCAAATAGATACAAAGTGATCAACCAAATTTTGCAGGAGGGTCTGTAACCCAGTCATCCAATCCAACAAATCAAGAAAATACTTTTCAGTCCAAAAGGATACGGTAAGTGGATTTCCGCCCAAAAATCATACTTTTTTTTTGTGGAAAGTCAATCACAAAGGTTTACCAAGTTTTGAGACATTACATGTCAGAAACATCATCAACAACGGCTTATGCCCAATCTGTAATGTAGATACAAAATCAGTTCAACATTGTTTGTTTGAATGCAATGATGCACGAGAAACTTGGAATCTCATAGAGGTACATCTTGAATCCAATAGAAATGATAATAGGAATAACATGTATGACAAATTGACAATACCACCACATTCACTTCCAAATTTAATTGGACAAACATCAAGTATACAACATGAACAATCATTCCCAACACCACATAAGAAGGATACAACGACAAACTGAAACAACAAGAATCCATGTGCCAAATAATTTCAAAGAGTACACCCTCTTTGCACAAGATATAGATACCTTCGCATTATGTTGCTTCATTATTTGGAATATCTGGTTGTCTAGAAATGTAAGGGTGTATGAAAAAGCAGGGTTCTAACAACCACACCCAATATTACGTTCGATAATCTGTATGGACAACTCCAATACAATTCCAAGAGAATCAACTAGATAGTTAGACTCAATCACGGAAAAGTATCCAAGAGTTATATCTCAATTTCTCAAATCAATCTGCAATCGAACAAATAGAAATTTGTGAGCCGGATCAATATGAGAAATAACTTGGATGGTATCAAAGACCAATATCCAAGCGTCAATCAATTTCAATCAACAACTTAAGGTTAGATTTACCAATTGATTGAACTACGCACAACCTGTGATATTTCAATTATATAGAAAATATAATGCGGAAAAGAAATAACACAGACACCAGAAGTTTTGTTAACGGGGAAACCGCAAATGCAGAAAAACCCCGGGACCTAGTCCATATTTTAACACCACACTGTATTAAGACACTACAGACTATAGCCTACTACAAGTTAACTTCGTAATGGAATGTAGTTAAGCCCTAACCAATCTCATACTGATTAAGGTACAGTCGCGTTCCTTACGCCTATGAATCCCAGCGGGACTCTACGCACTTGATTCCCTTAGTTGATCTCACCCACAACTAAGAGTTGCTATGACCCAAAGTCGAAGACTTGATAAACAAATCTGTCTCCCACAGAAAATTCTATTTTAATAGGTAAATTTGTCTCTCATAGAAATACCTACGAATTTTTGTTCTGTCTTTTGATAAATCAAGGTGAACAGGAACCAATTGATAATCCGGTCTTATATTCCCAAATAACAGCCTAGAAATATCAATCACCTCACAATAACTTAACTATATGGTAGTAGAACAAGTTATTGTGGAATCACAAAGAATGAGACTAACAGCTTTGTGACTAATTTTTATATCTTGCATATTGGAGATAAATCTCGAGCAAATCTTAGAAAAGATAGTACTCAATACGATAGAACAAAGTAAGATCATAACACGCAACTATAGAGAAAATAGTTGGGTCTGGCTTCAGAAATCCAGTGAAGTCTTTCAGTCGTTAACCTATAATAGTTTTAGGAAAAACCTAGGTTAAAGGAGAATCGACTCTAGCCGCAACTACTATCACACAGGAGGTGTGGGGATTAGGTTTCACAGTTGCTAGAGTTCTCCCTTATATAGTCTTCAAATCAGGATTTGATAACTTTGGAACAAAGAAATCAATATTCACCGTTAGATAAAACCTGATTCAAGATTCAAGCTAATATTTTTCCACCGTTAGATGGTCTTTATCTTGTAACACACAAATGAAATATACCTTCATTTAGATATGGGTAACCGTACCTAAATGTGTATATTGAGTTGGCTCAATAACAGTTAACCGAAGTTAGCCATATGAACACTTTTCTCTTAATCTTGTTCATCTTAACACTTCTAGATCAATTGATAATCAAAATGAATCTAATTGTGTTACTCATAGAGTTGTTCAATTATTGATATTCTCATAGAAGTATACAAGACACAATTGAAGTAAAATCGGATTGATTCAAAAGAATCAGTTCATGAACATTTTAGCCACGGTTTGCAAAGATTGCATTCCTTAATTTATAAATGTATTTATTCATGAGTATGAGATCATACTTAACCGATTTTAGAACTTGAACCACTTAAGTTTGCAAACGGGTACGCAAACTTAAGTTCCGGACATTGGTCACAAGACGATAGTTTGCAAACATGTACGCAAACTTTAGCTCCGGATCGAACTCAGTTGAAACTGTTTGCGTACGGATACGCAAACTTGGTTCCCGGACTTCAATAGTTAAATCAGTTTGCGAACGGGTATGCAAACTCAAGTACCCTAACTTAAACAGTTGAATAAGTATGCGAACGGGTACGCAAACTTCCGGTCCTGAATTCTGTCAAAACAGTTCGGACACTAAGTACACAAACCGTAATGTATCCATACATGGGTTTTATCTCATAACTCATATTTCAATCATTGAAACATTCTTAGGAGACGATAATAGCTGTCTCACACAAACTATTAGCTTATAAGCAATTTTCAAGTGATTGAATGATCAATACGAAACATTCTGAGCCTACATCAAATGACTGTCTCACACAAATCATGTAAGATGTTACCAGGTGATTTTCACATGATCATCTTTTGACTTTCGTCAAGAATAATAATGAGCATGGTTAAAGCAAAAATCTTTCCAACACATATTTCGATTAAGATATAAGCGAGTTAAACTCAGCTCAAAATATCAAATGTGTATAATGTAAAGTCTATATAGCTATATGACTTTGTCTCAATAGGAGATAGAATAGAATAGACTTCTGAGTGATAGATGAGTTCAAGTCTCCATATACCTTTTGTTGATGAAGTTCCACAAGCTCTCTTAGTAGTTCTTCGTCTTCAATCGATGAATGTCGTGAAGTCTAAAGCTCAAATACATATTTTATCCTAATCCGAGATATAGTTATAAGTAGACTAGAAATCAAGACTTATAGTTTTGACAACTAAACTTGACAAACAATCTTGAGATAGCAATGCTTACGAGTTCGACCGAGCAGTGCTCTAACAGTGTACAAGAAAACTATACAGATTCCAAATCAGACGTTCCAAATTGCTTTGATTCTGACACAGGAATACATATGGTCCCACAAGCACTTTCCACCCATGCGATTATCAACTACCTCCATGCAACCACAACTCCACAACATGCGGGTAAAAAAAAACTGTTAGAGCATAGTTCGGTTGAACTCAGCAAGCATTGGTATGTCAAGTTTGATTGTCATAGTTTAGTATCAAAACTCATCTAGAGTCGCTTGATTAAATACTAGAGTTAATTTCGTTTAGGTTAGACTAGAAAGTATAGGAATGTTGAGACATACAAGTATTACTCCGAAGACCTGAAGAATGAGAAGAAGTAACGACTACAACGACGACATCATCATTCCACTTGAGGTTAGTAATATTGACTTGATGTTGTTTCAATTCCTAATGTATCTTTCAAGTCGTGCTATATTGAAAACATAACATGAGAAGCTGTATATATTGTATATAATACTCTAGTGACGAGGCTTGTTCATAATAGTATGATCAAAGTATCAAGGAAGCATAGTATGAAGTATAAACGCTTATCTTTTGGAACTTCGTAAAGACGACATCGACATAATCTATTGTATATAGTTAGTTGATTATGTGTGCATCGTAAATATGATTTTATCCTGGAAAACTATGTATCTTTACATTAGTTTAAGGAAGTAGATGTATGAACTTGTTTTCATAATCGAAACGGAAATCATGATTGGTCTTTTTATTCTTTGAATATCTTTTTTGGATGACCAATGGAGTTGACAGTGGTAGAACCTATCTTGACTATGTTAAGACTTGAGGTATAACCGGTCACGGCCTATAATGAGTAGCTAGTTAGAATCGGCCACTTAGTGTATCCTATCACATGCTATGTTGGGATGCTAGATGTAACTGGTCACATAAAAACTTTGGAAATCAAAGTTAATCGGTCACATAATGTATTGGAAGTTGGTGGTAATCGGTCACATGATAACCTCGGGAACCAAAGTGTAACCGATCACATAGTTATTTTGGGAAACAAGTGTAACCGGTCACATGATGGCTTCGAGAAGCAAGGTGTGACCGGTCTCATAACCGATTACAACCTATCTTGAGAATCTTATTGTATCCGATCACAACATTCTTTGGAGTGATGGTATAATAGGTTTTATGATCTAAAACTGTAGTTCACATATTTCTTCATGTTGTGTGTGAATTAGGGTTTAAGGGTTTACCAAGATGAGAAGCTTCATGATGTCGACATATTTGAACATGTATATAACTCTTATCATTTATTGTTCAAAGATATTCCTTCATGCTCAAGGTGACCCTATACTGAAATAAATTGAAGATCTTTTAGTTAAGGTTTTTGGTTTTATGTGCTTTAATTACTAGCAATTAATGCACAGTTCTAGAGAATAAAAATTAGTAATGTACATTTACTAATTGGAGATTTTCTATGAGAGATTTCGGAAATATTGGACTAAATTTATTAGAATTAGGAAAACCGAATTTGGGCATTCATTGCATATCTTAAGAACAATTTCGGTTTTGGAAATTCCTTGGTATCCAAACATCCTTGGTTTATAAATACCTAAGTTTGCATTTCTAGAAAACTATCCTAAGAGCCGGGCAAACTTCATTTCTTGTAGTTTCTGGTGGATCTGTCTATTCAGAGAGGAAAGTATCCTAATTAGGTGAAATCTCTTACGACCTCTCGTTTAAAGACTTCTGTGGGATCAAGAAGCTCTACGAGTACTGTTAGTGGGAAACTAGATAATTACAGTGTTATTAGTTTTTGATTATTGATTTGATTGACTAACGGTTGTTGAAACATTGATTGCACCTAGTTTGTTTATTCTTGAGAATCTTCTCTTCTGATATAAGATTCACTCAGACTAAATCAAAGTATCGACGGGATCTTTAGAACTGTTGTTTGATCTAAAGACATCTTGTGACAACCCATTGTTAACAGTCTTTGTTCTGTGTGTGATTGATCACAAGAGGATTCAAGTGTTGTTGTGCAGGTTTTTGAAGGAAATAGAAGATTTGAAGACGAAGAAGAATTCTTATTAGTTTTCGTATCTTGTGGATTTAATGGATAAACCTTGATCGGATAGGATCCAACTAGAATCAGTTTATCTTTGATATACTTGATTGGTTAGTTGCATGAGATCGGGCGTCACTTTATAGTTTCTCCATGAGATCTATACTGATAATTTGCGTATCCATAATATGATTATTTAGGTAATCAATATTTAGATTGATCTAACCAGACAAAGGAGTTTATTAGATTAAACATAAGAGCCTTTGTCAACGGCTCATTAATATCTTCTATCAAGATTGATTAGAGTGGTTACCAAACAGATTCTCCCTTTGATGTTTGGAATACGATCCAAAGGACTTTCTGATGCGTGTCGTAGGTGCAACAAATTAATTAAGATATTTCCCACTAATTAACTGGTAATATAGTGGTAGTAAGAGATCATTCACACAGAAAGTTGTGTAATTGATAGGTTATTTAGTTCAGCAAAATAAGATAAAAAGGGGGTTGGTATAATTAAAATAAATAAAAAGAGAATAATATGAAAGGGATGATCAAGTAGTCCTTCGCCGTTACCAAACTTTGACTCAATATACTTACCTATCTTCGTTAGAACCATTCATCACTAACCGTAGGAAAGCAGCTGGCGCAGTGCTATCCCCAAAGTTCCTCTTGTAACCGGATACTGAAGCGCTCGCATATCAAGTCATATCTAACCGAACCAACAAGTAGTAGCGCACTCAAGGTGTAACCCTGTAATTGCAGGAAATCCTACAACACACCCCTTGTATTATCATGACTATGATTTCTAGATCTAAACTTATTTGATATGAAAATAAAGATAAAGATAATGAAAATAGAAAATAAGACACAAGATTTACGTGGTTCGATCAATGTGATCTACATCCACGGGGTTAGGTATCTTCACTATGATTGTTTGTAATTACATATGAATTACAATTGAGACTCAATTAATGAGTATTTGGAGCTCTTGGTTTAAGAAGGAGATAATAATAATACAAATTCTGTTTTCTCTCTCTCTAATTATGTCTCCCTCTCTCATCCTAAAATGTGTATCCCTTTCTGATTATTATTCTTTATCTCTCTTGCCTTTCTCTTTATATAGGATATTACATAATGGATGACAGCTCATATGTAGTGGATTACAGCTCATATTATCTCAGGCTCTCGCTACGTTATCTCAGGATCTTGCTGCATTCTCGCGAAATCTTACTATTGTGCGATATTTGGATCCTACATCTTGCCTCTTTTTCCTTGAATATTGCTTGAAGAGCGATCTTTAAAGAAAAATCCACCTTGTTGTAGTTGTTGGAGGAACGAGCGAAAGAATATTGGACTTGAAAAGTACGTACTTGCCTCTATTCTTTTGTGAAGTTCCGGAGCATTGCGAAGTAAATAAGAAGTATTAACCCTTGAAGTATAAGAAGTATGAAGTATCCTTGAAGAAGTATAAGAAGTACTCAATCCTCGAAATATATAAGAAGTATGAAGTATGAAGTATCCTTTGAGAAGTATAAGAAGTACTTAATCCTCGAAATATATAACAAGTATGAAGTATGAATCTTTGAACAATCTTACAAGAAAAGATAAAGGAATCAAGAATAACCACTGCTCTAGATTTTCTCTCTCCTATTTAATTGCTTCTCACTCAGAAAAAGATCTCTCTCTTTCTTTTACAACGAAACGACTATTTATAGGGAATTACATAGTGGATGACAGCTCATATGTAGTGGATTACAGCTCATATTATCTCAGGCTCTCGCTACGTTCTCTCAGGCTCTTGCTACATTCTCGCGAGATCTTACTATTGTGCGATATTTGGATCCTACAAACCCAATCATAAGCTTTAAGTTATGTGAACTTAGGTTGATCCTAGCAGTTAGACTCTTAGCGGAAGGTCCACTTACTAGTGTTTTCTTCACACACAATTGATCCACAGAATCCCTCTATGAGGTCTCACGTTCTCTACTTGTGTAAGGATTATTCAACAATTACACGGATATCCTAACCCTTTACTAGCAATAGAATGATTAACAAATTAATCTAGCGAGCACTCCAAACAATCTAATTAATTAATCATAAACCCTAATAATAGTGAAAAAAAACGCTGATGATAAGAACTCTGAATAACTTGTATTAACCAATAAAGATGTCTAGAACATTTAATTCATCCTTAATTAACAAAGGTTTAGCTACACATGATTACAAAAGAGAATGGGTTCCCCCTAAAGGGGTAAACCCTAGGTTTTGATGTATAAGATGTAATATGTGATATAGAATTGTGTCTCCCAAGGTGTAGTATCTCCTCTTAATGTATTGACGGTCTCCTTATATAGTGCCCACGATATCTAGGGTTTAGAATTCTTCCGGCACCAAGTTTTACAAGTTTTAGAAGTCCAAAATTCGCACAACTCGAACTGTCTACGGTTTGGTTTTTCTGAGTTCCCAATCGAAAGTTCCCATGACTTTACCTATGGTTGGGTTTCCCAACCGAATGTCTCCATGAGTTTGTGTACGGTTGGGTTTCCCAATCGTAGGTGCTTCAGAATCTCTTCCTTTGTCTTCCTTAACCATTTTGGCCATAACTTCTTCATCTGATGTCCGATTGACCTCATTCTTTTTGCGTTCTTCTTGTATTGTCGTCCTCTACAAGATGGTGTATTCAAATTCTTCATATCTTCTCATTTATACCTACGGTTGGTTTAGAATGCTTTCCAATCCGTAAGTGACCCTGGATTTGCATACGACTTGCTTTCCTCGCCGTAACTTTGACAGACTCTGACAATTCTTCGACCTGGTTCATCTACGGTTGGGTTTCCCAACCGTAAGTTGTTCTAAAACTCGGTCCTTTCCCCTTCTTAGCTCATTCAACCCCGATTCCATTGGCTTTAGATGATTCACCTGAGTAAACAAATAAGATAGGTAACAAGAGTAATACAAGGATAATATGCAAGAAATCCAACTAAAACAAGCATGGAATTGACACTCAAATCATGTAAATAAAGTACTTATCACTTTTTATTCACGTGCGTGACTCTAGAAGTCGAAGACCTAAGGATGTTGAGGGAATTAAGTAGCTAGGGGTAGTCTGCTTGGCCTCAACTATACGAATTTGTATATATTTTTTATAGCGGATTAATTCTGAGAGTATTAAAAACTGGACTAGGTCCCGGGGTTTTTCTGCATTTGCGGTTTCCTCGTTAACAAATTCTTAATGTTTATTTTACTTTGTTTTCCGCATTAATATTGTATTATAATTAGTTGGAGTGTTACAAATACCCTCAATTTTGGTTGTCTTTGCACAAATACCCCCGAAGGGTAAAAAATAATTTTTTTGGAGTCAACTGGAGAAAGTTGCTTCCACTTTTTGGAAGCAACTTGTATAAAGTTGCTTCCACTTCTGAAAGCAACTTGTGGTAGTTGTATCCACTTTTGGAAGCAAATTGTGCTAGTTGCTTCCACTTTTCAGAATGTAGGGGTATTTTTGAAAACTGAATAAGGGTATATTTCAAGAGGTAGATTTTGATGGGTATTTAAATAAGTTTCCCTTATAATTAAGTAAAATACACAAGTACGTTAACTCTGTAATACTTGATATTGATCCTATAGAGTTTCGGTAATTACCGAACCTATTATCAAGTACATACTTTGTTGTCGTATTGTCTCGATCTTGTATCCATAGTCAATCACACAAGTGATCTTGTTGTTGTATTGTCTCAAACTCGTATCCATAGACGATCGCACGAAGTGTGAACCGAATTTTTGTATTGTCTCGACTCTGTCCATAGGCGATCACATTCAGTAGAGGACTTATAAGTTGATAAATAAAATATTGTGGTGTATTTGGGATACCCTCGTCTTTTCAAAAACTGATATGGGTAAAATGGTTTCCACCACCTAACAACTGGATAAAAATAAACACCGATGGAGCAAGCATAGGTAAACTGGGTGAGCCACCAGAGATTGCAGGGACATAATGGATTTGTAGAAACACACAAGGTTTGGTGTTAATGGCAATGGCATCACCAATTGGAACAGCCACATCATTGGTGGATGAAACGTGGACCTTCCTATTGGCAACGATAAGGGAAGCTACACAAGGTTGGAGGAAAATCTGGCACGAAACGGACTCGATTACACTGCTGAAGTTAATCGAGAAAGCTAATACACAAACATCATGGGTCGTTCTAAATATGATATAAGAAATACACCACTATCTACATTTGATAGGAGAATTCAAGTTAACACATACTTATCGAGAAGAAAATAAAGAAACAGATGGATTGGCAAACTTTGCGATAGACAGACAACTATAACTCGTAGGACAGGGTAACACTTGTATTTGGGATAACGCATACCCAAGTTTTGTTAATGTAATTGTAAATAATGATTTGATGGGTCGTTTGTACCCCAGAGAAGTTTCTAATTAATAAAAGTGACTTTTCTTTCAAAAAAATAAAAAATCGTGGGTACTTGTACTACCATTAAAATTAAACACCTACTCAACCAAAATTTTAGTAGAATCTGTAGGCTTTGTACCATTCGGTGTACATATGCTAGTAAACAAAGAAAAAAAAAATCACCCCATGGTACATTGTCCCAATTTTGTTAAAATTGTCTTAAAATACGAAACCAGCTACCAAAAACTATAAAATCTACACCAATTAAGGTAGAAGTTGTGACGGTCCCGAAATTTTTCGCTTCCGATCGGCCGTGGAGTTCGGTCAATCGTCAAGTTCCAAATTCTCTGAGCTATCATTTGGGATGAAAACAGTTTGTAAACAAGAGTACAAGTTATGATTTATTAAACAATACACGAAAGTTTATTTCCATTAACAAAAAAGTTAACCAAAAAGTGTGGAATATAAATTATCGACATAAAACTATTTAAACATGACCCACACTTATTAATTATAATACTCTTTTTACAACAACTTCAAGAAGAGAAAGTAACTCATTTAACAAATCAAATAGAAGGGAACTATAACAGTAAGAAAAGTGTAGATGGTGGATTTCCGACAAAGGCTAAATTCATAAACTCATAATTATACGAAGCTCTGATTCAACAATCAGACGTGAGTATCGAGACACGGGTCTCTCATCGAATTCTCAACGGGGAGTACCTTCTCTCAGAGTACATGTGGATATGTAGTCTCACGACTGGACAACGACATATCTCATGAATACTGAATACTTTCAGTGATTATTTCTATATAGCATCACGTGATGGACGGCTCCTAGACAGCTTGCTCTGCTAGTATAGAGTGATAACGTCTTCAGGAACGAAAAACGAGTTTACCCTGACTATATAAATGATATGACTTACCGACAAGCTCATATCGGGATAATTAATGCTCCTAGACAGCTTGCTCTGCTAGTATAGAGCCACAAAGTTAATTATTCCTTATTACAATTGCTCTTATTACAATTGCTCTTATTCCATGGTCGAATCCACGACTGGTCCCCTGGAATGGAAATAACTATATTATCTCATTACTCCGATTTCATGATCGAATCCACAACTGATCTCATAAATGGTAATAGATAAATCTTAATTACTCTGATTCTATGGTCGAATCTACGATCCCATGGAATGGTAATGCTCACTTTTATTATCCTGAATTCGTAGTTGAATCCTCAGCTGATCCTATGAATTAATAATAAACATTTTATTACTCAGTTTTGTGAATTATTCTCCACTGGATTCCAAAATTAGTAATAAATAATCAACAACCGGGCGTCTGAGCTACCTCTAAGTAAGCCCCGATTCAAATGATGAAGGTGTATCTAGCGACGATACACTAACAGTCACCGCACGAACGAGTATTTCAAAAATACAACGAAACGATGAACCTATGCAAAATAGAGAAGAAAATAATAAATAATTAAAAATATTGACCAGGTTGCTGGGAGCACGGACACACGATCAATCGACCGTGTCGTGGTCAATCCCACGCCAGTTTTATATTTTTAATGCATTTTTATTATTTTTCATGATTTGATGAAAATTCTCTCATTTTATCAAATTTCCTTCGTCTCGAGGAAACTCCTCGGTTTCATGGTACTTCCATAAATCCATAAAAATAACATAAAATTAAGAAAAGGAGTATGGGGCGTGACCATTGGCCAGCCGGCCATGCCTTGGTCCCAACCGGCCCCACGGTTCCTTATTATTTTATTATTATTATTATTATTATTATTATTATTATTATAATTTCTCTAATTTCATGAAAAAACTCCATGATTTCATGGTATTTTTGCACAAATCATCAAATAATAATAAAATAAAATAAATTATGAAAACTTGTGGGATCGGGCCTTGGCCGGCCGGCCATGCCCTAACCGGTCCCATGCGCCTCTTTTTTTTATTATTTTATTACTATTAGTTTTCCTTGAATTCATCAAATTCCTTGATTTCATGGTATTTCTCTCAAATTAGGAAAAATTACCTCAAATCATCAAAATACCTAAAAATATTAAAAAAATTAGGGAAACTCATGGGACCCGGCCCTATCCGGCCGGCCATGCCTTCCACGGTCCCACACGCTCTAGTTTTATTATTTTAATATTTTTTGCTTCCTTGAACTCATGAAAACTCCTTCAATTCATAGAAACTCCCTAAATTCATCAAATTTCATGAATTTTTCATAAAATCATCAAAATATTATAAAATAAAGGAAAAGGCACCACGGGACCGTGGTCACGACCGGCCGACCATGCCTTGACCACGGCGGTCCCACGCCTCCTCATTCCTTATTTTATAATTATTTTTCATCATCTCATGGTGTTTTCCTCAGTTTCGTCGAAACCCAAATTTTGGCATATCTTCTCGAATGGATGCTCAATCGCACGTCAGAAAATATCAAAATTCTCAGGACTGAGACGCGGACGCCTTGGGGATGCGAGCACGCTATCTTGACCGACCAAGATTGGCTCTTTGGCTCACGGAAGCCGGTCCCATCAATTTTCGCAGTTTTGACCTAATTTGCACAATTGCTCGTATTAGGTCCAAAACTCTCCCAAACACTTTGGATTTTCATGAAGTGATAGTCAGGCGGTCTCAGGACAACCCAGGACCGGTTTCATGACTCCATGGTCGGTCCCTCGCCTCATAATAATTAATTAGGTTTTTTCACCTAAGGCTCATACGAGCATTTTTGAATAAATGATTAAGCCATCATTTAATCATTCTTCCACCAACAAACCGTCAACTCTTCAGGAGTTCTTCGTATTTGCTCACGTGAGCATATGGAGACTACATGGTTGATCCACGGTCCCATGTAGTCGCTCCCTCCTTTGTCCCATGGTTAAACTTCTGACGAACCATGAATTGATCATCAATTGATCAAATCAGGGTTTCTGAATCCAAGGATCATCATTCCAGATTCCCACCTTAATAATTTTACGACGGCCTCATGGTCATTAATTTTATTAATTATGCTCGGTTCAATGACCAGTATTCTAATTAATATTTTGGTACGCTGCCAATAATCCATCAGATGAGCAACACATGCTCAGACGATCAAATATTCAACAATTCATCACATGAGCAGCATTTGCTCAGATGAGGAATATTTTCTCAAACCAAGGAATATTGGTTCAACAATCGATATTCAACAATCCATCGAATGAGCAATACTTGCTCACTTCATCGTAAGAACTATACTTCTGTCTCATGACATGTTCAATTCATGAGTTTCAGAACATCATGTTCAACTCAACGACTACATGGACTCATCGTCCCATCAAACCACGAAGTCATCAATTGACTAACAAACCATGAGACGTCAATCGTGTCACTTGGGGGGATATCACTTAGGGTTTTGGTCTGGCGGTCTACGGTACGTGTGTTCAAACACACAATGGAATATGAGCAAGTCGTGCAATCAGTTGAAGAAATTGACGAGGTAGTGGGTGGAAAATCGACCAAGTCTCCACACGTTGAGCAACTGGTATCAAACACGATCTCCACTTCCCCACTCCTTGATTCCATCAACTGTCACACTTCATGGAATCATGGTGTCTACAATTCTAGAAATATTAATAAGTCTCTGAATCATGATTGATTAAGCATCATCAGTATCATCAATCTCATGTCTCATCGACAACACGAGATCATCAACTCATCAATTGAGCAACTACTCTCAATTGAGCAATTTCAATCACTCAGAGCTTATCGTATTCGGAATTCACACACCCATAATCTTTGATTACCATTGATTGCACACATTTCTCAGCTTCCCTCCTACAGATCAACCCATCCTCTCTCGTGACCGAATTTACTCTGGAACGATCATTTTCTTGATTTAGGCCAGAGTACTACAGATTGATCTCTCGAATCTAAAGCACCCCCTTTGCAGCGGTGCATCTGTGTGAGTTTTAACATTTCGCTCGGTTCGAGGAGTATCCTTCGTACAGTCGTCTCCTCAATTCCTTAAAAACCAGCAAATTGTTTTTCCCCATCTACAGATTGGCGACCACAGTGGGAGATCATTCTCTCGGTTGAAATCTAACAATTTCATAAGATGGTTGATCTCAGGTCAGGTTCAGTTACAAATCCTAACACAAACCGTGCTAGCACTAGCAACAACAACAATCAGACTATCTCGGAGACAATTCCGACCTCCAACACTGATTGTGGTGACATTACTCCTCCTCACGTCGAAGGCCATCCACTGTCCGGACAACACCTTGAAGAAGTCAGAGGAGATCCACCACCTACCATTGCTGATCTTATCAAAGCGCATGAGACTCTTGCAAAGAACCAGACTGACATGGATGCTACACAGAAGGAACTGTGTAATTATATCAGAACTCTTACTGACAAGATGTCAGAGAAGACTCAAGAGAAGGGAGAGGAGAAGGAGAAATCCTCAGACGACGGTCCTGAAGTAATTCCAATCCATACAGTAGAAGACGACGAAGTCCATAAAACTGCTGCAGACAACTCATCAGCGAAGGGATCATCGAATTTCATCACTCGCGAGGATCTGGAGCACCTTTTGGAGAACCGTGGAAAAGATAAAACATCGCATGTCCATCGTCATCAAACTTCTTATCCTGCCGCTACGCAGAGGACTTCACTCCCCAAAGGTTACGTTTCTCCAACCTTCACTGTAGTTGCAGGAAATCCTACAACACACCCCTTGTATTATCATGACTATGATTTCTAGATCTAAACTTATTTGATATGAAAATAAAGATAAAGATAATGAAAATAGAAAATAAGACACAAGATTTACGTGGTTCAATCAATTTGGTATACATCCACGGGGTTAGGTTTTACTATGATTATTTGTAATTACATCTTGATTACATGGAGACTCCATTAATGAGTATTTGGAGCTCTAGGTTGGTAGAGGAAGAAGAACGAAACAATAATAATACAAATTCTAAACTTTTTTTCTCTCTCTCTGAATTTCCCATTATATAGATGTTTACATAGTGGATTACAGCTCATATGTAGTGGAGTACAACTCATATTATCTCACACCCAAACTACATTCTCGCAAGCTTCGCTACCTTCTCGCAAACTCTCTCTATAACTTCGCAGGCTCTATCTATAATATCGCAAACTCTTACCGTTGTGCGATATTTGGATCCTACATCTTGCCTCTTTTTCCTTGAATATTGCTTGAAGAGCGATCTTTAAGGAAAAATCCACTTTGTTGTAGTCGTTGGAGAGAGATACGTGTTGTTGGAGTAGTCTTTGATCTTTGTCGATGAAGGAACGAGCGAAAGAATACTGGATTTGAAAAGTACGTACTTGTCTCTATTCTTTTGTGAAGTTCCGGAATGTTGCGAAGTAAATAAGAAGTATCATCTTTTGAAGTATATGAAGTATGAAGTATCCTTGAAGAAGTATAAGAAGCATGAAGTATCCTTGATGAAGTATAAAAAAATATTCAATTCTCAAAATGTAAGAAGTATCCGTCCTTGAATGAGAATAATAAGTATTGCCTCTATTCATGCTAAATTATTACTCCAGTTTTGGTGATTCTTGCCGAGAAGATAAAGAACATAAAATGTTTTCTTGGTAATCCATAGTTGCCTCTGTTCTTTATCTATGAGGGTAGAATCTTTGAGAAAATGTTGAATGTGCGAATTGTTTCTTCATTCTCATCTTTCCTCTGTCTTATGTTTTGTGCTCATGTGATAGTATAACCTCTTCAAGTTGCGTATAATTGTGCGAAATAATTGAGCGAAATGATCATATCGTTCGGAATAATCACATTCTGCGAAATAATCACATTCTGCAAAATTCTGTCACATTCTGCGAAATTCTAACACATTCTGAATAATCCAACGAAACTCTGAATAATCCTACGAAATTCATACACATTCTGCGAAATTCTGAATAATCCTGCGAAATTCTGACACATTCTGCGAAATTCTGAATAATCCTACGAAATTCTGAAAAATTCTGCGAAATTCTGAATAATCCTGCGAAATTCTGAATAATCCTGCGAAATTCTGAAAAATCCTGCGAAATTCTGAATAATCCTGCGAAATTCTGAATAATTCTGCGAAATTCTGCGATATTATTGCGAAGTTCTGCAATATTATTCTGTACAGTTTTGTAAAGTACTTGTGCGAATATAATGCTTATGTGATGATTATGTTATGAAATGTGTATGCGATGTTTATGCTATGAAATGCTTATGCAATGCTTTTATGATGCGAGTATGATGTTTGTATGATGAGAATGCTTATTTATTGCAATGTATAGCTAATGTTTGCGTTACTTAGCTCATTTTGCACGCTAAAATTGATGTAGCTTTAAATTGCCTCCATTCTCCATTTCTCTGGCTTTTTCTTTAGTGTATGCATTCCTCTTCGTGTAGTTATTGTTCCTCACAAGTTCTTACGTGTGTTTCATCTTTCCTTTTTCCTACACTATTAGTATCTCATAACAGTATGATCATAATATCAAGTCTGCGGCATTTTCACTGCCTCAGTTTCATTTCCATGTACATATTCGCAAGCTTGTTTGCTTACATATAATCATTCTCGCAAGCTTACTTGCTTACTCATTTTTCTTATGTGGTCTTATTTTGCCTTCCTAGTTAAAGGTCTTATTTTGCCACCTCTTGTCATTGCGACAAAATCGCAGGACGTCTTTGCACTTTCATGCAAAAACCCATTGATCTTGCCTTAACTTTTTCTTTTGTATTATTGCCTCTTCAGGATTGTTGCGACAATATGACAGGCCTAAATATTCTTGCGAAAATAAATCCCCATGACATTGCCGTCTTGCGACGAAATCGCAGGACGTCTTCACACTTTCATGTAATGACCCATTGATCTCGTCTTATCTTTTTCTCTAGTATTATTGCCTCTTCAGGATTGTTGCACAAATATGACAATCCTTAATACCCTTGCGAGTAAAAAGCCCCATGACATTTGCGTCTTAAGACACTTATCAGCTCCCTAATGGAGGGTGCCGCTCTTATCTCCCCCATGGTTGCCCCTTCAAGGAGGCGTACTTCTACCATACAATGTTAGCTCCTCCCATCTAGTCTTAACAACAACCAGTTGTTTTCGCATACTCTTATCCCTTTTACCTATATGGATTATGGTTACGAGACTGCACCCTAAGTGGGGTTTTCTTCGGGCCGAGTGCAGTATAAGCCAAGACTTGTCAAGAATGGCAAGGACGCTTCAAACGCCCCTGGCACTCTTGACTCAACCGTGTACCTCGGCGCCTTGATCATATTCTGCACTCCTTGGGAGAGTCCTTATTACCTTAGTCGCCCAACCTAAGTCATATGCTTAGGCTGAGAATCCAAGATGCCTCTCCCGGATGGGCTTTATTGACCCCAAATCTCCATGACTCGGGTTCCAGGGGCGGTGTAACCTTTTCCCTGAGTCATGCTACAGGTACCCCCCTTCTATGACGTACTTTAGGTCTTACATTTGCCTCTTGCGAAATTTTATTCGCGAACTAGGGTGTACGCCATAAAGGTTCTGCGAAGGAATCTCCTGAAATTGTTCTGCGACGCTATTGTATTGTGTTGTTGATAATTTCCCTGAAATATTGTTGTTGCGAGATTCTGATCCTACATCTTTCCTCTTCTCATATCTTTTCTGGGAAGTAGAGAATGATGTGAGAAATGTCGCAGATGTTCTCCTCTTCATATTCTGCATTTATCACACGTATTCTTTCTTCCATTTATTTCTCGACACGTCTTTTGTAACCGTTACTTTTTAACCGCTTATATCTTTTCGTATTAATCGTGTTTATTTTCTCGAGGAGAAATTCCCTCTATATATATATATTCCTTTTCACTCTCTTCTTCTTTATTTTTATTTTCTCTGCAACTTCATCGTTCTTCTGCAAATTCCATTATTGTAACTTTTCTTCTTTCTTCTTCAATCTTTTTAAGTTCTTCTTCATCTTCATACTATTTCTTCTGCAAATCTTCATAGTTCATAATTTTTTCGAAACAATCTCTCTGTTATTATCTTCCACGGATTCATCAAGGTTAGTTTTCTTTTTTCTTCTTTATGAGTTTTGCTGAAATTGATCTTGTTTATTGCCTTATTTGATGTTGTTTATGTGATTCCCATACTCTTGTTATTTCAGCAAAAGTGGATCCAACACTAAATTTACAGTTCAGAACCCTAACATTCCCAAATCACAGCATAAGGTTGTCGCACATAAAAGAAAGTCTGCGAATGAGAAGGTAGTAAGAAACACTATCTTTTTCTAATAACAATAGTGTTGCCTCTGTTTCTTATCTGGATTGTAATTCGCAGGGTGATAAAGATCTTCATAAATCTCTCAAGAAATCTCGCCACCTTAAAATTGTTCCAACTTCTGTTCCCTTCCACCTACTCATTTCTTCCAAATCTCATGCGACATCTTCGCAAGATAAACCTTTATCTCCAATTCGCGAAAATGCTGCCTCTGATTTCATTTCTTCAGCTGACCTTTCTATGATTGAAATCCCCCTTGTGGATCCTTCTGCGAATGAAACCTCTTCTCTTCCCATTGAGAGTGTTTCTCAACCTTCTATCTCTACCAGTTCTTTACCTAAGTCTCTTCCTCTTTCGAAAGAAACCATGGAAGGGATAGATATTACCTTCAAAGTTTTATCTGAAGTTCTGGATGATGTCAAGAAGTCTTTTATTGATCCTATCAAGTCTAATGTTTGCGAAATTCTGAGCAAGCATTTGGGTTCTGACAGAGCTGCTTCGCAGACAGCTTTGGAAAAAGAATGTAATGCTCTTCGTCTCGAAAATCAGAAGCTTCAGAATGTTTTACTGGATCGTGACAATCTTCGCAAGAAGAATGATGAATTGAGAGGTATAATTTTCTTATCTGTGTCTTTAATTTGCCTTTTAAATGGTTTTATCCTTCCCATATTTAATTATCCTTGAAATCACTCTTTCGCATGTTAAGTTTTAAACCAGAAACGTATAATGGAGAGATATCAATTTGAATCTGCTATTGAAGAAGCCCGTGTTGATAAAGAAATCTTGATGAATCAATATAACCAATTAGATAACCTTTATTCATATTCTCTTGATCATATAAATAATCTTACCAATGAAAATACCCAATTAATTCAAAAAAAAGATTTATTAAGTAATGAAGTATCTCGTCTTTCTTATTCTTTAACTAAAGCTAATTTAGGGATGGAAACTTTATCAGATGAGAATAAAACCTTGTCCCAAGAGAAGAGAACTTATTTAAACAAGATGGCGATATCTTCGCAACAACTTAGTATTCTTCAAAAAGTATGTGATGACCAAGAGCAATCTCTTCGCTCTTTGAGAAATGAACTTAAAGAAGTAACAGAATCATCTATCGCTGAAAGCGATACACTCATTCAAGGTAGAATAGATTTAAGTGTAAAGGCGAATCATCTTAAAGAACAATATTCAAAATTAGAAGAATCTTATTCTTCTCTTGCGAAGAAAAATGCCTTTCTTATTTCTAAAGAGAAAAATCTTCAGTCTCGACTTAAAGGTTTAGTTGAAGATATATTTGATGACGCAATGGACCGTTGGGAGAATAGTTGTCTGTCCTTGATTCAACACCTTATTTCGCAAAAGGAAGGTAGTCATATTAGTTTGACTGCCTTAATTATCTTTTCTTTGTCATATCTCTCTGAATTCTTTATCTTAATGAAATTTTGTATTCTATCTTTCGCAGAGTCTGAGAAGAATCTTCATTCTTCCATTTCTATTTTGGAGGATAAATATGCCAAAATTCGTAAAGAAAATGCATTGCTCGTCTCTACCCTTACTGGTTCTCGCGACCGAGCAGAAAGAAGATTTGATTATCTTGCTTATTTTAAGGATATTCAAAATAGGAATCATCAGAGAGCACTTCTTCGCCAAGTTCATCTCCGGGCTGAAGTCCTTGTAAATGACATTTTATTGTCCAACTCTCTTCCTCCTACATAAATTGATCCTTTATAAGTGGATGATGATGAAGTTCCTCGTCCTGCTGATGGTGATTATGATTACGAAAGCGGTGCAGAGGATAACTTCTTGGAAAATGAAGAAGAGGTTCCTTCTAAAGAAGCATCTGCTGGTGTTAATCAGAATGAGAAAGAAATTTCTCCTAAAGAAGTAATTGCTGGTGATAATCAAAATGCTAGTCAAGGCGAAGATCAAAACCGAAATGAAGGAGAGGCTTGCGAGAATATTGGCGAAGAATTTCTGTTATCTCCTTCTACTGAAATTAATACTGAAGCTTGAGCTTCTTATCTAGCTTTCTCTTCTTGAACTGTCTTATTTTTATCACTTTTGCGAGTTACATTTTTCAACCAACTTTGGAGTCAACTTTTCCTTTTAATATTTTGTTGATGAGAAAGATAATGCTTCTTGTGTATTGATTCCCATACTTGCCTCTCATTATCTTTCTTGCAAAAAATAATCTGTTACGAATACTTATAAATATTTTGTTTTATCATATGGTCTTATTTTTCCTTCCTAATTAAAGGTCTTATTATGCCACCTCTTGTCATTGCGACAAAATCGCAGGACGTCCTTTCACTTTCATGCAAAAACCCATTGATCTTGCCTTAACTTTTTCTTTTGTATTATGGCCTCTTCAGGAATGTTGCGACAATATGACAGTCCTAAATATTCTTGCGAAAATAAAGTCCCATGACATTGTCGTCTTGCGACAAAATCGCAGGACGTCTTCGCACTTTCATGCGAAAACCCATTGATCTCGTCTTATCCTTTTCTTTTGTATTATTTCCTCTTCAGGATTGTTGCACAAATATGACAATCCTTAATATCCTTGCGAATAAAAAGCCTCATGATATTTGCGTCTTAAGACACTTATCAGCTCCCTCATGGAGGGTGCCGCCCTTATCTCCCCCTGGTTGCCCCTTCAAGGAGGCGTACTTATACCATACAAGGTTAGCTCCTCCCATCCAGTCTTAACAACAACCAGTTTTTTTCGCATCCTCTTATCCCTTTTACCT
Organism: Papaver somniferum; assembly: GCF_003573695.1. Classification (NCBI taxonomy): domain Eukaryota; kingdom Viridiplantae; phylum Streptophyta; class Magnoliopsida; order Ranunculales; family Papaveraceae; genus Papaver; species Papaver somniferum. Next base: position 6,285,862 of record NW_020627707.1, read on the forward strand.
ATAGGGCTTATGGTTACGAGACTGCACCCTAAGTCGGGTTATCTTCAGGTCGAGTGCAGTATAAGACAAGACTTGTCAAGAATGGCAAGGTACGCTTCAAGCGTCCCTAGCACTCTTGACTCAACCGTGTACCTCGGCGCCTTGATAAGATCTGCACTCCTTGGGAGAGTCCTTATTACCTTAGTCTCCCAACCCAAGTCATATGCTTAAGATGAGAATCCAAGGTGCCTCTCGCGGATGGTCTTTATTGACCCCAAATCTCCATGACTCAGGTTCCGGTGGCGGTGTAGCCTTTCCCTGAGCCATGTAACAGGTACCCCCTAATATGACGTACTTTAGGTCTTACATTTGCCTCTTGCGAAATTTTATTCGCGAACTAGGGTGTACGCCATAATGGTTCGCCCCTTAATTTCTTTTATGTCATTGTTCAAGGCACGATCGACCAAGCCCAACAAGTTTCATGAAGGGGACCTGGTTCTCAAAGAAGTTCAACGCGGTCTTCATTATACAAGGAACTCCAATTGGGAAGGACTATTCATGGTTGCTGAGTCCGTGGTCGGAGGATACTACAAATTGACCAACACAGATGGCAGAACTCTACCACTAATTCACGAAAATTGGCTCAAGGCGTTTATCTGAAATTATTGGACATTTAAGGTATTGGTCTTTTGAAGCACTCATGGCATTGGGATTTAATATTTAGGATTTTCTTTCATTTGTATTTCAATTTCTCCAAAACATTTGCAATACTTGCTATCAGTATTTGAATTCAGCAATTTATCAAAATTCAGTTCATATTTCGAAAAAGAAAATCTCTATCAAATCTACAAGAAAATCCTCAACCATCAGTCAATCCAAAACCATCTAAATATCAAAACCTAAGTATAAACCTCACGTCTCTCAGAAGTTCAGAAGTTCAAGAGATCATCAAGAAAAGGCTTTCGCTCATCAGCATCCTTCAAGATTTGCAAAGCCTCCCTCTCCTTGTTCAACTCCTCGGTCAGCTTGGAAATCTTGTCCTCCTTCTCCTTCACAGCATCATTGGGAAAGGGTATGTTCTTTTCACATGAATCCTTGATAACGTTTATTTTCTTACGAAGCCATTTCACGTTGAGGCCAAGTCTTTCTGAATTCTCCAAGTTAAACTCCCAATCAAAGAGTATATCTGGAATCACGGTATTCCTGGGTCTCGTATGCATATCACTCACGACACGCAAGATAACGCCTACTTGCATGGTTAAAGCATAAGCACGCCCAGGGTTCCTGTCAACGATCATGTGGCCAAACTTCTTCCATATCGTCTCGTACAAGCGTGCATATCCAATGGGAACGCTGAATCCACCAACCAGTTCATGATTCGGGAGTGAAGTGTTAAATGGAGGATCGAAATCAACCCCTGCAGTTGGATATTCATACACTATTATACGGTTCTCAGTCACTGGAGCAGCTTCCATGACCAAAGCAACAGTTCCTTCGGTATTCTCCGCTGCTATCTCGGTTTCTTCTATCACTGAGGCAACAACCATCTGGTTTTCCATAACATCAGCAGCGAACTTATCATGGCCTCGAAGTGCATGGATGTCCGTCTCTTCATCAATAACTTCGGAAGGGTTAGAGTTATCATCATTGGCTCCAGTATCCTCAACTTCGGTATTTAGCACCTAATACGAAGATTACATGAGGTTAGAGTCACGAAGCCAAAGGAGATTATGAAACACAGAATACCCGCAAGGAAATATCATTAAAGTTCATCATACTACATTCAAGGCACGAGCAAATAACATGAAAGTCATGAAAACACGTTTTACGATGAGTCCGTCTGAAGAAACTGAACTCTGCCATGTACTAAGAGACGGACTGGGAGCAATCTACAATGAATCTGAGGATGGGTCATATTCCATTCTCTTCGTATGGATGTTCTCTATGAAATTTCAAAATTTCATGACAATCCGATGAACGAGGGGGAATATGTGGCCAAAATATCAAGTGATGCGCAATCTGAAAAAGTTCTGGAAGTCTCCTGGAAGTTTACTATTTCGCCTTTTTCAAGCTTTTAACGTGCTCAAAACTTAAGAAGCTTCTTTTCTAAAGCTTGGAAATTTTCCGGGCTTGAATTTTCACATGCAGAACATCAAAATCCGACTCCGGATGAAGATTCTACAGCGTTTTTACTAAAAAGATGGGTTCTAAATTTTCTGACGACGAAGTTAGACTAAGTTTTCATATATTCACATGGGTTCTCATTCATTCATTCACAAGTCAGCACTTTTATACTTCTACGAAGAATATACAGGATATATACTTACTTGAGGAGTCTCCAAAGTGTCTAAGGGGTTGGAATTGTCCACATCAACGACAAGAGGAACATCACTTACATCCGGCTCCGAATCTTGGGAATTACCTCCATTCCCCTTCCCAGAGGATGATTGAGTTCCAGAATTCTCCATCTCCATGGTGACATCCTCCTGTACACGTCCTTTACAATCAATATTTTCATCCATGAAGCACCATATTTTAACATATGAAGAAATACTTCCAGTTTCTTCGTCACTCAAATCAGCGATTGCTTATTCAGTAGCAGAAAATTGAAGACCTTCAAGACTCGATGGAGTAAAATTCTACAACAAAATTAACAACATTGACTTCATGATTCTAATGTTAATAGCAATGAAAGTCACGGTGAGAAATATTGGGAACTCACCAAAGCGCCAACTGGGGACTTTACGGTATTGGGTAACAGCTTATAACCTTTATGCCTGCCTTCTCCGCCATGAATAACCGCCTCAGTCTCTGAGAAATCTACACCGATTCGACGTCGTATATTACGACCATCCTGTGGTGAAATCCAGTAATATAATCAGAATACAGTTTTTATAATTTCGTGAAGATTATATGAAGAAACATACCTGAGAGCATCCTGGAGACGACTTTCGTTTATCACCAGAAAGATACTTCAATCTTGGTCGACTGGAAATCATCTCAGTCGAAGGAAGATCCTTGAATGGAGGTCTGGGAAACCTTACAAAGCCATGCAAACGCCCAAGTTACTGATCCCAGAATTCTACATAACCTGGGGTTACATAGGCGAATCTATCAGAACCAGGAAACCAGTAGCTACTCCCATCCACGTGAGTATGATCCAAATGAGTCCTGAGTTGCTCAACTAATGGCTTCCTTCTCCGTATGGTTGGAACACACTGATCCATACCCATTTGTCGAGCTGCTCTGTCAATGTTATACTCCTCCACTGAAATCTCTCCAAACGTGACTGATAGCAAATGACCAGGGGTGCAACTCAACATGAAAGATCTTTCACCATCACTCAGATGCGCACCGGACGTCAAACTCGTGCTTTCTCAAGTATTGAAAGTCATCGGCTGAGAAACATAATCAGGGACTGACACCCACGGGCGAAAATTGAACTCAGATTCTTCATCTAACACATCAACAAAGCGTATGTTAGAACGAGGCTGCTTTGTGGACCAACGCATGATACTAGCATTATCTTTCGCAGGGAAAGTATGGCGCGCATCAGTATTCGGTCCTTGCAGAACATTACGTGGAGTAGGTGCATAATTCTTAAAATTCTCCCACATTAAAGCTTGAAGAAACATCGTGTTGGCATAACACTCAATCTTCATAGAGCCGTTCGACACACTGGAGTGTATAATAAAGGAGTCCAGGTTGTAATACAAGGAGCCTAAGAATAAACTACCTATCATAAGTTGCTCACCTTGAGCCATCTTAATAGCAAAGGGAATCACAAAAGGCTTCAACAAGTTTCCACTGTCTTCAAAAACGTCTCTAGACAACCATAAACATAAGAAAGCAGCAATGGGTAACATATCGTCGATGGGTTTATCAGAAACCTCGCCTTTGGGCCACCAGTGTGTCAACCAGGAAGCATAGAATCCTTTACTACCATCCTTATTCGCTTTCTCCATTGCAGCTGTCAAGACATGAGAAACGGCGGTCTCCTCATCTGAAAGGTCCCCAGGAAGATTGCCCGTGATTGGGAGATGCATTAGAGCCGCTACATCTTCTAAGGTAATGGTAAACTCTCCCCATATACATATGAAAGTGTGAGTGGGAATGCACCAGCGAGCAAACAGAGCCACAATAACACTTACGTCATGATAAATGAACAACTCTCCAGAAGCTTGAATAGCTCTCGTCACCTGCGCCTGGTCAAGCATAGTCCTCACATGAGGAAAACCCAACATATGCCTCGCCCAGCCGGCAAATTTCTCCAAAGGTCGTCGAGAAAGCTTAAACTCTATGATTGATGAGGTGAAGATCCCTCATTCAAAACAAAATCGAATCACTGTCTTAGGAGTCACCAATTTCTTCTGAGTAACAGTTCTGGGATTTATCAAAAGACGATACACTGGGGATTTCAAATGTTGCTCAGCTCTTGGAATATCTTTTTCAAAGAATGCATCACCTATGTTCAGGACATTCTTAATCCTAGGGATTTCGTCTTTGTCTCCCCCAATGTAACTTTCATCCATGCATGTCTCATCTCTGGAGATACCATCATCAACGCACATCTCTTCCCTCGAGGCGTCGTCAGCTTGGGAATTGGTCATCTTTGCTAAGTAGCTGTAAAGGTTCACACTACATTCTACTTCAGTATGCCGTCCAGACACGAATCAAGAAAATACGGCAAAAAATGGTAACTCTTAACTCTTACCTTTTGTACTTCCACTAACAATAGTGATAGTAACGGTAGAGTTAACGCCTCAAAATCGTTCGTCTCTTCGAAAACTGCAAAAAAACGAACGAAACTTTATTAATTTCGAAACTGATTTTTCATAAAATCACGGATACAATTTTCATAATGTGAACATTCACACAAGTGACCTATGAAGTTTACAAAAATAAAATATTTCATCATAAATATATTGTCTATCTTCGAAGGTTCCTCAAAATCCACGTTTCTGATTTTTCGAAAAAGCAGCAATTAATGCAACGTTGCTTACATAAATTCTCAAGAATTTTATCTAATTCATGCAAATAAAATATACCATCATATTTTACACAATATATGTCACATCTGCATATATATATAAAAAAAAAATCCTTCGTATCGTCATTATTTGTCTTTAAAACGAAGGTTTATTTCAAAAAATATTGTGAAATCTCACATCTCATACATATGATAAATTTTTGTATTTACATGAAAGCTCATAAGAAAAATTTTATCACTAGACACAAGTTCATCATACATATTTTCCTTCGTGACATCGTTATTTGTCTTTAAAACGAAGGATTATTCCGTTTCATGAAAATTCACTTGTTTTATGATAGAACCTTGGTACACATGAAAGCTCATAAAATAAGTTTTATCATTGAACCTAGGTTCATATACTAAAAAAAAAATCTCTCCTAAATCAGGGATTATAGTTAGTTTACAAAACTAACGATCGAACGAACATACGTTTACAAAAACTAGGGTTTTTTATAAAACTCACACCAATTGTATACACATGTATATGATTTCAACATGATCACTTCATGAAATTCATGAACAAAGCAAAAAAAAAAAAAAAAAAAAAATCGCTCACCTGGTCGGTGTCGGCCGGAAACTGGCCGGACGGTGGCGGCGACGGCCGGCGGCGATCGGAGCTCCGGCAAAAACTCCTGATGCTCGGACGTGATGAAGATGAAGGCGTGATGGAGATCTGGGCGTGAAATAAAAAAAAAAAGAAGAAAGGGATTAATCCCTTTTATATCAATTTTATTTCCAAAACCTAATAATCTAAGGATTTCCTTATTGGGCCCGACCCGCGAATCCTAACCGACCACGGACTCGTCGTCCAAATCAGCGGTTCAAATCCAATTTATGCTCATCAAACGACGCTCCAATCATGACATTGAAGACTTCATCAAGTCGTGGTTTGCTCATGCTCTCTAAATCCGGTAACGTCTCAACTTACAACTAAGTTCAATTACTGGTATTATTATTTATGGCTGGAAAATTACCATTTAATGCTGACCGAGGAACACAGCTTTCCTCAGTAAGCAGGGGACTTAATATAGATGGTGGATTTCCGACAAAGGCTAAATTCGTAAACTCATAATTATACGAAGCTCTGATTCAGCAATCAGACGTGAGTATCGAGACACGGGTCTCTCATCGAATTCTTAACGGGGAGTACCTTCTCTCAGAGTATATGTGGATATGTAGTCTCACGACTGGACAACGGCATATCTCATGAATACTGAATACTTTCAGTGATTATTTCTATATAGCATCACGTGATGGAAGGCTCCTAGACAGCTTGCTCTGCTAATATAGAGTGATAACGTCTTCAGGAACAAACAACGAGTTTACCCTGACTATATAAAGGATATGACTTACCGACAAGCTCATATCGGGATAATTTAATGCTCCTAGACAACTTTCTCTGCTAGTATAGAGCCACAAAGTTAATTATTCCTAATTACAATTTCTCTTATTCCATGGTCGAATCCACGACTGGTCCCCTGGAATGGCAATAACTATATTATCTCATTACTCTGATTTCATGATCGAATCCACAACTGGTCTCATAAATGGTAATAGATAAATCTTAATTACTCTGATTCTATGGTCGAATCTACGATCCCATGGAATGGTAATGCTCACTTTATTATAGTGAATTCGTAGTCGAATCCTCAGCTGATCCTATGAATTAATAATAAACATTTTATTACTCAGTTTTGTGAATTATTCTCCACTGGATTCCACAATTAGTAATAAATAATCAACAACCGGGCGTCTGAGATACCTCTAAGTAAGCCCTGATTCAAATGGTGAAGGTGTATCCAGCGACGATACACTAACAATCACCGCACGAACGAGTATTTCAAAAATACAACGAAACGATGAACCTATGCAAAATAGAGAAGAAAATAATAAATAATTAAAAATATTGACCAGGATGCTGGGAACACGGACACACGACCAACCGACCGTGTCGTGGTCAATCCCACGCCAGTTTTATATTTTTAATGCAATTTTTACTATTTTTCATGATTTGATGAAAATTCTCTCATTTTATCAAATTTCCTTCGTCTCGAGGAAACTCCTAGGTTTCATGTTACTTCCATAAATCAATAAAAAATAATATAAAATTAAGGAAAGGAGTGTGGGGCGTGACCATTGGCCAACCGTCCAGGCTTGGTCCCAACCAGCCCCACGCCCCACGTATCCTTATTATTGTTTTATTATTATTATAATTTCTCTAATTTCATGAAAAAACTCCTTGATTTCATGGTATTTTTGCACAAATCATCAAATAATAATAAAATAAAGTAAATTATGAAAACTTGTGGGACCGGGCCTTGGCCGGCCGACCATGCCCTAGCCGGTCCCACACGCCCCTTTGTTTTATTATTTTATTATTATTAGTTTTCCTTGAATTCATCAAATTCCTTGATTTCATGGTATTTCTCTCAAATTAGGAAATATTCCCTCAAATCATCAAAATACCTAAAAATATTAAAAAATTAGATAAACTCGTGGGACCGGGCCCTAGCCAGCCGGCCATGCCTTCCACGGTCCCACATGCCCTTGTTTTATTATTTTAATATTTTTTGCTTCCTTGAACTCATGAAAACTCCTTCAATTCATGGAAATCCCTAAATTCATCAAATTTCTCAAAATTCATGAATTTTTCATAAAATCATCAAAATATTATAAAATTAAGGAAAAGGCACCACGGGATCGTGGTCACGACCGGACGACCATGCCTTGACCATGGCGGTCCCACGCCTCCTCATTCCTTATTTTATAATTATTTTTCATCATCTCATGGTGTTTTCCTCAGTTTCGTCGAAACCCTAATTTTGGCATATCTTCTCGAATGGATGCTCAATCGCACGTCAGAAAATATCAAAATTCTAAGGACTGAGAAGCGGACGCCTTGGGGACACGAGCACGCTATCTTGACCGACCAAGATTGGCTCTTTGGCTCACGGAAGCCGGTCCCATCAATTTTCGCAGTTTTGACCTAATTTGCACAATTGCTCGTATTAGGTCCAAAACTCTCCCAAACACTTTGGATTTTCATGAAGTGATCGTCATGCGGTCACGGGACAACCCAGGGCCGGTTTCATGACTCCATTGTCGGTCCCTCGCCTCGTCATAATTAATTAGGTTTTCTTACTTAAGGCTCATACGAGCATTTTTGAATAAATGAATAAGCCAGCATTTAATCATTCTTCCACCAACAAATCGTCAACTCTTCAGGAGTTCTTCGTATTTGCTCACGTGAGCATATGGACACTACATGGTTGATCCACGGCCCCATGTAGTCGCTCCCTCCTTCGTCCCATGGTTAAACTTCTGATGAACCATGAATTGATCATCAATTGATCAAATCAGGGTTTCTGAATCCAAGGATCATCATTCCAGATTACCACCTTAATAATTTTACGACGTCCTCATGGTCATTAATTTTATTAATTATGCTCGGTTCAACGACCAATATTCTAATTAATATTTTGGTACGCTGCCAATAATCCATCAGATGAGCAACACATGCTCAGACGATCAAATATTCAACAATTCACCACATGAGCAGCATTTGCTCAGATGAGGAATATTTGCTCAAACCAAGGAATATTGGTTCAACAATCGATATTCAAAAATCCATCGAATGAGCAATACTTGCTCACTTCATCGTAAGAACTATACTTCTGTCTCATGACATGTTCAATTCATGAGTTTCAGAACATCATGTTCAACTCAACGACTACATGGACTCATCGTCCCATCAAACAACGAAGTCATCAATTGACTAACAAACCACGAGACGTCAATCGTGTCACTTGGGAGGATATCACTTAGGTTTTTGGTCTGGAGGTCTACGGTACATGTGTTCAAACACACGATGGAATGTGAGCAAGTCGTGCAATCAGTTGAAGGAATTCACGAGGTAGTGGGTGGAAAATCGACCAAGTCTCCACACGTTGAGCAACTGGTTTCAAACACGATCTCCACTTCCCCACTCCTTGAGTCCATCAACTGTCACACTTCATTGAATCATGGTGTCTACAATTCTAGCAATATAAATAAGTCTCTGAATCATGATTGAATAAGCATCATCAGTATCATCAATCTCACGTCTCATCGAAAACACGAGATCGTCAACTCATCAATTGAGAAACTACTCTCAATTGAGCAATTTCAATCACTCGGAGCTTATCGTATTCGGAATTCACACACCCACAATCTTTGATTACCATTGATTCCACACATTTCTCATCTTCCCTCCTACAGATCAACCCATCCTCTCTCGTGACCGAATTTACTCTGGAACGGTCATTGTCTTGATTTAGGCCAGAGTACTACAGATTGATCTCTCGAATCTAAAGCACCCCCTTTGCAGCGGTGCATCTGTGTGAGGTTTAACATTTCGCTCGGTTCGAGGAGTCTCCTCTGTACGGTCGTCTCCTCAATTCCTTAAAAACCAGCAAATCGTTTTTCGCCATCTACAAAAAGATAAAAAAAATTTCATAAACCAACCCAGATACATATGAATATATATGAACACAAAGTGATGTACTCACTTCGACCCCCAAAGCTCAATGCACTAAGCTTAAGCAAGCTTACTACCTCAAGCCGCCCCCAAACTCTGTGGAAAACAAAACAAAACAAAACAAAACTAAACAAAAAAAAACAAAACAAAAGGGTGATCCACAGCCCAGTAGAGAGTTAACGATTCAATAACGATGAGATATCAAATCGTTTAAAGCATAAACAACGCGCTAAGTTGTTGAGCACATCCAAATCGAAGTATCAGAGGCCTTACAAATCCAATACACAATCGAAATCATTTAAACCCAGTAAGTTCGCAATAATCTACTATGAGGGTCTGAATAACCATTTGTCGAAGTTTATCAGAAAACTACCCTATCGTCACGTACGATCTTCCGCATGTCACCATTAATATGGATTGCCCCTTATGGCTCCCGACAAACTCATCAGTAGGGTTCGTAACCAAAAAGATTCTCAACGCAATTCATAAACAGTTCGCAAACATTGTTAAATACGAGTATCGAACAAACATCAACAAAATATTGATTCATAAACCATGAAAGCAACTTACCTTGGCTTACCATGTATAAGACAAGATCATAAAATCCAAGGATGTATCAAAATATAAAGTTGGGCAAACTCAGAATCAATAAATGTATCAAATCAATGAATTTTTGCAACAATATCCGTTTCAAATCAAATCTGTTTTAAACCTCTAGTTCTCAAAACTTACCATGGGCCATATTTCAAACCAAAGCTAGAGAAACCTTAGCACTTTGGAACCAAGAAAAGACTTCCTTTTATACTAAAATCAAATATCTCAAATAACAAGAGATGTAGGCATAAGACAACTGTAGAACTTTTCTGAAATTCAGATTGCATAGTTTGTGTTCAAAAATTTGTGTAGACTTCATTACACAACGAAAATGAGTGTTTCTTATCTAATTTTAAAGAAGAAAGAATAAGGTATTATATAAAAAAAATATGATCAAAAACAATAAATCCATTAACAGGTCGAATTCACATCATTAAAACCTGTCAGTGCAATAGCTTCAGAAAAACCTACAGTTTTGAGAGTCCAAACTTAAAAATTCACACAAAATTCATTGCTCACCCAAATGCGTTGGTTCTTATCTCATTTTAAAGAAGAAATCATAAGCTCTCAAATAAATATGATAGATAAAGTCATTGAGTTTTAAATCTGTATCAAAGTGTGATAAGTGCTTAATTCATATGATTTTAGTGTCCATTCCATACTTGCTTTAGCTATTATTCTTGCATCTATTCGTATTATTACTATTGTTTTCTCTTATTTGCATCCAATAGGTGAATCATCCAAAAAGGAGCTACAAAGTTCTGAAACTAGATATGAAGAGAAGTATTCCAAGTATCCAAGCGCCCAAGTCCAAGAGAAGTGGAAGAAGTGCGAAGAAAAGGAGCAAAATGCTAATAATCAAGACTCAGGCCAAAGATCTATCTTAACTCATTCAAATTAAGGATTTATCATCATCTTCTTGAAGATAACTGAAAAAGAATGCAAAAAGAATGAGGTCATTCCGAGTTCGGATGAAGAAGTTGTGGCCAAAACAGTTCATTGAATACCGAAGACAGTGAAGTCCGCAAACTGGGTTTGCAAACCGAGTTCGCAGACTTATTTCCGAAAATATCTGCTGGAATTTGAAGTTTGCGGATTGGGTACGCGAACTTACCAAATGGGAAACGTGTATTCACACCTTGGAAGGTCTAAGGGCACGTTTGGAGTTGTTAGGTCATATTTTCGGGTCGGGTTCCTAAACCTAACTAAATACTTGGATACCAAGCAATGTAAACCTATAAAAAGGTATTAGGTTATGTAAAAATATCGTTAAAACTCATATCACAATTTCTACATCAAAACCTAGGGTTTACCTCTTTAGGGGGAAACCACCATTATCATCTTCTTTGTAATATGAGTAGCTAAATCCTTTGTTGATTCAGGATGAATTCAATGTTCTAAGCGTGAAGCTTTATTAATAATACAAATTCATTGAGAGTATTTATCATCATCGTTTGTATTTACCATATCTAGGGTTTATGAGTGATTCTTAGATTGATTTGGGATGCATACTAGATTAGTCTATTGATTGTTCTATTTCTAGTGGAAGTTATGAGATAAGTAATCGTCGATTAACTCTCTACACAAGTAGAAATCGCGAGACCTCGCAGATGGATTATGTGGAGCAATCGTGTGTGAGGACAACACCAGCAAGTAAACCTTGATCTAAGAGTTTAACTACTGGGATCAACCTAAATTCACAAAGCTTAAGGCGTTCGATTGGATTACACCTTGAGTGATCTACTACTTGGTGGTTCGTTGGACAGAATCTGGTAGTCGAGAACTTCCGTATCCAGTGATAGAAGGAGTTTTGGGAATAACACTGATCTAGATGTTATTCTACGGTTGGTGATGAATGATTCTTACGAACAATAGATAAGTATTCTAATACTGTTATCGCTTGGTAACGGCGAAGGATTCCTTAATCATCCTTTTTCTTTATTATTGTCTTTATAATTATCTTACAACCAAAACCCCCTTTGTTATTTACTTTATTTTGCTAATACAAATAACCTATCAATTACACAGCTCTCTGTGGGAACAATCTCTTACTACCGCTATATTACCAGTTAATTAGTGGGAAATATATTTATTAATTTGTTGTGCCTACGAATGCCCATACAAATTTTGGCGCCGCTGCCGGGGAGCAGTCACAAATTGATTTGTTATTTGTTTAGCTTGTTTTGCTCTTGTTTTTAGATTTTTATTTTTATTTTTATTTTTCTCCTTCTTGTGAGTCGTCATGTTTCCTTACGGAAATAACATGTAAGGAGAACGAGAGCACTCATATGACAGTGGTAATCAATATGGTTTTCAATATCATTCATATGACAACTACCAACCAGCCTATGGGTATAATCAAAACCAATCTTTTGGTTATGGTCAATATCCCACGGAACCTAATGGACACTCACATACATATCAAAAACTTTATGACGGGTATGTAAGTGAACAACCACGAGGATGGGAGGATAGTTATGCTTCTAATCATGATTCTTCTAGTCTGACAGATCTGCTTCAGCGATGCATACATAGAATGGACCAGCAAATTCAAAGTATGGATGAACGCTACCAGAATATGGATATCTGTGATCATAATGATAGTTCTTCTAATCTGGAATATCTAATGCTCCAATTTATGAATAATATGGATGAGCATAGCAAAAAGACTGAAGATGCACTCAAAGGACTTCAAAAGTCTATAAATATCATGAAGAACCGCATTGCTCAACTCAACGAAACAATGAATGAAGAAGAAGTTTGGCCTCAAAACCAAATTAATATATGAAATTCCTATGGATGATGAAGATTCCGATGAAGATGAACAACCTTTTGAAAGTCCTTTCAACAATGATACGGTTATCCCAACTCCAGATCATAATAACGATCATTCGCCTATTCAAAAGGAGGAGGTTGGGTATGACATATCTATTGCTACAAATGGTGTAACGTACTCAAACGAAGAAATTAGGAGTTGCATCAATGAACTAGACGTTTTAGGTGAGGATTCTGATTCCTATGACGAGGCTGTTGAAGAGATGGAGATTGAGAATCAAACCAAATTGATTAAAGTCGTGGAAGACCCAATTGAGCTAGATAACAATATTTCAATAGAGGACCATGATATACTTGAGGTAAATAATTCATTGGAGATAATTAATGAGGATCCGGTACAAGGTTTGTCTAATCCTTTGCTTAGTTCTATATCTATTAATCCTTTCCATCCAATTGAAGTAGATTCTAAAAGGGTTGTTAACCCAACTTTTAAGAAAATACTTCACTTAGGATTGGAGTTGTGTGCTTCCAAAGTTTTAACGGATTATTTTTCTTCTAAGTATCCACCACTTGATGTGTTTGATTCGAGCATTGTGCAGGTTCATCAAGCTGAGGAACCTATTGAAGTTCCTGAATTCTATGTTCTCTATCCACTAACGAGTGTAGAAAGAACTAAGTATGGGGGAAACTTCAATAAAGTGATAGATTCAATATTTATGTTTTGTGCTAATGTTTTTGTGAAGCTATTATTTGAATTGCAGATTGTTATTTGGAAGGATTACCAAATTTTCAGATTTTTGGTGTACGGACGATAACAATAACGTCGGGCTGACGACGTTAAACCAAGCGATGCGTGGGAAGCAAACCATCGGTTTTGTATCTTTATCCCTATTGTTTTTCATTTTCTTAGTTTTTCATATCATATCTTGCATTCCCATCTTAGATTTTACAAAGTCCGGCCAATATTTATAATGAAAGTTTTGACCAATTCTCGCCAGAAAATTCTGACTGCGCACTTGTTACGAAAATAGCTCTCGAGACTTCATACGGAGTCTTATTTGAGTGGTTAACCTCAACTTTTAAATAGGACAGACATACCTTTATTTTCAAAAAATAAAATATGAATTTGGTGTCTGTTAAATTGGAGCCATAGGCCTGGACATTTGAGTTTCGGAATTTTTCCAGAACTTTTTCAGATTGCATGTCAGTCAGTCCGGATGCCATAAAAGTCATCGCATTTATCGAAACATTGTGACCTTTTGACACCTTATAGAAAAGATGTAGGCGAACAACTTTTGTTTAGGATGTTTTTCCTAGTTCCCTACCCATTTGTACAGTTTTTGAGTTTTTCAGGGCTGTTATGTCAGAAATCAGAATTTTTGGTTTTAAACATTGAGGACAATGTTGAGTTTAAGTGTGGGGGATTAGTTAAGCATGTTTGGTTTGCATACAAAATAAAAAAAGAATACTCTTTGATTTCTTGCATTCTTGAGACTTCATCTTTTGGAGTTAATTATGAGCTATTTAGGATGACACACTAAACCTTTTTAGGTTGAAACAGTTCCTACGGCTATAGATTAAGTTCCATTTATTTCAATCCTTAAATATATATACGTTCATAATTGAATGCGAAACTAAGCTATGGTAGTCATTTGAAAGATTTATCCTCGCAAGTAATCATTGCTGAATCACTTTCTTTTTATTTTTGCAGTTATATGTTTCTCTAAAGTGATTTGGTGGGATCCTGATACTACCGTGGATGTTGTAGCAAGGTAATCATTGGTTGAGTATTTGAAAGCCCTGTAGAAAATTTTCTAACACTCATAAAGAGTGAGCCGGAAAAAATAATAATAATAATAATAATAAAATTAAAAAATAAAATAAATAAGGCTCCTCTTCATTTATTGACACTAATAAATGATAGGTCCGGAATTGCGGACTAATCATAGTCGATGAAACAAAAACCATATGATCATTATATAGCAAGTCAAAAAGACTATTGATGAGGTTCTTGACACTTGGATAGCAGTATGTGTGAAACGTTGTCCCTGTCTCCGTCGCCTAAGCAAGCATGGAGTGCAGGATCCAAGGCAACTATCATGTACTTGTTGAAAAGGAACATGCGCTTAGAGGATCTAATCATGTGGCCGAGTTAAATGGGTGCTTTTCTCAACTAGAACGCTATAAATATATATCCTTTGACGACATTCATACAAGTATTGTGGGTAACATCTTTCACTTAAGTCAACATTTGCACACTTCACTTTTCTATTTTCATTCTCTTATCTATCCATGTGATTTCAGTATGCGAGTATTGTGACAAACGTTGCAACAAGTACGATGACTATCTTAGTAGAGTTTTGCAATCAGGTTGAATGTCACACTAAGTAATTGCTTATGTGTGATGATTGGAATGTATGTGGGATGTTTGCAGCTAAATAACTTATGCAACCTAATTATTTGGATTATTGCTTTGTGTCTATCCTTAGTGGTTCTTCCAAGGAGAGAAATTGGAGTAGGTTCTATGGGTATACCTCTTGTAAGCCCTCACGAGACTATAACTCGTCTACTAGGGACACCTACGGGTTTAAAGGCATGTTATTCATGCTAAGAGTAACCGTATCCTCACGACATGGAGTTGTTGTATTTAGGATTAGTTTGATTTAGTTTGCTCGAGTACTAGCAAAACCTAAGTGTGGGGAATTTGATAAGTGCTTAATTCATATGATTTTAATGTCCATTCCATACTTGATTTAGCTATTATTCTTGCATCTATTCGTATTATTACTATTGTTTTCTCTTATTTGCCTTCAATAGATGAATCATCCAAAAACGAGATACAAAGTGCTGAAAATAGCTATGAAGAGAAGTATTCCAAGTATCCAAGCGCCCAAGTCCAAGAGAAGTGGAAGAAGTGCGACGAAAATGAGCAAAACGCTCATAATCAAGACTCAGGCCAAAGACCAATCTTAGCTCATTCAAATTAAGGATTTCTCATGATCATATTGAATAGAATTCAAAGATAAAAAGAATTAAAAAAGAATGAGGTCATTCCTAGTTCGTATGAAGAAGTTGTGGCCAAAACAGTTTTCATTGAATACCGAAGACAGTGAAGTCCGCGAACTGGGTTTGCAAACCGAGTTTGAAGACTTATTTTCGAAAATATCTGCTGGAATTTGAAGTTTGCGGGCTGGGTACGCGAACTTACCAAATGGGAAACGTGTATTCACACCTTGGAAGGCCTAAGGGAACGTTTGGAGTCGTTAGATCATATTTTCGGGTCGGGTTCCTAAACCTAACTAAATACTTGGATAACAAGCAATGTAAACCTATAAAAAGGTATTAGGTTATGTAAAATATCGTCGAATCTCATATCACAAGTTCTACATCAAAACCTAGGGTTTACCCCTTTAGGGGGAAACCACCATTATCATCTTCTTTGTAGTATGAGTAGCTAAATCCTTTGTTAATTCAGGATGAATTCAATGTTCTAAGCGTGAAGCTTTATTAGTAATACAAATCTATTGAGAGTATTTATCATCATCGTTTGTCTTTACCATATCTAGGGTTTATGAGTGATTCTTAGATTGATTTGGGATGCATACTAGATTAGTCTATTGATTGTTCTATTGCTAGTGGAAGTTATGAGATAAGTAATCGTCGATTAACTCTCTACACAAGTAGAAATCGCGAGACCTCGCAGAGGGATTCTGTGGAGCAATCGTGTGTGAAGACAACACCAGCAAGTAAACCTTGATCTAATAGTTTAACTACTGGGATCAATCTAAATTCAAAAAGCTTAAGGCGTTCGATTGGATTACACCTTGAGTGATCTACTACTTGGTAGTTCGTTGGACAGAATCTGGTAGTCGAGAACTTATGTATCCAGTGATAGAAGGAGTTTTGGGAATAACACTGATCTAGCTGTTATTCTACGGTTGGTGATGAATGATTCTTACGAACAATAGATAAGTATTCTAATCCTGTTATCGCTTGGTAACGGCGAAGGATTCCTTAATCATCCTTTTCTTTATAATTATCTTACAACCAAAACCCCCTTTGTTATTTACTTTATTTTGCTAATACAAATAACCTATCAATTACACAACTCTCCGTGGGAATGATCTCTTACTACCACTATATTACCAGTTAATTAGTGGAAAATATATTTATTAATTTTTTGTGCCTACGACAGCCCATACAAAGTGTTTCAGCAAGACAGGACTGAAATCACGATCTACAAAAATTTCAGTTTCGGAAATCTATATTCAAAAATTCGTGTAAAATTCATTACAAAGATAAATTCAGTGAATTTGGTACGGTTTGAAATCTAAGAAACCATACTTTGGCATAAAAAAGATAAACAAAGGTAATGAGGTACATAGATATGTTTAAACGTCTCAACAGAACAGGATAGATGTGCAGTTCTTCATAAAATTTCAGTTTTGACAGTCTGCAATCAAAAATTCGTACAAAATTTATCGTTCAACGTAATTTAGCAAACTTGGTATTGTTAGAAAGCTGAGAGACTCTGATTTGATATAAAAATCATAACTATAAGAAATCATGTATATAGTTGATTCGAAAAGTCTCAAATAAACAGGGCAGTAACCAAGCTCTTCAGAAATTACAGTTTTGGAAGTTTATACTCAAAAATTCACCCAGACTTCATTACTAATCGAAATCCGATGATTCTTAGCTAGTTTTAAAGAAGAAAATGCCGTATTTTACACAAAAATTGTAACTCAAAATAAGACTGACAAGAACTGGGTGATAATTCATCCCATAAACAGGGCAGAAAACTATTTCAGAAATCCTTGAATTGCTTCTATAATTGAATTTCAAGAGAAAGTATAGATCAATTCCATTAAATTGAGAGTACCCATGGTTAATTTTTAGAGATAATACAGTTTTAACATCAATTAGAAGAAAACCTAACTTGTTTCATGAACCCTAAATCTAAATCAAGGGGAACAAGCATGAATTCATTTTAAACATCACAAATTCATCACATAGAATTTCATAAGAGTATGAATAAGATTGAATTCAATTAAATATGAAATCAGAGAATCAAAATAATAAAATTCAATTCAAATCAGTTACAAATAAGAGTTTTCCCCTACCTTTTGTGTAATTGAAGCTCTCAAACCAACCAAAACAAAGCAACCAATCAAACGATGTAACTAAGCTTCAAATTTTCAAGTTTAATGAAATGATTTATGTTGTAGGAAGAAGAACAACTCAAGAGTGAGGATAAATAGTTTGTTTCAGTAATTAAAATCAGAAAAAATATGTTATCAAAGAAGGGAAAAGGACTGAAATACCCTTATTTTGATGTAAAGTCGACACATATACTTGGTGAGTGTCCTTTAACCACAATTTTGAGTATAAAAACTCTACTAGCACCCGTATATTTCTATGGGCAGGCTCACACAAAGAGAAATATAGTTTCTCAGGTAAAATCCAAGTGTTTCTTAACAGAAACAAAACAACTAGATTTAACGCACCATATTACGGTATTTCTAGTCTTCCAATTCAAATGAATTGGGCTCGCACCCTAATATTTTAAGAAAAAGTACGTGGGTATTACAGCAGTGGTAGTGTTACTCGTCGAATTTTTTTTTTTTTTGAAGTGATGATCGTTAATCAAGTTACAATCGTAGAGGGTGATTACACTTGTTAGAGCACTGGTCGGTCGAACTCGCATGTTTGCTATCTCAAACATGTTTATCAATGTTAGTGATCAAAAATATAAATCTTGATTTCTAGCCTATTTATAGGTGTCTCGGACTAGGACATAGTTTGTGTAGTTGAGCTTAGACTTTACAACGCTTATCACTTGAAGACGAAGAACTACCAAGGAGAGATTGTGGAACTTCATCGACAAAAGGTATGTGGAGACTTAAACTCATCTATCACTTGGAAAGTCTATTTCTACTTTATCTCCTATATTGAGACATAAGTCGAGTTACGATATAGTTTTCTCTATACACATTTGAGATTTCGAGCTGAGTATATCTCGCTTACATATTTCTCGAAATATGTGTTGGTAAGCTTTCGCTTCGACCAAGTTCATCTTATATCATGAGAAAATTGCTGAGTAACATCTTACATGCTTTGTGTGATACAATCATTTGGTGTAAGACTTGGAATGTTTCGATAATGATTATTTCAATATCTTGAAAATTGCTTTGATGCTAATAGTGTGTGAAAACGGCTATTGTCATTATAGAAGAATGTTTCAATGACTGAAATAAATAGTTTAGAATCTTGTAACCATCTTTGAATATAAGCATAGTGTATTCGCACATTAGTGTATAAGTCCAAAACCGGGAACCTAAAGTATGCATACTTGTGTGTATACAAAAAGGTTGTAGGTGTTAGAGCATTGCTCGGTCGAACTCGCATGCGTTGCTATCTCAAGCATGTTTGTCAATGTTAGTGATCAAAAGTATACGTCTTGATTTCTAGTCTACTATAGCTAAGGTCTCGGACTAGGATAGAAAGTGTAGTTGAGTTCAAGAACTCCATGGCAATCATCATACAAGACGAAGGACTACTCAAGGAACCGGTGGATCTTCATCGACTAAAAGGTATGTGGAGACTTGAACTTATCTATTACTCAAGAGTATATTTATCTCCTATCTTGAGACAAAAGTCGTTTTGCTTTATAGATTTAGATTATACACATTTGTTATTTTGAGCCGAGTTTAGCTCGCCTATCTATTTCTCGAAATATGTGTTGGTAAGCTTTCGCTTTAGCCAAGTTAATTTTTACCTAGTGACGAAAGTCATGACAAGTATCAATCACTTTCAAAATTGCTTACTTTGACGAAAAATAGTTTGTGAATAACAACTATAGAATATCAACGTCCTCTAAGAATGTTTCAAATGATTGAAATGGGAGTTTAGATTATATAACCATTGGAGGATATAAGCATTGTTGTGGAAACACATATATGTATAAGTCCTTATTCTTTGAACCGAAGTTTGCGAACTTTGTTGATCAAGAGAACCGGAAAAGTGGTGTGAGCCAAGTCCGCGAACTCAGTCCGCGAACTGGCGGAAGTTCTCGACCCGAGAAATTCTGCTGGAGCTTGTGAACTCCGTCCAGGAACTTAAGTCCGCGAACCCAGTTGATAGACGCATTTATGTGTCTAATTTGTCCCAATTGTATATATTGTTAGTGCTCGATTTTTTTACTTATTTGGTTATTTTATGTCTTTGTAGGTGTTTTTGGAGAAATAAGCTTTTGCGGCGAAATTGGTTCAAAATGTGGCATTTGAACCTCCGTAGATAATGTACCAGAAGCACCTCAGAAGTATGCCAGAGACACCCCAGAAATACCCCGGAGGAACCCCGAAAAAGTGTTGAAAACATCCCATAAAAATTACTAAAGGCACCCAAGGGACAAGTGTTATGCGGACCCCAACAACCTGGATAAGGGGTAACCTAATTACTAGGGGGAGGTCACCTTCACCTTTTGAATTTTTAAATTGGCGGGAAAAGAGAAAAATCTCTGGCAGATTTGTTGTGCGTGATTTGGAGGAGTTTGAGGTCGACTAAACCTCTGATTTTCATAGGATAGACTCCTTATGGGTCTAGGAATCTAATATGGGTGTTGGAAACGATTAACTTGGGATCAATCGATGGGTTTTTACCTCAACAGCAAAATATGGAAAGTCACGTGTGTGACTTGTTTTAGGAAATTCTAGAGAGACTAAAGAGCTATAAACCTTCCCAAAGATTCATATACATCTAAGGAAGAGTTTAGAATCAAAAGGAAAGCTCAGAAACGCGTAGAAAATCTAAAACACGAAATTGCCGCAACTTTTCCGTGAAGAGAAAGGAAGAGATTTTGGAAGATTCTGGAGAGGTTTAATCGGTCTTTTTGATATAAATAGATTGGTTGGGTCATATAGAAGAGGTGTCGAAATTCTGGGAACCTTAGGAGAGCCATAGAAGAAGAAATCAGAGTTTGATCAAAATATTTTTCTGCTACTGCTGCTGCTGAAGAACACGAAGAACAGACCCTCACTGACAGTCGCTCTTCAACAGTGACTACGAACAGCGGCTGAAGATCTTAAAACAACAGCGTAGCAGCACTTTTAATTTATCGTTCTTCTATGACCCTTTCTGGCAGTCTTAAACTCATTGCTTTAGCACTATTTCATCTTTTAATCAACTTTTGGGCTATAAACATGTATTTTGAGCAATTGATTAATATGAGGAGCTAAACCCAAACACTGGGATGACGGACGAAGCCCTATTTCACGCATGAGGTAATTCTAATAATTCTTTTATGACTATTTGCATTGATTTTTAATCGATTTATGATTTTTATTGAATGGGTGTGATTTCGTTTGATGGTGTATGCTTGGTCTATGTATTTTTGATACATCATGCTTTTGATTTACAATCATTGCTTTTCAAAAATCTACTTTTTGGCAAAGAATAAGAGTTCATATTTTTAATATTTGATCTATAATTGATTGGAATTATTATTTGAATCACATGAATGGAATTTGGTGGAATCCTGAGTCTCAGTCTCTCTCGACATTGTGACAAACCTTTTGTATATATATTTTCTATTTTTATTTTAAGTCTAGAACCCAATCTTATCAAGTCCGAGTTGAACGAACTTTACTACCACTTTCAAAACTACATCAATTTTTGGCGCCGCTGCCGGGGATTTGTATTAGGTTTTAGGTTTTAGATTTATTTTATCTCTTTTAGAATTTTTGTTCTCTTTTACGCCTTTGGTATTTTTTTGATTCTTTTCAGATTTCGAGCGAACCTACAAGGAAAGAAAAAGTGTTATAAAAGGAAAGCATCGCCAAAGAATGAAAGAAAAGAGGAATCCGAAAGGAGTGAAGAAGAAGATTTTGTATATAGTTATTATGGTTTATTTTTAGAAACTGTAAATAGGGTTTTATTTTTTGTAATTTTTCTTTTTATTTTTGGACACTTTTTGGACTTTATTTTTGGACTGGGACATTATTATTTTTAAACCCTACGGAAGGGTTGGTTTAAATAAAAACTGTGTGCAGAGAAGGACGGTGATTACGATATCGCCTCGGCCCCTCGGGTTCGTACATGACATAGGAGTCGTGGCCCGAGTCGACTTCAGCGGTTCTTCGCCCGTCTGGTACGGGAGGTAAGTTTTTCGAAACACCCGCGAATCCCCTGTCAGCGGGTTTACTGTATTCCTTCGTTTGCATATATGCTGAGGACTTGAAAACGGCTGCTTTAATTTTTTTAGTAAATGGCAAGGACTGGCCATACAAGATAAGGGTTCGGATTTCATCACCGTTCTCTTCTTGCCCGCCTTAGGAAAACGAAACCAAACGCGAACCTAAGCCTAAAATTTTGACTAGAACGAGACCGATAGGGTAACGAGCTTAATAGGAAAGTCGTTCGAAAAATATTGGTTACTCTTTTGAGCATACTTCGAAGTTCATGATGGTTTCTGTGAGTTGAATGCGTGACTGCGCCGCCTTGTAACCGGTGAGGCCTTGGGTATCAAAGATCCATTGAGCTTCCCTCGCCTCGATTCAACTTACTTTGACTCGGAATGATTCCAGAGGGATTTGCTCAGATTGTAACGAGTTCCTTTTCGAAAGAATAGAAGCTGGTCTAGAAACAATCTAAGTGGAACCATCATGCTTTTTGTTTGCTATAAAATTAGGTTTGATTTTGTTGAGTCAGCCTTGTTTTGTGATTGCATAGAATCCTAAATATCCCGATAGTGCCAGAAATGGCAACTTTAAAAGCTTTGTTGAACCCTACTAGGACTACTCGTCCCTCCTGTATCAGGTTAGCTGAAACTGAAGCAAATTATGAACTTAGGCCTGGGACCCTACAGATGCTCCCAATCTTTTTAGGGAAAGAAAATGAAAACTCATACTTCCATGTTAGGGACTTTGAGTAAATTTGTAGTACCCTAAAAATTAGAAACCTTGATGATGATGCTTTGAAACTCAGGTTATTCCCCTTTTCCTTAAAAGATAAAGCCAAGTCGTGGCTGTATAGTTTGGCTTCCGAATCAATCAAAACATATGAACAACTTACATCTGCCTTTTTGAAAAAGTTTTTCCCTAGGCACAAAACATCGTCTATTAGGACGCAAATCTGCACATTTTCTCAACAGGAGGGAGAGTCTTTGTATAGGTATTTGGAAAGGTTCAATGACTTATTAGCCCAATGTCCTCATCATGGTTTATAAAAGGTTAGGCTAGTTCAAATCCTTTATGAGGGTTTAGATTATTCGACAACAACCATGGTTGAGTCTCTATGCACTGGTGGTTTTGAAAACCAAACTGTTGATGTGGCGGTGGAATTTTTGAATGAAATCTCCGAAAAGACCCAGCAATGGGAATATAGTAGGGAACCCAAGAAAACAATTCTTCTAGGTAGAGGAAACGTTAATAGGGTAGAAGGAGGCTATGAATCAGATGCCAAAATTGCTGCTATAGCAAAAAGGTTAGAAGCCTTAGAATTGGGTTATACTAGTGGTAGAATAGAGCCTTTTTGGGAAGGCCATAATAATGAAGAGCGAGCCAATGCTCTCTATAATAACACTAGGTTTGATAACCGTCAGAAGTTTGACCCATATTCAGAAACCTATAGTCCTGGTTGGAGAAACCATCCGAACCTTTCATGGTCTAAGGGCCATAGTCTAGGTCAGTTTAGTAATTCTAATGCTCCCCCAGATTTTGGTTACACTAAGAATTCATCAGGTCCAGAAAACAAAACGACTAGCTTAGATGAATCTATTAATATGTTAGCAAAAACTCAGGATATGTTAGCACAGATCCAAATTAGTTTTCAGCAGGAAACCAAGAAGAACTTTCAAACTAATGCTCAGAGCCTTGCTAAGCTAGAACTTCAAGTCGGCCAAATAGCTAAGACCTTAAGTGAGAGAGATAACGGAAGGCTCCATAGTCAGACTACCCCCAACCCTAGAGGAGTTCATGAAGTAGGTGCAAAACCATTTAATCAAGTGAATTCTGTCACAACCCTTAGGAGTGGTAAAACGGTAGACAATAGGGTAGCCAAGCCTAATAGTGGACATATTGTAGATCCACCTTCTAGTTCCCAAGATGAGCCCCAGAAGGAGCCACTCACTGAAGAAACCGATAAAATTTCTAGTGATGCCAATGTGGTTCCCGACAGGTCTCATTTTGTACCCAAAGCCCCATATCCACAGTTGTTAGCTCCAACAAAGAGAGAGTCGACTTTCAACGAAATACTAGAGATATTTAAGCAGGTAAACATTAACATACCTTTATTAGAAGCAATTAGGCAAATGCCTTCTTATGCCAAGTTCCTTAAGGACCTTTGTACACGTAAGCGAAGCTTAATGTCCATAAGAAAGCCTTTTAGCTGGTCAGGTAAGTTCAATCCTTCTGAACAAAACATCCCCTAAGTATAAGTACCCTGGATTCCCCACCATATCTTGTGTGATCGATAATTATTCAGTAGATAAGGCATTGCTTGACTTAGGAGCTAGTGTGAACTTACTCCCTTATCATGTATACAACCATCTAGGTCTTGGTAAGTTGAAACCGACTAAAATGACATTCCAATTAGCTGATAGGTCTGTCAAAATACCTCGTGGTGTTATAGAGGATGTTCTGATTGAGGTTGATAAATTTATTTATCCAGTGGATTTCGTTGTTCTAGATACTCAGCCTGTTCAGGATCCTAGTGCTCAAATACCGGTGATTTTAGGTCGCCCATTTTTAGCCACAGCTAACGCTTCATCAACTGTAGGACCGGACTTATGAACATATCCTTTGGTAATATGACCACTGAACTAAATGTCTTTAATGTTAATAGACAACCTTCCGATGATTTAGAAGAAGTGAATATGATTAGCACTTTAGTTCAGGATCTAACTCAGGATAATTGGGACGACACTTTATTTGGTGATTCCTTAGATGAACTTGATGAGGAAATTCTCTTAAGTCAGTTAGGTGACCAAACTTTTGAACTAGAAGAAGCTCTTGAGTACTTTAAAGACTCTACGGACCCTGAGATTCAAGCCATAGTGCTAGGCCTTACGGAGAGTAGTGTTGACCCTAAGTTTGGGGGTAATGAACTAGAAGAAGCTCTTGAGTATTTTAAAGACTCTGAGGATCCAGAAATTCAAGCAATAGTTAGAGGTTTGTCCGAGAATACTGACTACCCTAAGTTTGGGGGTAGTAATGGTCAATTATCTCCATTAGAAGTCCCTAACTTGGGATTCGAGCCTAGTGTACCTGAGGTATTACTTGAGTCACTTCCGACTCCGCAACCGGATCCTCATATTGTCCAGGAGGAAATTCTAAAGACTTGTTGTTCGAATGAGTCAATTTGTCAAGACACTCATATGAAGCCCAAATGGGCACAACAGAAAAACCCAGTTGTCTTGCAGGAAACCTTGGATGAGGATGTGCTATGTTGTTCATTTTTCTGATTTGGTGCAGTTGTCTGATAATTGTGGCAATTTTATTTGCTTTTGTTGACCCACAGTTGTTTCGACTATTGATATATGATTTGAAAGGTAATTAGCCATTTTGTGGTATTTGACGTCTGCTGAAGACTTTAAATTTAGCACTTTTTGGGAGGTAACCCAATCTCATGCAACATGGTAATATCTTTCCTTATCTCTTTTGCTTCAAATGGTAACAGTTTCTCCTTGTTCATGCTTTTAATTTTATCTTTAGAACATTGAGGACAATGTTAGATTTAAGTTTGGGGGTATGGGAGAAACTTTTTAGTTGCAGTATGAATAAATAAACTCCAGAACCTAGAAATTTATGCCTATTGAGGATTGCACTAACTAATCTAAGTGGATGGAAGCATTTTGATCGTAGGAGTTGAGGAACCAATATGATTAGATGGAAACATCTAGAAGATTCTATTCATAAAAGCACAGAGCTCAGGTGTTAGAAATAACATGGTAGTTTCTCCATATCTCGTTGAGTCCTTTTCACTTCTATTTTTATTTTGTTTTGTTTTTAAACTATGTTTATCTAAGTGATTAGGTGGGGCCCACGATTCAAGTTGTTACCAATGCTAGGGTGAATTAGAGTGATTGAGATACCATGAAAAAAAAATGAGACCAGACCATTTGACCAAAAGGAATAAATTCAATAAAGTCGACCACTGGTACCCTTGTATATGCCAGTTGTGTTGACCTAGAGTTAGGTTATCGACCACTGGTTCCCTTGTATATGCTAGTGTGTTGATATTAGTCAGACTAGTATCTCAATCCATTAGGATAGGTTCATTTTGGCGGAGGCCTTCAGACAGATATGGGAAACGCCGTTCACTTAGTAAACATCAAAACCATCTATGTTTTTCTCTATATCCATCTTCTTGATCTATCCATGTGATTAGTTTGACTCTGAATATGATGTCCATAGTGCAACTATCTGAGTAGAGATTTGTCACTTATATATGAATTTTAGTATGCTTGAGTGCAAACTCGTGTACATCAATTGGAATTTCACATCAGGGTACTTCCTCTTGTAGTCAATAAGTATGCCAACCAAGGAGATTCTTTAATGACTTCCAAGGTTCGTTGTAGATAGCTAGGGTATGGAGTATTAAGGTTTTGTGGGTATATCTCTAGTAATCCCTCTCGAGACTATAACTCGACCACTAGGGACACCTAGGGGTTTAAAGGCTTATTGTATACGCTAAATGCAATCGACGATGCCTGCGACAGTGAGTTAGGATTTTATTTTGTAGTTTTGATTTGCTCGGGACTAGCAAATAATAAGTTTGGGGGTATTTGATAGACGCATTTATGTGTCTTATTTGTCCCAATTGTATATATTGTTATTTCTCGATTTTTTTACTTATTTGGTTATTTTATGTCTTTGTAGGTGTTTTTGGAGAAATAAGCTTTTGCGGCGAAATTGGCTCAAAATGTGGCATTTGAGCCTCCGTAGATAACGTACCAGAAGCACCTCAGAAGTATGCCAGAGAAACCCCAAAAATACCCCGGAGGAACCCCAAAAAAGTGTTGAAAACATCCCAAAAAAATTACTAAAGGCACCCAAGGGACAAGTGTTATGCGGACCCAAGCACCCTGGATAAGGGGTAACCTAATTACTAGGGGGAGGTCACCTTCACCTTTTGAATTTTGAAATTGGCGGGAAAAGAGAAACATCTCTGGCAGATTTGTTGTGCATGATTTGGAGGAGTTTGAGGTCGACTAAACCTCTGATTTTCATAGGATAGACTCCTTATGGGTCTAGGAATCTAATATGGGTGTTGGAAACGATTAACTTGGGCTCAATCGACGGTTTTTACCTCAACAGAAAAATATGGAAAGTCACGTGTGTGACTTGTTTTAGGAAATTCTAGAGAGACTAAAGAGCTATAAACCTTCACAAAGATTCATATATATCTAAGGAAGAGTTTATAATCAAAAGGAAAGCTCAGAAACGCGTAGAAACTCTAAAACACGAAATTGCCGCAACTTTGCCGTGAAGAGAAAGGAAGAGATTTTGGAAGATTTTGGAGAGATTTAATCGGTCTTTTTGATATTAATAGATTGGTTGGGTCATATAGAAGAGGTGTTGAAAGTTTGGGAACCTTAGGAGAGCCATAGAAGAAGAAATCAGAGTTTGATCAAAATATTTTTCTGTTGCTGCTGCTGCTGCTGAAGAACACGAAGAACAGACCCTCATTGACAGTCGTTCTTCAACAGTGACTACGACCAGCGGCTGACGATCTTAAAACAACAGCGTAGCAGCACTTTTAATTTATCGTTCTTCTATGACCCTTTCTGGCAGTCTTAAACTCACTGCTTTAGCACTATTTCATCTTTTAATCAACTTTTGGGCTATAAACATGTATTTTGAGCAATTGATTAATATGAGGATCTAAACCCAAACACTGAGATGATGGAGGAATCCCTATTTCACGCATGTGGTAATTCTAATAATTCTTTTATGACTATTTGCATTGATTTTTAATCGATTAATGATTTTTATTGAATGGGTGTGATTTCGTTTGATGGTGTATGCTTGGTTTATGTATTTTTGATACATCATGCTTTTGATTTACAATCATTGCTTTTCAAAAATCTACTTTTTGGCAAAGAATAAGAGTCCATATTTTTAATATTTGATTTATAATTGATTGGAATTATTATTTGAACCACATGAATGGAATTTGGTGGAATCCTGAGTCTCAGTCTCTCTCGACATTGTGACAAACCTTTTGTATATATATTTTCTATTTTTA
Organism: Papaver somniferum; assembly: GCF_003573695.1. Lineage (NCBI taxonomy): Eukaryota > Viridiplantae > Streptophyta > Magnoliopsida > Ranunculales > Papaveraceae > Papaver > Papaver somniferum. The sequence continues at coordinate 6,314,004 of NW_020627707.1, forward strand.
TTTTAAGTCTAGAACCCAATCTTATCAAGTCAGAGTTGAACGAACTACCACTTTCAAAACTACATCACCAGTCCGCGAACTTGAGTAGGTTATATCTAAAAACGATGTTTGTGAACTTATTCTTATATAAACTAAGGTATGCAAATTGCAAACCGTGGATATATAGTTCATGAACCGATTCGAGTGAATCAAATCGTTTTTGCTTCAATTGTGTCTTATGTAGTTACATAAGATTTCCTTGCAATCGAACAACTCTCTAACTAGTTCATTTGAGTCACTTGAACTAGTTATGGTGAAGAAGAATATGGTTGATATGAAAGTGATCATATGGATAACCATTTGGTTGACTATTGTTGAACCAACAAATGTACAAGTTTGGGTACGGTTATACAAGCCTAGAAACGTGCATTTCATTTGTGTGTAACAAGCTAGTTTTCGATCTAACGATTGAAAGATATTAGCTTGAATCTAATCAGGTTTTCATATAACGGTGAATATTGAATGCTTTGTTACCAAGCTAACATTGATTGCAAACCCTGATTTGAAAGACTATATAAGGGAGAACTCTAGCAACTGGGAAACCTAATCTCCACACCTTCTGTGTGATACTAGTTGTGCTAAGCTAGAGTTGATTCTCCTTTAACCTTTGGTTTCTTCTTCTAAACCAGGTTAACGACTTGAAGACTTCATTGGTATTGTGAAGCCATACCGATACTACTTTCTTGTAGTTGTGTGATCTGATCTTGTTGTTTCTATCGTACGAATACAATTGCAATAATTGGCTTGAGAATGATATCTCCGATAGGCAAGATATAAAAGAAACCACAAACACTTCGTCTCATCGTTTGTGATTCCGCAATATCTTTTTTCGCTGCGTCGATTAAGATTATTGTGAGGTGATTGATAATACTAGGTTGTTCTTCGGGAATATAAGTCCGGTTTATCAATTGGTTCCTGTTCACCTTGATTTATCAAAAGACGGAACAAAACTCGTAGGTATATTTGTGGGAGACGGATTTATCTATTACCGTATACTTTTCTGTGTGATACAAATTTGTTTATTAAAGTCTTCGACTTTGGGTCATAGCAACTCTTAGTTGTGGGTGAGATCAGCTAAGGGAATCAAGTACGTAGCATCCTGCTGGGATCAGAGACGTAGGAGCATAACTGTACCTTGGATCAGTGTGAGATTCATTGGGGTTCAACTATAGTCCAGACCGAAGTTAATTTGGAGTAGGCTAGTGTCTGTAGCGGCTTAATACAGTGTGTGTTTAATCTGGACTAGGTCCCGGGGTTTTTCTGCATTTGTGGTTTCCTCGTTAACAAAATTTTGATGTCTGTGTTATTTCTTTTTCGCATTATATTTTGTTATATAATTGAAATATCACAGGTTGTGTATTGACACTTGGATATTGGTCTTTGGTACCATCCAAGTTATCTCTCTAGTATTTGATACAGACTCGCAGAATTCTATTTGCTTGAGTATACATCAAATGGAGAGATTGAGATATAAACTCTTTGATATACTTTTTATCTAGATTGAGTCTGACTGTCTAGTTGATTCTCTATAAAGTATATTAGAGTTTGTCCATACATATTTCTAAGCAAAATATTGGGTGTGGTTGTTGTACCCCCACTTTTTCAGTAGGAGACTGGGTATGCATACTGGAGGAAGTTCACATCCGTGAATTTCTGCTGAGTTTGAAAACCAAAACCAAACTCATCCGGTTACCTAGATTACGCGTACCCGTATGCATACTGGCAGAAGTTCACGTCCGTGAATTTCAGTTGAGTTTGAAAACTAAACCAAACTCAAATCCTGTTACTTAAGTACACATACCCGTATGCATACTTAAGTGGTTACTTTCTAGAATTGGTTGTACATGAACCTAAACATTTAGCAATAAGGAATGCAATCTTTGCAAACCGCGGATATAATGTTCATGTATCGATTCGAGTGAATCAAACCGATATTGCTTTAATTGTGTTCTTGTATGAATCCATGAGAATATATCAATTGAACAACTCTTTAACTAGTTTCATTTGAGTCATTTGAACTAGTTATGGTTAAGATGAATAAGGTTGATATGAGCAGAATCGTATGGCTAACCTCGGCTAACTATTTGTGAACCAACATGGTGTACACGTTTTGGTACGGTTACATAAACCTAAATGAGGGTACATTTCATTTGTGTCTAACAAGCTAAGTTCGATCTAACGTTTTAAAGATATTAGCTTGGTTGAATCAGGTTTTTCATCTAATGGTGAATATTGAATGCTTAGTTGCCAAGGTAACTTGGGTTGCAAACCCTGATTTGAAAACCATATAAAGGAGAACTCTAGCAACTGGGAAACCTAATCCCCACACCTCATGTGTGCTACTAGATGCATAACTAGAGTCGATTTTCCTTTAACCTTAGCTTTTTTCTCGAGACCCTGTAGGTTAACAACTTGAAGACTTCATTGGGATTGTGAAGCCAGACCCAACGATTCTCTTTGTAGTTGTGTGATCTGATCTTGCTGTTTCTATCGTGATTGAGTGCAATTGTAAAATTGGCTTGAGCTTTATATCTCCGATAGGAAAGATAGAAAAGTAATCACAAACACCTTCGTATCATCGTTTGTGATTCCACGATAACTTGTTTCGCTAGTCGATTAAGTTTATTGTGAGGTAATTGATAATACTAGGTTGTTCTTCGGGAATATAAGTTTGGTTTATCAATTGGTTCCCGTTCACCTTGATTTATCAAAAGACGAAACAAAAACTCTTGGGTATTTCTGTGGGAGGAAGATTTATTCAATCCTATAGAGTTTTTTGTGTGAGACAGATTTGTTTATCAAGTCTTCGACTCTGGGTCGTAGCAACTCTTAGTTGTGGGTGAGATCAGCTAAGGGAATCAAGTGCGTAGTATCCTGTTGGGATCAGAGACGTAAGGAGCGCAACTGTACCTTGAATTAGTGTGAGATTGATTAGGGTTCAACTAAAGTCCAGTTTGAAGTTAATTGGTAGTAGGCTAGTGTCTATAGAGGCTTAATACAGTGTGGTGTTCAATCTGGACTAGGTCCCGGGGTTTTTCTGCATTTGCGGTTTCCTCGTTAACAAAATTCTAGTGTCTTTGTTATTTCTTTTCCGCATTATATTTTGTTATATAATTGAAATATCACAGGTTGTGCGTTAAGATAAATCAATTAGAATATTGATAATATTTTTTAATTGTGTTGTAGTAATGAGGTTGAAACTCTCGGACTTGTGAAGATTAAATTTAAAGATTTAATAAAATTATGTACAAAAATATTAACAAAGTGGGCGAGAGGTATGAGAAAACAACCAAGACACTGATTCCACTATTACACATGAATTAATGATGGTAAATAATCCAAAACTCTAATTATCTTTTTAGTCCTTTATATCTTAACTCACTAATAATCAAGCAAATTCTCAAACATCAATTGTATCCTTTAAGCATAGATTATCTAAACAAAGCATAACCTATCTGATTGAATCACAACTGATTAGGAAAATTACGCAAACAATTTAAAACTCTGCAAATGCAGTGATTGAGTGAATTATAATTAAATATTAGAGAAAATAAAATAGTTATCAATTATTCATGCGTAAATAGCTTCCTCATTGCCTTGGTTGTGGGAGAATTAGCCGCTCATCATGTTGGAAACACGCTCAAAAATCATTATTATTGCTCAAAGGGTGTTTACAAATGATGAAAATGGAGAAATAGTTCAAAACCGGGTTTGTAACAATTATATTTGTTACAAACCAGAGAACTACGACCCACAGTATGTGTCACTGATACTGTTGCTCTAAGACCCACGGCTCTGTGTCGCAAATGCTGGAAAATAAGTCTGCCTCTGATATACGACCCACGGCTGTGAGTCGTTGACACTGTTAAAAAACGACTGTCTTTGCAGGTCCGTTCTTCGTGTTCTTCATGTTCAGCAGCAGCAGCAGAAACCAAGTTTGGGAAAACTCGAATTTCTTCTTCTCTGTCTCTCCTCAGTCCCCCAGAATCTCGACACCCTCTCTAGATCTATTTAAAGAAAAAACACGCGTTGAATCTCCTCCATTAATCCCAAATAATCTTCTTTTACTCGGGATATTTTCTTTCTTTTTTTATCAATGATTTTGATTTTTACGCATATGCAGCTGGATTAAATTCCTTATAAATCTTCTTCACGTTCCAAAGTGTTGATTAAGGCTTCCAAACACGTGCAGTACACGTTTAGACCACAACTCGTGTAAGCTCATGTTTTTCCTCCAACTCCCTGTTTGGATTAAACCAAGTTATCCAGACAAATTTGATCGAAACAAACACCCATACTAGCTTTGTTAGGACATATCACAACTACCCATTAAGTTTCAGCCCTTTAGTCTACCCAGAACTCCTTCAAGAATCGATCGAAAGTTACACAGTTGAGAATAAAATTTTCCCGCCAAAACGAATTTTTGAAATGTTGAAGATGGTGTCCCCCTAACCAAACTGGGGGTGCGAATAGCAGGTGCCCAAATGAGGTGCCCCTTATCCAAATTGAGGGTGCCTTTACTACTTTTCTCCAGGAGTCCAAATAGCACTTTTTGAGCAACTTTTTCCACACAAGTGTATTTCTCCAAAAACACCTACAAACACACAAAGCATCAAAATTAGTACAAAAATCGAGCACTAACAATAGAGACATTGAGTACAATTTAGACACAAAAATGTGTCTATCAAATACCCCCAAACTTATTATTTGCTAGTCCTCGAGCAAAACTAACAAAAAATAAAACCGAGTTAATCTCGGGAGGGTTTACCAGAGGTGTACCCACAAAACCATGACTTTTAATTGGTCACAAGTATCCAAAGAGCTATGAGGACATACATATTCTCAACATATCTCCAAGTAACTAGAATGCCAGAGAAATTAAAGGTGTCAGCTCTAAAGCTAACTGAAGAAAAGGGGAGACACATCCGCAACACTGCTAGATAAAGAGATATCTGCTACACAGCTAGATAAACATTGTAAGATGCGTCCGCTGCTTTACAACTGGATAGGATTAGGAGAGAGATAAAGATGAGAGGGATATCTGCTACACAGATGGACTAATTACGTGTGATGAGTTAAACCAGTGCTAGAAAGATCTTGTGCCAGATTGAAAGCGGACTAACAAAGCAACCAAATGTATCTTTCTTCGACTCTCTCATAGTGCTCAGTAGAAACAACGTCTTCTTCGGTCTTCAACTGTTGATGATAAACTATCGAACCTCATAGAACCTTGACAATTAACTCTTCTCTTCGATTTCTTGCTTGACTTATAAATTTCTACTTCCCTTTGGCCTTATTGAACAAAACGTAACGATGATTTTTTTTCATTTTTCATTTTTTTTTCATTTTTTTTTTGTCGGAAACAAAAATTACAAGACAACAATTTACATGGCCATGAGAGAAGGACTTTCAAAACTTGGATCTTCGCAACTTGTGATGTTGGTATCATGGATTCTAACAACTTATATCATTTGCTCTTATACCTTTAACTTTGATTTTTGAATTATTCTTTTCTATTGTTGCTTCTAAACCTAAAACGTCTTCAACTTTCTTCATAGATTTTGATGTCGCTCCGCTTGTTGATGATGATAAGTTTCTACTGAGAGAGAGTCGCAATCCAGTAACTAAGACTACATTGTGAGGTTGCTTTGTCTTTCTGGCATTTCCTGACCTACTTGCCTTTCCATCATGTATGGTTAGGTCCATCACGGTTACCCTCTAAAAGGAACAAGTTCTCTCCTGAATTTCAAGGATCTCAATGTCTTTTTCTATAATGTCTCAAAAGGTTGTTATCCCTAGCATTCCAATTTCTATCTTTTCGGTGAGAAACAGTATGTAAACTTAGCTAACCGGGTACCATGTCACGCTAGAAGTTTCAAAAGTGCAACTAAAAAGTTCTTCCCCACCCCCAAACTTAAATCTAACATTGTCCTCGATATTCTAAAGATAAAATTAAGAGCATGAACAAGGAGAAATTGTTGCCACTTGAAGAAAAAGAGTTAAGGAAAGATATTACCATGTTGCATGAGCATGGGTTACCTCCCAAGAAGTGCTAAGTTTAAAGTCTTCAGCCAGACTTAGGAAAGGATTAGTCAACTCGAACCGTATAACAGTAGCCGGAATAACTGTGGGTCTTCAAAACCAAATAGAGTTGACCAAAGGAAACTGCAGTAAACCAAGAAAATGAACAAGACTAGCACGCCCTTACCTAGTTTCCTGATTAAGACAACTACATATAATTGTGGTTCAGGTTCAGGTTCTATAAAAGGGTCTAAATATATTTCTTTAGGCTGCAACTCCTCAAAAGTAAGATCCTAATTATTAGGTCCTAGAGTCTGTAAAAACTCAAATAAAAATTTAGAAGCACATAATAATAACCTAAATAATTGAGGATCCTCTAAGTCAATCAGGTTTGACTTACAAAATTGACCACAGTGAGGGTAGTAGTAATTCTTAAGAAAATATGTTGATTCTAATTTCCTAAAGCATTTAGGTTTAGTCTCACAACTAAATATTCGACACATTTGAAATATAAACGTTCCCACATTTGGAAGAAAACTATTTGGTGGGAAAACAAAGTCAATAAGGGTATCATAGCCTGGGCAAACCACATCAACCAGAGGATGGGTTTCTAATGACTGAACTTCTTTCTGGACATTATTAGGTTCGGGAAAACGTGTATGGAGATAATCTTGAACGATGGTTGAGGCACAAATATCAATCCCTACACGAGGGAACTTTCTAAGAGTTAAAGGTAAAGCACAGGGAGAATGATAATCACCCCCAAACTTAGAGTTTTGGGTGTCTCTAGGTAGACTAACTACAATTTCCCTAATTTCTAGATCATCGGAATCCTGAAAATGGTCAATTTCTTTTGTTAGGTTATACTCAGGTGATGCATCCTCACTCATATTTAAAAGCTCTACGAGTTCATCTTCTTCGTCTAAGACTATTGTTTCTAAATCTCTAGACTCTAAAACATTATTCTCAGAATAAACTCGTTCCTCTAAATCATTATCGTCTTTGTAAACAGGAAATACTACATCGTCTAAAACGAGGGTATCTCTAGTCAAATCCTCGTCCTTTTGAATAGGTGAATAATTATTAAAATTATTTGGATTTGAAATAGAAATAATATTATCATTGTAAATCTCAATTGGAGTATCCATTTCCTGATCACCATTCCTACATAAGTATGATTCTCCATCAACACTATCCTCATCATAATAACATGAAAAAGATCGAACCTCATCAAAACAAGTAGTGCTACCAATTCTAACCTTGTTATCTTGATTATGTAAATAACTATCTTCATTCTCAAGGGTATTATTGGATACACTATATTGGCAATTCAAGTAATTTCGAGCAATTCTTTCGTTCGTCTCAGCTATCCGCTTGAGGTGGTCTTCTAAAGAAGTTTCACTTATTATTCTAGTTATTTCGTCTATTATTATACTACTCATCTCATCTAACTTACGCGTCGACTCAGCTAACTTCCTGAGGGATTCTTCTAAAGGAGGAATAGGAACAGAGGGATCATAAAAAAGACTACTTTTCAATAGTTTGATTGTATCCTCTAGAGACGAAGAACTAGTACTATAATCTTCTGGATCGTAAGACTGATGCATGTGTGGATAGTAATTGGGCTCACCAGGGTATGACCCATATCCTTCCAAAGGATGGCGTTCCCAACCACTATTCCCAACATGGTCATAAAAAGGACGATGTCCATATTCATATTCAGGTCGATAATCATTGTATTGGCTTCTATCATACCAGTTCGACATTCTTAATTGCAAGGTAATTCTACACAATCACAAACAAGTCTGACTCGACCAAATCAAACCTATAAAATCTAGCAAACGACAAGCATGATGGCTCCACTTAGATTGTTTCTAGACCAGCTTCTAATCTTTCAAAAAGGAATTCGTTACAATCTGAGCAAACCTCTCTGGAATCAGCCCGAGTTTAAGTAAGTTGAATTGAGACGACGGAAGTTGCGAGGAGATTTGATACCCAAGGTCTCACCGGCATTATAAGGCGGCGCAGTCACGCATTCAACTCGCATAAACCATCATGAACTTCAAAGTATGCTCAAAGGAGTAACCAATATTTTTCGAACGACTTTCCTATTAAGCTCGTTACCCTATAGGTCTCGTTCTAGTCAAAATTTTAAGCTTAGATTCGCGTTTGGTTTCGTTTTCCTAAAGCGGGCAAGAAGGAAACGGTGATGAAATCCGAGTCCTTATCTTAATTTGGCCAGGCCTTGCCCTTTACTAGGAAATTAAAACAGCCGTATTCAAATCCTCAGCATATATTCACCTTAAGGTATACAATAAACTCGCTGACAGGGGATTCGATGGTGTTTCGAAAGCTTACCTCCCGTACCAGACGGGCGCAAAACCGTTGAAGTCGACTCGGGCCACGACTCCTATGTCATGTGCGAACCCGAGGGTCCGAGACGATATTGTAATCGTCGTCCTTCCCTGCAAACAGTTTTATATTTAATGTACCCTTACTTAGGGTTTAAAAAAAATATTGTCCAAGTCCGAAGTTCAAATAAAGTGCAAAAGAAAAGAAATAAAAAATAATAATTACAAAAAAATGGAAGGTCTCTAAAAAAAATAAAAAAAATTCTCTCTTTTTTTTTTTAATTTTCCTTTCGCTCTTTTCTTCTTCTTTTTTTGTTTTGTCTTTTTCCTTCTCTTTCGGCTTTCAGCTTTGATTCCAAGTCTTTAGTATCCAACTTCAAACCTGTAATACAAAGACACACCCAAAGAAACGTAAAAAGAACAAATGAAATAAATAAAAAAAACCTAAAAATTCTACCTAAGCACAAATCCGCGTAGGCGGCGCCAAAATGATTATATTTTTTTAATTGTGTTGTAGTAATGAGGTTCAAACTCTCGGACTTGTGAAGATTAAATTTAAAGATTTAATAAAATTATATACAAAAATATTAACAAAGTGGGCGAGAGGTATGAGAAAACAACCAAGACACTGATTCCACTATTACACATGAATTAATGGTGGTAAATAATCCAAAACCCTAATTATCTTCTAAGTCCTTTATATCTTAACTCACTAATAATCAAGCAAATTCTCAAACATCAATTGTATCCCTTAAGCATAGATTATCTAAACAAAGCATAACCTATCTAATTGAATCACAACTGATTAAGAAAATTACGCAAACAATTTAAAACTCTGCAAAAGCAGTGATTGAGTGAATTATAATTAAATATTAGAGAAAATAAAATAGGTGTCAATTATTCATGCGTAAATAGCTTCCTCATTGCCTTGGTTGTGGGAGAATTAGCCACTCATCATGTTGGAAACACGCTCAAAAATCATTATTATTGCTCAAAGGGTGTTTACAAATGATGAAAATTGAGAAATAATTCAAAAACGGGTTTGTAACAATTATATTTGTTACAAACCAGAGAACTACGACCCACAGTATGTGTCACTGATACTGTTGCTCTAAGACCCATGGCTCTGTGTCGCAACTGCTGGAAAATAAGTCTGCCTCTGATATACGACCCACGGCTGTGAGTCGTTGACACTGTTAAAAAACGACTGTCTCTGTAGGTCCGTTCTTCGTGTTCTTCATGTTCATCAGCAGCAGCAGAAAACGAGTTTGGAAAAACTCGAATTTCTTCTTCTCTGGCTCTCTTCAGTCCCCCAGACTCTCGACACCCTCTCTAGGACTCCCAGGGAATCTATTTAAAGAAAAAACACGCGTTGAATCTCCTCCATTAATCCCAAATAATCTTCTTTTACTCTGGATATTTTCTTTCTTTTTTTATCAATGATTTTGATTTTTACGCATCTGCAGCTGGATTAAATTCCTTATAAATCTTCTTCACGTTCCAAAGTGTTGATTAAGGCTTCCAAACACGTGCAGTACACGTTTAGATTCACCACAACTCGTGTGAGCTCATGTTTTTTCGTCCAACTCCCTGTTTGGATTAAACCAAGTTATCCAGACAAATTTGATCGAATCAAACACCCATACTAGCTTTGTTAGGACATATCACAACTACCCATTAAGTTTCAGCCCTTTAGTCTACCCAGAACTCCTTCAAGAATCGATCGAAAGTTACACAGTTGAGAATAAAATTTTCCCGCCAAAACGAATTTTTGAAATGTTGAAGATGGTGTCCCCCTAACCAAACTGGGGGTGCGAATAGCAGGTGCCCAAATGAGGTGCCCCTTATCCAAATTGTGGGTGCCTTTAGTACTTTCCCCAGGAGTCCAAATAGCACTTTTTGAGAAACTTTTTCCACACAAGTGTATTTCTCCAAAAACACCTACAAACACACAAAGCATCAAAATTAGTACAAAAATCGAGCACTAACAATAGAGACATTGAGTACAATTTAGACAAAAATATTTGTCTATCAAATATCCAACCTTGGGTTGCTGATTTACATTGATTGACACTTGAACATTGGTCTTTGGTACCGTTCAAGTACTTCCTCTTATATTCAATCGGGCTCGCAGATTTCTATTTGTTGATTGCGGATTGAATTAAGAGTTAGAGATATTAAACTCTTTGATATACTTTATTCTAAATTGAGCCTGACTGTCTAGTTGATTCTCTAGAAAGTGTATTGGAGTAAGTCCTCTCAGATTTCCAAACGAATTGTTGGGTGTGGTTGTTAGACCCCCGCATTTTCAATTGGTATCAGAGCAGGTAAACACGTTGAAGACCTCATAAGTTTGTGTTTGTAGCAATCTGCGTTATGAGGACCTAAGAAGTATCTTTGAAGATAACGCATACTGATATGTCTTCCAAAGGTTCGTATTACACCAAAAATCTTGGGTTTGCCTCAAAGGATAACTCCTTAGAAGATTCTTCCGAATCCATAGGAAAAAAAAATATTTGTGGGATCGTGTAAGAATCCGAAATGAACTCACCAGATCATTAAAAAACTGTATTGATCTTCAAGATTCTAAAATTAAGATTCTTGAAGAAAAGAATGATCAGCTTATGGATGAATTTGAGAAATCTCTTGAAAGGGAACGTGAAATCTACATCTTCATTGAATCTCTCTTTAACGACATCGAAGAACTGATTTAAGAAACTAATCTACAGCGTGAAAATATTAGTACTCTTGAAGATACTGTTAGAGAAGACTCAATTAGAGAAAAGCGTTTGGTCAAGGCTCATTCATCAGAAATGAACATCTATCGTGTTGAAAAAGAGAAACTGGTTGCACCTCTTCAACTTTCCCAAGAACAGCGTAACACCTTGAAAAAGGAAAACTTTGTCTTGATGATTAAAGAAAAATTCACAAGGTTTTTAAAGAAAACTTGCCCACGATGTCATCCTCCATACCTTCTCCTGACACTCACAAGGTTTTACCCAACGTAAAGAAAAATTTCTCCAACAAATTACCTAAGGAGAATCTCTTGCAAGAGTTGCATGTGGAGGGAAAAGTCTTGGGTCAAGGCAATCATGTCTCTAATCCACGATGTTGTTCCTTCTGCGGGAGAAAGAATCACTATGCTCTTCATTGTTTTGCCATGAGGAAACAAATTTCTAGTCTCCATAGTTTGCTTATTTCTACTGTCAATGGAGTAAATCGTCTGACGACATCTACAGTGAATCTCTTGTCGACAGAAAACCAGAAATATTATAAAAATGATCTCTCTTCAAGAAATCATCACAGGTTGCATGTTCCTTATTATGGTATAAACTCTTGTGCCACTAATGAAAACTCTCCCTGTGTTTATAAGAACAAGTCTGGTAAGTCTAGATCAAGAAATTGGAAATCCTCCAAATTCCCTTTTCTGGAATCGATTTATAGAGGTCCTAGACTCAGTCCTCAGAAAAATCCTTCAGATGGACTTTTGAAAGGGTTTATGACAAATTCCTCTGGAATACGTTATAATCGATGGAAAAAATGGAATATACAAGTAAAACGGTCAAACAACTTGTACAACCCCTCTCCCATGTTTGGTAGTGAGATCACTTCTCACTTCTTTACCTAACTATAGGTAACCTCATCTTTGAACCTATCTTGAGAGGTACAAGGATGATGACTATGGGAGTCTCAAGATTTGTTTTACATTTTTGTGTGATATTTTCAATCAATCTGGTCCGTGAACGTCCGTGTCCCACTCCTGTGAGTTCATAGGGGAAGTGTCTTCTCTAAATACATATACATCTTATGTTGTATTAATCCATCCCTAACATAATTTTATGGAGAACTCTGCAAAATCTCAAGAGATTGTGCATCTTGATATGGAGGAAGATACTCAAGGACGTGAATCGATTCAAGAGTTGGTTCTAAAGAAGATGCTTGCAAGGAAGGACCACAACTCCGGGATAGAATGGAGTTTCTACGGTCAGGAGAGTGAAGGAAATCAGTGACACCTTCTACGATGGATTCATTGAAAGGTATGAGGTTCTCAAGGAACTTTGATTGTCTAGTAAATCTTCTTTTTTATTTTTAGAAGAATAACTAGGATTTGGAATATCCATTATTGTGAGTACACATATCTATGTCTAACGATTTTCATCTTCAATGTTTTTAAATTTATTTATTTAAATTCTAAGTTATTTGGAAGATGATTTTTTGCAATTTTAATCTTTATGATTTTATATATTGCAAATTGTTATGGGATATGTTGTTTACGTCTGTGAACCTGTGACTGTCCCACACTTGTTCAAAAGTTATCTCTATTATGTCGGTATGAAAGTATTGATAGAAGATAGAATGAAATTTTGATATTACAAAAGCTAAATCCTTTTATGTCATTGTTTTGATGGAAGAAAGGATAAAACTTTTGTTTAAAAGGATTAAGTCTATTGTATGTCATTCTGCAAATAGTGATGGAAAATAGAATGAATCCTTATCTATTCCGCAGTATTGGTGTATCTACGATCCACATTTTTGTGCATATACTGTGTTGCTCCATAATTTTTCTTATGTTTGAGCATAACCAATTGAATTGATCGTTCTCTTGTGGTCAGTTTAGTTGTTGCTCTGTAAGTTTTCTTATGACGAGCATGTCCAATTTAATCGATCACTTTCTTGTGGTTAATTTAGTTGTGAAACTCCGATTGAATTAATCATGGGTTTTCTTGTGATTAATTTAATTGCACACTTCGATTAGACTAATCATGAATTTTTTTGTGTATAATTCAATTGAATACTTTGGACTCAAATTCATGTTTTCATGTGATTTGGTTATGTCCAAAGAAATCCTTCTTTTCTTGTGAAAGTAAGGTCGCCTTTGTTGTTCTTTCGGGAATGACATTTTATGGGCGGGAGTTCTTTTTGAACTTGTGCTTAATTGCCAAATCTTTATAGGGAGTGCGGCTGCGGAATATTATAGGGGATATCTTGTATCTTCATAAACTCCTTGATGAATGCATTTAGCTTCGGCTTTATGATGGCATCTAAATAAGTTGATATGGTATTCTCTTTTGGTCATGAAGTATCTCTATGAAAATTTCATGAGGATCCCACTAGTTTTTGTACCTTTGCCAATTTATATTGACAAAAGGGGGAGAATTAATGTGTAGTTGTGATACTACAAATACATATGGTTTACGGATCATTATGTAAGGGGGAGTGGTTTTCATGTCGAGATGAAGTATTGACTAAGGGGGAGGATACATATCACCATAGTATTGTTGTCAAAGTTATGATACGATTGAACTTTGATGTTGTGTAATAATACTATGACACTGTATAACAATGATTGAGAGCATTTGTTTTCTCATTATTATCGCTACGGATCTTCAACAACTATGATGTTGAACTTACAACCTTTAGGATCATGGAATACTTGGAAGTGACGAAGATTTCGAGTCGCGTTGAATATGCCAAGGAGATCAAGCATTTGGATGAGAAGCTACAATTTTTCTTTTTTTTGTAATCCATATGTATTGATAATTTTGTCACTAAAATTGACAAAGGGGAGATTGTTAGAGCACTGCTCGGTCGAACTCGCATGCGTTGCTATCTCAAGCATGTTTGTCAATGTTAGTGATCAAAACTATATAAGTCTTGATTTCTAGCTTATTTATAGATGTCTCGGACTAGGACATAGTTTGTGTAGTTGAGCATAGACTTCACGGCGCTTATCACTTGAAGACGAAGAACTACTAAGGAGAGCTTGTGGAACTTCATCGACAAAAGGTATGTGGAGACTTAAATTCATCTATCACTTGGAAAGTCTATTTCTACTCTATCTCCTATATTGAGACATAAGTCGTGTTACGATATAGTTTTCTCTGTACACATTTGAGATTTCGAGCTGAGTATATCTCGCTTACATATTTCTCAAAAAATATGTGTTGGTAAGCTTTCGCTTCAACCAAGTTCATCTTATATCATGAGAAAATTGCCGAGTAACATCTTACATGGTTTGTGTGATACAATCATTTGGTATAAGACTTGGAATGTTTCGATAATGATTATTTATATATCTTGAAAATTGCTTTGATGCTAATAGTGTGTGAAAAGGGCTATTCTCACTATAGAACAATGTTTCAATGATTAAAATAAAGAGTTTAGAATCTTGTAACCATCTTTGGATATAAGCATAGTGTGTTCGCACATTAGTGTATAAGTCCAAAACCGGGAACCTATATGCATACTTGTGTGTATACAAAAAGGTTGTAGGAGACTGGGTAAGTATGCGTACCCGTACGCATACTGGCGGAAGTTCACATCCGTGAATTTCCGCTGAGTTTGAAAACCAAAGCCAAACTCATCCTGTTACCTAGAGTACGCGTACCCATACGCATACTGCCGGAAGTTCACGTCCGTGAATTTCTGCTGAGTTTGAAAAATAAATCAAACTCAAATCCGGTTACTTAAGTACGCATACCCGTACGCATACTTAAGTGGTTACTTTATAGAATCGGTAGTACATGAACCTAAACATTTATCAATAAGGAATGCAATCTTTGCAAACCGTGGCTATAATGTTCATGTATCGATTCGAGTGAATCAAACCGATTTTGCTTCAATTGTGTTCTTGTATAAATCCATGAGAATATAACAATTGAACAACTCTTTAACTAGTTTCATTTGAGTCATTTGAACTAGTTATGGTTAAGATGAATAAGGTTGATATGAGCGTAATCATATGGCTAACCTCGGTTAACTATTTGTGAACCAACATGGTATACACGTTTGGGTACGGTTACATGAACCTAAATGAGGGTACATTTCATTTGTGTGTAACAAGCTAAGTTCGATTTAACGGTTTAAAGATATTATCTTGGTTGAATCAGGTTTTTCATCTAACGGTGAATATTGAATGCTTTGTTACCAAGGTAACTTGGATTGGAAACCCTGATTTGAAAACTATATAAAGGAGAACTCTAGCAACTGAGAAACCTAATCCCCACACCTCCTGTGTGCTACTAGTTGCATAACTAGATTCGATTCTCCTTTAACCTTAGGTTTCTTCTGAGACCCTGTAAGTTAACGACTTGAAGACTTCATTGGGATTGTGAAGCCAGACCCAACTATTCTCTTTGTAGTTGCGTGATCTGATCTTGCAGTTTCTATCGTGATTGAGTGCAATTGTAAAATTGGCTTGAGATATATATCTCCGATAGACAAGATAGAAAAGTAATCACAAACACCTTCGTCTCATCGTTTGTGATTCCACAATAACTTGTTTCGCTAGTCGATTAAGTTTATGGTGAGGTGATTGATAATACTAGGTTGTTCTTCGGGAATATAAGTTTGGTTTATCAATTGGTTCATGTTCACCTTGATTTATCAAAAGACGGAACAAAAACTCTTGGGTATTTCTGTGGGAGGCAGATTTATTCAATATTATATACTTTTCTGTGTGAGACATATTTGTTTATCAAGTCTTCGACTTTGGGTTGTAGCAACTCTTAGTTGTGGGTGAGATCAGCTAAGGGAATCAAGTGCGTAGTATCTTGTTGGGATGAGATACGTAAGGAGCGCAACTATACCTTGAATTAGTGTGATATTGATTAGGGTTCAACTACAGTCCAGTCTGAAGTTAATTGGTAGTAGGCTAGCGTCTGTAGAGGCTTAATACAGTGTGGTGTTCAATCTGGACTAGGTCTTGGGGTTTTTATGCATTTGCGGTTTCCTCGTTAACAAAATTCTAGTATCTGTGTAACTTCTTTTCCGCATTATATTTTGTTATATAATTGAAATATCACAGGTTGTGCGTTAAGATCAATCAATTAGAATATCCAACCTTGGGTTGTTTATTTACATTGATTGACACTTGAACGTTGGTCTTTGGTACCGTTCAAGTAATTCCTCTTATATTCAATCGAGCTCGCAGATTTATATTTGCTGATTGCGGATTGAATTAAGAGTTAGAGATATTAAACTCTTTGATATACTTTATTCTAGATTGAGTCTGACTGTCTAGTTGATTCTCTAGAAAGTGTATTGGAGTAAGTCCTCTCAGATTTCCAAACGAATTGTTGGTTGTGGTTGTTAGACCCCCGCATTTTCAACACTCCACATTTCTTTTGACGTGTTGGTTGTAGCAATCAAATTATAGTATTCTAGAGACTCTATAAACAATTATGTCGCACATCTGCTGTGTTGACAAAGCGCTTTCTTTTTTTTGTAAAAGAAAAAAATTTAGGTTAAAGCCCAAAGGTTATATTAAAGTTTAAACCTCAAATAGATTTACTACCTCAATCCAAGGTATGTAGAAAAAGAAAGAAAAATCCCCTGTCCTAATTCGAATTCAGGTCGCTGGTATCAGTGCCCAATGACTTTACCATTGTACCACAATGACATCTGCAAAGCACTTTCTAATTGAGAGTGGTTTGCTGCTTTTGCATCCTGCTATTTTAGAAAAGATAGCGACACTATGTGATTTTCAATTTTAGGTACTTGTTTCAGAATCTATATATGATCAAACTGCAAAATTAGAAGTTTTTCTTTATAATCATTACTTATTTATTTATTTATTTTTATGTAAAGAACAACTTCATTCTTTAGTTGGAATTACATAACTTCTGACTGGCAAACCAATCATCTCCAATAAGCTTGCAAAAGTCATCTGGGATGTTACACCAAAAGTCAAAATATGATTTGTCAGTTCTAGCATTGTTAGGTATTACATGAGCTACAATATTAGTTTTTCTTTTAACATGCTTCACACCAAAATACAAAAAAATAGCACGAACATGCCTTATTTATCCTACAATCCCTTGATTCATCTAATGTACAGAAGGGGTGGCATCATTGATAGAGTTTACTATATTCTGACAGTCAACTCCAAAGTTTTAGTTATCTATTTTTAGCTCATTAACCCATAATATAGCTTCTTTCATGGCCAAGTATTCATCCTGCTGTGCATCTAGTCATCCATAGAAATATCTGCCCCTGATGCCCAACTTGAACCTGAAGAATCTTGTATATTAGGACAATTTCATAGTTATTTGTAAAATGACCAAATGAAGCATCAACATTTATTTTCAGCTGATTTTCCTTAAATGGAGGCCAAATTTCAATGTTATATGATATAACTTCAGTAACCTGTTGTTGAGTATCAGAACTGCGCTGAATCACCAAGTTATGCATGCTTTTAATAGTAAACCATTTATTAGAATTTTTATTATCAAAAACATTTCGACATCAATTCTTTTAGAGAAACCTGGAAGTAATCATTACTGTTAGAGTCCATAAGTTTCTGGATTTTGTATCAGAGTTCTGTGTTTTCGTAAACCAATTAATAATCCAAGAAACCACCTCAGTATGTTGAGATTGAATGTTTTATTTACATTCATAGCTAACCAGATAGATCTAGAGTAGTCACAATCAATAAGAAGATGTTGCAGGGTTTTATCTTTTTTGTGACGTTGGGGACATCTTTTGTCTATGTCTTTCCTGTATTGGCTTAACTTCTCTCTAGTGGGAACAATATTTTTTAGACATTTCCAAATAAATATCTAACCTTATGAGGGGCTTTTATCTTCCAAAGTTGTTGCACTTGGGATTGATTGATTCCTTAGATAAGCATCAGAAGTCAGAGCATCGTAAGCTAATTTGACTCTGAACTCACATGTTCTATTATATTCCTATATCATTTCATCCCTTCCATATTGCACTAGGTACATTTTTAGAATTAAATCAGCTATGTCACCTGGAATAGTGCCTGTATAACAGGAGCATTCCATCTTCTAGGGTTTTGTAGCATGAGATCAAACACAGAGACAATTCTCGCTGGTTCTGGATTACTATCATTAGGAACAATTGGTTTATCAAGTTCTTTGACCCACTTATCACCAAACTAAAGTTTTAGTCCCACGCCTAACCTCCCATCAGTGATATTTCCGTATTGATTCTAACTGTTGCTCTATGCCCTTCCAAATCCATTAAAAGTTATAATGCATGTCTTGCATATGTATAAAGTCACAAATAAGGAGGATATTTTTATTTTATAATTTTCACCCAAGGTTTCTCAGATTTTGTACACAGTTTCCAGGCCGACTTAGTAATTAGAGCATTATTATGTTGCTTTAAATTCCCAAAAATCAGGCCTAGGTTCCAATTGAGTATAATTGAAAACCTCAAAGATGCTCGCATTGTGTTTTTTTTTATCATATACAAGATAAATGTGCAGAGGCTATCTGCTGCTGTTGTGGCTGCTGAGAGATTGGTTGTAAAAGCTAGTGCAGCCAAGGGGAAGAATGCATGACAAAGACGTCTCTTCTCATAAGGTGTCTTTTTTCCAAAAGACACCATTGATGGGTGTCTTTTGAAAGCGTCTGTTGGAGATGAAGAGACATCTCCAATAGACATGAAACCCTCTATAAATTACGAAGGCTTTCTCTCATTTCAACACATCAAAATCTCTGATTT
Organism: Papaver somniferum; assembly: GCF_003573695.1. Classification (NCBI taxonomy): domain Eukaryota; kingdom Viridiplantae; phylum Streptophyta; class Magnoliopsida; order Ranunculales; family Papaveraceae; genus Papaver; species Papaver somniferum. The sequence continues at coordinate 6,332,888 of NW_020627707.1, forward strand.
CTTTTCTCTCTAAGCATCATCAGAATCTAATTATTGTACGTTCTTGGTTGAGTCAAGGGAGTACAACTCTTGAATCCAACAACGTTATTAGTGCTTCATTGTATCCAGAAAGCATTATTCTATTATTTCATTATTTCAACAATTATACTCGTCAATTATTTGAAATAGGTCCAAATATTTGTTAAAAAGAATCACAAGTCCTTGAAGTCGTTATTACAACATTATTTTTTGTTCTCTGAATTTTATCCTCTGACACCCAATTTTCAATATTATGAATTGTTTTATTTTTTCTTTCTTTCCGTTGAAGGATTATGGACTAATTATTCATGTTCATATTTGGGATTTAACGGGACACCAAAATTCAATAGAATCTGTACTATTTAGCCAGGGTACCATCTACGAATAAAAACAGTGCTGTCACCGGTCACCCAATGGTAGTGTGTCACATTTTTGTTAAACTTTGTCTTAAAAGACGAAATTAGCTAGCAACATCAATAATACCAAGTACCAACACGAGATAATCTTTGTTTTTATTTGTCATTTTTTGACAAAGAAAATACAAATAAAAAGGTATTAAGAAATGATTTAAATCGAGTAATTACATCTTACTTTTATGATTGAGATCATATACAGACATCCATTGTTTTCCTATAGCTACCAAATCACCATTTTCTTTCTTTCTAATCACCACCGTAAATGAAAATAAACTTCATTGATCTCCCAATACTTTAGCTTCAATCTCTACTTCTTCCTATTCAAAAATTACAAATTCAATTCTAAATTTTCTTGACGTAATTCAATTAAGCAAGCATAAGAACAAGAATAAACATACCTGAACCTTAACAGTTGAAAAAAATGAAATATTGAAATCAACAGAAACATGGATATTTCCATGTATAGTATGTATAACAGAAGCACCAATCAAGTCAATAAGGGTTGTAATTGCTCCTACACGCCAATTCCCATCTCGATCCTACATATCAAGAATCAATTCAATCAAGAAAAAGAATCAAGAATCAAGTTTATGAGATAAGCTTATTAAACCAATTCTGGGTCTAATTATGAGATGTTGGGAATTTATACAGATAAGCTTTTGGGTACTACGAAATTGCACTGGATCAAGCTTTTCTGGTAGGGCTGAACATGGTGTCGGTTAACCGTTGGAAACCGACCGAACCAGACCAATAAGTAAGAAACCGAACCAGCCATTTAGATTTGGATTGGTTTGGTAAAAAAAGTTGAAAAACCGACATTACTGGTTTGGTTTTGGTTTGACCTGAAAATCGAAGCAAAAACTATTGGGGAACCGATTAATTTTTAAACTTAGTTTCTACCATCGATTTAAAAGTATTAGATTCTACCCATTAATTTAGAGGATAAATAGAAACCCTAAATCTAATATTTCATTATGATACTCTCCCTCTTTCTCTTTCTCCTTCTCTCAGCCGCCTCCCTTCTCCACCCCCAACAACAGCTGCTGCTACTCGACTTTTTTCTTCCCGTCTTCCTTCTTTTTTATTTGTCAATAACTAAATTAAGATATATTATATATCTTCTTTTGATCTCTAGAATTAGAGTAAGCTTTAACTATTCTTGATTTTTTTTTTGTCTGTATATTTGTGTAAACCAATATTATCGGCAACTACGATTTTTTTATCTGTAAATTTGTGTATTTTTTTTTTGGTTTGACATAATTATTGGTTAACCAAAAACCACTGGGACAAACCGAAACCAACTGGAGCCATTTGAAAACCGAACCAATGGTTAATGGATTGGTTTGGTTTAGATTTTTAGAAACCAATAATATTGGTTTCGGTTTTGGTTTGGCTAGAAACCGAACCAAAACCGACCATGAACAGCCCTACTTTCTGGACATGAACAGCCGAGAGATTTTGAAGAGCTTGACGATCGATCTTCCGACCAGTTTGACCACTAGCTGTGCTTTCTAACCACTCCTTCGCAATCTGGATCGGTATTGTATTATCTTCATCATCATCATTTCCCGTCATTATTCCTTGTGTAAATTTCTCCCCTTTTCTCTTTCTTCAGCCCCATGTGGAAAGTGGATCATCTACCCAATAATTGACTTAAATAACAAAAAGTCTCTGTGAACCGAGAAAAAAAAACAACGAATTAAATCGACGGACATAAATCAGATGGCCCCTACTAAATTCCCGAGGGGCGGGGACCATAAATTCCAAATGAATGTGAGGAACGGTTTTTTCGGCGGTCGTCTAGAATGGCTGCTTAAATAAACTATACAGAACAGTAAAATGGTCAGCAGAAAAATAGTCTCTCTCACTTCTCTGGGAATCGGTTCTTGACTCAGTTTCCCATTTCTTGCATCGTCAATTTGTCTCTCGGTTTGTTTTAAGATTTTGTTTGCACCGCGAGGCAATCCAAAGTCGGACATGGTTCTCAAGAAGGGGAATGGGTAGGTGTGCCGGAAGCCTGTAACATTATGTTTGGCTTTAGCGTCCAAAACATTTTTTCCGGGCGTTTTAGCCGGTATGGTAAAGCATGGAATCCTTGGATGTAGCTTCTAAATTTTCCGTCTTCTCGACCCGCCTCCATCCCATTCTCTAATAATACTAACTTCTCTGAATGGAGCGAGAATGTTGAATTCATCTTGGATATATCTATCACTACATTTTGGTACTAGAAACATGGACTAGAGTTATGGATTTATCCAAGCTAGTCCCTTAGAACATCATTTATTCGCTACCAACAAGTTCTGTAACGGATCCAGCAGAGATCCAGTGGATACAAAAGCTTCAGACGACAAAGCGTCTCGTCCGAGTCCAAACAAAGACTAAGGAGAAAAGAGGTGAAATCGATGTGGCTGAGAATACGAAGAAAAACTTCATCAACACTGAAATCCACAGATTTCACACCAAGGATAAGCTTAAAAACAAATTCCTTCTTCCTAACTTTCTTGCATCGATCTTTATACTTCAGATCTACAAAGTTTAAAACAAAATCTTTTGGAAGCAATCCTTTATAAAAACCAACGCTTCTTCTTCAATGGAAGCCTATTCTCGTCAAAGTCTTGGTCAAAAGTGATTCTTGATTTCAAATCTACAATCAGTAGATCTCACTCTTCAAACCCATTGAAGATTTTTTCAAAAAAAAAAAAAACTCTAAGAATCGACATTTTAGCCTGATTTTGGGACTTTTCTTTCATCGCTCTCTCTTCTTAGTGCTTTACAAAGTAATTGCAGAACGAGTTACTCACTTGATCGATTTGTTGTTTCAGAATATGATGATAGACGAAATCATTAATCGAAGCAGCACCACGACTATCTCGTGGACCAAATACAGCACCATCTCGTACTAACAGTATTGCTCAACTCGGAGCAATCATATCGGATGGCTCAATCGAGAGCACCAATCTCGGATAGAAATCCAAGTTCAATTGATATCGGATCGGAGCGGCATGGAAGCATAAATCAGTCAGCACGATGACGACTTAACAGAGCTCAGGATCACCAGTTGATCAGTCAATGAGCACAAACTCGTACATATTAATGTGTTGTATAGAGGAGATATTACTAATCCAATCGGACAGACACCTCGTATAGCTCAATCCAGAGCATCAGTTCGATTTTCTCGGACTTATTAGCTCATCTCTGAACGGCAACCAGTGTGCGTTCAGAGACAATTGGACAGAGAATCCAAGCTTAATGATCTCGGACTCAATCCATATCGAAAAGACAACCAGCACGATGGAAGACAACCAGAGAATGAACTCGGATGCTTCACCATCTCACCCTAGCCTGGGGATTATTTTTTTTTCAATATCTCTTCGCACTCTGTTACATAACAGTTGCCAAACGAGACTATTTTACTTACTTTGTTAGTGATATATCTGTACACGGTTTGTTTAGTCTACTAGGTTTACTAGGTTTCCCAGTTTACTAGTTCTTTCCTAGCTTAGTCTTACGTAAATATAGTTCTTTCCTAGAATATCTCTATTTGTTGTAACTTCTTATGTAATCTGATTCACTATATATATCAAGAAGAATAAACCAAATATTCATAGTTGTGAAAACCATTAAACACTGTCTTCTAAATACAAATCCAACATGGTATCTTCGTGCTAGGTTTTATCTCCCAAAAACTTTCCTTCACAACATTGTAACAGCCTCAGTTGCTTCAATCTACTGAGAAACTTTTCCTCACTTGCCGAAAACAGTTTTTCTTCACAGCATCGGCATCAGCATCAGCAAAGCATCAGTTGTCGTGACAGCCAATACTCCTACACCGACAGCAATTGTTCTTTTTCTCTCTTCACAAGCTTCAATGGGAGACGTCACTGATCCATCACCAACCAACAGAACCACTGGTATTGTTGATTCTAATCCTCACCTTCATCCATCTAGTCCATATTATGTTCATCCAGCAGACAATCCTACAACTATTCTCTATCAACCGGTTCTCACAAGTGAAAACTATGCCACTTGGGTTCGCGGTTTTCGTAAGGCTTTGAGTGCTAAATCCAAACTTGGATACATTGATGGAACCATTGTTAAGCCAGAAGTTCCAGCTGATATACCTTACTGGCAACGCTGTGATGATCTTGTTGGCAGTTGGGTTTGCAACTCCTATGAACCAGAGATTGGTCGTAGTGTGATATCTTTCGACACTGCTCATGAGATGTGGATGGACTTGAAGAATCTTTTTGCTCAGTCCAATGCCACAAAATTGTATGCCATCAAACAATCGATTTCCACCTTGAAACAGGAGCATAACTCTGTTGCTCAAAACTACACCCAGCTCAAAACTCTTTGGGATCAATTGGATTCTTTTCGACCTCCAACACCTTGTATTTGTCATGCTGGTAAGTTTATTATTGAACAACATAACCAAGATCGTGCTATGGAGTTTTTACAGGGGCTTCAAGATCGTTTCTCTGCCTTGCATAGCCAACTCCTAGTCACTGAACTGTTACCATCGGCTGCCAAACTGTACAATCTCGTACGCCAGGAAGAAGAGCAGCAAGGCATCAACTCCGTTGCTGTTCCAATAGTTGAATCTGCTGCTTTAGCTGCTTCTCACACAGACGCCAGATCACAGCGTCCTTCCTCGCAATTCCGTCCAGTTCCTGGCAACAAACGACCCCGGCCCTTTTGTGATCACTGTAACCGGCATGGTCACACACGACTGGTCTGTTGGAAGTTACACGGCTATCCTAATGACTCTTCAAAGGCCGCTGCTCACAATGCTACTCACAATGTTTTAGCCACAGTTGCTACACCTGCCCAACTTTCCGCGGCTCCGTCGATCACTCCTGAGCAATACGCTCAGCTCCTGAACCTGCTCAATCCGAACAGCAACAATGTTGTGTCTCCTCCAGCGGCAAACTGCGCAGGTACGTTTTCTCCTTACCTGTTGTCTTCTTTGCCACACGTATTTGCTTGTTCTTTGTCTACTTGGATTGTAGACAGTGGTGCTACGCACCATATATGCTCTTCTATATCGTCTTTCACCACTTATGCGGTGGTTGATAAACCAATTGACGTACAATTTCCAGATGGATCGTTTACATCTGTGAGCCATATTGGCAATATTGATTTATCACCTACAATCAAATTAATTGATGTTCTTCATGTTCCCAGTTTCAAATTCAATCTCATATCGGTTAATCAACTAACCAAATCAACCAAGTGTTGTATTAAATTTTCTCATGATTCATGTGTCTTCCAGGACCTTCAAACGAACAAGGAGATTGGATGGAGTAGGCGCATTGCGTGCCTATATCATTTTAGCTTCCGTCCTTCTGTTTTTTCTTTTATTGCAAATAAGAAGCCAATGGATATGTGGCATTGCCGTTTAGGCCATCCCAACGAGGATTGTTTTCGTTTATTATCTCGTACTTTTAATTGCATTGACTCCAAGAGTACTCACTCTTGTATTGTATGTCCCTTGGCTAAACAAACAAGGTTACCATTTAATAAAAGTACTTCTTCATCTTCTTATGCTTTCCAGCTAATTCATGTTAATATTTGGGGACCATTTTCCGTAGCATCCTGTACGGGTGCCATATACTTTCTCACTTTAGTTGATGATTACACTCGATGCACTTGGGTTTATCTCATGGTTGTAAAATCAGAAACCCTAACGTGTTTACAAAAAAAATTCCAATTTGGAATCCGGCAATATGGACATAAGATTGCTACCATGTCTTCTGGGACTCACACTAAATTCATCCCTCAACTTCAAACTTTTCGTTCTGATAATGGTTCTGAATTTAAATCTAAAGGACTACAATCTTGGTTTCACTAGAATGGTATTTTGCATCAGACAAGCTGTGTCTACACGCCTCAACAAAATGGCATTGTCGAACGTAAACATAGACATCTACTCAATGTAGCTCGAGCTTTACGTTTTCAGTCTAACGTTCCATTGAGTTTTTGCGGTGAATGCATATTGACTGCGGCATATTTAATCAATAAAATGCCGACCCCAGTTTTATCAAACAAATCTCCTCATGAAATGCTATTGTTTACATTACCATCTTATTCTCATTTCCGGGTTTTTGGTTGTCTTTGTTTTGGACGAAACTCACGTCCATCTCACAAATTCGACGCCCGTGCTAAACCGGGCATTTTTGTTGGCTATCCGTATAATCAGAAAGGCTATAAAATATATGACCTGGAATCCAAGTCAATTTACACATCCAGAGATGTTGTATTTCATGAAACGATTTTTCCATTTCATGATCTAGGTTCTCTTCCGCAATCAACTACCACTCAACATATACGCGACTCTGATATTGCTTTCTATGACTCCATTTTACTTCCCCATGGAGATAACTCTAGACAACAATCTGTTATTTCAAAGACATATCTGGTCCCAGTGGAACAGGATTCTACTATAAATTCTCGACCTGTATTAACTAATGCCGAAACGCCATCCCCAGACAATTCTGTGATGGAAACCACATCCTCCCATTTGCAAACTGGCAACAATTCTTCTGCACTATCACATTGCAACTCACCATCATCTCCTGCGCCGGATATATCATCATCACGGCCAGTCCGTACAAAGTCCGCTCCTTCGTACTTGAAGGATTATCACTGCACTCTTCCAAAATGCAATTCCACTTCAGTTTATCCAATGACTGAATATTTGTCATTTGACAAATTTTCCCCTGCTCATAAAGCTTTCCTAGCTAAGGTGATTCTTACGGAGGCACCCAAAACATACTCACAGGCCAAGCTATGCCCTAAATGGAGAGCAGTTATGGCCAAAGAAATTCTTGCTCTACAAGCCAACGACACTTGGATTCAGGTTGATCTTCCACCGGGTAAAGTGGCAATAGGCTGTAAATGGGTGTTTAAAATTAAATTTAATGCGGATGGTACAGTGGAACGATATAAAGCTCGCTTAGTGGCAAAAGGATATACCCAACAAGAAGGAATTGATTTTTATGATACTTTTGCTCCTGTTGCTAAACTAGTCACAATGCGTGTGCTATTATCCATTGCCGCCATTCGAGGCTGGTCCCTCCATCAACTTGATGTCAATAATGCATTTCTTCAAGGAGATCTTGATGAGGAAATATACATGAAATTACCACCTAGTTTAGGTTCTGAGGGCCACTCCAAAGTTCTTAGATTAAAAAAATCTTTATATGGGCTGAAGCAAGCTTCTAGGCAATGGTTTGCCAAATTTTCTTCAGTGTCACTTGCTGAAGGTTTTCAAAAATCATTATGTGACAATTCTCTCTTCACATATCATAAAGGCAACACATCCATCTTTGTCCTTATTTATGTAGATGATATAATTATCACTGGTACTGATAATATTTTCATCACCTCTCTCAAATCAAGACTTGCGTCCTATTTCTCAATCAAAGATTTGGGAAAATTACAATACATCTTGGGAATAGAAGTTTCTCGTTCTTCCAAAGGAATTTTTCTCTGTCAACGGAAGTACATTCTGGATATCTTAAAGTATTCTGGACTCACTGGATCGCGCACCTCTTCATTTCCTATGGATGCGCACCTGAAACTGACATCCGAGGCTGGTACACCTTTGCCATATCCTAGTATTTATCGGCGCTTAATTGGTCGTTTTTTATATCTTACAGTCACACGACCGGATATCACTTATGCAGTGAATTATTTAAGCCAATTTATGCAACGTCCTCATTCTTCTCATCTGGATGCTGCTAATCATGTTTTACGATACCTTAAAGGTACTATTGGTCATGGAATATTTTTGGCCTCTTCCACTCCCTTGATACTCAAAGGATATACCGACTCTGATTGGGCAGGATGCCCAATGACCCGACGATCCACTACTGGCTATCTTGTTACTATAGGTAACAGCCCAGTTTCCTGGAAATCTAAAAAGCAACCAACGGTTGATCGATCATCTGCTGAGGCTGAATATCGTGCCCTTGCACATTTAACTGCAGAACTACAATGGCTTCGTTATTTGTTTCAGGATTTAAGAATTCCTTGCATTCTTCCAATCATTGTTTCCTGTGACAGTCAGGCAGCTATTCACATTGCTCAAAATCCAGTGTTCCACGAGCGAGCGAAGCATGTCGAAATTGATTGTTATTTTGTACGGGAAAAACTGTTCAACGTCTTAATCAAACCACAAGATCTACAGTCTTCTGAACAGCTTGCAGATTTATTTACAAAACCTTTAGGTGTCAAGCAATTTCAGCAGTTGGTTAGCAAGTTGGGTATTCGATATGGATCGACTCCTCCAACTTGAGGGGGGTGTTAGCGATATATTTGTACACGGTTTGTTTAGTCTACTAGGTTTACTAGGTTTCCCAGTTTACTAGTTCTTTCCTAGCTTAGTCTTACGTAAATATAGTTCTTTCCTAGAATATCTCTATTTGTTGTAACTTCTTATATAATCTGATTCACTATATATATCAAGAAGAATAAACCAAATATTCACAGTTGTGCAAACCATTAAACACTGTCTTCTAAATACAAATCCAACATACTTACTCACTTGATTGAGTTGTTGTTATAGAAAAATGACGATAGGTGAAATCGCATCGGAGTAGTAACTGTTCACGATACAAGCTACCATCAACATCATGACCAAGTGAAGACCAACTCGTGGAGATACCTCGTACGGCTCAACTCGGATCAACCATCTTGTACAGCTCAATCCAGAGAACCAATCTCGGACAGACAAACCTACGCGATGACGATCAGCCAAGCTCGGACTCGATCCATGTCGTACAGCCTAATCCGCAGAACTAATCTCGGACAGACAGTCGAGGCTCATCCGATGTCAGAGCACTGGCGATATCGGTACAACGGTCAATCAACACGATGATGCTCTACCAGAGCTCGAAATCAACTCATATCATGACTGTAGTATCGGACTGGTCACCCGATCTACTCGGACTCATCAGTCCATCTCCGAGGAACAACACGGATAACATACATTTCTTACCTTATCTCTTGAATTCTATTGAATTCCTGCATATATAACATGCCATCTTTTGATTAATAATTTATTAATTCCTAAATGCTTAATGCTTTAAATCAATAGAAATTTGATGCGTTTCATGACCAACAGGTACATGCTAATATGCTATACAGAAGGACTCTTCCATGGCGTCTGTTTTAGATGGTCATTTCAAGACTAATAATTGGGCTGGAATAAATCGCCAATACAAAGAAATAACTGACACGATTCAGTAGCCCGCTATCTAGCTTAACAGCAGGCTAAGTATCTCTAGTCTCGAAGAATTAACTTTACATATACTTGTATAAGTAGTTGAATAATGTAGAATTGCATGATAATGTTACTCTAAATGACACCTTATTACATGGGTTAAATAGAATCACATAAATGAATTGAATGCTTTAGAAATAGACTTTAGCATCGATATAACACATTAGAATTACTTGCGTTTGAATGAGCAACACCAACTCGCTAATAAAGAATAAGTATGCCACTGGCACATTTCATTTCATTTAGAACATGTGGGCTCTAGGTAGCCAACTCCATGAAAAATGTTTACAACAAACTTTCACATTCTGATGATATCATTCTTACTGCATATCTTGACATATGCTATTTAAAATTCAAATGTTATTCATAATAAATAAAATGCTTTACATGCTCAATGCATTTATCTCGGATCGGTCACGACAGTGCATCCGAGCTCGCCAAGCTCACGACTTAGCTTGCATAATGACATCCACATCAGGGGACACTCTTATCTCTAAATTTATCATTTTATATAAATGAAGTTAAACATGCCTAGTCACTGACTTGAAGCATAATCATTCATAATTATACTTTCTCTACTGTTATTAACCAGTAATTGGAATTTCCAGGGGAAAAAGGCAACCTCATGACAAAGGCTACAAAGCTAAAGGACGATACGATCTCCTAGCTTCCTTGCCAGTCTAAGGACAAAAAGGGCACTTTCTAACTCACATATTGAATATACATATGCCTAACCAAGGCACAATTTTTCTTAAGATAAAGCTAAGAAAATAGCTAATCGCAAATACTCAAGCCGATATACATATCGCACTAGTACATCCATAATTAAGTGTCGCAATCTAGCGCACTTGCTCCACAACGAGCATCACATTTGGAGATTGAATTCAGTTAAGTCGGATTAATTATCCGCATAAAGTAAAGTCGGATTAGACGTAATCCGCATAAAGGCATGTTTATCATGCACTAAGGTTAGAGTCGGATTAGTCGTAATCTGCAAAAAAGCTATTGTTGTGTTTCTGTTTGCTTGCAGGTACACTTGATGTATGTATGGTACATCTGCTTGTTATATATATGTGTTTTCCTGCAGGGCTACTTGGTGTATCATACATACATCTCCCTCTTATTCTATATGTATGTGTTTGCTTGCAGGGGCATGGAATTAATGTGATATAAATATCTCCCTTTTGTCATATCTGTGTTTTTTGCAGGATAATTTAGTAATCTTAATATGAAATTTTTCCATCACTGATGGTAATTGGGGCATGATCCCCATCCGAGAAAACATCTTCTCGAGATGGTAATTGGGGAATGATCCCCATCCGAGAAAACATCTTCTCGAGATGGTAATTGTGGCACGATCCCCATCCAAGAAAACATCTTCTCGAGACTATTACGAATGGTATCTGGGTAAACCAAACCCTCGTGCGAGAAAATATCTTCTCCAAACCATCACGATGGTAATCGGGCCATGAGTCCCATACGAGAAAAACCTATTCTCAATGTCATATGATTTATTTCCATGTGATTGTTTTATTCATTATTTTTGATCTGTTGAATGCATGAATTATATATGTTTTTTGCAGGTTCACTCATTTAGTATTGTTCCATCACGAATGGTAACAGGGGCATGACTCCCATGCGAGGAAACATCTCCTCAAGACCATCACGAATGGTAAGGTGCTAGCCACACCATCCCATCCTCAAACAGGATGATGCGAGCAATGCTCAAGCTACCCGAGACGGACACATTGACCTAGGGTAATGCCATTCTCGACCACGAGTCAGATGATGTCCTGTACTTCAGGAGATACCTTGTAGTTGACTCACTTTAAGCTGAAGTGCGAATCAACTATCAGAGGTATCGCCCTCACTCTAGTTAGCGCCACGAGCCGACTATGGGGAAGAATCCTTCCCAAAGAGAAGCACTGCACATAATTCATCAATATATGACAATACACGGCATCAGAAGGATCCTTGAAATCCTCTCGACTTGTATTGTAAGAGGTTATCTGGCCAAATGGGAAGCTGATCACTTCTCGGCCTTATAGCCCATAACTTGTCCAAGGACGAAAGGGATACCACTATGGTGTGACCCTCATATAACTGCAAAAAGCAAAATTGTATCAAGGTACAAGCTACACGTAGTAGCATTATAAATCAGAAAATGGAGTTAGGGGCAAAACCTTGACTTTGTCTTTCAAAAGCTATAAGCTTTTAAGCTTTCAAAAACCAAAGGGGGCAGTGCATACCCTCAGTACCTTCATGAAAGCTTTAGATCCTCGGATCACAAATTGAGGCAATCTGTAAGCCCTCGAGGAAGGACTTCGGATTATGATCCGAAGACATTTTGAGTCCCCACAGACACAAGCCTCCAACTGGAGCACGAAGTAAGACCTCGGACTCCTCTATGAAGGCATTCAACAAAATCTTACGTCCACATGATTCAAGGCAAACAGTAAGTCCTCGGGGCAAGGCTTCGGACTACCATCTGAATACATTTTGAGTCCCCACAGATATGATCATCCGATATATCTCAGAACCAAAACAAGACCTCGGACCACCATCCGAAGGCATCTGATAAATCGTATAGCAGCACGATTTGAGGCATTTAGTAAGCCCTCGGAGCATGACCTCGGACTGCAATCTCAAATTCATTTGGCAAGACCCCACATCGATATGTCACACGCATAAGACTTTTTACACCAGAGCATATATATTGGAATAAGGAAAAACCCTCATCACTCGGAGCAAGGAGCAAGCTACAAATGCAAAGGCAATCAGACAATTGTGAAGAAAGCTAAGTACCCATGATGGTACCGAGAAGAACTACACGACAAGTCGTCAAGAACTGATGCCAACCAAGCCAGACAGAGATGGAGCACAAACTGCCTAGGAGCAAGCACAACGACCACGAGCATAAGGACTGCCTCAGAACTTCACACAAGAACAGGGGAAAGTATTAATACTTTTAAAAGATGGTTATATTCTTCTGCGAAGTTCCTTCAGCAACAAAGAGCCGGGAAGCTCGGTACCACACACCATCAACTGAAGTCATGAACCAACTCCAGCAAAGAATCAAAGACCAAGAATTGAGAGCGACCTCGCACTGTTAGTCGGAGTCGCAACTCGCACATCTACATCGTGTAGCATAGACCACAGATCGTGAAGCACAAGCATCGCAGCAACCAACTCAGACGACCCCAACCAAACACTCTACAGAAGTGAAGTCTAACTACAAGCCAGATCGGAACCAAGCATGTTAAGAAATCTCGCTCAGCCACTTCTCTCGCCTTCATGCCATACCGAGGTTGATTTGCTTAAGGATTATTATTCCAACAACCCTCAACCAAAGGAGCAAAATGTGAGGGCAAAATATCAACTCGCTACGTGGCGCAAGATTAGGAGCCGAAGTACCCTACCAAAATGCAACCATATACACAATGTATACCCAACCACTTAGTCTTATCCTATCTAGTCAGCCCTAAGGGCATATTTGTAATTAATGTAACCACCTACCCTATAAAAGAAAAAGAGAAATAGGGAAGTGGGGGTCGGATCTTTGGATGGTCGCTCTAGCTAAGGCTAGCCTCCTTCTTCTTCCTTAGAGCTCCATGAGAGCCTCTCCAATGGAGATCTTGTAAACACCTCACAACATAGTGAAATCCATGGATGTAGGTCACAATTGACCGAACCACGTAAAAAGATCTGTCTTCCTTTACATTTCTGCACTTTATCTTCTTTTAGGTGTGTTAATGTATGTTTTGATGGTGAAGATCATCATGGGTGTAGGCATCAGAAAAGATGCAACTACAAAAAAAAAAAAAAAAAAATCTCATTCTTACACATTGCGAGTGGAAAACCTATTTTGATCAAAATACCAAAGAATACAAAGATCTCCGTAAATATTAGAAGAAAGGTGATGTAAGCATTATGCTAATGCGAATGACATACATTGCTCTAAAATCCTTTGCATCAATTTTGTTCGCACTAGCATGATGCTTAATTTATCACATTTGTCCTGCTGATTTTGGAGATCCTAATCTTCCTTCTACTTTCAACAACGAATACAGGTTTTCACTTGTAGTGCAAGATCGAGATCCATGATATCTTAAGGCATATCAACATTCCCACTCCATGTTGGATATTTTCAACTAACCCTTAATTTGTAGGCGCTACAAAACTTGTGTGTTCTTGGTTGGGTCAAGGTTGTACAAGCTTTGGATCCAACATTGTTGTAGGGCTTCAAGTATCCTGACGGCAATATTCATTGACCTATTTGTACTAGCCAATCTAATTGGGAAGGTTCGAATAATTGTCGAAAAGAATCTATTATTAAAGCCTTAACCCAAAGACAACATTCTTTTCTTCACCCTATTTTAGTGTCAATTTTCCAACACTCCACTCAGAGAAGTTAATGTTATTACACATTGGGGTAGAGGCATGATTATTCCTATTTAAAAGCAAGATTCGGATATCCAAAAATTAAACTCATGCGATATATATAAATTAACATTACTTTTGTCGGTGAATTTTGAGTAAGAAAATAATAAAAACATCACCAATCCAAATTTGTTCATTTAACCCATTTCAGTCTATCCGTATTTTTTGATGGTTTTGATGGTTGTAATAGTGGAATTCTCTAACCTGTGGAGAGTCCTGAATACTGATGTTGGTAACTTAATCTCTGAATATGTTTCCTTTGAAAATGTTGTAATGGTTGTAATCTCAAAAGTCAGTCCTGTAACAATCCTAAATTTGTTTTAATGTATGAGGTTCGCCTCTTTTTCGAAAAAAAAACATCACAAAGTCTTAAAACACTCAAAAATACAAGCAAAGCAAAGAACGACATTTGTAGATATTACGTGTAGATATTATGTGGGTGACTTTCATTTGTAGATATTATATGTCTTTAATAAAACATGTATATGATCATAGCACTAGTTCAAATGTGAATTAGAATTATTTGTGGGTGACTTTCATTTGTTAAGATCATGACGTCTTAAATAAGAATAACGGTACCATGGCATTTGTCAAAAGCCTAAGTCCAATAAACTTAACAAACTTTATGATTTACATGACGTTGAGCCCAACAAATCGAAAAAAAAAAAATCAAGACCATAACATGGTCTGACCTTCAAAAAAAAATAATGGTTGTTGTATCCCTACAACAAATAGACAAACAGAAGGATAGAATTGGTGATAAACACCTCCTAAATCAAGAGATTCATGCCAAATCTGAGTTCACAGGGAACACATCCACGAGGAACAAAGTTTTATTTGATATTTGATATTCGATTAGCTTGCAATACAGACTGACTCAGAACTTATAAGGCTAGGTTGCCCAACTAATCCAACGGCCGGCACTTAGCCCAGTGGTTCTCATCTAACCCTCTCTTACCTTGATAAAGGCACTCACTCTTACACTAACTACTACTAAAGACTGAAAGTAACATGATATGGGAATCCTCTCTCATATACCGAGATACAACATTCCACGCTCCTTGAAAACATCATTTTCCTCAAGGATGAAGAATGTAAGAGGGAGGTTGTCTTGTAGTTGGGCAGATGCAGGTTTAGTTGTGATTGCAGCAGCAGTATCCGTCGAACATAATAAGAAATGTGGCCTGGAAGTAACTTCAAAAATAGCTCCGTAATTGATAGTGACACCACAGTGAGCATAGGCAATCCTTCTCCATAACTAGTTGAGTCATGAACCTGAATCATCATGTTTGCGTTTGTATGAACCAGCAACGTTCTAATATAAAAAACTGCACTATCATCCATTGACCACTCCTTAAGATGTGAACACGGTAATCTGGATCTTGCAGTTGTTGACAGTATGGAGCTGACAGCTTCATCTTTCACCTTTACTATTGTGCCACATTTTGCGGAAACATTCAGTTGATCCAAGAGGTGTTGGAAATCCCCAGGAATATACCCATCTGAAGTAATCCAATCGACCCCACTTCTAGTTTCAAGTGACTATACAACTCTTAGTATGTACTAAACCAAACCCCCAAAACTACTCTCAGTAGTTGCAACGATACCTTTGAGTCCCACTCTCCAAAAACTAGTGAAAGGAAATTTGAATTTCCACCTCAAATAATCTACCCACATCCACACATATAGAATTAGAATTGCCTGAGGAAAGATTTGAGCTGGCATACGTGTGCATAATTCCCCAGGGTGAACATGTGCTTTGTCATCCCTACGACCAGCGAGCTGAGAATCCGGTTGTTCAACGAATGATGCAATCCAGTCTTGTGTAGTTTCAAACATGTCAGCTGAGGTCCAGAAATCTTCGGTAGACTCCAGATTGTTGTGCTTGCACAACACTTTGGGCGTCATAATATCTCCTCTGACAACAAGGTGGGCTGCTTGTATGTTTCTGTTAGTTGCAGCTTCTTCTCTGCCATTATATCGCATAAGTTGACAAGGAATTAAATACTTGGATGTAAGCCCGAAGTCAAATTGCTCAATCCTACCCCCCAATACACAGATGAGTTTGGTGACACCATTTGCAACAAACAGATCACGAATCCCAGTTTCACCGAACATATTACTCCACCAACCAATTGAAAACAACTTGTATTTTCACCGCAAGAAGTCAATCCTCAATAACACATTTAGAATTTGAATCAGAAAGAGTATGCCTTGAGTTCTCAAACTTCGTTCAAAATTTCCGGTACATGTATCATCTTCTCTAACATGATGTACTAAATCCCATCCATAATTTCAGCAGAGAAGAAAATAGCTATTAGAACCAATTGTGCAGAAATATATTAGTTTGGGGTACCAATCTATCACTAAAATTGTCTTGTGAAAGGATAAATTGACACTGGCTGCAATTGGAAGCAAGTAAAGGTGCAAGAAGAACCTAATTCTTGACAGGTAAAAAGAAACTGTAGCACTAGTGTGAATTGATAAAATAAGTGATGAAAGAAATTGAGAAGCATGTAACCATGTACCATGGAACAATTGTGAAGCATGAGGTAGACCAGGACAAGCAAATACCTTTAGATACTTGGAATACCAATGGGTAGGGGTAGCAAGTGCACATCCTTGTTATTAGCTAGATTCGCCACTGGATGCATAATGTTTTCCTTTGGAGTTCTCCGAAAGAAATTCTCAAGGACTAATTTATGGTGGAAAATAGTTGTTTTAAGATCGTCCAATAGTGTCGTTTTAGAGGGTTAAAAGACACTATTAGAGTGTCACTGAAAGTGCCGTAGATTCAGTGTCTTTTTTTGAAACGACACTTTTAATGTGCTCCTAAATAACGATGCTTTAATAATACTGCTAAGCACGACATCTGTATGACGTCGTACATTTGATTTATTTTAATATTAAAAATATATGTCATATCTGGCTGGCTGACCGCTGTCATTCTAGCTGGGCTGAAACAATTCTGATTCAGATTCAAATTACAGTAAACTGAAACTCAAATTACATTGAAATTCAAATGACAATTCAAATTAAAATTAATATTAAAATACTAAAATTCAAATTACAATTCAAATTCAAATTCCATATAAAACCATATTCATCTAATACAAAATGACAAATCTATTACGTTGAATTGTACTCATTAATTTAGTCCAAACTCATAAAAAAACAAAAATGATTTAGCTGCTAATTAACAAGTTCAAGGTTTCTTAATAAGAAGTGAAACAAGTCCTAAAATTTTTTGCAAAAGCACAACCCTTTCCATCATTAACTTATCCAGCAGCAACAACGAATTTACCATCAACCATAACATCAGTGACCCTCATGAGACCATCTGGAAGAGAGAAACGACATCCATAAAGGTATCAAACTACATTCAGAATTCGAGTAGAATGTCAGACCTTATATGCTAGGTTATATGACTAGTCGAACATAATACAGATCCATCATCAAGACAAGAATATTAACTACATTTTCATAGTGATTTCATTGCTTACATCAACATGGAGACGAACAAATAAACCATAGGAAGTGAAAAACCATATGCATGATGAGTATGCAAAGACACATACCTCTACAGAACATTGTTATTGAATATCTACGATCCACATTCATCTAGTTTCTGACAGCATCAAGAAGTGATTGAATCTCCTTGTACATGATGAAGATAAAAAGAAAACCACAAATAAACAATTATTGAAACGAGCATTATTACATGAGCATCTCAATCTGAATATTCATCATCTCCACATTCATCTAGTTCCTGACAGTATAAAGAAGTGATTGAATCTCCATATATACAATAAGAAGATAAAAATAATTTAAAACGACTTCCTCAAGCTAACCAAAGAGGAAAATAAGTGTACATGCGTTCATGCGACATAAATAGAATTCAGACAACCAAAGGGGAAAACTGTACCATTAAAACGAAAACTCACATAATTACTAAAACCTAATCCTTGGAAATAGTTCAAAAATGTGAACTCTACAAGTGTATAATGAGGTATGACATAAGTGTACAGAACTATCATCAGACTCTTTAATTTTTCACATTTTTTCTAGATAGTGTCAACTATGTTTGCTATAGAGCCTTTTCTCTTGGGACACTATAGTTTTTTTGCTATAGAGACTTTTCGCTTTTCTTTTTGATGGTTCAATAGGATTACCTTGATCCTGTTTATATTTTTGTAAATATTTTTCCTTTCCCAACATATCCTTCCTTTTCAAGAAAAAAAAAATAAAAAGAAAAAAACATATGAGGCAAACTTGGTCCCCCTGATAAAAAATGCTTAAGAATTCCTTTATTGCTTTAAAGGAATAAAATGGAGACTTTTAAACATCTAGGAGAGTCTTGTGAAAATAGACTAGCTTCATGGCAAGGGAAATATCTGAATCAACCTGGGAAAAATATTCTTATTAAGTTTACCCTAGGAACTCTAGCATCCCACCATCTCTCAGTTTTCCCTATGCCAAAAAAAGATAACAAATAAACTGGATTCTATTCAGAGGAAGTTTTGGTAGAATAAGAAAGGTCCTGCCAAAGTTGGTTATTTTATAAATTGGGATAATATTTCAAAACTTATTGAACTAGGTGGCCTTAATATAAGAAAAACTGAACATCTTAATACTGCTCTTCTGGCCAAATTCGCTTGGAGAATGCTTAGTGAACCAGATGCATTATGGGTTCAGATTCTGTGTCATAAGTACTTTTTTTATTCCAATCCCCTGCATGCTACCAACAATGATTCTGTGTCCTGGATTTGAAAGGAATTTGCAGGGGACTAGAATTGACTAGGAAACACCATTGCTGGGAGATGGAGCTTCTATTGAAATTTGGAAAGATAAGTGGGTACCTAGTAGAATTGCTTGTTTTAATGCCAATTTTGCTTCTAGAGATATGAAAACTGTTAATCAGTTAATAGTTCAGGAAACAGGGCGGTGGAATGTTAAGATTCTTAACTGTCTTTTTGATTGGGATACTGTTAGTGACGTTGGTCAAATCAGAATATCCTCTAATGGAAAGGATATACTTATATGGAAACCAACTCACAATGGCCTGTTCAGTGTTAGGTCAGCTTACAAATGCATTATGCAGGACATTCATGGTAGTGAAAATGATAACTTCCCTTGGAAATTTTTGTGGAAACTTAGCCTCCCATAGAAATAAAGCATTTTTTGTGGAAGTGTATGCATGATTGTGTCTATGTTAGAAGCAAATTATCTAGGTTTGTTTCATCTATCCCTAGTGAATGCCCTATTTGTCATAGGGATACTGAAACTGTGAATCACCTTTCATTGAGTGTGAGATTACTAAAAGACTGTGGTTTGCTTTAGATTCAAATATTGTAGGTAACATTGATAATATGAATCTGCAGGATTGGATTACTAGCTGGTTTCAACCTAATGGTAATCAAAGGGAGTCACAGGATAAATTTATTCAATTTGTTAGTTTTGCTATTTGGAAAATATGGAATCTTAGATGCAATGTGGTTTTTAACAATGCTCAAGTGCAGGTGAATAATCTGGTAAGCCAGGTTAATAAAGATGATAATGAATGGAATGCAAATTCTATGAGAATTTTGGCAGGTAGAAATGCTGCAAGTCATGGAAGATCTGTAACACTATGGAGTGTACCAGATTATGTCTTTCAGAATTAAATTTAATTTTAATGCAGCTTTTATGAAAGAGAATAAGTGCATGGGAATAGGATTAACAACTTTTAATGATGCAGGTCACTGTGGGGGCGCACAATCAATCCATGGAATAACTAATGATGAGGAACAAGTTGAGGCTTTGGCATCACTTGCAGTTATTAAGTGGGCAAAAGTTGAAGCGGTGCAGAATCTGCATTTGAAGGATGATTGTTTGAATGTAGTAAATGCTATCAATGGTAGTTTAGGTTATGTCAAATGGACAAATAATAATGTAATCCAGGGATTACATGATTTTATTAGGAAGTTTTACAAATTAGAAATGCACTTTTGTGCATAGAGAATACAATGAAGTTGCTAATAGCTTAGCTAAAAGGGCTAGGAATTTTAGAGTTGATGAATTTTAGAACTCTGATCTTCCGATATGGTTGAAATCTCTTATTAGAGATGAACTCAACGTAAAGTGTAAGGCCTATTCCTATGCATATTCTAAAAAAATGATGTTTGGCATACCAGGTAGCATGGCAAACGGATTGCGCCACTATGGGAAAACCGATAAGCGATAAATTTTCTAGCGAGCGATAATCATAGTATCGTTAGCGATTATGACTTTATCGTTGGCGCTATTCTGTCTCTCTCTCTCGCTTTAAATAGTAACGCTGGAGATACTATGATTATCGACCAGTTGTTATTCTGCAACGGCTATTTACCCCCGATGGTTCCTATATATACGCCCTTTTACTTCTCCAGATAACTCACACCTATCTATCTTGAGGAATCACAAAGTCTGAGACGAATGCAATTTTTATCTACTCGTTCCTGATCTGAGACAAGATTCAAGTACACGAACTATCAGGTAAAAGATAGTCAGACCGGGATTCACGAATCTCTAATTGGAGTCTTCACAGTTTTAACCTAATTATGTTTTTTACAAAGGAAGCCTAGGTTATAAAGAACGACTTTGGCAAGCAATTACCCCACAAGAGTGCCAAGGATTGAGAGATCATGTTGCATGAGTCTCTCTATTTATATATTTTAAGGCTCTAGGTAGCTTTGAATTCAATCTAAGATAACTTGAAATCCAAGCAAAACACATATCGGTTTACATGAAACTAATTCTTATTAAGAATTCATGTAAACATATGAGAATATGCATTGTAATCCAAAGTTCTGGAACTGTGTATAATAATGTTTTTGTTGGTAAGTATGTCTATCAAATTTACAAGCATAAGTGGTGTCCAATAACACTCTAGACTAAAACGGTGATCCACAAACATAAAGTAATTTAGTAAACAAAGTTGTCTTAGGAGTGTCTATGAGAGCTATGGCAATGTTAAACATATTTGTAAAAATAGTTTATAAGCATCTGCTTAAATTAGAACCGGGTGGTAGTCATACCTAAGTACGGTCGCGAACTCAGGATCTAAGTACTGGGTATGCATACCTTGGCCGCTTGCAAAGTCATATCCCATGGATACGCGTACCTCCCTCATTCTCGAACTCAGATCAACATGCTATGCGTACTTAATATTCTGAAAACTCTCTTCAAATAATTCGAACATTCTCAATCGTCATATAGATAATAAATATTATTTCTTGAGAAATTCCCAAATGATCAACTTAAAACAAAAATACTTCATGAACAATAAATTGTTTTT
The DNA here is from genome assembly GCF_003573695.1 of Papaver somniferum. Lineage (NCBI taxonomy): Eukaryota > Viridiplantae > Streptophyta > Magnoliopsida > Ranunculales > Papaveraceae > Papaver > Papaver somniferum. The sequence goes on from NW_020627707.1 coordinate 6,354,363, forward strand.
AACCAAGATTGTTAAGCATTTAAGAACATCAATTACTTAAATCATATTTCGAGAGATTTACCAAGACAAGCTTAACCCAAAATTTCTTCTTCGGAATATTAAATCTACTAAATTCATACGATATACTCTCATAAGATATAATGATATATGCCATAAGTCAATAAGATTGTTCAGTCTTCACATACCTCTTTGATGAAGTTCTCCAAATATCTTCTTTTGTTCTTCAGTCTTCAATATTGAGGGTTATTCCGTGATGTATGATACTCAACTACCATACTCTAGTCTTAGTCATAAACTTAACTTTAGTAAATTAGAAATCAATATATAATTTTGTGAATCTAACATTGACAACAAGCTTTAGATAACAAAACTTGTGAGTTCGATCTAGCAGTGCTCAACATAAGTAACTTGACTACTTCTAATTTGTTGCATTCTTCTTGTAATGTTCATCATTATAGTAAAGTCATATGACTTGTCTCAGTAGATAAAATGGTAGATAATGTGAGGAAATGGGATAGCCAGTCTTCATATACCTTTGTTGATGAAGTTTCAGTTAACGTCGACGTTCTTCAATCTTCAAGGTCGATTAGTGAATTATGATACTCAATTACCGTGCTATATTCCTAGTCCGAGACTGACCTTAATAAATCTTTAAATTTTATAAGAAATTGAGTTCTAACTGGAACACATGTCTGTGACGACATTCTAAGGTTTTTCTTAGTGATTGTATCAAATCCTATATTCTTTATTCTATTCGATGAGTAAGTTGTACTTGCATTCATGGAAGGTGCCTTGATTTGAGAATCGGTATCCTTCGTTTAAAAATCCGAAGATTTTATATTTTGAGTGTCAGTAACTTCTTTTGAGATGAGATTCAAGGTATCTTGAGTAGAATCGATCTGATTGATTTTAAATATAAGCTTGCACTTTCTTTGAACTTGTCCTTCTGTCTTGCAGAAGTAGCAAAGTTTCTGAACCCTAACAGAGTCAGTTTGCACAGGCTTAGCAACATAATTTTTCTTTCTAGGAGATACAGTTTTGTCTTGGTCATAGAAAATAACTGATCATCCATTCCCAAAGTGATAAGACTTTGATTATGGCCTTCTAAAAGAGATTTACTTGAGTTGTCGTGAGTGCCATTGGAAATTACTTCCTCTAACTCTTTTATTTTTAAATTGGCCATAAATATGGACAATTTATCAGATTCACTGATGTTACATAAAGTTGGAGGAGTCTCCAGTAAACGTTAAAGATCCGAGGAATTTTTCGCAAGTCGAGCCTCAAGTGAAATAATATGATTATTTACTTCATCTTTTTCTTCAAAAAAAATCCTGACCAGTGAATCCTTTTTGTTAGAGCATTCCTCGGTCGAACTCGCATGCGTTGCTATATCAAGCATGTTTGTCAATATTGGTGATTAAAACTATACATCTTGATTTCTAGTTTACTTATGACTAAGTCTCAGTCTAGGATAGTTAAGTGCAGTTGAGCTCCAGACTCCATGGTGATCATCTTACGAAGACGAAGAACTACTCGAGGAATAAGTGGAACTTCATCCGTTAAAAAGGTATGTGGAGACTTGAACTTTTATGTCACTCAAAAGTCTATTCTATCTCATACTCTTGAGACAAAGTCGTATAAGTATGATAGTTTTCATACATACACATTTGCTATTTCGAGCCGAGTTTACTCGCGTATCTTTTTCTCTAAATATGTGTTGGTGAGCTTTTGCTTTAACCATTTTCATCTTTACCCGTGACGCAAGTCATGAACACGTTTCAATCTTGAAAATATATTTGATGACGATAGTCGTGAATAGCGATTGTTATAACATTAAAGAAGAATGTTTCAATGATTGAAATGTAGAGTTGAGAAGATTACTAACTATTGATATAAGCATATATAGTGTGTTCGCACATTAGTGCATAAATCCATGTGCCGGAAACCAAGTGCGTGCATATGTGTGCATGCGGTATTGGTGAAGGACACAGGCTGAGTACGCGTACCCGTACGCGTACCTGCGGGAGTTTTCATACCGAAAATTTCTGCTGAGTTTGCAAGTTTGCAAACTAGTAAACCAATCACCTTAGGTACGCATACTAGTACGCGTACCCGTGGAAGTTTTTGAACCGAAAATTTCTGCTGAGTTTGTAAACTCAAATCCGGTAGCTAAGGTACGCATACCCGTACGCGTACCCAAGCTGGTTAATTCTTAAATCGGTTGTTCATGAACTTAAAATAATAAATTATGAGGAATTAAATCTTTGCAAACCGCGGATATATTGTTCATGAATTGATTCAAGTGAATCAAGCTCATTTTGTTTCAATTGTGTCTATGAATAAAGACCTAAGCAATTGAACAACTCTTGAGCTAGTTCTTATGAGTCATTTAAACTAGTTATGAGAAAGATGAATACAGTTAATATGAAAGTACTCATATGGCTAACCATTAGTTAACTATTTTTGAACCAACTAAGTGTACACGTTTAGGTACGGTTACTCAAACCTAAATGAACACATTTCATTTGTGTGTGACAAGCTAAGTTTCGATCTAACGGTTGAAAGATATTAGTTTGGAGAAATCAGGTTTTTCATCTAACGGTGAATATTGAATATTTTGTTACCAAGGTAACTTGGATTGCAAACCTTGATTTGAAAACCATATAAAGGAGACATCTAGCAACTGAAAAACCTGATCCCCACACCTCCTGTGTGATACTAGTTGGTTTTTCTAGAGTTGATTCTCCTTTAACCGTAGGTTTCTTCTCGAGACCCTGTCGGTTAACGACTGAAAGACTTCACTGGGATTGTGAAGCTAGACGAAACTACTTTCTTGTAGTTGAGCGATCTGATCTTGCCATTTTCTATCGTAGGAGTTCAATTGAATAATTGACTTGAGATTATATCTCCGATAGGGAAAGATAAAAAGAAATCACAAACATCTTCGTCTCATCGTTTGTGATTCCACAATATCTAGTTTCGCTACCATACGATTTAGATTATTGTAAGGTGATTGATAATACTAGGTTGTTCTTGGGGAATATAAGTCCGGGTTATCAATTAGTTCATGTTCACCTTGATTTATCAAAAGACGGAGCAAAAACTCTTGGGTATTTCTGTGGGAGACAGATTTATTCAATCTTGTAGACTTTTCCGTGTGAGACAGATTTGCCTATCAAGTCTTCGACTTTGGGTCGTAGAAACTCTTAGTTGTGGGTGAGATAAGCTAAGGGAATCAAGTGTGTAGTATCCTGCTGGGATCAGAAACGTAAGGAGCACAACTGTACCTTGAATCAGTGTGAGATTGATTAGGGTTCAACTACAGTCCAGACCGAAGTTAGTTTGTAGTAGGCTAGCGTCTGTAGAGGTTTAATACAGTGTGGCGTTCAATCTGGACTAGGTCCCGGAGTTTTCTGCATTTGCGGTTTCCTCGTTAACAAAATTTCTGGTGTCTGTGTTATTTTTATTCCGCATTATATTTCGTTATATAATTGAAATATCACAGGTTGTGCGTTAAGATCAATCAATTAGAATATCCAACCTTTGGTTGTTGATTTACATTGATTGACACTTGGATATTGATCTTTGGTACCATACAAGTTTATCTCTCTAGTATTTGATAAAGACTCGCAGATTTGCATTTGCTTGAGTAAATATCAAATCGAGAGATAGAGATATTAAGTCCTTGATATACTTTTTATAAAGATTGAGTCTGAATGTCTAGTTGATTCTCTTAAAAGTATATTAGAGTTAGTCCATACAGATTTTTAATCGAAATATTGGGTGAGGTTGTTGTACCCCCGCTTTTTCAGTTGGTATCAGAGAAGGCAAACACGTTCAAGACCTTACAAGTCTGTGTTTGTAGGGATCTGACTCTATGGACATAGGTGCTATCTTTATTAACGTACCACCAGTCTTCGATGGCTCTAATTACTTATGGTGGAAAATTGTTATGTGAGCTTTTCTTCAAGCACATGATTTTCAATCATGGGTATATGTAGTTAATGACTATGATGCTCCCGTTGTGGCAGTAGGAAATGTAACCGTTCCCAAGAATATTGGTGAATACAGTCCTGCCGAGATACTTGCTGCAAAGCAAAATTCCGACGGTTTGAACGCCATCATACATGCCATTACCTCAAATCTTCAGCACCATGTGTCAAATTGCACTAGGTCTAAAGATGTGTGGGATATCTTAGAAACCGTATTCGAAGGAAATACCAGTGAAAAGGAAGCTAGGCTTCAAAACCTTAATTCCGATTGGGAAAACATTTGTAGGGCTGATGAAGATTCATTTGATGAGTTTAATCACAAAGTGTCTGAAATTGTTAATGCATCTTTTGAATTGGGTAAGACTATTCCTGAAAAGGACATTGTGATGAAAATTCTCAGATCGCTGCCATCTGGATACGACTCTAAGAAGCATGCTATCGGTGAGGGAAATAACCTTGATAATCTCTCTAGAAATACGCTGGTTGGGAAACTTAAGATCTTTGATCACGAGCATTCATCCAAATCTAAGGATGTTGCATTGAAAGCACTAAAAGACACAAAATTACTTGATAAAAGTAAAAAAAGTGTATATCTCTGAAGACGATCACTCGGAGACTGATTCATCAGATGAAGATCTTGACAAATCGGTCCCAATGATCACAAGACAGTTTAGAGATTCTATTGAAGAGAAGTAAACGTCTCTAGAGATAAGCCTAAAGCATCAGTTAAACCTCATAATCGTATTCCTCCTAAAAACAGGGACACTGATGACGAGGATATGCCTCAGTGCTTTAAGTGTAAGGGATTTGGTCATTTTGCAAACGAGTGCCCAAATCGTAGAAAATACACTGGGAACAAAGGTCTTGCTGCGACACTTGATGAGATGTCTGACAATTATGATTCTGATGAAGACAAAAAATCAAATGTTGCTCTTCTATGTGAAAATATTGATTTTGATAATTTTATCAATACATACATCAATCTTGATAATATTTTAGAAGAGAACCCAATCAAGATGGAAGAATCATTTAACCCCTCTGTTGGAAACTCTATGTTTAATGTTTCGGGATCAATTATGTGCCTAGCAGCTTGCACATCTCGGGCGCCTGAACCATATTATACGTTGACATGCTCCTATTGTTCTCTCAAAGGTCATGAGTTTTCAAAGTGTTTCAAATACAAACACAAGATGAGATATGTCAACAAGCTTCAGCGAAGAGAAGATCGTCTAGCCACTAAGCTTAAACTCGCAAAGAAAACAGCTAAGGTATGTAAGATCTTATCTTCCTCGAAGAGATTAGTTTCTAAAGACGGATATAGGCCATTAGATAAGAAAAGATGGTATAAACATATGAAAAGGGAGGGTTCCATGAATTCCAACCAAAAGGATCATGGTGGACAAATTATTGTTCACCACGGCACAACTTGATTGTATTGTCTTATGCATCTTGTCTCATGTGCCTGTTCAAAAGAGACAAGATATTGCACACCTCAGGCTTTAAAAAATAAAATTTTCTTTAGTTTTTTTTAGCTTTGTGTTGTTTGGTTTGGAATTCCTCCATGTCACTTTTGATAGTGGAAGGGACCGGTTTGCCAAAAGAAGAGGGTTATTATCGACAATTCTACTCTTTATAGCGTTGTGAGTTGGACATGTATGAACCTGTTTAAAGGTTTCGAAACCCTACATTCCTTTTTCCTTCTCTAATACTCCTTATATCTTAAGACTGCTTGTTGAGGTTTGGTTGTGAACTCCTCTCACAAAACCGTGCTTTCATGGATAATCCAAGCATCATGTCTTCTGATGGGAAAGATATCAATATGACTCTTAATCCATCAATCACTAAGGAAAAATAGAAATCTCAATTGCCTCCAACTGTAAAATGAAAAAGAAGGAATGTGAGGAATCCAAGAGTTGTTCCTTCAAACTCTCAGAAGTTTTCTGATGTTCTTGAAGAGTTGAAGCTGGCAAGAAAAGAGATTCAGCAAATAAAGGCTTGCGTTTTAAGATCATTGGAAATTCAGAAGGCCCTGGTTCGACATCATCAGCCAAGAAGGTTTATTGGTATTGACTCCTTCCTCCATGAACCATATGTTCCAATGGCTGTTGACGACAAGGAGTTCGGGGACGACAAGGAATTTTTCAAAGATCTTAATGTCTGGTGAAACTTCTTAAAAGAATTTTATTCTTGTTCTTGTTTAAGAAGGATAACTAGGGTTTGGAATAGCCATTATTGTGAGTACGCATAGCTATGTCCAACATTTTCATCTTCATGTTTTTAGATTTATTTGTTTAAATTCTAAAGTTTGGTTTGGAAGATAATTTTTGCAGTATTAATCTTTATGGTTTTATATATTGCAATGTGTTATGGGATATGTGTGTTTGCGTCCGTGAACTATAATTGTCCCATATATTGTCAAAAGTTATCTCGTTTATATGTTGACATGCATGTATTGATACAAGATCGATGAACTTTTGACAAACAAAAGTTAAGCCTATTATGTCAATTCATTGATGGAAGATAGGTTAAAATCTTTTGTTTACGAGGATTATGTTTATTGTATGTCGTTATGCAAATAGTGATGAAGATAGAATGAATCCGTGTATATTCCGCAGTATTGATCTTTTCCTGATCCATATTTTATGTGTATACTGTGCGGTTCCATAAGTCTTCTTTTGTGAGCATTTCCAACTAGACTAATCATAGATTCGTTTGTGGTTATTTTGGTTGTGTATTCCGATTAAGTTAATCATGAGTTCACTTGTGGTTAGTTTAATTGAGAATTTTGGATACAAAATCACTTTGTGGTTTTTGGTGTCCAAAGAAATCCTTCTTTTCTCGTAAAAGTAAGGTCGCTCTTGTTGTTCTTTCGGGAATGACATCAAATGAGGGAGAGTTATTTTGAACTTGCGCTTAATTGCCATATCTTTGTGGGGAGTGCGGCTGTGGAATATTTGAGGAGTTATCTTGTATCTTTATAAACTCCGTGATGAATGCATTTAGCTTCGGCTTTATGATTGCATCTAAACAAAGTTAACATGTACTTTTCTTTGGTCTTGAAGTGTCTCCATGAAAATTTTCATTAGGATCCCCTTTTAGTACCTTTGCCAATTTCAGTGACAAAAAGGGGGAGAATTAATATGTAGTTCACACTACAAATACATATGGTTTTCGGATCATTATGTAAGGGGGAGTAGTTTTCGTGTTGAGACGAAGTATCGACTAAGGGGGAGTGATACATATCACCATAGTATTGTTGTCGAAGTTGTGATATGAGAACTTTGATGTTGTGTAATAATACTATGTGTATAACAATGATCGAGAGCTCTTGTTTTCTCATTGTTATGGCTAAGGAACTTCAACAACTATGATGCTGAACTTACAACCTTTGGAATCATGGGAGTGCTTGCAAAAGATGAAGTTTTTGAGTAATGTTGAATCTCCAAGGAGATCAAGCATGTGGACGTGAAGCTACAAAGTTTTTATCTATTTTGTAATCCATATTATTGATAGTTTTGTCACTAAAATTGACAAAGGGGGAGATTGTTAGAGCACTGCTCGGTCGAACTCGCATGCGTTGCTATATCAAGCATGTTTGTCAATATTAGTGATCAAAACTATATGTCTTGATTTCTAGTTTAATTATGACTAAGTCTCGGTCTAGGATAGTTAAATGTAGTTGAGCTCCAGACTCCATGGCGATCATCTTAGGAAGATGAAGAACTACTCGAGGAATAAGTGGAACTTCATCCGACAAAAAGGTATGTGGAGACTTGAACTTTTCTGTCACTCAAAAGTCTATTATATCTCCTACTCTTGAGACAAAGTCGTATAAGTATGATAGTTTTCATACATACACATTTGTTATTTCGAGCCGAGTTTACTCGCGTATCTTTTTCTCGAAATATGTGTTGGTGAGCTTTTGCTTTAACCATTTTCATCTTTACCCGTGACACAAGTCATGAAGACGTTTCAAACTTGAAAATAGCTTTGATGACGATAGTCGTGAATAGCGATTGTTATAACATTATAGAAGAATGTTTCAATGATTGAAATGTAGAGTTGAGATTACCAACTATGGATATAAGCATATATAGTGTGTTCGCACATTAGTGTATAAATCCATGTGCCGGAAACCAAGTGCGTGAATATGTGTGCATGCGGTATTGGTGAAGGAGACAAGTTTAGTACGCGTACCTGCGGAAGTTTTCATACCGAAAATTTCTGCTGAGTTTGTAAGTTTGCAAACTAGTAAACCAATCACTTTAGGTACGCATACCTGTACGCGTACCCAGAGAAGTTTTCGAACCGAAAATTTCTGCTGAGTTTGTAAACTCAAATCCGGTATCTAAAGTACGCATACCCGTACGCGTACCCAAGCTGGTTAATTCTCAAATCGGTTGTTCATGAACATAAACAATAAATTATAAGGAATGCAATCTTTGCAAACCGTGCTCATATTGTTCATGAATTGATTCAAGTGAATCAAACCGATTTTGTTTCAATCGTGTCTATGAATAAAGACCTAAGCAATTGAACAACTCTTGAACTAGTTCTTATGAGTCATTTGAACTAGTTATGAGAAAGATGAATACGGTTAATAAGGAAGTACTCATACGGCTAACCATTGGTTAACTATTTGTGAAACAACTAAGTGTGCACGTTTAGGTACGGTTACTCAAACCTAAATGAATAAATTTAATTCGTGTGTGACAAGCTAAGTTTCGATCTAACGGTTGAAAGATATTAGCTTGGAGAAATCAGGTTTTCCATCTAACGGTGAATATTGAATGCTTTATTACCAAGGTAACTTGGATTGCAAACCCTGATTCGAAAACTATATAAAGGAGACATCTAGTAACTGGAAAAACTAATCCCCACACCTCCTATGTGATACTAGTTGGTTTTGCTAGAGTCGATTCTCCTTTAACCGTAGGTTTCTTCTCGAGACCCTGTCGGTTAACGACTGAAAGACTTCATTGGGATTGTGAATCTAGAAGAAACTACTTTCTTGTAGTTGAGCGATATGATCTTGTCATTTTCTATCGTAGGAGTTTGTTTATCGGTGAAAACTGTTTCTGCGGTTTTTGGTAAATTTGGGTGTGTGGATGAGAAGCGAATCTAAACCCTAAACAAATGCACAGAACGGGAGTGCTTTCTGATTCGAGAGATCAATCTATACAATTCTGGCCTAAACCAAGAAATAGACGTTCCAGACTTGCTTCTGTCACAAAGTGAAGGAGATGGGGTTGATCTTAGGGAGGGAAGCGAAGAAGGTGTTGAGATTGTGGAGGTGTTGGCTGTTTATGACTTGTATCAAAATATCGAACTGGCTTGCAATAATATAAGCAATCAGCTCTGGGTGTTTGAATACGTTGTATCAACACTTGATTTTTGTCTCTTCTGGAAATAGGAAGGAGGACCTATTTATACAAGTCATTGAGCCTAACCCTCGTCTCTCGTGGGAAGTGGAGGAAGTGGAGTGATGGAGCAGTGGAGTCGTGTTAGTGTCTCACGATCAGTCTTGGCCCACTTCTCCCATCATCACTAACCGTCCATGTCTTCCTGACACGTTCTTGTGTTGGCGCGTTGCACGCTGCACGTTATAAACCACCAGACCAATACCCCAGTAAGTATCCCCCAGTTTGTGACATGCTTGATGTCTCGATTGTGTGGATCGTGGGACCCACAGAAGGTAGCATAAGGTGCTAGGTTAAATAACTAAGTTATTTGGGAAATAGATATTTATGAAATATCGTGTACATTTGATGTATGTAATGCATCGCAAATAGCATGCATGAAGCATTGTCGTTTCAAAGCATGTCCGGATAAGTCGCGAACTAAGCGTCTTGGAATAGGATCATGTCCAACCATCTTCGAGTGATCGTTTGGAGGCTGCGCAGGCAAGCCCTCCCTTGGCCGATCACTCCATGTGGTAGGGTGGCGGATGGTGATCACCGCGACACTTTATTGTCCACTTAACTCCTAGCTTGGGTGGTAGACACATTTTTGTGTCTGAATTGTCCTCAATATCTCTATTGATAGTACTCGTTTTCGTCCTTATTATTGTGTTTTATGTGTTTGTAGGTATTTTTTTGGAAATAAATAATTTTGGAAAAATTGGCTCGGAAAATTATGCGGAGCATCCCGGAGGACATTTGTTATTCGGACTCTCTGTTTTGGATAAGGGGCACCTCAATTTATAATGGGCACCTGAGTTGGACACCTGCTAGTTACACTCCACAGACGGTTAGGGGGCAGTCATCTTCAAGAATTCAAATTCTGAATTTTGGCGGGAAATACTTAAACAGTTCTGGAAGAATTTCAATTGAAAAAATGAAGGGGTCATGGGTCGATTCAATGGCTGAAATTTGGTAGAAAGATGTGATATAGGTTAATAAACACAGTATGAGTGACAGGATCGATTAACTTTGGATGGAATTCTCGGTGTGATTCACAAGCCCAAAACAGAGTACGTGGACTGTAGCACGAGCAAAAATATGTTTTTACTGTGCATGGAGAAGTTCTGCTAGCGTTAGACGAATTCTGAGGCGTGTATAAGCTGAATTGGAGCGTGCTACAATGAAGTTTACGTGTGAAATTCCAAAAATGGTAAGAAAATATTCTCTTCACTGCCCGAGTAATGAAGGATTATTTGGAGTTATAGCGATGGATTTCAGCGTGTTTTTCAGTATAAATATGCTCCTTGGGTCTACTATAAAAAGTTGGAAAGTGAGAGGGGATATAATAGAGCAACACAGAGTTCAAGGGAATCGATAGAAAAACTTCCAGAGAAGAAAGTTTCTGCTGCTGCTGGAAGGGAAGAACGTGAAGACCACACTAACCAAGACAGTCGTTTATCAACAGTGACAACGACTGTCGATTGTGGGTCGTAGTATTCTAAATACTACTGTACTATAGGGATATCGTTCTTTGTAACGGTGTTTGCAACAGTTATAAACGTTGCAAACACCTGATTTTATCATTTTTCTCCATTTCATCCTTGCAAACATCTTTTGAGCAATGAATATAGATTTTGAGCAAGTGTACACAATGATGAGCTAAACCCATCCTATGGGGCAACGGAGGAAACTATTCGGCCAATGAAAAATGGGTAATTTCTATTTTAATTATTTATGCAATTTATTATATTTAATTATTTTCCTTGAACAAAGAGTTTTTCCAAGGATTTTTATTAAATAGTTGTCATTTTAATTGATGGTATATGCTTGACTTAGAGTTTTTGATATTCCATGCTTTTAACTTACATTTATTCTTTTATAAAATCCATTTTTGCAATAATTAAGACTATTTAAAAGGAAAAATTTGCATAATAATATTAGAAATATCATTTTAAATTGGTAGAAAAAGTGGAATCCTTAGCCCCAGTTTCTCCAAAAATATTCCAATCACTTTGCTATTTTGCTTCACTTATAAAATTTATTTAAATCTAAAAAAAAAATTATCTCCTTCACAAGTTCGAAAAGAACCCCAGTTCTTACCACTATTCACAACAACTTTTGAAAATACATCAAATTTTTGGCGCCGCCGACGCGGACCTGTGCTTAGGTAGAATTTTTTTTTAGGTTTATTATTTATTTTTTTTTAAATTGTTTGTTCCTTTTTACGTTCCTTTTTATCTTTATTTTGCAGGTTCGAAGTGAAAACTAAGGACTTGGAGAGGAAAAAGCTTAAAGCGAAAAGCGAAAAGAGAAGAAAAGAGGACAATTTTAGGATTTAGTTTTTAATTTTTTTTTTAGAGTGTGTGAGGAAAACTGTAATTTTATTTTATTTTTTATTTTTTTTCTTTTTGAACTTTAAATTGGACTTGGACTTTATTTTTTTAAAACCCTACGGAAGGGTCAAATTAAAAAAATATATATATATTAAATTGTGTGCAGAGAAGGACGGTGATTACAATATCACCTCGGCCCCTCGGGTTCGCACACGGCATAGGAGTCGTGGCCCGAGTCGACAACAACGGTTCATCCCCCGTCTGGTACGGGAGGTAATTCCAATCGAAACACTCGCGAATCCCCTGCAAGCGAGTTATTGTACTCCTTAAGGTGCTAATTGTTTGAGGACGAACCGGACTGTCTTTATTTTCCTAGTAAAGGGCAAGGCCTGGCCTAAACAAGATAAGGGTTCGGATTTCATCACCGCTCCCTTCTTGCCATCTTTAGGAGAACAAAACCTAACGCGAAACCAAGATTTAAAATCTGATTAGAAAGAGACCTATAGGGTATCGAGCTTGTTAGGAAAAAATTTCGAAGGATATTGGTTATTCTTTTAGCATACTTCGAAGTTCATGACGGTTTCTGTGAGTTGAATGCGTGATTGCGCCGCCTTGTACAGCGGTGAGGCCTTGGGTATCAAAGATCCACTGAGCTTCCCTCTCCTCAATTCAACTTACTTTGACTCGGATTGATTCCAGAGGGGTTTGCTTAAATTGTAACGAATTCCCTTTCGAAGGATTAGAAGCTGGTCTAGAAACAATCTAAGTGGAGCCATCATGCTTTTTGTTTGCTAGAAATCAGTAGGTTTGATTTGGTCGAGTCATCCTTGTTTGTGATTGTATAGAATTCCCTTGTAATTAAGAATGTCGAACTGGTATGACAGAAGCCAATACAAGGAGTATCAATCTGAAATTGAATATGGACATCATCATTTTTATGACCATGGTGGGAATAGTAGTTGGGAACGCCAACCTTTTCAAGGTTATGGTTCATACCATGGTGATCCCAATTACTATCCATACACGAATTGGTCTTACGAGCAAGAAAATCAGGAATATTATAGTACTAGTCATGCGTTTTTGGAAAATTACTTAAACACTAGTCCTGATTATGACATTTCTAAACCTGTTCAATCTCTAGAAGAAACCTACCAACAAGTTCGAAGGGAGTATGAACGTGCAGTTAGTTCAAGAGAAGAGAGTACACAACGGTCTAAGATATTCAATAAGACTTGTGAACGTATAAGTATTAAGCTCAGTGAAATTCAAGCACGTTTAGAGGCAGAAAATGAACAGTTAGCTAATGCTGCTCGAAATAATCTAAATTTCCAAAATAGTGCTTCCAATTCTACCCTTGATATCAATAGTGAATATTTTCCCAATCTAGAGGACGAGGTTAGAATAAAAGACACTACTTTAGATGAGGTTCATGATGATTATGATGAAGATAATATTGATGAAGAATCATACATTTATAGGCATAGTGATCCGGAACTAGTTACTACATTTGAGCTTCATAATGATAATATTATTTATGGTTCAGATCCCAATAATTTTAATGATTATTCACCTATTCAAAAGGATGTGGATCTGACTAGAGATACCACCGTTTTAGACGATGTAGTTCATGATCCTTTAGCTTACAGAGTATTGGACAATCCATTATTTGATGAACTTATTAATGGATCGGAGGAAGTAACTTTGATTAACACCTTAGTTAATGAGCTATTATTAGAAACTTTCTCTTATAATCCTTTATATGATGATGGTTTAGAGGAACCGGTTTATCTTGAGAATTCTGTTTTCGATTCGAACGATTTGGAAATAGTAGTCTTAGATGAACTCGTAGAGATTAGTGAGGATGAACCTGACTTAGAAGAATCAATTGCCCATTTTCAGGAATCTGATGACCTAGAAATTAGGGAGATTGTGACCAGTCTATCTAGAGACGCCGAAAACTCTAAGTTTGGGGGTGATTATCGTTCTCCGTGTGCTTTAACTCTTCAAAAGGTCCCTCACTTGGGACTTGACATCAATGCCTCGACCATTCTAAAATATTATCTTCATACACGTTTTTCTGAATCTAATGGTGTCCATAAGGAAATTCAGTCGTTAGAAACCCATCCTCTGGTTGATGTGGTTTACCCATGCTATGATTCCAAGATCGATTTTGTTTTCCCACCAAAAACTTTTCTACCAATTGTGGGAACATATGAGTTTAAAATGTGTCAATTTTTAAGTTTTGAGACTAAACCTAATTATTTTAGGAGATTAGACACATCTGTTTAAGGAAGACTATCACTCTATGGCTTGTGGCAGTCTCCTTTTGTCAGCTCTTTTTGGTTTTGAAGACCCACAGTTATTCCGATTACTGTTATATGGTTCGAGTTGACTAAACCTTTCCTAAGTCTGGATGAAGACTTTAAACTTAGCACTTCTTGGGAGGTAACCCAATATTCATGCGACACGGTAATATCTTTCCTTATCTCTTTTGCTTCATTGGTAACAGTTTCTCCTTGTTCATGTTTTTAATTTTATCTTTAGAACATTGAGGACAATGTTAGGTTTAAGTTTGGGGGTATGGGAGAAACTTTTTAGTTGCATAATAAATAAACTCCAGAGCCTAGAAATTTATGCTTATTTTAGGATGGCACTAACCAATCTAAGTGGATGGAAGCATTTTGGTTTTAGGAGTTGAGGGACCAATCTGACTAGATGGAAACATCTAAAGAGTCTATTCATAAAAGCACAGTGCTCAGGTGTTAGAAATAACATGATAGTTTCGCCATATCTCGTTGAGTTTTTTTCATTTCTGTTTCTATTTTTATTTTTAAATTATGTTTCTCTAAGTGATTCGGTGGGGCACACGATTCAAGTTGTTACCATTGCTAGGGTGAAATAGAGTGACTGAGTACCTTTTACAAAAAAAAATAATATTATTATTATTATTTTAGACCAGACCAATCGGAATAAATACTAACACTTGGATAGCAATATGTGTGTGTTCTCCCTGTCTCCGTCGCCTAAATAAGCGTGGAATGCAGGATCCACGGGAATTACCATGTAATCTGCTGATAAGAAGCATGCACTTGGATCCACAAGATCTAATCATGTTGTTAGTTCTTAAATAAATGTGTGTTCAATAAAGTCGGCCACTGGTACCCTTGTATATGCCAGTTATGTTGACTTAGAGTTAGGATTATCGACCACTGGTTCCCTTGTATTTTCCAGTCGTGTTGATATTAGTCAGACCGGTATCTCAGTCATTTAGGTTAGGTTCATCTTGGCAGAGGCCTTCAGACAGATATGGGAAACACCGTTCACTTTTCAACCATCTACATTTTTCTTTTTCCATCTTCTTGATCTTTTCATGTGATTAGTTTGACTCCGAGTATGATGTCCATTGTGAAACTATCTTAGTAGAGCTCTGTCACTTTATATGAATTTTAGTATGCTTGAGTGCAAACTCGTGTACAACAATTGGAATTTCGCGTCAGGGTACTTCCTCCTGTAGTCAATAAGTATGCCAACCAAGGAGATTCTTTAGTGCCTTCCAAGGTTCTGCATAATTAGCTAGGGTCTGGAGTAAAGGTTTTGTGGGTGCACCTCTGGTAAACCCTCCGGAGACAACACTCCGCCACTAGGGCCACCTAGGGGTTCAAATGATTTTTCTTTCTAGAATAAATTTGCTCGAGGACTAGCAAATAATAAGTTTGGGGGTATTTGGTAGACACATTTTTGTGTCTGAATTGTCCTCAGTAT
Organism: Papaver somniferum; assembly: GCF_003573695.1. NCBI lineage: Eukaryota > Viridiplantae > Streptophyta > Magnoliopsida > Ranunculales > Papaveraceae > Papaver > Papaver somniferum. The sequence goes on from NW_020627707.1 coordinate 6,369,852, forward strand.
CTCTATTGATAGTACTCGTTTTCGTCCTTATTATGGTGTTTTATGTGTTTGTATGTATTTTTTTTGGAAAAATCGGCTCGAAAAATTATGGGGAGCATCCCGGAGGACATTTGTTATTCGGACTCTCTGTTTTGGATAAGGGGCACCTCAATTTATAAGGGGCACCTGAGTTGGACACCTGCTAGTTACACTCCACAGACGGTTAGGGGGCAGTCATCTTCAAGAATTCAAATTCTGAATTTTGGCGGAAATACTTAAACAGTTCTGGAAGAATTTCAATTGAGAAAATGAAGGGGTCATGGGTCGATTCAATGGATGAAATTTGGTAGAGAGATGTGATATAGGTTAATAAACACAGTATGAGTGACAGGATCGATTAACTTTGGATGGAATTCTCGGTGTGATTCACAATCCCAAAACAGAGTACGTGGACTGTAACACGAGCAAAAATATGTTTCTGATGTGCATGGAGAAGTTTTGCTAGCGTTAGACGAATTCTGAGGCGTGTATAAGCTGAATTGGAGCGTGCTGCAATGAAGTTTACGTGTGAAATTCCAAAAATGGTAAGAAAATATTCTCTTCACTGCCCGAGTAATGAAGGATATTTGGAGTTATAGCGATGGATTTCAGTGTGTTTTTGAGTATAAGTATGCTCCTTGGGTCTACTAGAAAGGTTGGCAAGTGAGATGGGATAGAATAGAGCAACACAGAGTTCAAGGGAATCGATAGAAAAACTTCCATAGAAGAAAGTTTCTTCTGCTGCTGGAAGGGACGAACGCAAAGAACACACTAACCAAGACATTCGTTTGTCAACAGTGACAACGACTGTCGATTGTGGGTCGTAGTACTCTAAATACTAATGCACTTTAGGGATATCGTTCTTTGTAACGGTGTTTGCAATAGTTATAAACGTTGCAAACATCCGATTTTATCATTTTTCTCCATTTCATCCTTGTATACATCTTTTGAGCAATGAATATCAATTTTGAGCAAGTTTACACAATGATGAGCTAAACCCATCCTCTGGGGCAACGGAGGAAACTATTCGGCCAATGAATAATTTCTTTTAATTATTTATGAAATTTATTATATTTAATTATTTGCCTTGAGCAAAGAGTTTTTCCAAGGATTTTTATTGAATAGTTGTCATTTTAATTGATGGTATATGCTTGACTTAGAGTTTTTGATATTCCATGCTTTTAACTTACATTTATTCTTTTATAAAATCCATTTTTGCAATAATTAAAACTATTTAAAAGGAAAAATTTGCATAATAATATTAGAAATATCATTTTAAATTGGTAGAAAAAGTGGAATCCTTAGCCCCAGTTTCTCCAAAAATATTCCAATCACTTTGCTATTTTGCTTCACTTATAAAATTTATTTAAATCTAAAAAAAAATTATCTCCTTCACAAGTTCGAAAAGAACCCCAGTTCTTACCACTATTCACAACAAGTTTTGAAAATACATCATTGGGCTGTCCGACCAAGATGGTAGAGTTGGACGGACGAGATGATCTATGACGCTCATCTACGACCGTTTATAGTGTTTTAGGGTTTTGAAGAGGTGAGCAAGCATCACTCTTCATCTTGGTCGAAACCAAGCATGGGAGGCGTTTTTTGGCAGGACCGACCGGGCATGCGTGTAGACAGCTTGTCGGCGTACACGTCCGTACCTCACTGTCTCATGAAGGTGTGATCTAAGCCACTCATTTGACCGGCAAAGTTGAGTGGTTGAGATCGGTTTGCGGCATAAATCCATTGCCGCAAAGGAATTGGAGACCACGCAACATGCCTAGTTTGGGGGTACGAATCGAGGCATTCGGCCATGATTGGCCTTGGACGATCGGTCATGCGTGTAGATGGGCCCACGGTAATCATGTTGACATGCTTAGGATCTTTTAAGTCTATATCTACACCCTCCATCCAAGCTTGCGAAGATGGACGCTCGTGATCGATTAGCGACACATGTAACATGTCGCAAACCCTAATTAGGGTTTTGGATCTGGTCATGCACATGCAACTTCAACCAAACGATTTGGCAAGCCATGGTCCTCCCTTTGGGAAGTCGATCGTGTGGGTAGAGAGTGGGCCCGCCAGAATGTATATCAACACTTGACCGATCAGCCACCAGATGATCTATGTCGTCCAACTAGGCCGGCGAAGTTGGACGGCCGAGATCTGTTTGGGACCGACTTTGGCAGTCTTGCGCTTACAAGCTTTTCCAAGCTACTCCACACCAACCCAACCATACTACTTCAGGCTGACGTTCGGTGGTTGTTTTGGGGGCGTAGCATGCATTCGACCGATCAGGGGATAAACGGGCCCGCTGGTGGTCATTAAGGTGGTAGCTTGCTCCTGCTGGGGATCGTCTAGGATGGTTAAATCATGCGGCCAACTTGCATGGTCGTGATTGTTTCTGAGACTGACATGGACAGTCCAGATTTCCCTTGGGGAGTTAAATATGCTCAATCGGGCTAGTATAACACACCGAGAGATGTAGCATGTACGGTTATTTCGTGCATGCCTCACTATTGACACTTGGAGATTTGTGTTACTCTGCTGAGAACAACACTCAGTCGTCATGTCGCACCAATAATGAGAGTTCGGCTGGAACAGCACAGGAAACACAAGGCTAATCATGCATTATAAATAATTCTAAAAATTCACAGGGTATTTGGGATTGTTGCCACATGCTCCAACCTGGATGAATTTTGTGTATTTAATTCACAGAATACTGGGATTGTTTCCACATGCTCCATTCTAGGTGAATTAGTAAAGTGAAGAAGTATTCATCACTCAGATAGCCTTATCTTCTGCAGGATGTCAGCGTATTAAATTTAGCTTTTACAATTTTAGCCGTGAACTAAAATCCACCATCAACATTAAGTCCCCTGCCTAGCACATAATGGTTGCATCATTGTGGGGTAGGCATGAGATGGTGACAAATTTGCATACTGAAATGACCAAGCTAAAGTAGATACATATTTACCGCTTCTATAGACATCGCCAGGTGTTGTCCTGAAGCTGGTCAAACCTGATTAGGGTTGTGAAGGAAGCAGAACTTGGTCAGGCGAGCCGCTTTGGTTCCTTTCGGTTTCTTCTGTACATATCTGGACAGAGCTTGGCCGGTTTCTTGGACTGGGTGCGCTCCCTTCTATTATACGGCGGCTTCTCTCAAATACATCTGATAAGCATTGTATATCCGATAAGTATTGTTGATTACTATCCCGAATCAGTAGCCTTTATAGGTGGCAAGTAAAGACTCCTTTTCCTCCTGGGATTCTGTTGACTTGTGAAATATAAAGAAAATTCTAAGGACTCCTCCTATCAAATAATCGTTTTCTTCTATATCCCAGGTATTGCTCCGCGCTTATCTGATCTTCTGATTTACCGGTGATGATGAATTTTTTTTTGGTGAGCAGTCATAACTTCTCCTTCTTTGCAGTTTATCATGGAAGCGGTCGGTGATGACCATTCTATAACTTCTCCATAAAAAAGTTTTGAAGTCAACAAGCCTGAAGCTGATGCGCACGAGGAGGTAATGGATAAAATCGACCTCCCACTTCATGAAGTCGGTCGTGTTATACATGGGATGTCCATTCTGCATCTGCGCATCGCCAGAGGACGTATCCGTGCCCTTCCAGCTTCAATCGACATGGAGGAGCAATGGAGGCATGATGAAGCGTCGCAAGTACCAGTGAGTGCAAGAGCTGAGAGGTTTGTAGCACGTTTAAAGAGGCGGAGGGTTGAACACAAATGTCCTCCAAGTGGAGATAAGTGTGATTACCCAATACACGACGGTGTGATAATCCTCGATTCTGACACAGACGAACCCGAGCGTCTGATCAACACAATCCCCAATGTTGCAGTGGCTTTTGAGGAAGATGTGGAAGCTGTCCCTGCTAATGTTGAGGCGGAGAACGTTGCTGCAGAAATATCCGAAGTGGAAGCTGAGGCAGATCCAAAGGAAGAATCAGTATCGGCCCACGATGATGACGGTGTTGAAGCAGGCTCTAGCGGCAATGAAGACGCGCTCGACCTTCTTGATGACTAAACCTCTTTGCTTCTTTTTCTCCTTTCGAATATTTTCTCATAATTTGTGAACATTTTCCTTGCACTCAGTGGCGGCTGAGTTTAAGGTCCTTTTTGCTTGCTTGATTGAATAAGGGTTTCTCATTGTTTTTTGATGTAAATCTTCCAACATGGACATATCAGATGCGATCATATGTTGTTCTTGCAATGAAAAAGAGAATGTCATAATGAAATACCACAGACCTGTTTATGCTCCTGACGCGATATCTCCCTGGTCTTGCTGGGGTAAATGGCCCAAAACGTCTTCCTTCTTCTGCACATATTCTATTTCCCCGACATCTTCCAAAAAATACAAAATGTTTGTTTAGGGTTTCCTTCCTAGCCTGCTCTAGTGGGTAATGATGATTTAGGCTGACTCAGAATTTTGTGTCTTCCTTTAGGGGGTAAAGAAATTTCTAGATGGAAATAATATTTCAATTAATTTGAAAAATTGAAAGTTGAAAACCCTAATTATGAATGCAAGTAGTGCAATCATTTTCTGGAAGAATTACAGATATTATGTGAAAAGAAAATTGCGGAAGAAATACGCTGGAAGAAATAGCACAGCGTTTCAAGTATGGAGGACGCTGGAAAAGTGGTAGCACAGCGTCTTAAGTGTTGTAAGGTATGAGCCATCGTGAGTGAACTGTTACGCCTTCCAGTTTGTCAGTGTTGATGAGCTTGCAGTACCCACCTAGGATAACATCTGCTACGAAGTACGGTTTATCCTCCCTTTCGATGGGTGAGTCAGGCTGGGTGGTCACTTTCACCGTCATGCTCCCAACTTTGAACACAGTCGTCTTAGTCACCAGGTCTCCAATTCTAAATGGGTTTAGGTGTTGTACAAATACCCGGTCATTGGCCTTGTCGCCTTTGATCGAGTCAGCTTCTAAACTCTTGATAAAACGTTTGAGGGGACCGGCCTCCCATTCACATATCTTAGAGGGGGTTGGATTGTTGGTTGGAGCGATTCCCCAAGACTTATTAGAAGGAGGGGTGATTGGTTGCAAAAAGGGTTGTGTGATGAGACTTACTTGAGCTCGAAACCTTTTAATGTATGCTGATGGGCTCTCTCCAGGAAGTTGTGTCACATCGGTGAGCTGCAGATACGGAAACAGATAGTCTTCAGGTTCAGACGGCTTGTTGGAGATTCTTTCGGGTATCGAAACTGGCAGAGGACATACTCCCAGTGTTGCCTTGTTTTCGTGTATCTAAGAGCGTCCCAGGACCATGTCGTAATTTGGATGTTCTTTGACTATGTAGAACTTTGCTTGCGTCAAGGAATCGCCTAATTTGACTTCAAGATCGATGTATCCATAGGCATCTCCAAGTTCTCCTTCTGGATTCGTAATCACGGTTGGGCTGCGAGTAGCTTCCTGCTTCGAAATCCTTGCCGCCTTCAAGGTCTTGACAGTGATGATGTTGAATTCGGAGGTTGTATCAATCAATATTCTATCGAACTCGACATCCTTCAAATGAGTGACGGTTAAGAGTCCCCAGTTCCCCTTGCTCGCATCTTCCAGGAAAGACTGAGGTTTCGAGACTGCTTCCTTTTCTGGATACAAACGCCTGCCTGACACGATATGATTTAGGGCTGCGAATATGTCTTGACGCTGTGCCTTGGAGAGGTATAAAATTTCGCACAAATGCTCCATCATAGATTGTACAGTCTTGCAAACAGAATCCCCGGAAATCATGCAGCTCTTGATAGGAAGAGGATCTCTATGAACACCTTCGTTTCCCAACTGGAGTTCTCCTGACTCTATCTTTTCTATGAATATTTCTTTCAATTTGTTGCAGTCCTTGGTCGGGTGATGGACAAACCTATGGTAACGACAGTATTTGGGGTCCGTCATGTCTTTCTCAGTCGGCGGGCGTCTGATAGGAGGCAGCTTGATATCATCGTCTTGAATCCATGCTTCCAAGAGCTCCATTACTTCATTCATGGAGAATAGGAAGCCTGTATCTTCAGCTTCTTGTGTAGGAGTCTTGACAGTTCCCTTTCGGGACGAAGTTGTATGCGCCGGAGCCGCACGCTTGGGTTGTTGTTCCGTTGCTGAAGCTTTCCTTTTTCCTCCTTCGTCCACCACGCTCACAGAGGGACCAGTGTTGTACTGCTTGTTGATGAGACTCCTACTCCCTCGACTCTCACGTGAATCCTCGTTTCGAACAACCCTGGTTCTTTCCAACAATGCTGGGGCGGTTGTGGTTGAACGTTTGGCATCTTCATGGAGCTCAGAGAATGTTTGGAAGCCCAGATTCTCTAACAAAGCATGGTATATGGGTACCATCCCGTTAATGCACAACTCCACCAACTTGCGTTCGGTGACATTCAGATCATGACAATCCAATGCTTGAGTTCTGAACCTCTTAATGAAGTCTTTCGGATGCTTGTTGTTCCGCTGGGAGACTCTCCCCAGGTCTGAAAAGGTGATCTGCTCAGACACGAAGAAATACTTTCTGTAGAAAGCACTGACCATCTCCCCCCAATTGAATATGTTGTTTGGTGCGATGTTGTTGTACCAGGTGTATGCCCTTCCAGTAAGTGATTTCGAGAACTCTTTCAGGCGTAGAACATGATTGTATTCATGCTCCCCCAAATACTCCAAAAATCGAGAGATGTGTTCACGAGCATTACCGGTACCGTCGTAAAGGGTGAATTGAGGAGAGGTATATCCTCTGGGAAGGGGAATCCGTTGCACGTCTTTAGGGTATGGAGGTTGGTGTTGGTACATACCTATTGGATTTACTTTTCCACGGTTTTCGAGGAATCTCTCCAGGTCCTCGCGTGTGATGAAGTTGGATGGCTGGTCCCTTTCTCTTGGACGCGCAGGAGCCACATGAGTTTCTTCGTTCATGTGGGGCCGCGCCGCTGAGGTACCTCTTTCAGGTGCGTTGAATGCGTTCCTTGTTGGCTCCAGGGGATGTCTTGGCTATTGTGGCAACCGATTAGTTAAGGTCATGAGGAAAGTGAGTACCTCTTTCTGAGTTGTAGCCATGTCCATCTGTGCCTTAGCAAGGATTTCTTGTCTCTCCATCAAATTCACCATAGTAATAGGTGGTTGTCCTCCCTTGGATCCTCTGGCCCCTCGTCCTGAGGGAGGAGTGGTGGTTCCCTTGGTGACGGTCAGAGGCGTTACACTCGAGGAAATGCCGGGGTTTGCAGCTGCTCTGGCTCTGGTGATAGGAGGCGTCACTCCCAATGGGATATCGCCTCCTGCTGGTGGTTGAGGATGTAATTCCACGAGATACATTAATTGCACTGACATGCTTCACAGTAACACCACCAATCGGGATATCAACCCAAGAGTGTTGTCAGCGCTGGTTCCATTGGGATTGGTTGCTGATCCAGACCTAAGATCCACCATTTCTGAAATCAGAAAGATTGAATTTGTATTGAGGAAATGGACTTCACAACCGAGAGATTAATCTCCCACTTTGGTCGCCAATTGTTTATGGTTGAAAACTGTTTCTGTAGTTTTTGGTAAATTTGGGTGTGTGGATGAGAAACGAATCTAAACCCTAAACAAATGCACTGCACGGGAGTGCTTTCTGATTCGAGAGATCAATCTATACAATTCTGGCCTAAACCAAGAAATGGTCGTTCCAGACTTGCTTCGGTCACAAAGTGAAGGAGATGGGGTTGATCTTAGGAAGGGAAGCGAAGAAGGTGTTGAGATTGTGGAGGTGTTGGATGTTTATCACTTGTATCAGAATATCGAACTGGATTGCAATAATGCAAGCAATCAACTCTGGGTGTTTGAATACGTTGTATCAACACTTGATTTCTGTCTCTTCTGGAAATAGGGAGGAGAACCTATTTATACAAGTCATTGAGCCTAACCCTCGTCTCTCGTGGGAAGTGGAGGAAGTGGAGTGATGGAGCAACAGAGTCGCGTTAGTGTCTCACGATCAGTCTTGGACCACTTCTCCCATCATCACTAACCGTCCATGTCTTCCTGACACGTTTTTGTGTTGGTGCGTTGCACGGTGCACGCTGTAAACCGCCAGACCAATACCCCAGTAAGTATCCCCCAGTTTGTGACATGCTTGATGTCTCGATTGTGTGGATCGTGGGACCCACAGAAGGTAGCATAAGGTGCTAGGTTAAATAACTAAGTTATTTGGGAAATCGATATTTATGAAATATCGTGTACATTTGATGTATGTAATGCATCGCAAATAGCATGCATGAAGCATTGTCGTTTCAAAGCATGTCCGGATAAGTCGCGAACTAAGCATCTTGGAATAGGATCATGTCCAACCATCTTCGAGTGATCGTTTGGAGGCTGCGCAGGCAAGCCCTCCCTTGGCCGATCACTCCATGTGGTAGGGTGACGGATGGTGATCTCCGCGACACTTTATCGTCCACTTAACTCCTAGCTTGGGATGTCCGACCAAGCTGGTAGAGTCGGACGGACGAGATGATCTATGAAGCTCATCTGCGACCGTTGATAGTGTTTTAGGGTTTTGAAGAGGTGCGCAAGCATCACTCTTCAGCTTGGTCGAAACCAAGCATGAGAGGCGTTTTTGGCAGGACCGACCGGGCATGCGTGTAAACAGCTTGTCGGTGTACACGTCCGTACCTCACTGTCTCATGAAGGTGTGATCTAAGCCACTCAATTTGACCGGCAAAGTTGAGTGGTTGAGATCGGTTTGCGGCAAAAATCCATTGCCGCAAAGGAATTGGAGACCACGCAACATGCCTAGTTTGGGCGCATGAATCGAGGCATTCGGCCATGATTTTCCTTGGCCGATCGGCCGTGCATGTAGATGGTCCCAAGGTGATTATGTTGACATGCTCGGGACCTTTTAAGTCTATATCTGCACCCCCCATCCAAGCTTGCGAAGATAAACGCTCGTGATCGATTAGCGACACATGTAACATGCCACAAACCCTAATTAGGGTTTTGGATCGGTCGTGCGCATGCAACTTCAAACAAACGATTTGGCAAGCCATGCTCCTCCCTTGGGGAATTAGATCGTGTGGGTAGAGAGTGGGCCCGCCAGAATGTATAACAACACTTGATCGATCAGCCACCAGACGATCTATGTCGTCCAACTAGGACGGCGAAGTTGGACGGTCGCGATCTGTTTGAGACCGACATTGGCAGTCTTGCGCGTACAAGCTTTTCCAAGCTGCTCCACACCAACCCAACCATCCTACTTTAGGCTGACGTTCGGTGGTTGTTTTGGGGGCGTAGCATGCATTCGACCGATCAGGGGATAAACGGGCCTGCTGGTGGTCATTAAGGTGGTAGCCTGATCCTGTTGGGGATCGTATAGGCTGGTTAAATCATGCGGCCAACTTGCGTGGTCGTGATTGTTTCTAAGACTGACATGGACAGTCCAGATTTCCCTTGGGGAATTAAATATGCTCAAAATCGGGCTAGTATAACACACCGAGAGATGTAGTCTGTACGGGTATTTCGTGCATGCCTCACTATTGACACTTGGAGATTCGTGTTACTCTGCTGAGAACAATACTCAGTCGTCATGCCGCACCAATAATGAGAGTTCTGCGGGAACAGCACAGGAAATACAAGGCTAATCATGCATTATAAATAATGCTAAAAATTCACAGGGTATTTGGGATTGTTGCCACATGCTCCAACCTGGATGAATTTTATGTATTTAATTCACAGAATACTGGGATTGTTGCCACATGCTCCATTCTAGGTGAATTAGTAAAGTGAAGAAGTATTCATCACTCAGATAGCCTTATCCTCTGCAGGATGTCAGCGTATTAAATTTGTATTTTACAATTTTAACCCTGAACTAAAATCCACCATCAACAGAGTTCAATTGAATAATGGACTTGAGATTATATCTCTGATAGGGCAAGATAAAAAGAAATCACAAACATCTTCGTCTCATCGTTTGTGATTCCACAATATCTAGTTTTGCGACCATACGATTTAGATTATTGTAAGGTGATTGATAATACTAGGATGTTCTTCGGGAATATAAGTCCGGGTTATCAATTAGTTCCCGTTCACCTTGATTTATCAAAAGAAGGAACAAAAAATCTTGGGTATTTCTGTGGGAGACAGATTTATTCAATCCTATAGACTTTTCTGTGTGAGACGGATTTGTCTATCAAGTCTTCGACTTTGGGTCGTAGCAACTCTTAGTTGTGGGTGAAATCAGCTAAGGGAATCAAGTGCGCAGTATCCTGCTGGGATCAGAGACGTAAGGAGAGCAATTGTACCTTGAGTCAGTAGTTTGTAGTAGGCTAGTGTCAGTAGCGGCTTAATACAGTGTGGTGTTCAATCTGGACTAGGTCCCGGGGTTGTTCTGCATTTGCGGTTTCCTCGTTAACAAAATTTCTGATGTCTGTGTTATTTCTATTCCGCATTATATTTCGTTATATAATTGAAATACCACAGGTTGTACGTTAAGATCAACCAATTAGAATATCCAACCTTTGGTTATTGATTTACATTGATTGACACTTGGATATTGGTCTTTGGTACCATCCAAGTTTATCTCTCTAGTATTTGATAAAGACTCGCAGATTTCTATTTGCTTGAGTAAAGATCAAATCGAGAGATAGAGATATTAACTCCTTGATATACTTTTTATTAAGATTGAGTCTGATTGTCTAGTTGATTCTTAAAAGTATATTAGAGTTAGTCCATAAAGATTGCTAATCGAAATATTGGGTGAGGTTGTTGTACCCCCGCTTTTTCATTTTTCATTAACCTTACCAATAAGATTGTTGACTTTGGTTTACAGCCTATTAACCTCGGAAGCCTGAATTTCTAGACGACTAAGAAATATCTCCCTAACTAACGGAGTAGCATGCAGTTTGAATAGTTCGTTTAAATCTAAGGATTTATATGAGAAGCTAATGGAAGATACATAAGAACAATACTTCTCGGGTCACCCGGAGAATAAACTTATTCCCCCTAAGGTATTATTCATGACGTGAGCTTCTCTTCATCAATCGCTACCTACAAGATGCATGCCAAGAAGTAGGACTCAGTGTTCAAACAACTTCTTATGTGTTTTGCAACGTGAAGGATGAGGATTTGGAACATCTATTTATTCATTACAGCTGGAAAAATTCTCTATGGGACTATTTTTTATCTTCCAAAGATCCAGTGGACTATGCCGTAAATTTTTAAGGTATTACTGGATTCCTGGAAGATCTTCAACGTTAGCAAGAGAATAACCATTATTTGGAAGCTAATTTGATTTACAATTTTGTGGGGGATTTGGAAGGAAATAAACAACAAGGTTCATTGGGGGGGGGGGGGGGGGGGGGGGGGAATCTCTGGATGATGTTAAGATTTTGGTGATACAGACAGCGGCGAAGCTAGAAACTAGACTAAGGGGAAGCAAAGTCTTATTAGGGGTAGTAAAAAAGCAAAATTAGGCTTGAAGGAAATTTTGGGCTTCAAAATTTAGGCTTGAAAGCCCAATGGGTAGGGGTAGCAAGTGCACATCCTTGTGGACTACTTTATGGTGGAAAATAGTTGTGGACAAATTCAGAGGGTTAAAAGACACTATTAGAGTGATGCTGAAAGTGCCGTAGATTCAGTGTCTTTTTTTGAAACGAAACTTTCAATGTGCTCCTAAATAAGGATGCTTTCATAATGCCACTAAGCACGACATCTGTATGACGTCATACATTTGATTTATTTTAATATTAAATATATATGTCAGATCTGGCTGGCTGACCGCTGTCATTCTGGCTGGGCTGAAACAATTCTGATTTAGATTCAAATTACAGTAAACTGAAACTCAACTGAAATTCAAATGACAATTCAAATTACAATTCAAATTCAAATTCCATATAAAACCAGATTCATCCAATACAAAATGGCAACTCTATTACGTTGAATTGTACTCATTAATTTAGTCCAAACTCATAAAAAACAAAAATGATTCGGCTGCTAATTAACAAGTTCAACGTTTCTTAATAAGAAGTGAAACAAGTCCTAAAAATTTGCAAAAGCACAACCCTTTGCAACATTAACTTATCCAGCAGCAACAATGATCTTATCATCATCCATGACATCAGTGACCCTCATGAGACCATTTGAAAGAGAGAAACGACATCCATAAAGGAATCGAACTACATTCAGAATACGAGTAGAATGTCAGACCTTATATGCTAGGTTATATGACTAGTCGAACATAATACAGATCCATCATCAAGACAAGAATATCAACTACATTTTCATAGTGATTTCATTGCTTACATCAACATGGAGACGAACAAATAAACCATAGGAAGTGAAAAACCATACGCATGATGAGTATGCGAAGACACATACCTCTACAGAACACTGTGATTGAATATCTACGATCTACATTCATCTAGTTCCTGACAGCATCAAGAAGTGATTGAATCTCCTTGTACATAATGAAGATAAAAAGACAACCACAAATAAACAATTATTGAAACGAGCATTATTACCTGAGCATCTCAATCTGAATATTCATCATCTCCACATTCATCTAGTTCCTGACAGTATAAAGAAGTGATTGAGTCTTCATATGTACAATAAGAAGATAAAAATAATTTAAAACGACTTCCTCAAGCTAACCAAAGAGGAAAATAAGTGTACATGCATTCATCCGACACAAATAGAATTCAGACAACCAAAGGGGAAAACTGTACCATTAAAATGAAAACTCACATAATTACTAAAACTTAAACCTTGGAAATAGTTCAAAAAGGTGAACTCTACAAGTGTATAATGAGGTCTGAGATAAGTGTACATAATTATCACCAGACTCTTTAATTTTTCACATTTTTTCGAGATAGTGTCAACTATGTTTGCTATAGAGCCTTTTCGCTTGGGACACTATAGCTTTTTTGCTATAGAGCCTTTTCGATTTTCTTTTTAATGGTTCAATAGGATTACCTTGATCCTGTTTATATTTTTTGTTAATATTTTTCCTTTCCCAACATATCCTTCCTTTTCAAGAGAAAAAAAAAAGAAAAAAACATATGAGGCAAACTTGGTCCCCTGATAAAAATACTTAAGAGTTCCTTTATTACTTCAAAGGAATAAAATGGAGATTTTTAAACATCTAGGAGAGTCCTGTGAAAATAGACTAGCTTCATGGCAAGGGAAATATCTGAATCAACCTGGGAAAACTATTCTTATTAAGTTTACCCTAGGAACTCTGGCATCCCACCATCTCTCAGTTTTCCCTATGCCAAAAAAGATGGCAGATAAACTAGATTCTATTCAGAGGAAGTTCTGGTGTAATAGGAAAAGTCCTGCCAAAGTTGGTTATTTTATAAATTGGGATAATATTTCAAAACTTATTAAACTAGGTGGTCTTAATGTAAGAAAATTGAACATCTTAATACTGCTTTTCTGGCCAAATTGGTTTGGAGAATGCTTAGTGAACCAGATGCATTATGGGTTCAGATTCTGCGTCATAAGTACTTTTTTTATTTTAATCCCCTGCATGCTACCAACAATGATTTTGTGTCCTGGATTTGAAAGGAATTTGCAAGGGATTAGAATTGACTAGGAAACACCATTGCTGGGAGATGAAGCTTCTATTGAAATTTGGAAAGATAAGTGGGTACCTAGTAGAATTACTTGTTTTAATGCCAATTTTGCTTTAGAGATATGAAAACTGTTAATCAGTTAATAGTTCAGGAAACATGGCAATGGAATGTTGAGATTCTTAACTGTCTTTTTGATAGGGATACTGTTAGTGTAACACTCCGAACCTTTTTCTCGGGTTCAGTCAAACTCATTAGTCAATTTAAGCACTTACAGTGCCTAAATATCTATCATTCAAGTGTATTTAGCACTTTGGGGTTGCCTCACAAAATAAATGTTACACCTAGATATAGAAATATGCCTCAGTACAAACCCTTGGGTGCCCAAATAGTTCACATGCATGTGAAACACATGTCAAGTAGAGAAGTGCTAGGGTCACTTTGGTCTTCTCATACTCAATGATATAAACAAGAAAACGACTTTTCTTTTAGGAGAAACATTTTTCTCTTCTCTTTTCAGTGGTTAGCTAAGAAGAACTTGAGCATGTTTTGTTGGAAAAATCAGAGGCTGAGATTTCCCTGTTCTCCTATTTCTTTCAAACAATTTTTAGTTTCGTCTTTCTCAAACCGAGAACTGGATTAAATATTTTGAAAGATTGGTGAGGCAAGGGCTGTGGAGTTGATGATCCCAAGCTATGCGGTTGGTTTACAAGCAAAGGTAATCGAAATTTTAGTCAACAATTTCATTCTTAATGATGATTTGGATTTGATTTCATTCTTAGTACAAGATATGAGATTTAGAGTTCTTATGAAAGCTGGGGATTTTCCTCATATATGTTCATAATGTCATATTCAAAGTAAATGGTTGAATGGGTTTGTGTAATTCCAGCCAAATTCAGGTCGTGATGAAGAGATTTGCTAACTTGATATTTTTCACTTGTAAACCCTAGAAAAGTCTGTCTTTGTTTTATTGATATAATGAGATCCAGTGGTTGGATTTAAATGAAATTAATGTATGTAAGACTTAGTCGTGCAGTGAAAGTACTATAAAATTTTGAAGAAGATCTGATCATTGTAGGTACCCCTAAGTGTGAGCCAAACGTGACTGCATTCTGCAGACTAAAATGCTGGATAGTTTCAGTGATTATCATGATTCTCTTTATCTGCTTATCGGTTGTAGCTGAAATTTGGATATGTTGTTTACTATATTATAAAATACTTGGTGTATAATTTTCACAAATATTAGATTAGTCTTGATTCCCCAAAGTGTGAGTGAATCGGGACTGATTTCTGCAGGATCGTAGTGCAATCAGTCTGGTTCGAGTAAACACATATTTTTAACCGACCATTAAAATACTTTGATTTTTGGATATGTTTTAGTTTTATAAGTCATACAGCTTCTGTAAAAAATTTACGATGATCGGATAACGTTGGATACTGAAAACCTTAAATAAACTGTGGGTGTGTTTTGTAAAACGGGAATTCTCTACATCTTGTTCATTGTACTTTATCTCAGTGAATGGTTATTGTATAAGGTGTGATGTAAGTTGCAGGAGAAACAAAACATGTTTGATAGTCCAAAAATGTATGAAAGGTGTGAAGGAATTACGTAGTACCTTAATGCTAATATTATAGTTTAATACTAAGTCCATGATGTTTTTTGGTTGTCGTATCGGTAAACTAATAAGGATTTGCTCATGAATGAATGGTTATCGGATTATTAACCTCGAGTGTAGTGGTGTGAATGGTTTGGTCTAGCTTATATAGCTTGGGCGTGATAGCAAATTCATTGTAACTTTTAAAATAAATTCCTTTTAAATCCAGGAGTCGTTAGCTTGTAATAATTTTATTTTACTGTACATATTTGGGGTAATATTTTAGATCATAAGTGGCCTTATGGGTAAATAGTTATACACCCATGTTTAGCTTTTTGTAACGTTTAGTAGCTAGAATGGGGACTTGTTTGTTCCCATGTTGAGTTGATGAATGCTCATAATGGGACTGGTCTTTAAATGCTTAGATGATGGTTATAGTTGATTAACTAAGTCTGAAAATGATTTAGTTGCCTTGAATTAATATATGGCTGTGAGAAGAAATACTATGCAGTAGTTACCTTGAATTGGATTAACGATCCTAGGAGTTTGAACTAAATTTGGTATACTAGACTTTGTATAATGCATCCTTGGTCACTATGTTTGCGTTCTCTAAATGATTGCCCTACATCCTTTATCTTTCGTAATTTGTTTGTTGACCAATAACTGGTTTGAGTTTGTTGTACCATGTCCTCGTTTGGTCCATTGTTTATAGTGAACTAGTACCTTCGTACAGATCAATAGATCCTATTTTGAACTGTTGGCTGAAATATTTGTCATTGTGTTTAATGAAATGAATGGATGAATGTGAGGACAAACAAAAGTATCTATAGATAAATCTCTGCAGACATGTCAATAATGTTAATGCCTTATTTGGATTGTATTTACAAAAAGAATACATCTTACTTGAGAACTAAAGTAATATCATCAGTGATAGATTCACTTAAAGTCTAACTCCCTAGCGACATGTAATAGTTTCTTTTTGAATGATTCATTTGTTAAAATAGCTAGAATCACACCCATTATATGTGTTCGTTTTCTCACTGATTATTTAGTCATTTGTTGGTTATTCTCATTTTAGTACGAACTTATATTATGGAATTTTTGTGGATCGAGGCGGTGCTTTGAGTTATGTACATAACAGGGATATAGTGAATCAGTTGAAATGTGACAAGTATGGGATAATTGTTGATGATAAGAGATAATTGCTACTGATAAGGGTAGTTCATATTATCTAAAGAAATTTGACGAACTACGGTCTTGCTTGATCCTTTCGGGGTACGTAGGCAGCCGCTCTGCGGTTCAGCACATGGTTGTTCATATCGTCTAAGAGGGGTGGTTGCTGCTTGGCAGTTCATACCATCAGTTTGAGATGATTGCAACCCTCTCGAGGTAGTTGTAGCCAGTTTACTGGTTATTCATACTACCTGGTAAGAGATGATTATTACCATCCTAGGTAATTCATATCATCTGTCCGATTAACACGTGTGATAGAGATGATTGTTACCATTCGAGATAACTCATATCATCTAACTCCTACCACAAGACAAGAGATGATTATTATCGCTCAAGGTAATTCATATCATCTGCCTCGACTTGGGAGTTAAGCAATGGTTGTTATCGTGTGAGCTGAATCATACCATCTGAGGATAAAGGATGGTTGCTGCATATGATGGCAGTTCATACCATCGATCTAGAGATGATTACTAACTCCTTGAGTGGTTCATATCATCTGAGAAAGATTGTCCGTTGAGCTTGATCAAGTACTGTGAGTTGCCAGGCCAGAAATAGCACCCCACCTACGGGTGGCTATCCGGAAGACCGTTTGTTTGATAACAGTGGCTGGTATCAGACTACCCTGGCATTGAATTATCGTTTGTTTGATAACGGCGCGTTCTGTCAGGCCTTAATTGGCACCCCATCTACGGGTGGAAACCCTGAAGACCGTTTGTTTGATAACGGTGGCTGGTATCGGACTACTCTGGCAAGAGATCTTGTATCCTCACAGCAAAATGATGAAGATCATTTGTTGGTTACGATGACCCTTAAATCTCGGTAGTGGAATCGTTGAAGGTACCGACGAACATTTGCTTGGTATAAGACCGATGCGGTATGAAAAAATTGGTAATGTTGGCTCCTTGAGTGGCGTATCAGAGAGTCGTAGCTTGCCCAGCGAGTCGTAACCCGGCCCGTTGGAAGCGAAAATTTTCTGGTCCGTCACAGTTGGTATCAGAGCAGTTCCGGTTCATTCGGGACTGTGAGTTTGAGACTCGTCAGCGCTTTATTGCATTGCGACTACAGGTAATCCTCCTTACTTCTAAATTCTATTTTGAACTTTGGGGACAAAGTTCATTTTAAGGGGTTAATGGTGTAACACTCCGAACCTTTTTCTCGGGTTTAGTCAATTTAAGCACCTACGGTGCCTAAATCTCTATCATTCAAGTGTATTTAACACTTTGTGGTTGCCTCAGAAAATAAATATTACACCTACATATAGAAATATGCCTCATTACAAACCCTTGGGTGCCCAAATAGTTCACATGCATGTGAAACACATGTCAAGTAGAGAAGTGCTAGGGGCACTTTGGTCTTCTCATACTAAATGATATAAACAAGAAAACGAGTTTTCTTTTAGGAGAAACATTTTTCTCTTCTCTTTTCAGTGGTTAGCTAAGAAGAACTTGAGCATGTTTTGTTGGAAAAATCAGAGGCTAAGATTTCCCTGTTCTCCTATTTCTTTCAAACAATTTTTAGTTTCGTCTTTCTCAAACCGAGAACTGGAATAAATTGTTTGAAAGATTGGTGAGGCAAGGGATGTGGAGTTGATGATTCCAAGCTATGTGGTTGGTTTACAAGCAAAGGTAATCGAAATTTTAGTCAGCAATTTCATTCTTAATGATGATTGGATTTGATTTCATTCTTAGTACAAGATATGAGATTTAGGGTTCTTATGAAAGTTGAGGATTTTCCTCATATATGTTCATAATGTCATATTCAAAGTAAATGGTTGAATGGGTTTGTGTAATTCCACCCAAATTCAGGTCGTGATGAAGAGATTTGCTAACTTGATATTTTTCACTTGTAAACCCTATAAAAGTCTGTTTTTGTTTTATTGATATATTGAGATCCAACGGTTGGATTTCAATGAAATTAATGTATAAAATTTTGAAGAAGATTTGCTCATTGTAGGTACCCCTAAGTGTGAGCCAAACGTGACTGCATTCTGCAGACTAAAATGCTGGATAGTTTCAGTGATTATCGTGATTCTCTTTATCTACTTATCGGTTGTAGCTGAAATT
The DNA here is from genome assembly GCF_003573695.1 of Papaver somniferum. Classification (NCBI taxonomy): domain Eukaryota; kingdom Viridiplantae; phylum Streptophyta; class Magnoliopsida; order Ranunculales; family Papaveraceae; genus Papaver; species Papaver somniferum. The sequence continues at coordinate 6,388,295 of NW_020627707.1, forward strand.
TGGATATGTTGTTTATTACATTATAACATACTTGCTGTATAATTTTCACGAATATTAGATTAGTCTTGATTCCCCGAAGTGTGAGTGAATCGGGACTGATTTCTGCAGGATCGTAGTGCAATCAGTCTAGTTCAAGTAAACACATCTTTTTAACCGCCCATTAAAATACTTTGATTTTTGGATATATTTTAGTTTTATGAGTCATACAGCTTCTGTAAAATTTTTACGATGATTGGATAACGTTGGATACTAAAAACCTTAAATAAACTGTGGGTGTGTTTTGTAAAACGGGAATTCTCTACATCTTGTTCATTGTACTTTATCTCAATGAATGGTTATTGTATAAGGTGTGATGTAACCCGGCCCGTTGGAAGCGAAAATTTTCTGGTCCGTCACAGTTAGTGACATTTGTCAAATCAGAATATCCTCTAATGGAAAGGATATACTTAGATGGAAACCAACTCACAATGGCCAGTTCAGTGTTAGGTCAGGTTACAAATGCATTATGCAGGACATTCATGGTAGTGAAAATGATAACTTCCCTTGGAAATTTTTGTGGAAACTTAACCTCCCACAGAAAATAAAGCATTTTCTGTGGAAGTGTATGCATGATTGTGTCTATGTTAGAAGCAAATTATCTAGGTTTGTTTCATCTATCCCTTGTGAATGCCCTCTTTGTCATAGGGATACTGAAACTGTGAATCAGCTTTTCATTGAGTGTGAGATTACTAAAAGACTGTGGTTTGCTTTAGATTCAAATATTGTAGGTAACATTGATAATATGAATCTGCAGGATTGGATTACTAGCTGGTTTCAACCTAATGGTAATCAAAGGGAGTCGCAGGATAAATTTATTCAATTTGTTAGTTTTGCTATTTAGCAAATATGGAATCTTAGATGCAATGTGGTTTTTAACAATGCTCAAGTGCAGTGAATAATCTGGTAAGCCAGGTTAATAAAGATGTTAATGAATGGAATGCAAATTCTATGAGAATTTTGGCAGGTAAAAATGCTGCAAGTCATGGCAGATCTGTAATACCATGGAGTTTACCAGATTATTGCTTTTAGAAATTTAATTTTAATGCAACTTTTATGAAAGAGAATCAGTGCATGGGAATAGGATTAACAACTTTTAATGATGCAGGTCACTGTGGGGGCGCACAATCAATCCATGGAATAACTAATGATGAGGAACAAGTTGAGGCTTTGGCAGCACTTGCAGCTATTAAGTGGGCAAAAGTTGAAGCAACGCAGAATCTGCATTTGAAGGGTGATTGTTTGAATGTAGTAAATGCTACCAATGGTAGTTTAGGTTATCTCAAATGGACAAATAATAATGTAATCCAGGGATTACATGATTTTTTTTGAAAGTTTTTACAAATTGGAAATGCACTTTTGTGCATAGAGAATATAATAAAGTTGCTAATAGCTTAGCTAAAAGGGCTAGGAATTTTAGAGTTGATGAATTTTAGAACTCGGATCTTCTGATATGGTTGAAATCTCTTATTAGAGATGAACTCAACGTAAAGTGTAAGGCCTATTCCTATGTACATGCCAAAAAAATGATGTTTGGCATGGCAAACGGATTGCGCCACTATGGGAAAACCGATAAGCGATAGATTTTCTAGCAAGCGATAATCACATTATCGTTAGCGATTATGACTTTATCACTGGCGTTATTCTCTCTCTCGCGCGCTTTAAATAGTAACTCTGGCGATACTATGATTATCGACCAGTAGTTATTCTGCAACGAATATTTCCCCCTGATGGTTCCTATATATACGTCCTTTTACTTCTCCAGATAAATCACACCTACTTCTACAAATATTTCACTTATATTCTCAATTGTCCTTTTACTTACTTCTCCAGATAAATCACACCTACTTCTACAAATATTTCACTTATATTCTCAATTTTAAATTTCATAATCATCAATGTCGAGATCCAATGAAGAAAGGGATATTATTATGAATCGGTTCAGATTACAGCAAGAAAGGTATAGTACGAGGTTGCAAGAAATTGACGAAGAGGAAGCTGAATATAATAAACTAATCAAATATAATAAACTAATCGAAATTTTGATACTTGTACATACGGGTCAATATCAAGAGTTCCATAGTCCAAAGAAGTATTATCAAGAAGATATACGTATCGAGGGAGGAAATTTTACCACCAAAAGCTGATGCACGATTATTTTCTTCCAAATTGTGTGTACTCTGATCAAAATTTTCAAGGTCGATTCCGCATGCCTCATCATCTGGTGAAAAAGATTATTGAGAGCTTTGTCAAGTAGAACCTCAATTCAATTATCAGTTTGATGCACTGAATATTAGAGGTCATGGTCCTGAACAAAAAGTTACTTTGGCTTTAAGGATTCTAGGTTATGGCACTCCAGCGGATGTGAACGATGAGTACCTTCGTATCAGTAAAACAACTTCTTACACTTACCTTTCATTGTTTTGTGAAGTAATGATTAATCATTTTGGTCCAACATATTTACGAAAACCAACCGACGAATATGTTAGACAAATATTGAGGGAGAATGAGGACATGGGAATCTCAGGAATGCTAGGTAGTCTCGATTGTATGCAATGGGTATGGCAAGGATCCTTGTTATTGTGCACCATCGATACAATCTTGGGTAAAAAAACATAATTACGACAAATACATTCATCTTCTATCATAATGTTGTATTTGGTACCACAGACTCGGATCTTTTTACCTTTGCCTTGACTTTGAGATTGTGAATCCATTTTACAAGAAAATATAGAATTGTAGAGGAGGTGTAATAGTTTTAGATTTGAAAAAGATTGAAAGATTAAGAAATTCTAGAGAGATTTAGAAATTCGGTGTGAGTTGATATGAGATTGAAATTAGGTATTTATAGAGGGGGGAAATTATAGCTATTGGATGCGGAATTGATAAGCGTTGATATTTCCATCGAGTGACAGCTTGACTAGCGCTGGCGCTGGAGTGACCAGCGAGCGCTTGAATGACCATCGAGCGATGGACACTCTATCACTCGCTAGAAACTCCGTCGTGTATGTCTAAGCATATGAATTTGGCAGTTTGATATACCCATAATGGGCGCATATACGCCAAATATCAGTTTTTAGCCAGGGCATAGGAATAGACCTGAACCTTATCTAAATCTATCGATGAATCTTCTTTTCTTATTAAAAAGAAAAAAAATCCTTCCTTCCGCAAAATTTCGAGTATCCCGCCCAACACAAAACCTTCCCCTTCTTTTCAGTAATCCTAAAACATCTTAGCCTTATGTCTAAGAATCGAGACAACCGATTGTCAAGAATCGGTTTATGTCTAAGAATCGAGACAACCGATTGTCAAGAATCGGTTTACATGTGCAATTATAAAATCTGATTGAGGACCTGATGATTTCAGAGAAAAAAAATTCAAAGTTCATAATGGGTTCCGTTGCGTTACATGTAATCCGATTCATGTCCTCACTCTTCATGTAACATTTCTTCTGAATAATCGGATTACATATAAACGTAAATAACTCGATTATGAGCTTTGTGTATTTTACGTGAATATTCAAGTAGAGGAATCGACACATATACATCACAAACAAAAACCGATTTTCATCACGTACCTATCGCTCCAAAATTTTACTACAATCGGTTTATATAGTGATGAACAACGACCGGTTGACGTTCCCAATTTGGGGTTTTCACACAGAATCGGTTTATGTGATGCTATCAAATAAACCGATTCTGAGTAAATTTTTTGAAATCTTTTCCCTTTTTCGGGCGATGATAAAGTACAAATACATGTTTGTAGATCGTTACAACTCATACCTGCCCATTGGAAGCATTATCAGCTTCTTTTTCGCGTCTATATTGTTTCTGTGCTTGAACAATATCCTCAAGCATTCTTTGGTTGATATTCGGTAGGATCGAAATCCAGATTATCTGATGCACCCACTTCTTCATCACTACTAGAGTCTTCATCGTCACTATAAAGTTTTATTTTCGTTAAGAAAATCACAAACCCTAGTTTTTCCTTTTTCCCCTCTACTTCTTCTTTGCCTCCAAACCTTAAAGGAGGAAATGCATTTCTACTCTAATCCTAACATGATCAAACTCAAACACTAATTAATTTAACTAATATTAATTTAATTCATCATTAATAAATAAGGGCTTATTAACCATTAACATAAATAAGTGGATAAGGGGTTTCTAGAAATTACTTTTTAATGACCCTTTTTGTTTTTAGTGCTATGCCCAAATAACCATGTTAGGACCAAACTAGCCAGGTAAAAAACATCTTCATCGTATAAAAATTAAAATTTGAACATGTCTTAACCGGTATATTTTCTATTCGGTATCAATCAATATCAAGCTGCATCAATATATGCCAATAGTGCACAAATACCATCAATATCATACTCCCTCCATTTCTGGAAAAATGTTACTTTCATTTTTTTAATTTAGTCTATTTTTAAGCTAGAATGAAAAAGTAAAAATAACACATTTTCCAGAACCGGAGGGGTATTATATAATACGGCAAACCATGACTTTACAACTAGCGAAAAACGGGTGAGGTGAAATTATCCAACCCCAAAACTTTGAACATCCCGCCCAACTTTTCAGTAATCCTAAAACATCTCAGCCTTTCATTATCTTTAAAACAATCAACGGTGGAACTGTCGATCCGTATGAAACAAAGTGCACCAATCATATTCTACCAACCCCCTATATAAATAACCCAACTCTCTCCTCCGAATTTCACACCCAACACAACACCTTTACTCTCTCTTTTCACTCTCTCCAAAGCATTTCATTTTCTGTCCAAGTTTCCGATCAAATGGCGCCGAAAGTAGCAGAGAAGAAACCGGCAGAGAAGAAACCGGCAGAGAAGAAACCCGCTGAAGAAAAGAAAGCTGAGAAAGCACCAGCAGCAAAGAAACCCAGAGCTGAGAAGAAATTACCAAGCAAAGATGCTTCCTCAACAGATAAGAAGAAGAAGAAATCAAAGAAATCTGTTGAGACTTACAAGATCTACATCTTCAAAGTGTTGAAACAAGTTCATCCTGATATTGGTATTTCAAGCAAAGCTATGGGAATCATGAACAGTTTCATTAATGATATCTTTGAGAAACTTGCTGCTGAATCGTCTAGATTGGCAAGGTACAACAAGAAGCCAACTATTACCTCTCGTGAGATTCAGACTGCTGTTCGTCTTGTTCTTCCTGGTGAATTAGCCAAACATGCTGTTTCTGAGGGTACCAAAGCTGTTACCAAATTTACTAGTTCTTAATCTGTGTTTTTCTGTTTTCTTTAGATTTAGGAAATTAGGGTTTCTTTAGATTTAGTTTAGTAGTTTCTGTTTTGGGATCAGGGTATTATATATGTAATTAGTAGTTCTATCAATCTTCTAAAGCAAGTAATCAATTTCAGATCCAATATCTTGTTTGTGGAATCAAATGTCTTGAATTTCAGAAAGTAATAGATTGAAAATTTGAAACCCATTTTGAAATCTAGAACTGTTAAATTATCTGAATCTGAATTATATATACTGCATTTTTTGTTTCTTTTTCTCTGTTTCATTTAAATATAAACAAAGATTATTATTGGTTGGGTTTTCTGCTAAAAAGATTTGTGAATTGCTAGATTCAACCCTGAGAGGTTTTGTAGGTTGTTTTCTTTCTAACTGTGACTCTGTGAGTTTGCAATTTCCTTGGCTTTTGTCTCTTCTGGATGCTGCGAAGTGGGTTCAACGAGTTGGAGAATGAGTTATGGATGCTGATCCTGCTGCAATGGTGTTTATGGGAGGTACATACATTTTCTTGCAAAATCTAACTGAAGGTGTAAAGTTTCAGTGTTTTCTTTGAAGAATTGATTCAAAACCATTCACATGGATGCTGTAATTGTTAACTGGACGGGAAAGAAAAATCCTCTGTAAGTGGTTTTCTGTTGTTAGAGTGGGGTCTTGTGATTCTTTCTTTTGGCCTGTTGGCCTTTTGATAAAGAAAAAGAAACTTGGAGACTTGCTTGAGAACTATGCAATGTGTAAGGTATTTTCTGATTTTCCTTTACCTGTTAATTTGTCATAATTTGTTAGAAGTCAGGGGTTTATTTTGCTTGAGTAGCTTTGTCCCCTCATAGTAAGTCGTAAATTGTTATTCCTATGCATTTTTCCTTTACATTTGTTGAGAGAGTGTAACTTAGTTGTATGCTGTGGATCTGCGAAGTTGCACGGCAGTCTTGCATCCTCTGGTGTCTAAGGCCCAACTTTGAACCAACACCTACACTAGCTAAATTAGCAATCACATGATTCACATGTTAAATAGTTGAGTAATTGTTGCAGATTCACCAGAGAGTCATCTATGAACTGGGTTACATATGTCGAGAAAGATAAGTAGTTGTATGTATACTGTATATGATTTTTGGACACAAATGGGATCTGAGTGTAAAACATTTGAAAGTCATGTTCTCCAATCTTAGTTGTAGCAGCAGATACATTCTTGGGCTTTCTTGCATACTATAAGAGTAGGCGTAGTGATATTATCCCCATTGTTCCTGAAGAAGTTAAAATTGGAGCTATGGAATGAAAACCTCGTTGTTTTATGCATCCATGCATGGAAATTCTAGAGCAGAACGCAGAATCTTAATGGGAACTAGAGTAGGCTTAGTATCTATTATCTTCAAAGGTACCTGAGAAATTTGCAGCATTCATTAGAAACTGTCCCATCTAGCTAACACAGAATCTCAACTAGAACCTTTAAGAGCTTCACCATTTCTCGCCAAACAAAAGGCATGGATATTGACTTGTTTGATTACTTTGTCGACCTCAGCTTTAGTGCGTAGCGTCTTCTAAAACAATTGCATTTCAGCATTTCCGAATAGAACAACATATAGCAGTAGTGATAAGGGGGACCAGAGGTGCACTAACTTACATCTCCTTCTGTGGATTATGGAGTGCATGCGGTTAGGAGGGAACCATTGGAGACTACCAGTCAACCACTGTTTACGAAGTAGTCCCAACCCTGAGCAGAGAATTTGCGCTCTGCAATGAAAGAGGAGTTGAGTTGCGGACTCACCTACCGAGCAACAAAGAAAACCCCATTTATCAACAGTTTCTGTCTCTTGTAGATAGTATGCACGGTGACTATTCTTTTGTTGTACACCAGCCATTAGAAAGAATCTATCTTCCAAGGCCATGGTCTAGCTTTATGCCGTGGTTTTCTTTCTGGATTTCTGAATGGAAAGTTTTGACAGTGAGTAACCCTGATTTATCTATGTTCCATGTGATAGTATCATCACCCATTCCACTAAAAGAGTTCTCGATTAGTATAGTTAAGGTGCAAACTTCTTCTATTTGAATCTGAGAAAGTCTTCTGCCAAGACCTAAGTTCTAAGAGCTCTCATCTGCATTTGAAAATAGTCCATTTCTTACTCGAGGCAATTTGAGACCCAATGTTCCTGAAAATGCACTGAGATACCATCTCCCACTTCGATAGGGGAGTTGTCTTTAAACAGTAGAATTTTCTTCCGTAGACCACCTCCATGAGCGTGCTTGAGAGGTTTAGTTTCTTTATTGAAACCTGTCGAACCATATTAAGAAACGTTAGATTTTCTCCCAAGAGCTTGCGTAATTAAACCTCCACAACCACTTACAGGTGAGAGCTTTATTCATGCTTCTCTAAGAGTTAATGCACAGGCCACCTTTTGAAATAGGCGTGCAGCATCTCTTCCAAGGCGGTATCAGATTTCCTAGGGATGCGATCTACTAAATTTTTGAAAATCTAAGGGCTCTCCTTTACTTTGCTTCCGCCGCTGCCCTCATTATAACACCTTAAACTTTATCAAATTTTACACAAACTTCACTGAAACTTGAATATCTCTTCTTCAACTACAATGCCGCCGCCGCCTACTACATCTCTTCACTATGAAGTTACCACAGATTTACCGTTTACTTCAATCCTACACTTTATTTCTCTCAAACTTGATACCAATTTCTTGGTATGGAAATCACAAATGTTTTCTTTTTTTATCAGTATAGATCTATTTGGATATCTAGATGGATCTTTACCTCTTCCTGCAGTTACTACTGGTGTTGGTGCTGAAGCTGTTTCAAATCCTTCTTACCTGAAGTGGTTAAAGTGGGATCGATTTGTTAATAGCTGTTTCAATGCTACCTTTTCACCACCTATTGCAATAGCTGTTCTTGGATGTACTACAGCTGTAGAGGTTTGGTCTTATCTCAACACTAAATTTCAGAATCAATTTCCTGCTCGTAAGTCTTTACTTAGAAATCAGCTGTATAATATGAGAAGAGGATCTAAATCTGTGGGTGATTATCTTCAAGAGGTAAAAGCCATCACAGATTCCTTAGCTGCTATTAATGAACCTGTTTCTGAAAGTGATATTACTATGCATGTTCTACAAGGTTTAGGCAAAGATTATCATGATTTTGTTGTTGCTATTCAAAATCGTGATACATAATTTACTTTTGCTGCTCTTACATCACGACTTATCAACCAAGAGCAGTGGTTGAAAAGTCAAGAACTCGAATCTACAGCAGCATTAGATCTTGCCTCATCTGTATTTTTCGCTAAGAAGACTTTCAATTCTGGTTCTATTACTGGTTCTAGTTCTGGAGCTAGTTCTAATTCTTATAGATCTAATACACCCTACAACTTTGTTGATTATGACTCTATGGAGTGTCAGATCTGTAAGTAAATTGGTCACTCTGCTAGTGTTTGCAAATACAGATATACCCCATCTCGTTATTCAAAACCTAAAACACCACCATCTAAGGCCTTTAAACCTCAAGCACATACTTGAGTTCAAGTAAATGCAACATCTTTCTCTGAGATGTCTGTCTATCCAGCTGCTACTGATTGGTTACCTGACTCTGGTGCTTCTCATCACCTTACAAATGATGCTTCTCTGCTTACTAACACTACAACCTATGATGGGTCAGCTCAGGTGATGGTTGGTAATGGAACTTTTCTTCCTATAACTCAAATGGGTGATTCAGTTCTTCATACTTCCACTGCTTCTTTTACCTTGTCCAATGTATGTTTTGTGCCTACCATCCAAAGGAATCTCATCTCTGTAGGGCAATTCACAGAAGAACATAATTGTACTATTTCATTCTCACCATGGGGCTATGAAATTTAAGATATTGCTACAGAACAAGTGCTAGCTGAGGGTCTTAAAACTAACAATCTTTACCCAATCACTAGCTCAACATCTCAGCAACCCACAACTCTTCTTTCAGTTACTGCCTTTTCACCAGTTTGGCATAAGCGTTTGGGACATCCAGCTCACAAGATTGTCCGTAAGCTCTGATACCATGACAGAATTCAATGAACTGATATATTGATAAGTTGTTGTCATGAAGACTTCACATGAGAGAACTTCTTTATATAGAGAAGTTTTGTTTGGAGAGCAAGTAAAGTACAGACAGACTTATCACAACAAAAGAAAGAGATAAACATGACTCATCACAGTACAATGAAGATAAGACTGATGAGACTGTTACCCAACATGGTAAGAACTAAGACAGTAGAAAGTAAAGCAGTAATTCACACATTTACTCTAACAAGTTTTACCAGCTATTCAAGAGAAAAATGATGAGGTATCTATATTGCAAGAACTTGTTAAGAGATGGGATAATCACAAGGTTATGGTAAGTAAGCTTTGTGGATATTTCAATTATCTTGATCGCCATTGTCTTCGTCGAAGATCACCTTCATCGTTAAAAGATGTTGGGTTTGGTTGCTTCCGTGAATTTTTCTATGAGGAAGTGAAAGTTAAAGTTAAAGATGATGTTATCTCGTTGATAACTAAAGAACGTGAAGGAGGTCAAATCAAAGAATGCGAAGGAGGTGAAATTGATAAGCTGATCAAGACTGTTTCCGAAAATTTTCTTGACATTGGAGGGAATGAGAAAAATGATGTTTATTTGTTGTTTGCGACTTGGATTTTGTCCAGAGAAAAAACTAGAAGAAACTTTGGTACCTGGAATTACTGTCAACTATTATCGGTTTCAAACTAGAAAAAACTCAAACCGAAAAAACCGATTTGTTAAATAAATGAATCAATTGAAGCCCATTTTGATAGTGTTAATGAATCAATTGTTATGAATGAATTTCATGATGCTGCATTTTTATTTCTGTATTGTTCGCTTTTGACAGACTCAAATAAAGAAAAACAAATGGAATTTCAGAACTTGGACTTCATTGGTTTTATACTTTTATTTTCTGCCAAGGACCAGTGAATTGCCAGCGGCTTTCTGGTTCAGTATATATCCTTGTTAAGTAGGTATATCCTTGTTAAGTGGATATGGAAACTGGCGGCTAATCCAACTTGAAAATTGGACATAACGATTCTATCCCGAAAAGATAATCATGTGGCATGATGACACGACTCTTACAAAGTACAAACCAAATCGCAACATTCTAACCAAGTGGGATTAGTCTAGTTGGCTGGGAGTTGAACTCCCAAATTATAGGTTAGGGGTTCATTTCCCGCTGCTGTCTGATCAAAAAAGCAAAAATAAAAGAAGTAACAGTATTCTAAACCAACTTGAAAACTATAAAATAACTTTCAAGAAAAACAATGGAAGTGCAACTATGATTCATGAATTACCAAGACAAGATATATATTGATGCATCCAAAATTGAGATTAGTCCGCAAAGTAGCTTGCAATCAATGAGTGTGGGACTTGGGTTGGGCCAACCCACCAAACCCATACCCAACCCAAACGTCGAACGAGTATGAGCAATGTATTTCCATTTTCTTTGATAAGCTTGGGTATAAAGTTTATAAACCCGAATTAAATTTGGGAAGGCATAGACATAAATATCTCTAAACAGAGCAACCCACCCAACCCGAAGAACCATAGTATAATTATATAAAATTGTTTCAATAATTGGTGTTTTATCTTTTTTCTTTGCTGAGAAACGCCGATATAGGCATCCATAATTGGTTATTTCCTTAGGCCTATTCCTGTGCACAAGCCAAACTCATATACCATATATGCACCCACTATGGGTATGCCAAAGTGCCAAACTCATATGCCTATATGTCAATTATAACATATAGGCATACACGACGGGCTTTCCAGCGAGCGATAGAATGTCCATCGAGCGCTAGTCAAGCCATCGCTCGCTGGTCTGATAATGGCTTATCAGACATCATCCAATAGTTACATTCCCCCCTTATAAATACCCATTTCAACTCACACCAACCCAACTTCAAATTCATTTCAACATGCCTAGTGCTCGCATAACCGAAGTGGATTTCACTCCAAAAGAAGATGTTTCTCTAATTCGATGTTGGATTTCAGTTGCAAGCGATAGAGATATCAATTTAGAGACTTTTAACTTATGGGACACTGTGTTTCAAAGGTTTATGACGTTAAGTCACGTAAATTCAAGAAGAAAATGAGTATCTTCAAAATCGTTATTGTTTCATCAATAACGATGTTAGAATGTATCATCAAATTATGTGGTTGATAAAAGGGGATAATCCTGGGTTGTCAAATGAAGAACTAAAAATTATATCTCATACTAAAAATGAGTCTATTATGTTCAATCTTCTAATGAGACTAAGTCGTACATCTATATAGACTTTTATATTATACACCTTTGATATTTCGAGATGAGTTTATCTTGGTTATCTATCTCTCGAAATATGTGTTGGAAGCTTTTTGCTTTATCTATGTTCATTATATTATTGACGAGTTTAGTTGGAGACGATTATTTGTTGGAAACTAAATATTAAGTCAAAAGATGATCATGTGAGAATTGCCTTGAAACATATGACATAGTTTGTGAGAGACAATCATTTGATGTCGACTTGGAATGTTTCGTATTGATCATTCGATCACTTGAAAATTTCTTGAAAGCTTATAGTATGTGTGATACTGCTATTCTCGTCTTCCAAGAATGTTTCAATGAGTGAAATGGGAGTTTAGAACAATTAACCTTGTCTGGATACAACACGGTATGCATACCTAGTATGAAAACTGTTTTGGTATGATTCAGGTCCGGGAACTTTGTTTGCGTACCCAGTACGCGAACGGTTTTATCTGTAAAGGTCCTAGACCTTGTTTGCGTACTTAGTATGCGAACGGTTTCACATGAGTTGGGTCCGGGGCGGCTGTTTGCGTATCTGGTATGCGAACGGCTGGTGGACAGGCCAAGATCTGGAGCTGCTGTTTGCATACCTGGTTTGCAAACACAGTGGTTAAGTTCTAAAATCAGTCATGTATTATTCTCATACTCATGAACTAAAACATTTATGTATATTAAGGAATGTTGTAGTTGCAGGAAATCCCACAACACACCCCTTGTATTATCATGACTATAATTTCTAGATCTAAACTTATTTGATATGAAAATAAAGATAAAAATAATGAAAATAGAAAATAAGACACAAGATTTACGTGGTTCGATCAATTTGATCTACATCCACGGGGTTAGGTTTCACTATGATCATTGAATGACATATGAATTACATTGAGACTCCATTATTGAGTATTTGGAGCTCTCTCTCTAGTTTTTGGGGAAAAATAAAAAGATAATAATAATACAAGTTACTTTTCTCTCTCCTACCTTTCTCTTTATATAGGATGCTACCTAATGGATGACAGCTCATATACAACTAAGATTTCCCCTAATTTCGGATTTGGCTTGCGATGATATCGCAAGCTTACAAATGTTAATTTCGCAGATCATCTAATCTTCGTAAAGTTATTACATTTTTCTTATGTTTAAGCTAATATCACCTATTGTGTCGTTTCTCAAAGTGCTCTGCAAATTTTTGTAATGCGTTGTTAAGAATTTCGCGAGCGTATCGTTGTCGCGAAATTCTGATCCTACATCTTGCCTCTTTTTCTTGAATATTGCTTGAAGAGCGATCTTCAGGAAAAAAATCTATTGTTCTAGTTGTTGGAGAGAGATACGTGTTGTTGGAGTAGTCTTTGATCTTTGTTGATGAAGGAACGAGCGAAAGAATATTGGATTGAAAAGTACGTACTTGCCTCTATTCTTTTGTGAAGTTCCGGAATGTTGCGAAGTAAATAAGAAGTATCATCTTTTGAAGTATGCGAAGTATGAGGTACCTTTGAAGAAGTATAAGAAGCATGAAGTATCCTTGATGAAGTATAAAAAGTATTCAATCCTCGAAATATAAGAAGTATCCGTCCTTGAATAAGAATAATAAGTATTGCCTTTATTCATGCGAAATTATTACTCCATTTTTGGTGATTCTTGCCGAGAAGATAAAGAACATAAAATGTTTTCTTGGTAATCCATAGTTGCCTCTGTTCTTTATCTATGAGGGTAGAATCCTTGAGAAAATGTTGAATGTGCGAATTGTTTCTTCATTCTTATCTTGCATCTGTCTCATGTTTTGTGCTAATGCGATAGTATAATCTCTTCAAGTTGCTTATAATTGTGCGAAATAATTGAGCGAGATAATCACATCATTCGAAATAATCACATTCTGCGAAATTATGACACATTCTACGAAATTTTGAATCATTCTGCGAAGTTCTGAATCATTCTACGAAGTTCTGAATAATCTTGCGAAATTCTGAATAATCCTGTGAAATTCTGAGTAATCCTGAATAATTCTGCTAAATTCTACGATATTATTGCGAAGTTCTGCAACATTATTCCGTACAGTTTTGTAAAGTACTTATGCGAACATAATGCTTATGTGATGATTATGTTATGAAATGTGTATGCGATGTTTATGCCATGAAATGCTTACGCAATGCTTTTATTGTAGTTGCAGGAAATCCTACACTACACTCTTCATGTAATTTCATTAGTAATCAACTCATTTTAGGTTTATATTCTTAATTTTATTGATTAATCTTTGGATGGTCTTACAAGAAAAGATAAAGAACTCAAGAATGATCTTTGCTCTAAACTTTCTCTCTCCTATTTACTTATTTCTTCCTCAGAAAAGATCTCTCTCTTCTTTACAACTCGAATGACTATTTATAAGGAAATACATAGTGGATGACAGCTAATCTGTCCTTTATTTTCGGATTTGGTTTGCGACATTCTCGCAACCTTACATATGTTAATTTCGCAAACTCTCTAATTTTCGCAGGATTATCATATCTTTCTCGTGATCTTAGCTGACGTCATTTATTTTATCATTTCTGAAATTGTTCTGCGACGCTGTTGTATTGTGTCACTGATAATTTCGCTGAAACATCGTCATTACGAGATTCTGATCCTACATCTTTCCTCTTCTCATATATTCTCTGCAAAGTAGAGAATGATGTGAGAAATGCCGCAACTGTTCATCTTTTCATATTCCACATTTATCACACGTACTCTCTCTTCCATTTATTTCTTGACAAGTCTTCTGTAACCACTGCTTTTCAACCGCTCACGTCTCTTCGTCTTAATGGTGTTTATTTCTTCGAATAAAAAATCTCCTTTATATACTCTTCTTACCCCCTATTTCCACTTTTCTTTTTACTTTCTCTTCTATTTTTATTATCTCATCTCTGCAACTCTGTTATTCTTCTGCAAATTCTGCTGCTGTAATTTTTTCTTCCTTCAATCCTTTTACTTTCTATACATTCCCATACTCTATATTCAAACATGGCTCCAAGTGGTCATAGATATGAGAATAATTTACAAGATGTCCAAAAATATCTTGCGGATAAAGGTTTCACACTCTCCACCATTTCTGGTGAGAATGCCAAATCAATTATTTCTGTCAAGCTTTTCTCTGATCAATATTATGATGATCAATCAATCATAATTTCGCGAGGTCATATTCTCGCAGGTCTCCCTATTCCTCTTTATAACCCAGATCTTCCTTTATTTTATGAAATTCTCGCTCATTCGGGATTTTCGCGAGCCATCTTCCAACTGAGTGGGGACTGCATCCGTATGATGCTAGAGTTCACTAATCGTGGTGCTGGTAGAGGATCTCTTTACTCCAAAGAAATTAGGGATTCAAAATTCGCAAACCTAGAGATAGTTGCTGAGAAGTATACAGTGGCGAATTTCTTTGAGAACTACGAACTTATCTCCATGAAGAAAGAGAATACTCGCTGAGGTATTCGCTTAAAAAGGAAAAATAACATTGATGAAGCCAAAATTATTATGCAAGATATTGATTGGCATTCTGGTAAAAACACAACTCCTCGCCAATCCAAAGATGATAAATGTTGTGTTTTTCCTTTAATGCTAAAGGGACCCTACATTGTTGGGTCAAATGTTCTTCCTGCGAATCTCGCTGCATATCAAACTTGGGTTTTCTCTTGGCCCAAGAAGGATAAAGAGGTATGTTTCTCCCATTTAACTCATTTTATATTTCTTTATTGTTTTTTACTATTCTGTTCGCTAACTCTTGCGACATTCCGCAGATCCAAAAACTGAAGGATAGTTATAACAGGACTGGGAAATTTAGTACTCTGTTAGCTCTTCGCTCATACACAGATGAGGTAAGAAATTTTCTCTTATGATTTTAAATAATATTGTTACTTCCATGCTTCCATTTCTTATTTCTATCTGTGTGTGAAGATTATTGCTGAAGTAGAAGAATCTGCTGATGCTGCGAAGATTGGTGATAAAGGTAAAGGTGCTCTTCGCAGGGAAAAATCAACTGGTCCTCCTCCAAAGAAAAGAAAAGTTTGTTCTTCTTCTCCTTCAAATGTTCCTCCTAACGAAAATTCTGAAAGTGACAAGGGTGATGAGGATAACGATGATCTTGTTGCAACTGAAGATTCTCCACCTGAATCCTCTATGGCTAAGCTTTCTGGCCTCTTTTCTGATTCTCTACAAGGAATGGGAGATAGCCAATTCGCAAATACTTGCAAATCTATTGATACCCTTTGCGATGTCCCTTTACTAGATGGTGATAGCTCTCTTCATGGAGTTTGTAGATCAGTGACTCCCGACTTCTTGCATTCTCTCAATTGTCTGGTATACTTTTATCCTTTTACTTCTTCATTGTTATAACTCAAAATTTCTTTCTACATTAATATTTTTTATATCTTTTCGCAGGCTGGAAAAGCTCCTTTTGCTGTTGCCTCAGATCTAGAGAGAAGACGCGAAAATCTTGAAAAGAAGAATCTCCAATTTCGCAAAAAGAATGAAGAACTGGAAGCTGAAGTTAAAGGTCTTCGCGAGAAAAATAGACAATTAGAAATTGATTCTTCTTCGTATAAGAATAAAATCTCTAGTCTTCAGCAAGCTAATAATCAGCTTTACGGTATGTTACTTTTCTCTTTTCCCTTTATTCATTCATCCTGTTGTTTTATCTTATTTAAATGATCCTTTTTGCAGACATTTATGGTCTTTCTGATGAAGCTACCCTTCTTAGTTCATTTCCTAATGCCTTGGATAATGATACCCTTCTTGAACGTCTTAACAATTCCTTAAATAGCTTCTCAAATGATATAATTTCATCTCTTTCTCTAAATGAATTTAGATCTAAATTTCTCCTCTTAGAAATTGATCATAGATCCAATTTAGGTTTAGTCAACAGATTTAAGCGTCTCCTTATTGATTCCAAAGAGAAAACCAATGAGTTAAGAACCAAAATTAGCGGTCTCATAGATGATAAGGATCGAATCTCTGATCAAGGTGCCAAGGCTTTGGCGAAATTCCAAGAGGCTTTCCTTGAAGTTCAACTTGAGCGAGATGAAGCTAACCGCAAGAATATTGAACTCTGCGAAAGGGAAAATCAAATTCGTTCTCGTCTTCTCATAAGTAGTGAGGATGAATTTGTTTGGGCTGCGAAAATTTTAGATGATGATAGAAAAGATTTAGGCATAAATGTTAGTCTCCAAGTTGAACATACAACCTTGATTAGAGATATGATTTGTGACAGAGAAGGTTGCTAATTGCTCTTCTTTACTAATCTTTTGCTTCTTATGAATTTTCATCAAGTTAATAATTGATTGTCTTTTGTTCGCAGATTCTGAAAATAAATATCGTGAAAAGATTGAAGAACTTGAAGCTGAAAAGGAGGAACTCGCAAAGAATCTTTCTTCTCGCAACGACAAGTATTCTAGATTAAAGAATCAAATCAAGATCATTGTTGCAAATTTTAAGAATGGCGCTATGCATTTTCGCAATCAAACCATCCAAATGGTTTGTGATGATCATAATATCCCACATTCTGATTATCCTTGTCTTTTAGAAGAAATCCCACAGAATACTCCCAGTTTGATTATCTCTGATAGCGAAGCTGACGATGAAGAATCTGATAGTGATGGAAGTTCTGATGGTGATGAAGATTCTGACGCAGACGAAGAAGGAAACAAGTCTGATGAAGATAATGAAGGATTAACCAAGAAATAGTCTTTACTTCTTTCTTTGATTTTTTGTAATACTTGTACATTTATTTCTTCTTTCTGTATATTTGTGTTTCTTTCATTTTGACCTGCTTTAATTAAAACAATTCTTCTTTGCAATACAGTTAATCAATATAATCATTAATTCTTGAATCTTTGAATAAATATATCATATGGAAGCAAATAACATTTTCTAATTTCATACATTCCCATACTTGCCTCTGTTATTTGAATCCAAATGAGAGATTTCATAAAAAAATTCTTATTGTATAACTTCGCAATCTTGTGCTAAGTAAATTTTGTTTCTTTTCAAAATCTCATTCCTGTGTGGTCTTATTTTGCCTTCCTAATTAAAGGTATTATCATGCCACCTCTTGTCATTGCGACAAAACCGCAGGACGTCCTTGCACGTTCATACAAAAACCCATTGATCTTGTCTTAACTTTTTCTTTTGTATTATGGCCTGTTCAGGAATGTTGCGACATTATGACAGGCCTAAATATTCTTGCGAAAATAAAGCCCCATGACATTGCCGTCTTGCGACGAAATCGCAGGACGTCTTCGCACTTTTATGCGAAAACCCATTGATCTCGTCTTATCTTTTTCTTTTGTATTATTGCCTCTTCAGGATTGTTGCATGGTAGGCTGGGAAAGATGTATGAAATAAGAGTATAAGAGAAGCCTACATGGTTATACCGCAAGTGCACGGTGTCGGTTGTAGCTTGTGCAAATACGGTTCGAATCCACAGGGACTAGGGTGTGAATTGAAGTTTCCTAAGCTAATTCTCTGAGCAGTGAACTAATGAAGCAAAGAGTGACAGTGGCAAATGACAGTTACAATGGCAATGAGCCAAAGGAAATGAAGTATAGAATTTAGAAGCAAACAGTGAAGCAAGAATTTGGAAACAAATGTAAACAAAATACCAAGGTCTTTGAATCCACCTCTAACTCACACTGATTATTCATCACTGACAGTAACATTGTTTTTCTATAACCACTAGCAAGAGGGATGTCAATCCTCTATATAGCAAGGGTCATTTTGATATGAAATCTCCTATCACAACTAAGGTACTCCTCCTAAGCATTAACTGTCTAGTTAAAGCACAATTAACCAAAATAACAGTATATAAAATTAAGCATGAGTTGCAGTTCAGCAACACTTGATGATTCTAACTACAATGGATGCCTGACATCCAATGTGAAAGGCTAGTGTTGAAGCCCTAAGATGGAGTTTCACTATGAGCATTTAAACACATCATGGCTACTGACAAGAGCGAGCATGAATAACAAATGTTAAGCTAGGGTTTCATCTCAACCCTAGCAAGAGGAATTAGAACATTAAAACATAAATTGAAAATCAAACAAAGAATTAAAATTGCATTGAAATTGAAGTTCAAACAGAAATTAAACTACATAGAACCTTGAGGGCACTGGCTAGTCCAGGCCTCTATTGGCTTTCTCTGGCTAACCCAGGCATGCCCAAAACGTTACACCCTCACTTCCTATTTATAATCAGAACACCCAATTAGGGTTTTTACAACAAACCCGCAAATTTAACAAAATTAGGGTTTATAGGAATTTGGGGAAAACTCACCATACCCTCTGAATTTGTTGTCCCCTCTGCAATTGAGCGATGACCCATGCTTCAACTTTCTTCTGCTACTCGAACGCTGCTCCAATTTCCTTCTTCTCTCCACTGTGACACCCTAGTTCCATCTCTGTCTTGGATGTAGCACCTAAGAGTGGTGGGTGCTAAGAACAAGAAGGAGAGTAACTAGGGTATGGTTGTTCTGATGATGGTCGGGCTGGGGAGGTGATGGTGGCGATGGGTGAGGTGAGGTCTGCAACTGTCGGGGGAGGAAGAGGTTTTTGGGGAAATGGAATTTTGGGGAAGAAGAAGGTGGGTATTTGTTTTGGTTCGATGGGTTTGATGCTTAGGTGTTGAGCGGGTGCATCCACTTTGATGATTTGCGAAGCTCAGCCGTAGGATGATGGATGATGAAATGAATCGGACGGCAAGATGAGAACAAGCTTTGACCGACCGTTGGATGATGAATACATTAAAAATGACGGCTGAGAATAGAATTAGTTGTTGTGGTGTTTGACAGGATCTTCAAGTTTGATGTCCAGCAAAGATGCGTCGTAGGATGAAGAGATGATGACTCGAATCTGACGGCTTGGAGCTTAGGCGGGTATGGATATTGGAAATGGGTTTGGGTAAGGGTTTTGGACCTTGGGTATGCCAAGACCATATCTTCTTTAAGAACAATTTTTCCTCTTCAAGCCCACTTCTAGTTGATCCGGCTCTTGCAAACATCATTCTTCGCTTCCTTTCTGCGGGAGTCTTTACCGTTTCTTTGCTCTTTTCGCTCCGTGAGTTAACCAGGCTTTATTTAGTACCTAAAAATGCAAAATTAATTGAGAAAAGTATTTATTCTTGAAAACAACGAAAACACAGAATATGGGATAAAATGGAGCGTTGGCGCACAAAAGATGAGTTAAATGCCAATAAAAAGGTGCAAATATATACAATATTTGGCACTCATCAAATACCCCCAAACCTGAATTTTACTTGTCCTCAAGTAAAACAAAACTAAGGAAATCCTACCTATACCACTGTCGCTGGTCTCTGAATGCAATAAGCCTTTTAAACCGCTAAGTGTCCCTAGTGGACGAGTTGAAGTCTCGTGAAGGTTTGCTTAGAACGTACCTACAAAGTTCTAGGACAAAATATAAGCTCAGATTCCATGAAATGTGACATGTGCAAGACAGTAGAAGCTCACAGCAAAATGGAGATGTCAATCTAGCTATCAAAGGCACAATCCTAGCACTGATAACAAATAAAGACATGTGATAAGAGTGTAAAGTGTATCTACACGTGTAAAGAAAGATCGGATGTTATGACTACTAATCACCAAGAGATAGTTTCTAAGGCTAAGAACCGAGGTCGAAATCTAGCTAGCTGTGCGGACTTTACGAGAATTGTGAATGAGTTGGAGGTATTTCACAATTACTCGCGTTGTACATCAATGGCATACACCCTTCCTTGCTTATAACACAAAAACAAAAAAGATGACTCTTATTTACATTGACTACTCTCTTTTATTTTTGGAACAAGAGAGGATGGAATTGATAAATACTTGATTTTTTTTATTTTTTTTTCTTTTATTTTTTTGATATTTTTCTGAATATATACATCGTTTTTTTTTTTTTTGAGAGAGCATTATTTACAACATGGTAACTCTTTTGATACATAAGCAAAAAGAAACAAAAAATTACATGACACTTTGCAAGAGGTAGACCTTTTTGATGCACCCAGTTAAATTCGATGGTTGTCTTTCTTAATGTAACCTCCACCTTCTATCCCAACCAACCAAAGAACAAGCTAGTCAAGTTTCGTTCAGTATTCTAAAGTGATTGGCAACTAAAACTTCCGATAGAACACCTCAAGGATGAGGCTATACATGTATTGGTAGATCGTGCGCGTGCAAGTTTCTTATTACTATGTGAATTGTGCTAGAATCAGGGTGCCTAAATATCTAGACTAAGAATCCTTATGTTTACATACATGCACAAGAGTCAACATTTCAAGGTAAATGAGCTCCATTTTTATGTTTTTTTTCAATTCTTTTTTAATTTAATTTATTTTTTTTTTGATTTTTTTTTTTCAAAAAGGAAGAGTTCTATTTTTCGATTATAGCATGTTATAAGGATATGTAGTGATCATCACCCCTAAACCTAAATTAAACAGTGTCCTCAATGTTTAAAAAGTGCAGAAGAAAGAACTGTACAGAAAATGAAAAATAAAATGGAATGTTCAACCTGGTTTATGTACAAGGGTGGACCAATCAGGCCACATAGACGGGATCCTCCAGATCGGTCGTCTCAATGTCAGGGGAAGTGGTTCAAGGAACGGTTTCAATCGTTGCCCGTTCACTTTGAAAATGTTCTTGTTGGGGACATCTTCAAGTTCCACAGCTCCATGAGGGAATACCGTGCGTACTAGGAACGGGCCGGTCCATCTGGACCGCAATTTTCCTGGAAAAAGATGCAACCGAAAGTCGTATAACAAAACTTTCTGACCCGGCGTGAATGACTTGCGCAGAATACGCTTATCATGAACAACTTCATCTTTTGCTTATACAGCTTGGCACTATCATAAGCCTCATTCCTCAATTCTTTTAACTCATTGAGTTGAAGTTTCCGTTAAGCGCCCGCCTTGTCGAGAGAAAAGTTAAGTTTCTTGATAGACCAGTAAGCTCGATGTTCTAATTCCACAGGAAGATGACATGGCTTTCCATACACCATACGATAAGGGGACATGCCAATTGGTGTCTTATAAGCTGTTCTATAGGCCCACAAAGCATCATTCAATCTCAATGACCAATCTTTCCTTGACGGGTTGACCGTCTTCTCCAGAATGTGCTTAATCTCCCTATTAGAAACTTCTACTTGTCCACTTGTCTGAGGGTGGTACGGAGTTGCAACCTTGTGGGTTATGCCATACTTGCGTACTAAAGACTCAAAGTACTTGTTACAGAAATGCGAACCACCGTCACTGATTATAGCTCTAGGGGTACCAAAACGTGAAAGTATGTTCTCCTTCAGAAATGAGAGTACCACCTTGTGGTCATTTGTCTTGGTTGCAACCGCTTCAAACCACTTCGAAACGTAATCAACACCAACTAGGATGTATAATTTTCCTTCCGAAGTAGGAAATGGACCCATGAAGTCAATCCCCCATACATCAAATAGCTCAACGATCAAAATCGGATTCAACGGCATCATGTTTCTCCTCGAGATACTTCCTAGTTTCTGACAGCGCTCACAAGCAATACAATACTCATGGCAGTCTCTAAACAGCGATGGCCAGTAAAACCCACACTGCAGATCTTTGCAGCTTTTCTTGGCACTGAAATGCCCTCCACATGCTTGGTCATGACAAATATCACATCTTTCTGTTCCATGTCGGGTACACATCTCCTAATGATTTGGTCTCGGCAGTACTTAAACAAATATGGGTCGTCCCAAAGGAAATGTTTAACTTCAGCCAAGAACTTGGAGCGGTCTTGTCTCGACCAATGTGAGGGCATTCTACCTGTAGCAAGGTAGTTAACAATGTCGGCAAACCAAGGAAGGTTTGACACAGACATCTAATGTTCATCAGGGAATGATTCTCTAATCAGCTCAGATTCATCAATAGACTCACTAGTTACAAGTGATCAGCAACCACATTCTCACAACCTTTCTTATCACGGATTTCGATGTCGAATTCCTGTAATAAGAGTATCCATCGAATAAGGCGAGCTTTAGCATCCTTCTTAGAAAGAAGATACTCAAAGCCGCATGGTCAGTGTATATGATGATCTTAGATCCTATCAAATAAGATCTAAACTTGTCTAATGCAAATACCACGGCAAGTAACTCCTTCTCGGTAGTCGAATAATTGAGTTGAGCATCATTATTTTACTAGCATAGTATATCACATATGGTAGTCTATCAACACGCTGTCCTAAAACAGCGCCAACGGCATAATCAGAGGCATCACACATGAGTTCGAACGGTAGTTCCAGTTGGGTGGTTGGACAATAGGAGCTGAGGTAGGAGAGTCTTGAGTTCTTCCCACGCCTTCACACAAGCAGCATCGAAGTTAAAGACAACATCTTTGACAAGTAGATTACACAAAGGTCTTGAGATTTGGCTAAAGTTTTTGATGAATCGCCGGTAGAACCAGCGTGACCTAAAAATGATCGAATCCCCTTCACAGAGTGGGGTTGTGGTAAATGTTGAATGAGGTCGACTTTAGCTTTATCTACTTCAATTCCTTTTTCCGAAACGATGTGTCCTAGAACTATGCCGGAGTTTACCATAAGTGGCATTTTTCCCAGTTTAAAATCAGATTCTTTTGCTTACATCTAGACAGCACAAGGACCAGATGGTCCAAACATTTCAAAAGAGGAACCAAACACAGAGAAATCATCCATAAAGATCTCGAGAAAACTATCTATCATGTCTGAAAAAATGCTCATCATGCAACGCTGAAAAGTAGCAGGTGCATTACACAGCCCGAAGGGCATACGTCTAAAAGCAAATGTCCCAAATGGACACGTGAATGTAGTTTTTTCCTGATCTTCCGGTGCAATGTGAATTTGGTTATAACCGGAAAAGCCATCTAGAAAACAGTAGTGACTGTGTCCAGACACACGTTCTAGCATTTGGTCTATGAAGGGAAGGGGGAAGTGATCTTTTCTTGTTACTGTGTTCAACTTCCTGTAGTCGATACATACTCGCCATCCTGTGGTTGTACGTGAAGGGACTAACTCATTCTTTTCGTTCCGAACTACAGTAATGCCTGACTTCTTAGGCACAACTTGAATGGGACTAACCCATTTACTATCTGAAATCGGATATATGATACCCGCATCAAGTAGCTTCAAGATCTCACTCTTAACAACGTCTCTCATGTTAGGATTAAGTCTCCTTTGCATTTCCCTAGATGGTTTGGCATTCTTTCAAGATTAATGTGGAGCATGCAAATGGTGGGACTTATCCTTTGAGATCTGAGATGGTCCATCCTAAGGCTTCTTTCTGCTCCTCAAGTACTTCTAAAAGCTTGTTTTCCTGTTCTATGTTTAATCGTGAAGAAATGATAACAGGTAAAGTATCAGAAGGACCTAGAAATGCATACTTCAAAGTATCAGGTAATGGTTTCAATTCCTGTTTGGCCTTAGGAGACTCATCCGAAGATATAACAGACTTCTCAGAAAGTGGGAGTTGTTCCACTTTAGTCTGCCATTCAGTGATGTCCATTGAGGTACAGATTCGAGCAAAGATTGGACTTCACCAATGTATTCATCATCACACAACTCCAAGTCATCTTCCAAACATGCTTGCAAGGGATCTTGATAAATTCGTCAGTGAATCTTGTATCAAACTCTCATCATATTACTCATGTACATCCTCATCATCAAGATCACATGCTGTTGACTAACATTAAACACATTCAATTCTACAGTCATGTTTCCAAAAGATTTCAACACTCCATTCGACAGTTAATGATCGCATTGGACGTCGCCAAGAAAGGACGTCCTAAAATGACAGGAATGTGACAGTCTGGGTTTTGTACAGGTTGAGTGTCTAAGACAATGAAGTCTACAGGAATAGAATTTTTAACCTTAATCAAAACATCTCTCTACCACTCCACGAGGACTTTGACGGATCGGTCCGCCAATTGGAGAGTTATGGGTGTTGGTTCAACTCTCCAAGACCTAACTGCACATAAACAGAATATGGCAGGAGGTTCACACTTGCACCTAGATCTAATAAAGCTCTATTGATCGTGTGTTCTCCGATAGTGCAAGAGATTGTTGGACAACCTGGGTCCTTAAACTTGGGTGGAGTTTTGTTCAGAATGATGGAACTCACCTGTTCAGCTAAGAAAGCACGTTTGTGCACATTAAGCTTGCGCTTTTGAGTACACAAGTCTTTGAGGAATTTGGCATATGCAGGGATTTTCTTGATTGCCTCAAGAAAAGGAATGTTGATGTTGACTCTTTTGAACATTTCTAACATCTCATTGTAGTGGGTGCTTATCTGTTGGCGAACTAACCTCTGAGGATATGGAGCAACATGAGCATTAGGAGGTAGAGGGACATTCACAGCAGTGGGATTTTCGGCTTCACTAATGTGCTCGGACTCTTTTTCTAAACTGGAGGTTTCCTTTGGTGGTGTAGGCAGTGCTAAGTTTGGCTCAAATTCATTTGTTTGTGGCATGCCTATATTGTTCTCAACAATCTTAACACTTCGGAGAGTGGTGATGGAATGGACTTGATCGGGTGAGGTTTCTTCGCAAGATGATGTGCCTGCTTGAAATATCCTCTTTGGATTTTGTTGGGGTTGGCTAGGAAGTTTACCCTTTTCTCTTGTATTCAGTGCATCGCAAATTTGACCCATCTGTAGTCCTAGAGCGGAGACTCGCTGATCAGTCGCTTTCTCATTTTTCATCAGATGTTGGGTCAACTTATTGATACTCTCTTCAATGCTAGAAAATTTCTTTTCAGCAGTGTATTGAGGGGGTGTAGTGTAGGATTTCCTGCAACTACATAATGGCGCTAGAAACAAGGACGTGTTGAAGATTATTTTAGAAAAAGCTGAAGATTGATATTGAGATTTGTGAAAATTTGGAGTGATTGATTAAGAATTTTCCATAATTTCTTGCAATACTGTTAACATTGAAGAAATGGCTAGAAGAAGAAATACATCCGAACTACTGTTAGAAGAAGCAAAAGAATTGACGGAAGAGAAAGAATTGAAATGGGAGAATCTAATAGAATGAGAAGTAATAGAGAAAATCAAATTCAACCACCAATTCAACAAACACTAGTTCAAGGGAGGAATACAGATTATGATAGGGTGAGCATACACACTTGGCAATCAAATTCGGCAGAAGAAGTAGAAGAAGAGGAACAAAACAAAATTATAGACAGGAAGAGAGAAATCAAGAAGTAGATGAAGGAATACTTCATGGAGATGAGGAAATTGGAGCATTAGAAACGTTGAGACGAAGAATACATGAAGAAAGAAGAGCCGAGGCAGAAGAACGTGCAAATTTAACAAGGCAAAATCACGAATTAAGTATGGAGAATATAAGACTACAGAATAGAAGATCGAGAAGTATTACAAAATCATATTCAAGATCGACTTGAAGAGAAATGAGGCGAAACTCACCCACAATCAATGCTGGAAACAATATTCAAGAAGAAATATCAAATCCTAATGAAGAATATCGCGAAAATAGAGAAAGAGTTGATGATCGTTACGCTCCACAAAATGAAACTTTTGATGATAGGCAAAATGGTGGAAATCAAGAGAACGAACAACATCAGGGACGAAATGACCAAGATGGCGAAGGAAATCGAGAAGAAGGAAGAAGAATTTTACATGTGAGAGAAACTCAAAGAAATCAACAGACAATTGAAGAAGAAATTGAAAGACATTATGCTGAACAAGCACGTTTAATCTGCGAACGTGAAAGATTGATAGCGGAAATGGAAGAACAAGAGCTTCAAGAGACAATTCACCAGAAAAATCATGACAATCGAGAAAGAAGACGTACACAAAACCGGAATAACGGTAATCTTAATGAAGAGTATGATAGAGTAAAGAGGATGGCTGAAAGACAGTGAGTTGAATTGATAAGAAATGAACAAAATCATGGAGGGGAAAATGAAAGGCATCATCATATGCGAATTCAAAATAGAGATGAGGAAGAGAATCGCATAAGAAGACGAGATGAGGATAATGAAGAAGAAATGCAAAATTTCGCGAGAGAAGATAGACATGAACGCAGAAGAAGAGAGGCGAAATTAAAGAGACCAATGGATCAAGATTCAGGTGTAAATAAACAAATCTTGAAAGAATTAGAAGAAATGAGAGGAATGATAAATAATAGAGGAGAAGTAGGTATAAGACAATTGGATGAAGCAATAGAAGAAGCTGCGAAAACTCCATTTACAAGGGAAGTACAATTAGGAGGAATACCACCGAAATACAATTTGCCCGCATCAACCAGCATTTTTGATGGAACAACTTGTGCAATTCGACACATTAAAGCCTATGTGAGGTGCATGTTACAATGGGAAAATCATGATGCTGTATTGTGCAAATATTGCGCATCCAGCTTAACAGGAGAGGCGTTAAAATGGTTTGAAGGTCTACCAAAGAACACAATAACCTCCTTCAATCATTTGCAGACTACATTCTTGGGGGCGTATATAAGTAATAATTCCTCGCGACCTGCTATAGAAGATGTGTTTGGATTAAAACAAAGGATTAACGAAAGTTTGAAACACCTGATTAAAAGATGGAGAACTATGTGTAGCGAAATGGCTGGCCGTGTAGATGAGAGATATCTTATATTATCATTTATCAATGCTATGTTTGCAACAAACCTATTGTAGTCCAAATTTTCAGACTCAAGAATACGATTACAATGACTGAATTGTGAGAACTTCAAGAAGAATACATTGCTCTAGAGGAAAGGCAAAATGAAATGGAATCATATCCAGTTGCGAACACCAGCTCACAAACAGCGAATGCAAGCTTATTACCCAAGCTAATAAACACAATGGTGAATACTTCGCAAGTACAACAAGAGAAGGTGACAAGTAACAATCAACAGAAACTGGTAGCTATGGGAAGCCGAGATCAAGAAGAGTACGAAAGAGAAAGAAATTTCTACAATCGTGGAGGAAATAACAAGATTCAAAGATTCGATCAACCGCAAGAAACTTATGGAGGTCAAAGACAAAACTATAATAGAGGACAAGGAGGTCACAAGGTAGTATTGGAAGAAATGAAGATGCCACCTCTAAATGCAAGTGTGGAGAAGATATGGGAAGCTATAATCTTTATGGAGAATATACCAACACCTTGGAACATGGGAACGGAACCACCTCCAAACCACAGAATTCATGAGTTTTGTTCTTATCATCATTTTCATGGACATACCACAAATGATTGCAGAAATGTAAAAAGAATTATTTTGAGAATGATAGATCAAGGAAAACTAAACGACTTTTTGGTAGGGCATCCACAATCTCAACCACTGCCACCACCACCAGAACATCACAAAATAAACACGATGAAAAAGAAAGAAACATTCTTCATAGAAGTTGGTGCAAAAGCAAAAAATCTATTCTGTCACTCTATCGTACATTCATATAAGACAATTGAAGATTTTCATGATAATGTTTTGAGTAGAGTGTTCGCAAGAGATAATGATGGAAGAGAAATTATGAATATTGTGAAAATCTCACCACTAGAGGAATGGCAGAAACATATCATTTCTTTTACCGCAAAAAAAATTCCCGAAGGAGAAGAGGTGCATGACAATCCATTGGTAGTGAAATTATAGATTAATCCAAAATCGAAAGAAGATGAGGATGATGAAGCTGAAGATTCATGGGCAATCAATAGAAATCTAATTGATACTGGAAGCTCTGTGAACATCTTATTTTATCATACTTATAAAACCATGGGTGGAAGAGATGATGATCTTATACCATCAACATATAACATATATGATTTTAATGGTACTGCTAACAAGCCTAACGGGGAGGTTACTATGCGAATTCCATTGAAGGGAATATCTTCTGAAATCTTATTCTGTGTCGTTGATGTAGAATCACCCTACAATGCGTTAATTGGTTGACCTTGGCTACATGGGATTCTAGGTGTAGCTTCAACTTTTCACCAGTGCATCAAATTCCCTCACCCCAGTGGTGTAGGAATCATAAAGAGAGATTGGGTTGAAGGAAAGAGGTGTTACGAAACTGAGATAGAATCTTGCGAAGGAAGAGCAAACAAGAAGGAAAATTGGCGACACAAAATCAAAGAGACACAAAGAAGTGAGAGGTTGATGGTGGATACAATCGAAAGGAAAGGAGAAGAGATGTTCCCAAATTAATGCTAGCTCAGAATAAAAATAATGAACATACCACTACTAAGGAAGTAGTAGCAGAAAATAATAAAGAAGCTGAGGATGAAAAAGGTAATAGAAACAAGAAATGTATGAATGATTAAGTTGTTGCGATACTCTCGCAATAAGCAAAATTCTCAAAAATACATTTGATTGAATGGCAAAATTGAAATTGCGAAATTCAGATACAATATGATGATTTGCGAGACTCTCGCAGAGATAATGAATTTTACAGAAAGTAATCAGAGAAAAATGACGAAAGAGAAAGATGCAAACCTTTATGGCGTACACCCTAGTTCGCGAATACAATTTCGCAAGAGGCAAATGTAAGACCTAAAGTACGTCATATAAGAGGGTACCTATTGCATGACTCAGGGAAAGGCTACACCGCCACCGGAACCTGAGTCATGGAGATTTGGGGTCAATGAATCCCATCCGGGAGAGGCACCTTGGATTCTCAACTTAAGCATATGACTTAGGTTGGGCGACTAAGGTAATAAGGACTCTCCCAAGGAGTGCAGATCTGATCAAGGCGCCGAGGTACACGGTTGAGTCAAGAGTGCCATAGACGTTTGAAGCGTACTTTGCCATTCTTGACAAGTCTTGGCTTATATTGCACTCGGCCTGAAGAAAACCCCACTTAGGGTGCAGTCTCGTAACCATAAACCCTATAGGTAAAATGGATAAGAGGCTGCGAAAACAACTGGTTGTTGTTAAGACTGGATGGGAGGATCTAAGCTTGTATGGTAGAAGTACGCCTCCTTGAAGGGGCAACCAGGGGGAGATAAGGGCGATACCCTCCATTAGGGAGCTGATAAGTGTATTAAGACGCAAATGTCATGAGGATTTTTATTCGCAAGGATATTAAGGCTTGTCATATTTGTGCAACAATCCTGAAGAGGCAATAATACAAAAGAAAAGGATAAGACGAGATCAATGGGTTTTCGCATGAAAGTGCGAAGACGTCCTGCGATTTCGTCGCAAGACGGAAATGTCATGGGGGTTCATTTTCGCAAGAATACTTAGGCCTGTCATATTGTCGCAACATTCCTGAAGAGGCCATAATACAAAAAAAAAGTTAAGGCAAGATCAATGGGTTTTTGCATGAAAGTGCAAGGACATCCTGCGATTTTGTCGCAATGACAAGAGGTGGCATAATAAGACCTTTAATTAGGAAGGCAAAATAAGACCACACAGGAATGAGATTTTGAAAAGAAACAAAATTCACTTCGCATAAGATTGCAAAGTTATATAATAAGATTTTTTTTATGAAATCTCTCATTTGGATTCAAATAGCAGAGGCAAGTATGGGAATGTATAAAATTAGAAAATGTTATTTGTCTCCATGTGAGAGATTTACTCAAAGATTCTAGAATTAATGATTGTATTGATTAACTGTATTGCAAAGAAGAATTGTTTTAATTAATGCAGGTCAAATGAAAGAAACACAAATATACAGAAAGAAGAAATAAATATACAAGTATTACAAAGAATCAAAGAAAGAAGTAAATACTATTTCTTAGTTAATACTTCATTATCTTCATCAGACTTGTTTCCTTCTTCGTCTGCGTCAGAATCTTCATCACCATCAGAACTTCCATCACTATCAGATTCTTTATCGTCAGCTTCGCTATCAGAGATAATCAAACTGGGAGTATTCTGTGGGATTTCTTCTAAAAGACAAGGATAATCAGAATCTGGGATATTATGATCGTCACAAACCATTTGGATAGTTTGATTGCGAAAATGCATAGCGTCATTCTTAAAATTTGCAATAGTGATCTTGATTTGAAACTTCAATCTAGAATACTTATCGTTGCGAGAAGAAAGATTCTTTGTGAGTTCCTCATTTTCAGCTTCAAGTTCTTCAATCTTTTCACGATATTTATTTTCAGAATCTGCGAACAAAAGACAATCAATTATTAACTTGATGAGAATTCATAAGAAGCAAAAGATTAGTAAAAAAGAGCAGTTAGCAACCTTCTCTGTCAGAAATCATATCTCTAATCAAGGCTGTATGTTCAACTTGGAGACTAACATTTACGCCTAAATCTTTTCTAGCATCATCTAAAATTTTCGCAGCCCAAACAAATTCATCCTCACTACTTATGAGAATATGAGAAAGAATTTGATTTTCCCTTTCGCAGAGTTCGATATTCTTGCGGTTAGCTTCATCTCGTTCAAGTTGAACTTCAAGGAGAGCCTCTTGGAATTTCGCCAAAGCCTTGGCACCTTGATCAGAGATACGATCCTTATCATCTATGAGACCCTAATTTTGATTCTTAACTCATTGGTTTTCTCTTTAGAATCAATAAGGAGACGCTTAAATCGGTTGGCTAAGCCTAAACTAGATCTATGATCAATTTCTAAGAGGCGAAATTTAGATCTAAGCTCATTTAGAGAAAGAGATGAAATTCTATCATTTGGGAAGCTATTTAAGGAATTGTTAAGACGCTCAAGAAGGGTATCATTATCCAAGGCATTAGGAAATGAACGAAGATGGGTAGCTTCATCAGAAAGACCATAAATGTCTGCAAAAAGGATCATTTAAATAAGATAAAACAACAGGATGAATGAGTAAAGGGAAAAGAGAAAAGTAACATACCGTAAAGCTGATTATTAGCTTGTTGAAGACTAGAGATTTTGTTCCTATACGAAGAAGAATCAATTTCTAATTGTCTATTTTCTCGCAAAGACCTTTAACTTCAGCTTCCAATTCTTCATTCTTTTTTGCGAAATTGAAGATTCTTCTTTTCAAGATTTTCGCGTCTTCTCTCTAGATCTGAGGCAACAGCAAAAAAATCTTTTCCATCCTGTGAAAAGATATACAAAATATTAATATATAAAGAAATTTTGAGTTATAACAATGAAGAGTAAAAGGATAAAAGTATACCAGACTATTGAGAGAATGCAAGAAGTCGGGAGTCACTGATCTAGAAACTCCACGAAGAGAGCTATCACCATCTAGTAAAGGGACATCGCAAAGGGTAGCGAGAGATTTGCAGGTATTTGCGAATTGGATATCTCCCATTCCTTGTAGAGAATCAGAAAAGAGGCCAGAAAGCTTAACCATAGAAGAAGAATGAACTTTCCTTTTATTTGGAGGACCAGTTGATTTTTCCCTGCGAAGAGCACCTTTACCTTTATCACCAATCTTCGCAACATCGGCAGATTCTTCTACTTCAGCAATAATCTTCACACACAGACAGAAATAAGAAATGGAAGCATGGAAGTAACAATATACTGTTTAAAATCAAAAGAGAAAATTGAAGAAAATTTAAAATCATAAGAGAAAATTTCTTACCTCATACGTGCAGGAGCGAAGAGCTAACAGAGTACTAGATTTCCCAGTCCTGTTATAACTATCTTTCAGTTTTTGGATCTGCGGAATGCCGAAAGAGTTAGCGAACAGAATAATAAAAATCAATAAAGAAATATAAAGTAAGTTAAATGAGAAGAAACATACCTCTTTCTCCTTTTCGGGCCAAGAGAAAACCCAAGGTTGATAAGCAGCGAGATTCGCAGGAAGAACATTT
Organism: Papaver somniferum; assembly: GCF_003573695.1. Classification (NCBI taxonomy): domain Eukaryota; kingdom Viridiplantae; phylum Streptophyta; class Magnoliopsida; order Ranunculales; family Papaveraceae; genus Papaver; species Papaver somniferum. The sequence continues at coordinate 6,420,623 of NW_020627707.1, forward strand.
GATTCAGCAATGTAGGGTCCTTTTAGCATTAAAGGAAAAACACACCATTTATCATCTTTAGATTGGCGAGGAGTTGTGTTTTTACCAGAATGCCAGTCAATATCTTGCATGAGAACTTTGGCTTCATCAATGTTATCTTTCCTTTTTAAGCGAATACCCCAGCGAGTATTATCTTTCTTCATGGAGATAAGTTCATAGTTCTCAAAGAAATTCGCTATTGTGTATTTCTCAGCAACTATCTCTAGGTTTGAGAATTTAGGATCCCTAAGTTCTTTGGAGTAAAGAGATCCTCTACCAGCACCACGATTAGCGAACTCTAGCATCATACGGATGCAGTCCCCACTCAGTTGGAAGATAACTCGCGAAAATCCCGAGTGAGCGAGAATTTCATAAAATAAAGGAAGATCTGGGTTATAAAGAGGAATAGGGAGACCTGCGAGAATATGACCTAGCGAAATTATGATTGATTGATCATCACAATACTGATCAGAGAAAAGTTTGACAGAAAGAATTGATTTGGCATTTTCACCAGGAATGGTGGAGAGTGTGAAACCTTTATCAGCAAGATCTTTTTGGACATCTTGTAAATTATTTTCATATTTATGACCACTTGGAGCCATGTTTGAATATAGAGTATGGGAATGAATAAAAAATAAGAGGATTGAAGGAGGAAAAAGTTACAACAGCAGAACTTGCAGAAGAATAACAGAATTGCAGAGACGAGAGAATAAAAATAGAAGAGAAAGTAAAAAGAAAAATAGAAAGAAGAGTATATAAAGGAGATTTTTTTTACTCGAAGAAATAAACACCATTAAGACGAAGAGACGTGAGAGGTTGAAAAGTAGCGGTTACAAAAGACGTGTCAAGAAACAAATGGACGAAAGAATACGTGTGATAAATGCAGAATATGAAAAGATGAGAAGCTGCGGCATTTCTCACATCATTCTCTACTTTGCAGAGAAGATATGAGAAGAGGCAAGATGTAGGATCAGAATCTCGCAATGACAATGTTTCAGCGAAATTATCAACGACACAGCATAACAGCGTCGCAGAACAATTTCAGAAATGATAAAATAAATGACGTCATCTAAGATCCCGAGAAAGATGTGATAGTCCTGCGAAGATTAGAGAGTTTGCGAATTTAACATTTGTAAGGTTGCGAGAATGTCGCAGACCATACCCGAAAATAAAGGACAGATTAGACGTCATCCACTATGTATTTCCTTATAAATAGTCGTTCGAGTTGTAAAGAAGGAGAGAGATCTTTTTTGAGTAAGAAACAAGTAAATAGGAGAGAGAAAGTTCAGAGCAGAGATCATTCTTGATTTCTTTATCTTTTCTTGTAAGAACATCCAAAGATTAATCAATAAAATTAAGAGTGTAAACCTAAAAATGAGTTGATTAACAATGAAATCATATGAGGAGTGTAGTGTAGGATTTCCTGCAACTACACCTCCCATCCGGTCTTAACAACAACCAGTTGTTTTCGCAACCTCTTGTCCCTTTTACCTATAGGGATTATGGTTACGAGACTGCACCCTAAGTGGGGTTTTCTTCGGGCCGGGTGCAGTATAAGCCAAGACTTGTCAAGAATGGCAAGGTACGCTCCATACGCCCCTGGCACTCTTGACTCAACCGTGTACCTCGATGCCTTGATCAGATTCTGCACTCCTTGGGAGAGTCCTTATTACCTTAATCGCCCAACCTAAGTCATAAGCTTAAGCTGAGAATCCAAGGTGTCTCTCCCGGATGGGCTTTATTGACCC